>NC_141172.1:8032500-8657500 GCF_055505025.1 Bos grunniens
CTCGCTCTGTATCTGTGAGCAAGTTCAGCACCTTCTGGAATCTTGCCTCAGGTGTGATGTGCAGGGGATGATAACACTAGCCTTGTAGGGTTAGTGTGAGGATTAGAAACTAATTTCTAACGGGTATGCAGAGCCCATTGCTAGAGACTGGGGAGGCGAGAAGTAGGGAGGCCTAAAGCCCACCAGTTCTCTGCTTCTCCATAGACATCAATAGGGTGTCGTAGAATTCAATTCCATTTGGACCCTAACCCACCGAGAGTGAGCCTCAGGCCACAGATTTAAGGGCTCAGAGTTAATTAAGCACATGACCGCCTTCACTTCAGATGCTAGCTGGGGCCCTAGGTCACTTGCCTTTCTGTCTGACTTGGCTATAATCAAGGGTTCCTGCAACTCTCAGGTGGCATGATTTGCTGGTGTGTGTGCTCGAGCTCAGTCGTGTCTGACTCTTTGCAATCCCCCGCCAGGCTCCTCTGTCCGTGGGATTCTCCAATCAAGAATACTGGAGTGCATTGCATTTCCTTCTCTGGGGGATCTTCCTGACCCAGGGGTTGAATTCGTGTCTCTTGCGTTGCAGGCAGGTTCTTTACCGAGCCACTGGGAAAGCCCTAACAACGGACATGTGAAATCAGGGCAGCTAGGTAGATGTGAACACCTGCCAGCAAGAAACCAGTATAGCAAGTGTGTGAGAATTGTCACTTAACTCCAGACAGATGCAGTCTATAGTATCTGTGCTGCAAATGAAAGATGAGAGAGAACATCTTAATAGAATTTACATGTAAGACTTACAAACACTTTTTTGCTATTTACATGAAGTCAATGTTAAGTAGATTATTATATCCTATGATAGTTTACGTACTTTAAAACAATAGTAAAATATTAGAATGGCTCAAGAAAATAAACATTGAAATCATTCAAAGCAAAATATAAGGTTAAAAGCAAAAGAAAGTTTGCTTAAATATTTCAGTTTCTGAATGTCTTGGGAGGAGGAAAATGATAAGCACTTGTTTTCTGACCCTAGTAAATGACTTGTAGCACATTCATTCATGTATGGACAAGGCAGTACAAGCAAAAGGAAATTAGTTTAAATTGTAGTGTGAGATATATACATAAAATAGGATTCAGAAAGGCGTGAAGAACATCTTTTCCTGAACATCTGTTGAAACTATATATATCTACTTTGAATGCCATAGAGATTCATCTCCTGGAAGGCAAGACCAGATAATATTCTGTGGTTTGGTATAAATTGAATATTTAAGTGTTTGTCACACTTCTGGCAGCCTTTATTGAAAGTGATCAAAGGTATTTTGAATTTATCAGAAAAGGCTTTTTTGAAGGATGTGTGTCTTGACTTGGATGGTGAAAGAATCATACCAAGCTGGAAAGGTTCTTCATATATAAATGGCAGAAATAGAGATAGAGGGTGGATTAGGCTCGTTTGTGTAGAACGTAATATATCGAAAGACCTGGAAAGCAGTAACAGAAGGGGTTATATAGGCTTGTGGGCTTCCCTGGTGGCTCAGTGGTAAAGATTCTGCCTGCCAATGCAGGAGACATGGGTTCCATCCCTGGGTTGGGAAGATCCCCTGGAGGAGGAAACGGCAAACCATTCTCTTTGCCTGGGAAATCCCATGGACAGAGAAGCCTGGCAGGCTATAGTCCATGGAGTCGCAAAAGAGTCGGACAGGTGTTGGTGATTAAACAACATCAATAGAGGCTTGTGGCAGCTGGTTAATTCATGGAGGGCCTTGGATGGTAGGCATATTAGAATTTAATATTTTGGTTTGGCCAAAAGGTTCATTCGGAGAAGGCAATGGTACCCCACTCCGGTACTCTAGCCTGGAAAATCCCATGGACGGAGGAGTCTGGTAGGCTTCAGTCTATGAGGTCGCTAAGAGTCGGACACGACTGAGCGACTTCACTTTCACTTTTCACTTTTATGCATTGGAGAAGGAAATGGCAGCCCACTCCAGTGGTCTTGCCTGGAGAATCCCAGGGACAGAGGAGCCCCGTAGGAGGCCGTTTATGGGTCGCACAGAGTCGGACACGACTGAAGCGACTTAGCGGCAGCAGCAAAAGGTTTGTTCAGGTTTTTCTATAACATTGTATGGAAAAACTTGAACATTTTGGCCAACCCAATATTTCCAAGTTGGAACCTACTGTTCTTGAATAGGAAAGTTCCAGAGGAGAACTTAGGAGATTAACCATATGCTAGTTTTGTAGTTTAAAAATGGTGAAATAGCAGTTACAAGAAATTCAGTAGGTTACACGTTCTGTCCAAGGCTTCTCTATGGAACATTAAGCCATTCCTGGGTCTTTTTCCTCCATTGCCCCTCTCCTTTTCCTGTGTCCTTCCCCAAAGTGTAGATACCCTTCACATTGGGGTACACATTCAGAACAGATCACTTTCTGTCTCAGCAAAGTAAAAACAAGAGGTAGCCAATCGAAATGACTAAACTATTTTAGACAATTAAAATGTTTTTTGAGTTACTTTCTTCACAAAATATCTGATACATAGTCCTTGGAAAATATTAAATCAAAGACATCTGCAACCCATCTCTTTCAATCTAGCTTGATAGGATCAATCATTGCCTAAGTTGATTTTCCTGATGATGCAAAACTCTTGGGAATTAAAATCCAATGGAAGAGGGGAAGAGTGACTCAAAATTACATATTCTGATTCTGTTTTTCAAATTCTATTTGACATTCCTAAAATTTATAAGCCAGCTTTGAAATCAGTGATTGGGGGTACTGGGAACTTTCTTTTAAAATGCTACTTCATTGTAAATGTTCAAAATCATGTAGTATTTATTGTGAAAATGTGCTTAAAGAAGGAACAGTGTCTTTCTGATCAGTTGTTTATTTTGCAACTTGGTTTAAAATTATTTTATTGGGCATTAGAATTCAGGATAATGTAATTGTTCTTATTAGTCTGATTACTTACTTTTTAAAGGGGATCTTTATATACTGAGTTTGGTAATCGGCTTTTTTAAAAAGAAGTCTAGTTAACATCTGCCACCATACTCTAACTTATATATC
This sequence comes from Bos grunniens, assembly GCF_055505025.1. Taxonomy (NCBI): domain Eukaryota; kingdom Metazoa; phylum Chordata; class Mammalia; order Artiodactyla; family Bovidae; genus Bos; species Bos grunniens. The sequence goes on from NC_141172.1 coordinate 8,035,537, forward strand.
ATGTATGTTTTTCTATAGCAATATTTTAATGATTACAGTATATATTTCACTAATATACTATAGATAGTTTATTTCATTAATATACTAGAGCTTGTGTTATGAATATTGTACATTTAATTTACACCTGGTTTTTTGTTATTATTCATAGTGCTGTAAGATTCTTTATGTGCATGTATGATTATTAAAATAGATTCCTAGAAAGTTGAATAGCTGAATCAAGTGAAACTTATTTTTTAAGGCAAACTGCCCTGCAGAAAGCTTTACCAATTTATAGTCCCACCCACTGGTAAGTCACCTCAGTCGTGTCCGACTCTGTGCGACCCCTTAGACGGCAGCCCACCAGGCTCCCCCATCCCTGGGATTCTCCAGGCAAGAACACTGGAGTGGGTTGCCATTTCCTTCTCCAATGCAGGAAAGTGAAGAGTGAAAGTGAAGTCGCTTATTCGTGTCCAACTCTTAGCGACCCCATGGATTGCAGCCTACCAGGCTCCTCCGTCCATGGGATTTTCCAGGCAAAAGTACTGGAGTGGGGTGCCATTGCCTTCTCCACAGTGTCTGTAATTGCCTTTTTCATAAACTTTGGGCAATATTATAAATTGCCTTTCTAAACAATAATTACTAACTTAGTGAAAGTAAAGGTATTTCATGCTTATTTTAATTACTAGTTTAACATTTTATATTATTTTTCCGTTTAGTAAATTGAACATTTTGTATTATCTAGCATTTTGTATTTCCTTGGTTAGAATGTTTTCTTTTAATGTTTTTTTTTTTTCAAAAAATATGTAAACTATAGGTTTGTTCTTGATTAGTTTTTTAATTTGTAATTTACTACTAAATGTGAAAGATACAGTACCTTGAAAGCTAAATGCTTTTCTCAACATTCGCCTGTAGGGGTCTCTCTAAACCCAAATTTTGGAGCTTAGATTCATTTTCAGAAACTCTTAAAAAATTGTGTGTGGTGCAGGGGCAGTCCCGGCGAGTCCAGGTGGAAGTGAAGTCTGTGCAGGAATCTGGGACTCTGCCGCTGATGGAGGAGCGTATCCTGTCGGTCGGCATCGGGTGTGTGAGAGTCAGGGCGCCACGGTCACCAAAGACCCACGAGACCGTTCATGTGAGTCTCAGGACAGCCAACCGGCCAGAGTCTTCGGGAACCTGTCAGAAAACTGCCTTCCATGAACAGTTCTTTTCAGTATTTTGTTTCCTTTGATATCTCTTTTTCTTTTCGTCCTCTTTTTTTAAAACTGTATTGCTTTTGCATAGAATTGCTGCCTCAGACTGTTGGTTGTCCGCGGTCCAGGGCAAGCTGAGGGTTAAAACACCTCGGCCTCCCGGAACTCCTCAGTGCGTGCTAGTCATTAACCCCCTCCCCCCATCACCCACATCTCCCCGGAAACCCCCTACTGGCTTATGAAGACTCTCTGCCAGCAGGTGTTTGATTTCCCCTGGGGAGTAGGACTATAAACCCAGCAGGAAAAGTATTGTACTGGCTCCTGAAAAGGTCAAATGAGTGTTCTTCACTTTCCTGTGAGAAGCTCGAGGTTTCACTCCAACTCCCTGAAAACTGTAAAATCGAGAGTGGGGGTGGAAGCTGGTGGGAGCTCAACAGGCATATTCATAAAATTAGAAAATATAAACTGTAGGGCTAGGTTTGGATTGTGTAGTGTAGCCTGATTCTTGGATAGAAGCTGGTTTCGGCTCTGCATAATATATTTTTCCTTTTAGGAGGAAGAGGAGGACATGGACAGCTACCAGGTAATGAAGCACGGGTTAGCCTCATCAAATTAGCTTGATTAAAGTACTCAATTACAGGTTCTCGAGTCTTGCCATCCTGTCGCTTAATAATTACACAATTAGTTTTGATTCAAGTATTGCTTTTTCTCAAGTTTTAAAACAGAGTCGAGAACCACCCTTTGTGACTGTTATCTCCTTTTCCAAACCTGGGGCTCCCCATCCAGGCCCTTACAGACCCATTTCTTCAGATCCTTTTCCTGTTTCCCCAAAAGAGTGGTCCCAGACTGGGCTCCAGTGAAGCTGCACCCCCGTAGGCGTCTTCAAGCCACGCCCCTAGGTGTCTTCCACACTTTAAGCCAGGTCCCCTTTTCCCATTTCTTGGAGTCATACAGATTTTCTTTCATTTTCTCCCTTGCTTCATTCCATACTCTCCTGCAAGATTTTGTTTATGTCTGATAAGTTTTATTTTGCCAGTCTGGTTAGTCATCATCTAGGACTGTCAGAGCTCTTTGGATCCTGAATATGTCATCCAGTGTCGTCACCCTCATGATTTGGCCTCATTCTAATTGGATAAAAATGTCTGCCTTCCTATAAGTCACTGATAAAAGCCTTGCATCGGAGAGGGTTAAATACAGAGTCCTGTGGCACGACCGTACAGACTTCTTTTAAGCTGATGTTATTCCATGAATCACTGTCCTTTGGATGTGATATTTCATTCGTCCGTAATTTCGCCCAAGTAGATCCATTGCACATTTCTCCATCTTGTCCACAAGAATGTCAGGAGTTATTTGGTTAAGTGCCTTAGTGAAACCCAGATACGCCCAGTCTGCTCAGCATTCCCCTGATCTACCCGTCTCGTAACTTTATTACAGAAGGAAATGAGGTAAGATGGGCGTGTAGTCAGGTGTTGACTGGTAGAGTTTAGTCTGTTGATAACACACTCCCCTCCAGAATCCCACAGAAACAAGGAGAGAAGCATTTACATGATGTACAGAGACTGGTGGAACATGTTGAAGACTATAGTTAAGAAATTTGAAAAGTTCTTATGATGGTTCTAAAGGAGATAAATGTGAGGATTATCAAATAGTATTTGTGATTTTTGTGGGATCTTAGTTTGCAAACCAGGGATCAAACGTGCGTTCCGTCCATTGGAAGGCAGAATCTTAACCACCAGACCACTGGGAAGTCCCAGTATTTGTGACTTTTATCAGCAAAGAGACCTTGCAGATGAGCTCTGCTATACAGATACTTGAAGTTCTGTTCTATCCTTTGAGCCAACAGAAATGCAACTGGTTCTGGATATCAGAGAATGCCCTTTCAGGAATGGTCTTACCATAGGACACATGCTTTAATTTCTGAAAGTTTCTGTTCTTAATAATGGCTGAAGTCAACTTACAGTGATAACAAAAATGTTAGGGTGTAATACTTTACATCTTTGAAGCCTATTAGAGTAAGATGTACTGTCTTGACGACATATTTACTCTAAGTTCCTCTGTTTACTTCCAGGATCGGGATTTAGAGAGACTCCGCAGGAAATGGCTAAATGCATTAACAAAACGTCAGGAGTATTTAGATCAACAACTGCAGAAGCTTGTCAGTAAACATGGTATGAAGAGCAACTGGAATGTTTCCCTTCCCCCACATCAGAGTGTGGTTAATCCCCATTGGCCGTCACAGAAAGGAAAAGTAGATGAACTCACCCATCACGGGAACCGCGAGAGCACAGGAACGGTGCTGATTCGTGTCATATCCTTTCAGAAGGACGGTTCCCTTGTTCTAATGAGGTCTTTGAGTAGGTCTCCCTTCCCCCTCAGTGACGAGGAAGCAGAGTATGTGCAATAAACGCTGTCCCGCAGACATAACCAAGGAAGAGGCCAGCATTTCTTGGTTTCTGGTCTAGAAGCCCCTGAACCGTCTGACTCTCAAGATCATTTCTGTTCTGTTCCTCTGTGGCCTTTGATGAACTGAAGGTGGCCCCTCAGTGAGAGCACACCAGCCCCGCCAGCCGGTAGTCAGTATTTTATCATGAGCAAATTTTCATCAGGAACTGGGGAAGTCATAAGTTGCTGGTGAACCCCCATCAGCCAGTACCTGGCATATACAGAGCGTACACAGGAGGAGGAAGTGGGCTACCTGTGTTTGATCCTGATTCCTAATGTTCTAGATAAGACAGAGGATGATGCTGACCGTGAAGCTCAGCTCCTAGAGATGAGGCTGACTCTGACGGAGGAGAGGAACGCAGTCATGGTCCCCTCGGCCGGCAGTGGGATTCCAGGGGCCCCGGCAGAATGGTATGGTGCAGCCATCTGTCTTCCAACATTCTCGGTGCTCCCAGGGCTGCCCACTTCCACTGTGAATGTTGCCTCTGCTTTGATTAATGGATGAGTCATAGCATATGGGGAAAAAAATTGTCTGAATTAGAGGAAGTGTTAAATTATTTTCATGAGTTGGAATAACTGTGCCCTAAAACTGTGTTTTATTAAGTAATATTGTTATTGGCCCAAGTAATTAAGATTTCTGAGAATCTAAATCAATATTTAGTACCGTCGCATTTAGCATTAAAAAAAATAGTTAATATGTTAATTACTTGGGTCATTCCCTTAAAAGACTGTTCACTCCTAATAAAATTGCATCTCAAGGAGTTTTTGATTTTGGTGCTGGCCTAAACTTAACTGTCAGCAGATATTCTGTGCCACTTTATAGAAATTAAAAATATTGAATTAAGCCACATGGGGCCCTTAGATATATAACTTTGTAAGAAGGTACATTTAAACAAGGGAGCTTCAACTTCAGTTTTAAACAGGTACATGTGTCTCCTGAGTTCTGGTGTCAGAGTGTATGATAATTTACACGAGAGCACCGGAGAGAAGAAAGAGTGGTGATAGTCAAGTCTTTGTGGCACCTCTCATGTGAAATTATAGCAAATGCAGTACCCAGCATTATTATCGGTTGACCTCTAATAGCTCTTAATATATGAAAGCTGAGATACAAAGCATTGGCTTGGCCAAAAAGTTACTTTGGGTTTGTTATAACATCTTATGAAAACCCAAATGAACTTTTTGGCCAAGCCAATACATGCCACCGAGAAAGGCTGCTTTGTTTGAGATGCTGTTGTCCCTTATGTTTCAGGACCCCCGTTCCTGGGATGGAAACGCACATTCCTGTCATATTCCTTGACTTAAATGGTAAGTGAGGAAGTCCCTTCTGAAGGCTTTCCTCTGAAAACTTCATGTCTGAGGAACACCTGCTGTTGTTCAGTCACTAAGTTGTGTCCAACTCTTTAGCGACCCCATGGGCTGCAGCCCGCCAGGCTCCTCCGTCCGTGGGATTTCCCAGGCTAGAATACTGGAGTGGTTTGCCATTTCCTTCGCCAGGGAATCCTGCCAACCCAGGGATCGAATACGTGTCTCCTGCACTGGCAGGCAGGTTCTTTACCCCTGAGCCTCTTGGGAAGCCCAAGTAACATTTAGATTCTAACCAGGTATGCAGATAGGCAGTTCTGCAGGCCTGAGGTTCAGGTCCATTTTATGTGTGCAAAAAGACTCTAATACCTCAACAGAGAATGAATTTCCTGTAAGCTTAATGTTTTTATAACAGTGATAGGTATGTTTCATCGCGATGTGTTCTCTCCCTTCAATTTAGGATGGTAGTAATGTTTTCCTGCACTTAATTCTCAGGAAGAGACTTCTCTCCAGAAATGACTAATAACTAGCGATGCTCGTGTAGCGTGTTTTCTTTTGTCTGGTGTCTTCTTAGCGTTATCTAATGAATTTGTCACTTTTTCTGTGAGTTCTTGTGCCATCCATCCATGCATCACTCCCCCCGCCCCTGCACCTTTTAAAAATTACTGTCATTTTTTTCACTCTTGTGAAATATTTTGGATACAGCTCCATTTTACATATATTGTGTCTGAGGAGAGAAACTGAAAATGAAAAGGTAAGATTAAAGAGCTAAAAATAATTTAAAAGTCAGCATTTAAATGCCAAAGACATCTGCAGAAGAACCGTGTATTAAAATGAACTATCCTAAACAGACAAGCGTGGATGCCCTCCTAGTTTTCTTTCACCCTGAGAGTGTGTTTCAGCATCTCAGGTATTTAGTGTCCTGTACCATTTGGCTTGGACTTAGCTGGTGACTCAGCAGTAAAGAACCCACCTGCCAGTATGGAAACCCAGGTTCAATCCCTGGGTCAGGACAATCTCCTAGAGGAGGAAACGACAACCCACTCCAGTATTCTTCCCTTGAAAATCCCATGGACAGATGAACTTGGCGGGCTACAGTCCATGGGGTCACAGTCTGATGGCCTAGCAACTGCATGCATGCACCATTTGGCTTACTTGGATGCGTGGGTGATGTTTACATACGCAGGGAGTCAGAGAAGAACACTTAGCCACTTGCACTCTCTGTCCACCCGTCGGGGTTTTAAGGTCTTGCCACGGTACTTTATCCTGCCTTGTTCTCTTGAGCCTTGAAGACTGAAGGCAACTCTGTCCTGTCCTTACAGTAGGTTCCTAGATGGGTGAGGGGTGTGTATGTGTGTGCAGGAGGGCTAGAAAGTAGAAAAGAACAAGCTTAAAGAAGACCTAGCAGTATGGATATTCCAAGACAGGAGAAGCACCCTGTTCAGCCTTATGTCTGTTCTTGGTCCACGAAGCCCATGTCCTAGAAAAGAGACTTTCGATGCTCACCCCCAAGCTTAGATGGATGGGGAATTGGGAGGGTCAGGCTTGGACAGGAATAATCAGGGGACCACAGGGCAACCATTCCGTTGCCAGCTCATGTAGCCAGTAGATTTGGTTTGTTAAATTTACCTGTCAGATCATTGGAATCACTCTCATTGTCATGTCTTCAGTGCACTGAAAGACGGGGAATTGGGGTTATAATCCTATCCTTAACATTTATGGGTTGACCTTGAGTAACCTCTTGGGTTTCTTGGCTTCCATTGCTTTCCATGCAAAATAAGGCACGGAGGCAGGCAATTGGATTGAGAGAATTTTCCAGTGGCGTCTCCCATCTCAGATGTGTGAACTGTTTAATGGTCATCCTCTGTGTCATGTAAGATTTCAGAGCCAAAAGCAAATGAAATTTGAGGCAGGAGAATTCTGCTACTAAGCACATTGAAATGTAGCTGTTAGGGGTTATCCTTTAAAGTGATCTCCGTATTTAATGGAACTCCTCCGCTTTTAGCTGATGATTTCAGCTCTCAGGATAATCTCGATGACCCCGAAGCCGGTGGATGGGATGCTACCCTCACTGGGGAAGAAGAGGACGAGTTCTTTGAGCTGCAGATCGTCAGACAGCATGACGGAGAGGTAAATAAAGTGTAACTCGGGAAGACTGGGTGAAAAGTAGTTCCTTAAACCTTTCCCCAGGCCTTTGGGAACAATCAGCAAAGTTATCATTTCAGTGCCTCCATTTCTCAAGAAATATAAACAAAAATCTTAATTGTGATTTCCGCGAAGAACGGAACCAGTTCCAGAAGGAAAGGACCAATCAGATTATGCCCATTCACTGTGACACGGCTCTTCCTGGTAAAGGATCTCTGTTAGTATTAGCAGTTCAGATCAGCAGTGGTCCACTCTCTGGGGAAATGCTCCTGACATACATGGAGGCAAAACAGCACGATGTTTGGCACTGACTTTGAAATGCTTTAGTAAAGACTTGTGAATAAGGGGGAAAAGGACTAGACGAAGCCAGATGAAAATGTTTCAGTCTGAGTGATTAAGCAGGGCTTAGTTTCTAATTCTGAGTATATTGGAAAAATAATGAAAGATTTTAAGGAAGAAAAGCCAGTGCAATACTTAGAAGGACATACCAACACTTAGCGTTATTCAGAGATGCAAAGCTTGAACTGGGGTGTGTTCTGTAAAAACAGTAAAACGTTCTGTAAAACAGTGGGCCTGCACCCTTCTTTAATAAGCCAGTGTCATGAATGGCAAAGAAAGGCTAGGAACCAGCCTAGATGAAAGTGGACTAAAAGGACAGGACAGCTAAATGTAGTTTGAGGTCCCAGATCAGAACTGCTGAAACATCTGCGTATGGACTCTGTATTATTTAATAGTATTGTATTGGTGTTACATTTCCTGAATATGATCATTGTTCTATGGTTAAGTCGGAGGAGGTCCTTGCTCTAAAAAGATACTTGCTGGGACTTTCCTGATGGTCCAGTGGTTCAAATCTTGCCTTCCAATGCAAAGGGTGGAGGTTCGATCCCTGGTCGTGGAACTAAGATCCCACATGCCTCGGGGCCAAAAATCCAAAACATCAAACCAATGTAATATTGTAACAAATTCAGTAAAGACTTTAAAATTGGCCCACATCAAAAAATCTTAAAAAAAAGAAAAAAGATACTTGCTAGAGTGTTCAGGGATAAAGAATTACACGTCTGTAACTTACTCTAAAGTACTTCAGCAAAAAAAACACCTGAAAACAACAGCAATATTGAGTGTGTATGTGTTAGAAAGAGGAAAAAAGGGAAGATATTCACAGTTGATGAATTTGTATGGGAGAAACACAGGAGTTCATTATACTAAATTTACAGCTTTCCATTTGAGTATTTTTCAAAGTAAATTCATTTTTGCTGCCAACCAGGAGCATCCTGCTCTGTACCCGCCCAGGTAGGTACCTGAGGCCACATCCCCGGGTTCTGTGGTCTCCCAGGTCATGCTGCAGGCAGCACTGCCCTCGTGACTGGTCTGCTCCCCTTCGGCCAAGCCAAGACGTTTCCTTGTGAGGTTCTGTGTTTTAGGAGGAGGAGGTGACTCCGTCCTTCCCATCTTCTCCGCAGGTGAAAGCGGAAGCCTCCTGGGACTCCGCTGTGCACGGCTGCCCTCAGCTGAGTAAAGGCACCCCCGTGGACGAACGGGTGTTTCTCATCGTGCGGGTGACGGTCCAGCTCAGCCATCCAGCCGACATGCAGCTGGTATTGCGCAAGCGCATTTGTGTTAACGTTCACGGCCGGCAGGTGGGTCACTGACGCTCATTGAAGAGGTGACTTTGAGTCTGACGTAAGGGCGGGGCAGTGGAAGGATCGCTCTGGCCTCTGACCCCACAGTCTCTGTGGCCCTCTGAGCTTTTCTCCTCCAGGCGACTGTGGCTGTCCCGTGCCCGTGCTTGCTTCAGTCCCGGAGCCCTTCAGCCTGACTGCCTCCTAGATGGCACTGGACTGTTACCCTGAATCTTTATGACTCCACAGTCACAGCTCTCAGCCCTTCTTGTGGGTGCCACAGAGCCCTGTCAAGGCAAAGTTCACTGTTTTGTCTTTGACTTTCCACCTGGTTCTGATAAGATGAGAAGTTCACTGCCGATGAGCTGTTGTTTGTGCTCCTCACCCTTGGTTTTCCATGCTTTCCTTTCCGTTCTGCTGGTTCACTGATTCATGTATTTGGAGAGAGTCCTCTGCCAAGCTTTGGAGTAAAAAGATGAATGAGAAATAGCCTGTGTCCTTAAAGAGCCCGTGTCCATTGGCCCGTGAGTGTGTATAAACAGGGGCCGGTCTTCCGTGGTGGTGGCACCGCTGTGCAGATGCTCGCCACGGCAGCGGTACAAGAGCAGTCAGGGAGGAGGGGAGGGGGACATGCAGCTGCTCCGCTGCGGACAGGGGCGGTTGGCAGGCAGAGAAGGACTTTTTGGCTGCTCCCCAGAGAGGAGGAAATACACGTGCAGAGATGGTGAGGGAGGAATGGGCGTGGCAGGCTTGGGGACCATGAGAAGCATAGTCTGATGGTCAGAGTGTTCTGCAGAGGCCATGACCACGCCTGTCCACACAGTTGCAGCGAGATTATGAAGGACCTGGTGCCACATGAACCAGTTTAGTAGAAAACTTCTAGATAAGAATAGAAAGTACTTCTCATATTGGTTTTGCAAAGATAGGATTTGAGAGGTTGAGTCTAGGGATTCTTCTCAATATACTGGCTAAAACCAGACAGATGAAAGTAAATCTTCTCATTTAGAAGAGTACAGTCATGGTTGACAGAGTCCTAGATGTAATCTCTACCCCTAAAAATTAATCTTTAGTTCTAAATGTCACACTGATATCAATCTTTGAATGAAGACGGGCCGTAATGCTGTTAAAATTCAGCTCTTTGGCTTGGCGCTCCAGCATCAGGACATATAGGTCATGGGGTAGCTGCTGATGTACGTGCTGTGTCTCCCATTCACTCTTTTTTGAGAAATCTTTGAGGAATTGGAAAAAGACACGTTGCCCGAACTAGGGGTTCTGGCTGCCAGGTGCTGAGACTGGCCTGGTTCAACTACCAGCCCCCACAGAAATTTTAATAGAAAGGTGTGTTGTGAAGTCACCAGGTTTCTTCTATTTTTTTTCTTTTTTTAATTAATTTTTAAAATTTTTAGACGTGAGAAGTTGCTGCACTCCCCCCTGGTTAAAATGCTTTGATATCAAACTGAAATTGAGATGGTTCATTAACTAAAATTTGCTTTTCTGTAGTGAGAGCAGAGACTTCCTCATGACCCTAATACATGCAAGTTAGCTTCAGTGATTCCCTACAATTGGTAGATGCAAGGGGATGGGGTGGGGAGTGGGGATGGGTCTTAGTGTTCAGTGGGGACAGAGTCTCAGCTTAGGAAGATGAAGAATTAGGGAAATGGATGATGGTAAGACATGGATTGTGCAACAAGGTGAATATTGCATAGTGCCATTGAACTGTGCAGTTAAATATGGTTAAAGTAGCACGTTTTATGTAACTTGTACCAAATTAAAAAACATTTAATAAAACAATAATTTCATACAAATAGAAAACAGAAAAGTAAGATAATGGCAGCTCCCTCACCTCCTCCTACCACTCATTAAAAGAAAACAAACTGTAGCTGTACTTTGACCAGTGTAATTGGTAATGGTTCAGCCTTGCAAGGCTGGAGTCAAGAGTGAAGGGATGAAATATATGCATTCTAAGAGGCTCTTGCATTCTTAGATGCTAAAATGTTCTTAAAAATTAACTAAAGATCACTTAATTATTATTAAATAAGTTTGTGAAAATACATACCTCTGAGACCAAACAGCTTTTTGTCTGTTCTGTTTGGGTTTTTGTGTTTTTTGAAAAACCTATATCCTACTTTGCTTTTGCATGGGGAAAGAGGTTCAGTGTTGGTTTAATATTCTCTCTCCTCCTTATCTTTATTCACCAATTGTATTCTGCCCTCATCCCTGCTCTCTTCAACCTCTACAGGATGTTCAGTCTTAGCAGCATCTTCAAATGAGTCATCTATGCATTAATTCAACAGTTCAATTCAAAGCGTGCAGAGAGCGCAGTCAGCATAAACAGTGACCATGCACTCTTAAATCATTCTCCGTAACGACCCTGCTTTGGTCAAGAATTTAATGCCTGAACTTGTCAATATTCATAGTGCAAGATGTCCATCGTGCTGGGAAAAAAAAGGATTAAGAGTCACCAGCCTTTCTTTACATTTTAGTTAGAAGGTCATTTTATTGTGTAGAAGTCAACAGTCTTTTTCTGTAGCCTTTTTAAAGCAGAGTTGAACCAGATGCCTAACGTGGTTCCAGAGTTTAGGATCTGCACTTTTCATGTATTCGGTCTGGTAAATGCAAGCATCATATAAGTGGGTTTGTTTGGGGGCACTAAGAACAAGTTGAGGAACCTGTATGTAGTGATTTGGGTTTTGACTTACATTGCAAATAATGTTCTTTTTCTTTTTGGCTAGCATGAATATGGTGTCTTTTATGTTGCCTCTTTGTTAATGAAAACTCAGTTTTTGAGATGGGAAGCCATATCTTCTCTTTTGTTTTTCTCTAGGGTTTTGCTCAGAGTCTCCTCAAAAAGATGTCACATCGAAGTTCTATTCCAGGCTGTGGAGTGACTTTTGAAATTGTCTCCAATATTCCAGAGGTGAAGGATCATATGAAATTGGAATTTACTAAGAGTAAACATGTAACAAGAGCTAACTCCCTGAAAAGTCACCTACCTAAGAAATACCATGAAAATGTGTATATACAAAAGTGCTGTAGGCTTGTAGAGGAATTTTGTAATCGTAACTTGATTCATAGCACAATGTGTGTGCACATGTAATACTTCTGTGGGCTTAAAAGGTTCTGGTTTTAGTCTTTTGTTAAAGAAGAGTCTTTTGAAAAGCAAATCAGCAGCATTTTACTCATAGAAGAGGATATAACCTTAAAGGGAGACAATACAGCATAATACAGAGTTCCAGGGTAACATATTGGAATCAGACAGAAATCTTGTTTCTGTCACCTCTTAGTGAAGTGAACTTGGGTAAGTTACTTTGAGCCTAAGTTTTTTCATTTATCAAACTGGGTTAGTAATACCTCCTATACAGAGTTGTTTTTTAAGGATTAAATGAGACAGTATACACAAATTGTACACATGTTAAAGAGTAAATTGTAATTGCTATTATAGTTAGCAATAGTATTACTATTAAATACTAATGGGGTAGTATTTTTTATACTTTTAATTATTAATTACTATTAAATACTAATAAATAGTATTTATTACTGTTTTTTTTTTTGAGCTAATTGAGATGTGCATAGAAATGAAACAGATGGAGCTGAAAATACCCATGACAGGCGCTTGCTAGAGAATGTAGTTTATATGCTTCCTAGTACTTATTCCCTGATTTAGACAGATTTGTTCACCTGGTTATTGGCACACCTAGTAACCAGGCCTTCCTTACCGGGATAGGAGAAGTGAGGGGTCTAAGGAAAGGACTCTGACAAAGTGAGGAAGAGTGGTTCCCTCCGTCATCTTGACTATGGAGCACTGGGGAGTGAGTGGGGAGGTCCAGGCTGTGTTGCCCTTGGGGGTGGAAAATGGGACTGGGACCCTGGGGTGAGGACTCCCACCTACGCACACCGTCTCCCGTGCCTTCATACTCTTCATTCAGGGGCTCAGTGTCTGTCGATCGATTCTGCTGAGTATTTGAACAGTAGATGGACAGTATATATTTGAAGACAGATCAGGTTTTGGAAGACTGAGACGATTACACAGTACTTGGGCTTCATTTTAGAGTTCTTTTATTGCAGAGTGCTTTTGCTCTCAAATAATGTCAAATAGTGACTAAATTCTTCCCTGGCTCTTCAAAGTATTAGGCTTACAAGGCAAATATTAACTGTTTGATTGTTTAATTTTGAACCTGCCGAAACTTTAAAAATTGAACCCCTTTTCGAGTTAGACTAGCTGCAAAATCTTGGGTCTGTAATAGGTTGCTCTTTGTATGCTTGGAGGAGCCTGGTAGGCTGCAGTCCATGGGGTCGCTGAGGGTCAGATACGACTGAGTGACTTCACTTTCACTTTTCACTTTTGTGCACTGGAGAAGGAAATGGGAACCCACTCCAGTGTTCTTGCCTGGAGAATCCCAGGGACGGGGGAGCCTGGTGGGCTGCCAAGTATGGGGTCGCAGAGAGTCAGACATGACCGAAGTGACTTAGCAGCAGCAGCAGCCAGAGGTTTACTGTTTATTCTTTGTATCTGAATGCTTTCTCTCTTTTTCCAGTTGTTTCAGATCTTAACTCTATAAATGGTTTGAATGCAGTTGAGAAACACAATGCAATGAACCACCCTTATCTCCCTTCATCTTTCTTCCCCTCCTTCCTTCTCATTTGCAGTTTCCTTTTTCTCTTTAACAGGGCATTTATTCTTCAGGTGACACGGTTTTCAAAGGGCAGAAGTGTGCAGTAATCAGCGGAAAGATAAACAGACGGCCTCACGTGATGGGGCTACCTGTTAATAATTTGCTAAACGACTAAGTTGGCAAGTGTTAGGGTCACATTATCAATTCCTGATGATAAAAAGGAAAAAATGAGACTTAAAGCCTACAGTGTAAGGATTTGTTATTTATTTAAAAATAAGCTTCTTAAAAGCTGTGTTTCATCATGAAGAAGCTGGGAAAGGTCTTTGTGTTTCATGTTACAGAGGCCATGAGGACTCAGTAGCAAAAAGAAGTGGTTATAGACCAGAGAGCAACAGGAGATGGTTTTGCCTTTCTTTTTCTTCTTCCCGTTTTGTTTTTGTAAAGCAGCTAGAATGCTTTCATTGCTAATGGGGGTATAAAACGATACATTCACTGGCTGTTTATTATCAAGTTAAATAGACATCTACCCCATCACCCAGTAACTCCACTTATAGGCCCTTATCCAAGAGAAATGAAAACATGTATCCATAAAGATTTACGTAAGAATATTCAAAGCTGCTTAATTCAAAACAACCTAAAGCTGGAAGCAACCCTAACATCCATCAACAGAGGAATGGGTAAATAAAGTATGGCTTATCCATACTGTGGAATATTACTCAAGCATGCAAAGCAATGAACTACATGATGACCAGATCTCTTGAGTCACTATGTTACGTGAACAGCCACATGCGGAAGGGTATAATTCCATTTTTGTGAACTTCTGAAACAGGCAAAACTAATCTGTGGTGAAAGAACTGATCTTTCCTTAGGGGAGGGAAGGAGTTGAACTTTGTGAAGTAATGGAAATGTTTTATATCTTGACAGGGATGTGGATAACGTGGGTAAATATGTTTCTTTAAAACTCAGAGACCTTGTCTCTCGGAAAACCAAGATATGTCTGTTCCCATCAGATACCAGAAAGTATTCCATGTCCAGTGGTGAACAGAATACTCTCATCAGGAGTCAGGAGACCTAAGTTCTAGTCTTGCCTCTCTTGCTAATTATGTGGCCTTCCTCTTTCCTTGTCTGTAAAACAAGAATGATTCCTAGGCCCAAATGAATTACTGTAGGAGAGAAAAGTTTTGTGAACTTAAGCTGGCTTCTGAATTTTTCCATATTTTATCTGTTCTAAGGCTTATGTTAATTAAAAAAAAAGTCTTGAAGTTAGACTGTGTCTTAAAATTGATGCTGTCTTAAATTTAATTGGCCGAGTTTTTCTTTTTTTTTCCTCCTTAGTAATATATAAAATGATATTCTCTTAAAGTTGATGGCATCTTAAGATGCAGTGGCATTTAGATACATTCAGTTCAGTTCAGTCGCTCAGTTGTGTTCTACTCTTTGTGACCCCACGGACTGCAGCATGCCAGGCTTTCCTGTCCATCAGCAACTCCCGGAGCTTCCTCAAACTCATGTCCATTGAGTCAGTGACGCCATCCAACCATCTCATCCTCTGTTGTCCCCTTCTCCTCCTGCCTTCAGTCTTTCCCAGCATCAGGGTCTTTTCCAATGAGTCAGTTCTTTGCATCAGGTGGCCAAAGTATTAGAGTTTCAGTTTTAGCATCTGTCCTTCCAATGAATATTCAGGACTGATTTCCTTTAGGATTGACTGGTTTGCTCTCCTTGCAGTCCAAAGGGCTCTCAAATGAGTCTTCTCCAACACCACAGTTCAAAAGCATCAATTCTTCAGCGCTCAGCTTGCTTTATAGTCCACCTCTCAGGTACATTCATGATTACTGGAAAAACCATAGCTTTGACTAGACAGACCTTTGTTGGCAAAGTAATGTCTTTGCTTTTTAATATGCTGTCTAGATTGGTCATATCTTTTCTTCCAAGGAGCAAGCGCCTATCAATTTCATGGCTGCAATCACCATCTGCAGTGATTTTGGAGCCCCCCAAAATCAAGTCTGTCACTGTTTCCATTGTTTCCCCATCTCTTTGCCTTGAAGTGATGGGACCAGATGCCATGATCTTAGTTTTCTGAATGTTGAGTTTTAAGCCAACTTTTTCACTCTCCTCTTTCACTTTCATCAAGAGGCTCTTTAGTTCTTCTTTGCTTTTTGCCATAAGGGTGGTGTCATCTGCATATCTGAGGTTATTGTATTTCTCCTGGCAATCTTGATTCCAGCTGGTTCTCCATCCAGCCCAGCATTTCTTATGATGTACTCTGCATATAAGTTAAATAAGCAGGGTGACAGTATACAGCCTTGACGTACTCCTTTCCTGATTTGAACCAGTCTGTTGTTTTTGTCCAGTTCTAAGTTTTGCTTCTTGACCTGCATACAGATTTCTCAGGAGGCAGGTCAGGTGGTTTGGTATTCCCATTTCTAAGAATTTTCCAGTTTGTTGTGATCCACACAGTCAAACGCTTTGGTGTAGTCAATAAAGCAGGAATAGATGTTTTTCTGGAACTCTCTTGCTTTTTCGATGATCCAACAGATGTTGGCAGTTTGATCTCTGGTTCCTCTGCCTTTTCTAAATCCAGTTTGAACATCTGGGAGTTCTTGGATTATATACTGTTGAAGCCTGGCTTTGAGAATTTTGAGCATTACTTTGCTAGCATGTGAGATGAGTGCAATTATGCAGTATTTTGATCGGTTTTTGGTATTGCCTTTCTTTGGGACTGGAATGAAAACTGACCTTTTCCAGTCCTGTGGCCACTGCTGAATTTTCCAAATTTTCTGGCATATTGAGTGTAGCACTTTCACAGCATCATCTTTGAGGACTTGAAAGAGCTCAACTGGAATTTCATCACCTCCACTAGCTTTGTTCATAGTGATGCTTCCTAAGGCCCGCTTGACTTCACATTCCAGGATGTCTGGCTCCAGGTGAGTGATCACACCATCGTGGTTATCTGGGTCATGAAGATCTTTTTTGTATAGTTCTTCTCTGTATTCTTGCCACCTCTTCTTAATATCTTCTGCTTCTGTTAGGTCCATACCATTTCTGTCCTTTATTGAGCCCATCTTTGCGTGAAATGTTCCCTTGGTATCTCTGATGTTTTTGAAGAGATCTCTAGTCTTTCCCATTCTATTGTTTTCCTCTATATCTTTGCATTGATCACTGAGGAAGGCTTTCTTATCTCTCCTTGGTATTCTTTGGAACTCTGCTTTCAAATGGGTATATCTTTCCTTTTCTCCTTTGCCTTTTGCTTCTCTTCTTTTCACAGCTATTTGTAGAGTCTCAGACAACCATTTTGCCTTTTTGCATTTCTTTTTCTTGGGGATGGTGTTGATTCCTGTCTCCTGTACAATGTCACAAACCTCCGTCCATAGTTCTTTAGGCACTCTTGTCTATCAGATCTAATTCCTTGGGTCTATTTGTCACTTCACTGTATAATTGTAAGGGATTCGATTTAGGTCATACCTGAATGGTCTAGTGGTTTTCCCTACTTTCTTCAATTTACGTCTTAATTTTGTAATAAGGAATTCATGATCTGAGCCACAGTCAGCTCCCAGTCTTGTTTTTGCTGACTGTATAGAACTTCTCCTCCTTTGGCTGCAAAGAATATAATCAATATGATATCGGTATTGACCATCTGGTGATGTCCATGTGTAGAGTCTTCTCTTGTGTCGTTGGAAGAGGGTGTTTGCTATGACTGGTGGACTGGACTAAATGTTCGGTTTTACCATATGATGGTATGTAAAACCCCAAGCAAACTTATTGGCCAGCCCAGTGTATTTTGCAGTTTTTGATGATGTTACAACAAAATTCACAAGTAAGGGATCTGATTTTTTCCCAAGAAGAGTGGTTTGTTATGAGCCACATGAGCTTGAGAGATCTGATTAATTACGTTAACAAAATCCCTCCCGTGACATGCATACATCCCATTTATATGCCTGGACCAGCTGTGTCCATGGAGCTGGGCAAGGGAGAATATGCCTGGGGGCTTCTCTGCTTGGTCGGCTTCCAGTCTTGGGCCTCTGTCTGCAGAGTTGGGGATTGGACTATGTGGAGAGTCCATGGGAGGCTGCTTATTGAAAGGGTTGCAATCTCGCCTTTCTTCCCACTCTTACCCTTCATCCCTATGTCTGCCTCCTGCGAGGGTCCAGCTGTCACCTCAGCTCCTTAGTCCTCCCTCTGGCCCCTCAAGATGTGTTCCTAAAGTACTGTTGTGGTCAGGTTTTCAGCTTGTTCCCCAGATCCTTTCTAACCAGGAGTGTGTTGGTTCACAATGGAAGTGCAGGAGAGGACAGATTTGTTGAAAACGTGCCGTGTTTCAACTGCTCTGGTTTAGCCTTTCGAGTGACCCCAGCCAGCACGTATTCCGTGATTTCTGTGGGAAAATGCATTTTGAGTTCCAAGAGCTGACTTTAAAATGGAACTGGGAATACATCCCATTTGTTCGTTCGGTACGCTTTGTGGATTCGTATAGATAAGATGCCTCTGTAGCATTTTCTTCTGCAAGGTACTTAGTTTTAATGTATAACTTTCCATTCTCCAGGATGCTCAGGGAGTAGAGGAACGAGAAACGTTAGCAAGGATGGCAGCTAACGTGGAAAACACGGCGTCTGCCGACTCAGAAGCGTACATCGAGAAATACCTCAGGAGCGTGCTGGCGGTGGAGAATCTCCTCACGTTAGACCGCCTTCGCCAGGTCAGCTGATGGGGACAGGGCAGGGTGCCAGCCCAGCTCAACCCAGGGTTTGACTTTCCGCAATTCACAGTATTGTGACGTCTAATATTTGAAACCTCTTAAGTGGAGCATATTGATTTACATTAAACTTGCCGGGTGAGTCTTCGAAGATACAAAAATGACATTTGGAAGTTACTTTTTCCAAGACCCTAAACGGTAGCTAGTTGCCTGGACAGTGCTGTGCTGTGTGCTCGGTCGCGTCTGACTCTCTGCGACGCCATGGACTGCAGCCGCCAGGTTCTTCTGCCCATGGGGATTCTCCAGGCAAGAATACTGGTGTGGATTGCCATGCCCTCCTCCAGGGGGTCGTCCCAGCCCAGGGAATCGAACCCAGGTCTCCCACAGTGCAGGCGGATTCTTTACTGACTGAGCCAGTGGTGGAAGGAAATATATCACTCTTGCTGGTTAAGAAGTATTTTACAAATTCCTTGACACTGGACAGTCGCCAAAGAAAAATGTAGGCCTGAGGCAGACTGTTGTGTCCTTTCTTGGCCTCCACAGCCTCAGAGTGGATCTCTAAGAGGGAAAACAGAGGTGCCAGCCATAAACCCAAGGCTCAGAGAAGCTCTAAACATCAGTTTACGTAGCTATGTTGAAACTTTTAGAAAGGTTTAAAGTTACTAATTTAGTGTGTGCCAGGTCTTAGTTGTGGCCTGTGGGTCTAGTTCCCTGACCGGGGATCGAACCTGGACCCCGCTATGGGAGCACAGAGTCTTAGACACTGTGGACTACCAGGGAAGTCCCAAACTTTTTTTTTAATAAACAAAAATACTAATGAAACATAAAAGTGAATGGTCTGCTTTTCATAATTTTTTCTCCTGGGACTCACTTGTGGCCAGCTTCAGGGGAGCCATCAGTAGATAAGGAAAGGAATGAACCACATAACCTGTCAGCTGCTTAATTACCTTTGAATATTCCACAGTGACAGTAATTGGGTCATTCTGTTGTATGAAGTAACAGCTGTCATTTAAAGAACCAGGGGACTTCCCTGGCAGTCCAGTGGTTAGGACTATGTGCTTCCGCTACAGGGGGCATGGGTTTGATCCCTGGTCAGGGAACTAAGATCCCACAAGCTGTGTGGCATGACCACACCACTCCAGTAAGTAAAGAGCTTGGAATATGTCCACAGCTCAAAGCCTGCTTTAGACTCTGTTGCTCTGGAAGTGTGTGTCTCATGCGTGCTTTTCCTCTGTGTTTTCTCTGACCCACAGGAAGTTGCCGTGAAGGAACAGTTGACGGGAAAAGGGAAGCTGAGCAGGAGGAGCATCAGCTCTCCTAATGTGAACAGAGTGAGTGCGTGGGACCCCAGCCTGTGCTCAGCCCAGGACCTGCTTTTGCTCCTCCTCTTTCCTTGGGTAACTCCTTTCCATCCTTTAAGTCTCATCTCGGGTATCATTTCCTCCTCTGCACTGACTGTAGTTCTCACTTCGCTACCCCGTAGCATCGTTGCAGCCCTCCATCTCTGACCTTCCTAATGTTACACGGTAAGCATCCGTGTAAGTCCCTCTGGATTTGCTTCTCATTTATCTTCATACCTCGGGTGCCTGGCACAGTGACTGTGTCAGGTGAGCAAAGCTAGCGTAGTGCCTGGGGAAAGCCGTTTGAATTTTCTAGCCCGAACTTAATTACTTTCAGGTTGAGGAGAAGTCTGGACCTTGTTTATAAACTCAGTTGCTCAAAGGTCATCCAGGGAGCATAAGTGAGTGAGTCAGGTTTGCTCTGCCACGGTGTCATAAGTTTGTTGTTGTGTTTTAAAACATAGATAAAATTTACATGAATATGAAGCTTACAAATAATTCTTCGCATGAATATGAAGCTTACAAATAATTCTTCACAAAGAAATAATGCTTGAAACCCTGTGATTTATCTCTACTTTCCTTACTTTTGATAAAGAGGTGGATGTGAGAAATAGTACACTGTTGTCTGAACTTCACACCAAGGGAAACCATGGTATAAATGTTGAAATAAAGAGTAGCTGACCCTTAACCCTGGTGTTGGAGAGATCCCAGTGACAGACAGGACAGGATGGGTGTCAGGCTGGAGGGCACAGGTGGCTCCCTGAGACTGAGTGATGTCACTGGTGATCTCAGACGGAAAGATTGGGAACATTCTCAGACAGTAAAAAAAAAAACCTCCCTTTAACTCAGATAAATATCTTCTCACTCCTTCAGAAAATGAAGTACTAAGATGCACTGAATGATGTACTAAAATCTCTGTATGTGCAGAGATTTTGTACTTAGAATCCTATGATTTAAAATAAGTAGTTTCTGTGTATACATTTACTGCAGTACCCAGAGAAAGGAGTCGTCAGATCAGGACACGATAAGGTAACCAGTGGGCTTCCCTGGTGGCTCAGTGGTAAAGGACCTGCCTGCCAATCAGGAGACCTGGGTTCAGTCCCTGGGTCGAGAAGATGCCCTGGAGAAGGAAATGGCAACCCACTGCAGTAGTCTTGCCTGGGAAATCCCATGGACAGAGGAGTCTGGCGGGCTACAGTCCATGAGGTTGCAAGAGTCGGATACGGCTTTGCAACTAAACAACAGCAACAACAAGGAAACTAGTAGCCTGGTATCCTTTACATAGAAGTGAATAAACAAATCAGGTGTCCCTTACTTGGGCCCAGTTGGCTATTACCGCTATGTGAGCTGGACATCTGATCTTATACAAACCTGCCTTGTTCAAAGTGTTAATTCAATGAAAAACAAAAACAGCAACCGTGCCTAACAGGGTGCCAAAGGCCGTGAGTCTAGTCTGCAGCTTGGTCTTGGCAGCCTCTCTCATACCACCCGCTTTAACATTCTGTTGATTTGGTTTTCTAAGCGATGTATTTCCAGGATCATGGATGTGTGTGCTTTTGCACACAAAGGGCTAATTCTCCTCTCCGTTCCCTCTTCAGTTGTCTGGCAGCCGCCAGGATCTTATTCCGCCCTCCAGTCTGGGTAGCAACAAGGTAAGTGCTCAGAACTGTTTTCTGTCAGTCTTAGACATGTTTCCCGTCCAACTTTTCCTCCTCTCAAGTATCACACGCTCGTTGTGCATGCCAAACCTTCTTCCACTTTTCAACACTATGTGAAATTTATTGGAAAGTGTTTAGAGTTCATTTCTTTTTATCTGCCAGTTAAAATGATGTTACTGAAACCTTATTGTTACTCTGCTTTTTAAGGGTTAAACAATTTAGTTGCTTAAGTTCCTATTCCTGTTGAAAACATATTCTTCCGGTTTGTGTCAGAAAAGGAACTTCATTTCAGATTTTTAATAGTTAAAATATGGATGAAGTAGTTGAAAATTTGTGACGAATAAGACTATGTTTAAAAGTTAATATTATATGTTAGAAGAAAGAAAAATAAGGGAACAGAAATTTTATTAGCTGGGATGTATTTATGTACTTGTTAATATAGCTTTCCCCAATTTAACGAGTTTTAAGCATAGATAATTCACTATCATTTACTTAAAAGGATCACACTGAAAACAGTCATAGGTGGATGGTTGGATACGACTGAGATTGCACTAGTTCATCAATTCATTGACTCCCTTCCGTGAGTCTAAAAGTGTGCTAGGGTTTAGCACTCCTCGATACAGGTCCACTGATAGGTGTGATGGGCATAGCACAGTTATAATCACCTAAACCAAGCAGAGTGTTTGGAAAACTGTCATTATTGATATAATGAATAATTTTAAGGAAAATATAAGAAAAACCATGACTTTTTTTTTAATCCATCTAACCCAAATCCTCTATCATAAATTCATTGAAAAAAGTGGCCAAAAGATTTTCAGCTTTTCTCTCTTGCTAGTTTCTTTATGTTTAAATGGAAAAAAAGAATACAAAACAGTAATATCTACTTGAAAGAAAATTATTGTCTCATCTGCGTTCAAATAGAATAAAGGAATATAGATGCTATAATAGAAGTATGCCTAGATAGAGTAGGAACCCAGAGGAGGACGTGGACACTCCTGTAGGCATTATTCAAGGACCAAGAAAGGCTGCAAAGAGGGGAACCCCTCTCCGTGCCGCTCCCCCCGCTGCCACCGCCAGAAGCTTAACGTTGAAGGATGATAAGATCCACCCAAGCCGAAGGGATTGAAGCAAGAGTGTGAATAGAAGCATGGAGGGAGAAGGAAGCCTGAGTCAAGCAGAGGGTGCAGTGCAGGGCAGAGCCCAGAGAGAGGGCCCTTGTTTCAAAAGTTGCTGTATGATGTATTGGGGAGTTGTGGGGGAGCTGGGCCTGGTTGGAACAGTCAAGGATTCACCCGAGTCTCCTGAATTGGCCGTAAGAGGTTCAGACAGGGAGGCGAGGTTGTGTGGGGTGACAGTGATGTTTAAGGGCTTGTGCAGGGGGAGCAGCCGGCCAGGGTGACAGACGGGAGTCCTCAGAGACGAGAGGTAGTGGGGACAGCAGCTGGGAACCTGGAGGAACTCCTTCTGGATGCTTCAGAGACTGTACTGACTGAAGAGACTATTTTGGGTGTGAGAGCGAAGTTTATTGGAGGCCTTTTCCCAGGGCAGTCTCTGTGGAGGGTTGGGGAGAAGTTAGGACATGGGTTTTTGGTTGTTTTGGGTTTTGGTTTTTGTGGCCACAGTATACAGAATCTTAGTGCCCCAACCAGTGATAGAACCTATGCAGGAGACACTAGTTCGATCCCTGGGTCGGGAAGAACCCCTGGAGGGCAGGTCATGGCAACCCACTCCAGTATTCTTGCCTGGAGAATCCCATGGACAGAGGAGCCTGGCAGGCTGCAGTCCACAGGGTCACAAAGAGTTGGACGTGACTGAAACAGCCGAGCACACTTGCACCCCTGCAATGAAAGCATGAGGTCCTAACCACTGGACCACCAGGGAGTTTCTAGCAGGATGTATTAAATGAGTAAATAATGTCGCACGTTTTTTGTTACTCTACCAAGACCTTCCCCTTTTCAGTCATCTTGATGTCCTGGGGCCCCTGGGTTAGGGATAGGAAACTTAGTGAAGATGAGGGAAGTCTGATTTCCACCCTCTCAGGTTGTACTGGTGTCCTGGCACCGCCCAGCAGCAGAGGGCTGGCTCTGCCTGCTCTGTGTCAGCGTGTTTCCCATTCTCATCAGACACCTCCAACAGTGAAGGACCCTTCTCTCCCACTGCAGCAGTTTGGAGTCTTCTGTCTCACCCCTCTGCATGGACAGTGTCCCTGGGCTCTGACGGACAGTGGCAGTCTTGTCAGGGAGAGCAGAAGGGCCAGCTTCCCATTCCTAACTGTGCTCCCAGGTCAGCCGTGGAGCCATCTCCTCATCTTCCTGTAGACTGTTGGCCCCCTCGGTCCTGAACAGTTACCAGGTACAGCCAGGCTTCCCTCCACCTCATCACTGTCACCCTGGATCCCTTGCTTCCTGCTGTGTCCATATCAGTAGGTTATATGAATGTCCATGTATCTAAATCAGAGACCCTTTGCTGTCAAAGACAGGTTTAGTGGATGGACCTGTTGAATGAGTAAGGAGACTCAGGTGACAGAGGACCGCACCTGATGTTAGGAAACAAAGCCATGAAACACTCGGCAGAGGATTTGACTCCAGGCTCACTTCAGCAGGGAGCACAGAGCGGCTGCCCCGTTTGCGGATGAGGGGCTCTCACTGGTTTTATCATCTAAAGCAGAGCATCTTAAAAGATTGTTAGAATAAATATTCTTAAAATTGTGTTTTCTTCCTAGAGAGTAAAGAAATCTTTCCCTCCACCAGTAGCAGCAAGGAACAGAAGAGTCCTCCCTTTGGCCTTTTAAACCAAACAGTGGTAAACTGCATCCATAATGGCATTGCCTTGAATTCAGAATTGTTACAAAGCTGCCCATAATAGCATTCCTCAGGATGGGGTAGTGTTTAAACTAGTTGATGTGAGAATCATTTAGATCCTATTAAAACCCCTTTATACAGCAGCAGTGCTTATAGAGGTAAGAAGTGACACGTACCTGAGGGCCATCGCCATGCTGTTCATAATGGCAGAAGATTGGAAACAAGTCACATGCCTGTTGGTTTGACCTGGTTAAATATGTTTTATCTATGTCCATGTGCGCACACACACACACAAATGGATACTATGCAGGTATAAAAATTATTAGGAACCCCTCCAGGTTCTAATATGGAAAGAGCACCAGGATACACTTAGTGATTAAAAATGCAGGGCAGCACAGTGTGCTGCTGTTTGTGCGGGAGTGGGGAGCGCGAGAGAAGAGTGTGTGTGGCTGTTGCTAGGTGTGCACACGCATGCAGGAACCCTGTAAGGATGTATCATAAACAGATGCCGCTACTTCCTGTCTAGGGAGAGGGCGGGAGTGTGTGGGGACCCGAAGCAGGAGGCTTCTCATGGTGTGCCTTTTTATATTACTTGGTTTTCGGATCATGGGAACAAATTACCTACTGAAAGAATTAAAAGGAAAATATGTTATTCTCTACCCTTTATGGTAGGTAGATTTTATTCTCCTATAAGTAGTGGTTTGAGAAACTCTCCAGTTGCTTTATCTATAATAATTTTCACACAAAATCCTCGAGCGATTATTGAAGAAATTGTTTTGGAAAACCTCAGAGACTCATGTATTTTTCTTTTCTTTTGGGGACTTCCTGCATTCTTCAGTTTTCAGAGATCCAGGGAGAGGTAATTAATCCATTAGGTTTTTCTGAATGAGTGGGATACATGTATTATCCTCCTATTGAAAGCATGCTTGCTTTTAACTTGAGAATGCGAATGCATTTTTAAATGTAGTTTTTATAAGACAACCGCATTTGACACTGTACTAGTTTTTTTTGGGCTCTTACCCTTTTGTAAAAATAACTTTGGAAGTCAGGATATACAGTTCTTCGTTCCCTGGGACTATGAAAATATCTGTCAGAAGATGCCAGGAATGAAGGCATCTGATGGAGTGTAGGAGGCTCTGGGATGTGAGGGGTGGAGTTAATTCATTGAAGAAGCCGATGGTACGGCAAATGAGAGTTTGTAAGACACCCTTTTCTCATGGGATGCAAGGGGAGAGGAGCAAAGGAAGAGCGGGAGTGCCTCGGGCCTTCCTTCAGCACCACAGCACGCAGCCCAGTGGTTCCATCTTGGCCTCTCTGCATGGAGGTACTTAATACACAATGAAATTGAGTTGGAAATACAATTTTAGCCTGGAATCGCTGCTTAACATGCTAGAAACTGTATTTTAAAATAATTGAAAATTATAATCCTGTTAGTTGCATCTACCTTGCACACTCATGGGGACTTCTTTCTGGGTTCTCTGTTCCATTATCTATATGTCTGTCCCTCTTTCCTTGAGTATGGACTCAAAGCTATGGACCAGAGAACCTGGGGTGCTCTGTTGCCTGCCACGTAAATAACACAACAGTAAAATTAGTTCACATTACGTAAAAAAGCGGGAGAGCCGCAGAGGAGGTTCAGGTCTGCCTTCCCTCCTCATTTGCGTTAACATCATGGCAGAGATTAGTTGGGAGCAAAGTAACACTAAAAGCTGTGGCTGGGAGGCAAGAGCAGAGCTCACTAGGATCAGGGCTTCTGGGGAGGTGAGAGCAAGTGGTAAGGTACTGAAACCTTCCCGCACCTTGGCCTCTAACACTTGGACTTCGGCCAGCCACATTTTGCCTGCCCTCATTCACTGATGCTCCATACCTATGAAAATTGGAATTGTTTACTGAGCTCCACCAAGATGGAATGGGTGAGCTAATTAATCTTAGAAAGATACATTGAATTTTTATTAGCTACCCTTAACTCTTAATTTCACCTTGTGGCTTAAATCACTCTTGATAAGCTTTGCAATTAAAAATATAAAATATTCCTAATTGCAGTGATGCTTTTATTTACTGTTACTGGCTCTTTCATCATCATTGTTAGGCAGGTTTTTTTTTTTTTTTAATAGACATAACGAAAACCTAGCAAACTTGTTGTGACCAGTCTACCGGATTAGACTCATAGTTTAGTTGCAGAATTAGTTCCAACAGATCGTTTTTCCATTTAAACAATAGCTGTGTGGTGAGACTGTTTGTGATTTAAGAAACTCTGTCAAGAAGAAATAACTGATATTACTTACTAAAGCCATTTTAAATGAATCATATCTTTTAAAATAAGTTAGTGAGATGTTTGTCATCTTCCAAATGCAGTTTGAAATGCAACTAAAAGTAGCCAGGGACGTCCCTGGTGGTCCAGTGGTTAAGACTCCGTGCTCCCAGAGCAGAGGTCCTGGGTTTGACCCTGGTCAGGAAAGTAGATCCTGCATGCCACAATTAAGACCCGATGCAGCCAAATAAATATTAAAAAAAAAATTAGCCAAAAATCCGAATGACTGTTCAGTTAACAAAGCTGAGTTGTATGTTTTGGCTCCATCGCTTTCCTGAAAACTGCAATCATTCAGCCCCACACTGGTTATGGTTGGTGCCAAAGGTGAGTCACCTCTTCTTGAGCTGCGTTAGTAGCCGCCTGTGGACCTGGAGTGTCACTGGCACTTCATTTACCTCTTTGTCACTTTCCTGATCCAAGCCAGACCTCTGTAGAGAACACCCACAGCACCTGTGTCTTTCTGGAGAACAGGAGCAGGAGAACTGGAGGTCCCTGCAGGGACCATCCACGTCCTCAGGTCAGCTGACAGCCTTGTGCATTTTTTCCTGTTGCGTTTTGCCTTTAAGCATAATTGTTACCTTGAATAATGTTTTATATCTTCGAATTCAGCCTGTTAGCACAAATAATTCCTACTAATTATGAAGCTAGTTTAGGGACCCAAAACGAAGCCAGAATTTCCACTCTCACATCCTCCCTTCGTGGCTGATCCTGAAGGCTGATAGAGGTAAAAAAAAATGTCAGAAACATCTCAGAATCATCTTTCCAAGAGTTCTGTAATGGAGCATAGGTTGCAATGGTAGAAGTGTAAAGAAAAAAAACATACTGAGAACTGAGCCCATATGATGGCAGAAAGTTCCAGTGTCTGGCCAAGGCCTTTTTATTCATTATCTTGAGTTCATCTCTCTCTGAAGTACCTTTAACTGGGGTGCTTCCTTTTCTCTTCCCCAACATTTCAGTAGTGGGAGAATCACCCTGGAGTGGCCAAGGATATAAAATTTATTGTTATTCTTGTTGTTTAGCTGCTCAGTTGTGTCCAACTCTTTGTGACCCCATGGACTGTAGCCCACCAGGCTCCTCTGTCCATGGGATTTCCCAGGGAAGAACACTGGAATGGGTTGCCATTTCCGTCGCCAGGGGATATTCCCAACCCAGGAATTGAACTTGGGTCTTCTGCATTGGCTGGTGGATTCCTTACCACTGAGCCACCTTGGAAGCCCTGTAAATTTTATTAGAAAGACACTAATTGCCTTGTCCCTGGGGGGCAGTGTGTGTTGCTAGACCCTGAACCACAGATTCTGCTTCTGGAAAGAGAATGGATATATGCTGCCGGAGAAAAATCTAGTGAGTGATGTCAGTGGAGTGTCTCCCTAGAGATCCACGGAGTCAGAAAGAGGAGAGGGCAGTGGTTTATCATCCAAATTTGTTGTTCCCTTGGAAGCAGAGCCTATTCTGTCCCAGAGCGATTTGAGATACTCCATGTTCCCGTCTCTGGTCGGCAAGACTGAGATTTCTCAAGGTTAAGATGACGGTTAAGGGAGATGGATGAATGAAATGTCTCCGTTTTTCATTCTCCAATAGAGTTAGCAATATGGCTGAGGCGCTGTGTAAGTACGGTGAGCATCCTTTCAAAGGTTCTCACTTGAGATATTTGAATGTACGAGACAGTAAGAGTTATTTCCTCTGTTCAGATTCGAGAGTAACACTGTGTGTGGGAGTGCCAGCTGGGAAAAATTACCCGGGAAGCTAGCAGAGCCCCGAGTGTGCCTTGGGGAAGAGGTGACACCTCTGTTATTTGTCACTGGATGCACACCGCACAGCTGAGGGGCTGACTTCAAATTAGCTGCTTGGTTTTCCTAAGGGCCAGAGTGCTACTGTGTCAGCTGCCGAACAAGGAAGACAAGTCTAAAGTATGGAAACAAATTTATCCTCAAATTGAGTAAGTTGTCTTCAGAACAGCCAGGCATGACCTTAATCCCGTGAACACGGCATGAAGCTTTACATCCCCTGAGAAGTTCCAAAGTGTTGACCTCACTGTTCCGACACCCAATTATGACGTCCCAGGGCACACAGAGCTGCAGCTTCCCAGACAGATAATTGAATTCAAAGGCAGAAGACATTAATGAAACAAAGTATGTAAATCAGCGTGTGGTTCATAGTAACACAAACGCTCCTACAGTGATGCGCTCAGGGTTCATCGTCCTCATCAGCTCTTCATGTGTCTTTTGCTCCCTTGCTTCCTAATGCTGAGCATCCTACCACATTTTAAAATATAGAGTGCTGGGCTTCCCTGGTGGCTCAGTGGTGAAGACTTCACCTGCCAGTACAGGAGACACGGGTTCGATGTCTGGTCTGGGAAGATCCCACATGCCATGTGACAGCCGAGCCTGTGCTCTAGAGCCTGGGAACTGAAACTGCTGAGCCCACGTGCTGCAGCTGCTATAGCCTGTGCACTCTGGAGCCAGTGCTCCATAACAAGAGGGGCCCCCACAATGAGAAGCCCGAGCACCGCAACCAGAGAAGAGCCCAGGCAGCAACGGAGACTCTGCATAGTCCAAAATACACGAACATGGAAAAAAAATTTTCAAGTGCTGAGAGAGTTCCCTCAGAAAGTGGCTTTCTCTAAGTAAACAGGATCCGAATCACTTAAGGCTTATTGATTTTATGATCAGTACTTAGGTTGCCGCTAAAAGCAAATAGGTTTCCAATACATGTCGGCAACCTAAGAGGGCTTTCTACCTCCATCCATCTTCAGGAGCAGCAAAGAGCTTACTTTGCAGGCAATTTACTAATAAAGATGCAAGTTGATCGTCAGGGTCACTCATCTGGGGAGTAGTAGCTTAATCTAACAGAAAACACCATTTTTTTTTTTTAACTGGGGTGGAAAAGAAGAGTGACTGTCAAAGGATCTAAAGAGGATGTACAGCTTTGAAAAGACTGGCATCTCCTCTCCATTACTGGTTTCTGTGCTGGTAGCCTGGGCGGAGGTTTCTTTCTTTCCTGGGTGGGACTGATGTTCAAAGTGCTTTGGTGCCGTGACCATTTTTATGGCTCACCACAAGTTCTAGAAAAGTAAGTTACTCCATCACCTGATGGACATTGTTCTTGTATTCTGCAACAAAATCTCTTTCATGAGAGTTTACAAGACAAGTTAAAGTCAATCCTAAAGGAAATCAGTCCTGAATATTCATTGGAAGGACTGATGCTGAAGCTCCAATACTTTGGCCACATCATGCAAAGAGCTGACGCATTAGAAAAGACCCTGATGCTGGGAAAGATCGAAGGTGGAAGGAGAAGGGGATGACAGAGGACGAGATGGTTGGATGGCGTCACTGACTCGATGGACATGAGTTTGAGCAAGCTCCGAGAGTTGGTGAAGGACAGGGAAGCCTGGCCTCCTGGAGTCCAGGTCGCTAAAGAGTCAGACATTGCTGAGCGACTGACAACAAGACAAGTTGAAAGAACAATCAGATTTGTTAATTCAGAGACCTGTGTTATTGGGAACTTGATGACTGCTTGGTTTGGGCTTAACTAGAACTCATTTTTAGCATCTGTTAAAAATGAGAAGCTTGGTAATATGCTGTTCTGGAGTGTTTCTTTCATGAGTGGTATGTTAGCGGAGAAGAAACCTGAACAGTATTAGAGTGGTTCCTGGGTTTCAGTCTAGAATCTGAAGTGAAAGAAGGTATCTTGAGACTTCTGCAGTGGTCCAGTGGTTAAGGCTCTGCACTTCCACTTCAGGGGGCGGGGGTTCGATCCCTGGTGGGGGAACTAAAATCCCACATGCCATGTGATGTGGCCAATAAATTAAAAAAAAAAATTTTAATAATTTTAATTTGAAATTAAATTTAAAAAATTTTAAATAAAAACATTCCTTTGGGGGGAAAAAGTGTATCTTGAGGCACAAAAGCAGAAAGGGCCTAAGGAGCAGGCAGAAGGAGCATTTCAAAAAATATCTTATTATATCCATGTTTTGTGAGACGCAGTATGATACAGGAGAAAGAGTGTTCAGTTCAGTTCAGTTGCTCAGTCATGTCCGACTCTTTGCGACCCCATGAATTGCAGCACGCCAGGCCTCCCTGTCCATCACCAACTCCCAGAGTTCACTCAGACTCATGTCCATTGAGTCAGTGATGCCATCCAACCATCTCATCCTCTGTCGTCCCGTTCTCCTCCTGCCCCCAATCCCTCCCAGCATCAGGGTCTTTTCCAATGAGTCAACTCTTCGCATGAGGTGGCCAAAGTACTGGAGTTTCAGCTTTAGCATCATTCCTTCCAAAGAAATCCCAGGGCTGATCTCCTTCAGAAAGAGTATTAGGAGACTATAAATTATAACTGAAGGGGATATCCAAGTGGGAAGTATTATTAGCGAGATCAATTCTGTAAAGGAGAGGAATAGTATTATGCTGTTAACAGTATTATGCTCAGGTAATCAGATTTTTCATGTCTTCAGCAAGAACAAAGCTTTAGCAATGTGTAACATTTTTCTCTTCAATATCTTTAAATTTTTAAAAAATTGATTGATAAGTCAGAATGACCGATTTTGTCCTTAATAGGGCCGGTGGGAAAGTCAACAGGACGTATCACAAATTGCAGTTTCCAAAGGAATCGCTCCCGCTGCTCCAGCCCTCCGTTCTCCCCAAAGTAACCATTCTCCTGATCCAGGTCAGTTATGTTTTTGTTTTTCAATCACTCTCGTGAAATATGAGTATCTTTCAGAAATAGTTTAAAATTTAAAAAAATCATTTAAATCAGGATTTTCTACTAAGTCGTACTAGTTAATGCCTATTTGAGTTTCACTCTTTTTTTCCTGTACCTTTATTGATTTACTTATCTTTGGCTATCCGGGGTCTTCGTTGCGGGCTTTTCTCTAGTTGCAGCGCATGAGCGCGCCTCTCTAGTTGCTGTGCTCGGGCTTCTCTTGCTGTGGAGCGCAGGCTCTAGACTGCAGCAGCTTCAGCGGTCGTGGCTCCTGGGCTCCAGGGCACAGGCTCAGTAGCTGTGGTGCACGAGCTTTGTTACACCGAGGCATGTGGGGTCTTCCTGGCTCAGGGACCAAACCCATGTCTCTCCTGCATTGTCAAGTGGGTTCTTTACACTGAGCCACCAGGGAAGCCCCTCCCTTTCTTATCATAATATGTTGAGTCACATTGTTTTGAATGTTGACTTTATCTTGCTTTCCTGTGAGAAATGATGTGTTGATCATGGTGTGTTGTCCTTCATATTTGTTTGATTCTGTTTGCTAATATTTTGTTTAGAGTTTCATGTATGTGTCCTACGGTGAATATATATACCTTTTTCATAACTATGTCTTTGTTTAGGGTTTTGGTATCATGATTATATTGATTTCATAAAGTGATGAGAAAGATTGAGGGCAGGAGGAGAAAGGTGACAGAGGATGAGATGGTTGGATGGCGTCACCGACTCCATGGACATGAGTTTGAGCAAATTCCAGGAGATAGTGAAGGACAGGGCTGGCATGCTGAAGTCCATGCGGTCACAAGGAGGTGGACACGGCTTAGCAACTGAACACAAAATGATGAGAAAAATTTCATCATCTTTTACGATGAAGTTCCTGAGCTCATGTGAACTTGGTCTTACTACTTCCTTAAACGTTTGATAAGATTCACCAGTGACACACTCTGGGTCTGGAATTTTCACTGTGGGAAGATTTGAGATCATGACTTCAGTTTCTTTAATGTTTAACTTTTTCTGTTTCTTTGTAAGTAAGTTTTCAAAGATGGTTTTTTAGAGAAGTTTCTGTTTCATCAGATTACTTGATTTTCATAAATGTTAAAGTTTCCTTTATTGATCTTTTAATGTTTATAGAATCTGTCAAGCTCCTTCTTTTTATTCTGAATAGATAATTTTTATTTTCTGTTTTTCTTTAATACACTTGAGACTGGTTTATCAGTTTTCTTAATCTTCCCACAGAGCCGAACTTGATTCTATTTTCTGTTTTGTTGATGTCTGTTATTTCTTCATTTCACAAATTTGGGCATGATGTGCTTTTATTATCATTATATTCCAGATATTCTAATTTCTCTGTGATTTATTCTTTAACCCATGAATTACTGGGTACCATGTTAATTCAGTTTTTTTATATCTCAAAGGTGTATTATTATTATTGATTTCCTTTTAAATTCCATAATGTGCAGAGAACAGACTCTTTAAAATTTCAGTCTTTTAAAATTTTTTGAGACTGTGTTCTGTCTTGGTGAACATTCTGTGTGTACTTGGAAAGGTCTCTTCTGTTTTGGGGCACAGCGTCCTGTGTATGTCAGTTAGGTGTTGATGTCCTTGTTCAAATCTGCTGTAATTTTACTGACTTTTCCCCCCATATTTGTTCTATCAATCATTGAGAAAAGGCATTGAATATCTATAGATGCTTGTGAAATTGTCTATTTTTTCCTATAATTATATCAGTTTCTGCATAATTAATTTAGAGTCTCTGTTATTGGGTATAAACACATTGAGATTGTTATTTTTTTTTTTTTTTTGCTGATAAAGTGCTGTTTCTCCTTATGACATGTCCCTTTATCTTT
Organism: Bos grunniens; assembly: GCF_055505025.1. Lineage (NCBI taxonomy): Eukaryota > Metazoa > Chordata > Mammalia > Artiodactyla > Bovidae > Bos > Bos grunniens. Next base: position 8,068,169 of record NC_141172.1, read on the forward strand.
CTGGTAATACTCTGACTTTGAAATCTGTCTTGCTTGATGTTAGTATCACCACACCAGTTTTCTTTTGCAGATTGCTTGCATGGTGTATCTTTTCCTCAGTCTTTAAACTTTTAGCCTATGTGTATCTGTAAGAGTGATTATCTTATAGACAGCATATTTAGGTATAGAGTTTCTTTTTTAATCTTGTCTGACAATTTCTGTTTTTTAATTGGAATGTTTAGTTCTTTTACATAAAGTATTATGTCTGCCATGTTGCTATTGGTTTCTATTTGGCCTTTTTATTTATTTCCACTATAATCTTTTTTGTTTTGTGTTAATTGAAAAATATTTTATAGTATTTTATCTTTGGCTTTTTTAATACCTGTATTTATTTATTAGGGCTTCCCTGGTGGCTTAGTGGTAAAAAATCTGCCTGCCAGTGCAGGAGACATGGGTTCAGTCCCTGGGTCGGGAAGATCCCCTGGAGGAGGAAAGGGCAACCCACTCCAGTATTTTTGCCTGGAGAGGAGCCTGGCAGCCTGCAGTCCATGGGATCACAAAGAGTCAGACATTCAAAGAGACTTAGTGACTGAAAACAACAAATGACATTTATTTATTAATGTCTTTGTTAAAGAATTCCAGTAGGTACCCTTAACTTTACCACAGTCTTCTTAGAGTTAGTAATCTATCATTTCACACTGCATAATTATAAGAATCTTGCATCCGTATAGCTCCATTTTCCTGTTCCTCCAGTCCTCGTATTTTATATTATTGTTTTATCTTTTGCTTTTACAGGTGTTATGCACTCACCTTACAATGTTATACATTTTTTTGTTTTCTTTAAAACAGCTATTTGTCTTTTAAGGAAATTAAGAGACTATAGATAATCTTTTATATTTTCCTTCCTATTTATTATTTCTGTCACTATCTACTCCTTCCTGAAGAATCGTATATTCATCTGATGCTGTTTCTCTTTAGCCTGATGGATATCTTGTATTATTTCTTATTGTACAGTTTTCCTTGTGAAGGAAGATCTCTCCTTTTGAGAATGTCTGTATTTCATTTTTTTTTTTGACAGATATTTTCACTGGATAGAGAATTCTTAGTTGGTAGCTTGTCCTCTTTTAGCACTTCCGAGACACTGCGTCATCTTCAGACTCCTTTTCTGGTGACAACTCAGCCGTCATTTATGTCACTCCCCACATGAAATGTGTCTTTGTTTACATAGTTTGCTTTCCAATTTTTCTCTTTATTTTTTGTCTCAGCAGTTGGGTGATGATGTTCTTAGGTGTAGTATTTTTAGTGTTTATCTTACTTGGATTTCACCAATGTCCTTGGGTCTCTACATTGGGGTTTCCCCAATAGTTTGGGGAAATATTCAACTGTTAGTTCGTTACATTTTTTTCCTCTGTTCTTTTCTCTCTTTCTACTCCATTTGAAAATCTAATTGCACACGTTATATTGCTTAATATTGCCCTATGAGTCTCAGAAACTCTATTCTATTTTTCATCTTTTTATCTTATTCTTGTTTCTTCTGATTGGATCATTTCTACTGCCATTTATAGTCTTCTATTAAGCACAAGCAAGAACTTTAAAATTTCAGTTATATTTTTAGTTTTTAGAATTTCCATTTGCTTCTTTTTTAAATAGTTTTAACTTCTCTGCTGATATTTCTTTCCTTTTTATATATTAAGGCTGTATTATTCTTTCAGTCCTTGTACCTATGTATAAAAGGCGCTTTTAAAATCCTCGTCCGCTCAGTCTAGCATCAGGACCAATTTCACAGTCTGTTTCTGGCTGTATTTTTCTTGATTATGAGTCATACCTAATGAGTTTTGACAAATTTGTTTACTAATGTAACTTACACCACAGCCCAGTTGTAGACGATTGTGTGACTCCGGTTACTCGCCACAGTCGGTCAGTGTTCGGATCTCAGTGTTTCGCCTGTTCTTCGGTTTCATTAAATGGAATCGTATTGTGTGTACTCTTTTGTGCTGGGCTTGTTTTGCTCAGCGTATCTGTTGAAGTCATCCGTACCTTTGCACGTATCAGCAGTGTATTCTTTTTTACGAGAGAGACTTCACTGTCACAGTGGAATTTATCACAGTTTTAACCAGCCCTCCTGTTTATCCACATTTGGTTTGTTCCCACTTTTTCACTATTGTGACTGAAGCTTGTTTGTGTATCAGTGTTTTAGTAACATTTCTGTCCAGTAAATACCCAGGGTGAAATTATTTGGTCGTAGACTACTACTTTGTTTTAAAATTCCATAAATTAAAAAAAATGCTAATGAATGTTTATTTGGTTTATATATTTACTGCTTGGTTCTGCTCATGGTTGCTTCTTGCTCCTCCTCACTGCATTCTTCTGAGTTGAGTTTCTTTTTTAGTCACCATATATCCATCATCAGTGGTTTTAGCAATGATCTTTTTTTTTTAGTGACAAACTATTTCTTGTGTATGTTTAAAGCTTTTATTTTGCTCTCACTCTGAAGAATCCTTCTACTGTGGAAAATATCAGATATATAAAGTAGAAAGAGTGACATGAGGTGCCCTCAAGTGCCCCGTGCTGACTTCAGGATGATCAGACTATCACCGGGCTTACTTATCTGTGCTCCCACTACATCTCCACATCTGCTCAGGATGACTTTGAAGCAAATCTCAGACACTGTCTCATCTGTAAATGTTTGTACATATATTTCTAAAGGAATACCCACAGTGACATTTCAAGAAGAAAAATTAAAAATAATGACAAAATATTATTAAACATCTAGCCAGTGTTTAGAGTTCCCCATGTGGATCCAAGAGTATTTCTTAGTTATTTTGAATGAAAATTCAAGTAAAGTTCACACACTATGGTTAGTTGATACGTCTTGGGGCTTCCCTGGTGGCTCAGATGGTAAAGAATCTGCCTGCAGTGCAGGAGACCTACTTTCGATCCCCAGGTTAAGAAGATCCCCTGGAGAAGGGAATGGCTACCGACTCCAGTATTCTTGCCTGGAAAAGTCCATGGACAGAGAAGCCTGACGGGCTACAGCGCATGGTGTTGCAAAGGGTTGGACATGACTGAGCGACTAACATACACACACACATCCGTTTAGTCAGTGTGTGCCTCTTCATCTTTTTTCCCTGTTGCGTTTGTATTTGGTGAAGAGACCAGGTTCTGTGCCGTAGACTGTACATTTTTATTTTTGCCATCCTCACCAAGTTATTTAAGCATGATAGTCTGCCCAGTGTATTTCCTGTAAACTGGTGGTTAGATCTGCAGCCATGGTCAGATTCAGGCTAGTTTGAGGCAGGGGCAGAAGGTAGGATAAATGAATGAGCACTTCCCTTAGGAGACATATCATGTCTGATTGTCTCTCCTTTTGTGATCAGCCTTTGGTTAATCATTGACTAGATATGTATTTGATTAGGGATCATCCTCACTCTGGGCTTCTCTGGTGGCTCAGTGGTGTAAAGAATCCACCTGCCAGTATAGGATATGTGGGTTCAGTCCCTGGGCCGGGGAGATCCCCTGGAGGAGGAAATGGCAGCCCACTCCAGTATTCTAGTCCATGGAGTCGCAGAGTCGGACAAGACCGAGTGAGCACACGATACATGTAATACTGTTCTGTTTTTAGTATTAATTTCCCAGTATACCTTTAAAATTTTTATTGTTTGTTTTGCTTACAAACAATGTTTGGCCAGTTTACAGTAAGGAGAGCATCTCTGTAATCGCTTTTGCCTTATCCCTTTTCCTTTCGATATTTTCGGCAGGACTCAGTAGCCTCGCAGCCTCCTACTTGAACCCGGTGAAGTCTTTGGTGCCGCAGATGCCGAAGCTGCTAAAGTCTCTCTTCCCCGTCCGTGACGAGAAAAGGGGCAAACAGCTGTCTCCCCTCGTGCATCAGGTAAAAGCATTGGGAGGGCACACGTGCTCCCGACGGGTCGCTGGCCCAGCCCTGCTCCCTGTGCGCTGAAGCTGGAGGGGAGAGGGGAGTAGGGGTGTCAGAGCTGGGCTTTCAGACCTGGTGAAAGCTCTGATAATTTCTCTTCCACTCTCGTCGAAGAGAACAGAGCTGTTTAAACGTATTGACACTCTCAATCCTTTTTGCTTTTAAAAAATGCCAAGTCCGCTCCTAATGTGATTTATGGTAATATCACTTAGAGCAACAATAGTGAACTTTATGAAGTGCACTTAGTGTTGTTTGTATATTGCCAAACAGAAAATGTAATTCTATTTTTAATTCTTGATTTCATTTCTAATTTCAAACAATTTAACATCATCCCCATCCTTGCCGCTCAACGTTTTTCCTCTACTGTGGTTTACCTGTTCTTTCAGTTAAATATGAAAAGGGATCACTTGTCTTAGGCCTGTTTTTCTTGAAACTCTCTACCCAGCCTTAGAAGAAGTTTCAGAGAAGATGTGAAAGGGTTTTCCAGATCATCAGGAAACTGCTTGTATGTGATGGTGCATGGGAAGCCTGTTGGAAATGCAGTCTCTAGCCTCCTCTAGGTGTGAATTCAGCAGAAAATGATAAATGAGGATTTATTTATACTCATTCAAAAACACATATAATGCAGGTTCAGTTGTTGAAATAGGTCTTTTGACATCAGCTTCTCCACATTCACTGAAACATTCAAGCTGCAGAAGTGCAGGCGAGTCCTTGCCTGAGACCTTAACTCTTTAAAAGAATTTTCTAAGTTCATGAGTGTATATTCAAGGTAATAGTTTTGTAAGGCTGCTGTGCAGGTATTTTTTTCAAGCTAGCAGTATATGAGCATATTATACCAGCGTAGATTCATATTGGATGAAAAAAATTAAACTTTGAGATTTTGGAAATGTTTAAATTTAACTGGGCACATAAAGGGTGCCTGACTGTTATCAGGATGAATCTGAGATGGTGAGAGCTAAAAGAAACAGCCAACCTGCTACTTGGGGTAGGCAACAAGGATTTTTCCAGGCTTTGTTGCTGCGCACCTTATTTTGTTCTAAACTGCTGTGTTGTTGTTTCACAAAGTATGATTCATGGACTGTTTGTGCCAGAATTTCCATAGTAGCTTTTTAAAAAGGTAACTTAAAAATATGGCCTGATCTTAGAACCCATTCCTCACCTTGGGCCACCTGATAATCTGCATTTATAAGTACGCAATGGAGAAGGAAATGGCGACCCACACCAGTATTCTTGCCTGGAAAATCCCATGGACAGAGTAGACACGGGCTACAGTCCGTGGGGTAACACAGAGATGGACACAACTTAGCAACTAAACAACAACATAAGTCAGTTCAGTTCAGTCGCTCAGTCGTGTCCGACTCTTTGCAACCCCATGAACCTCAACATGCCGTCCAGCTCCCGGAGTCCACACAACCCATGTCCATTGAGTTGGTGATGCCATCCAGCCATCTCATCCTCTGTCCACAAGGTGATTTTCAGGGCTTCCCAGGTGGCACTAGTGGTAAAGAATCCATCTGCTAATGCTGAAGATGTGGGTTCGATCCCTGTGTTGGGAAGATGCCCTGGTGTAGGAAATGGCAACCCTCTCCAATACTCTTGCCTGGCAAATCCCATGGACAGAGGAGCCTGGTGGGCTACAGTCCAGTCCATAGGGTCGCAAAGAGTCACACGCGACTGAGCACACATACACGAGGTATCTTCATTCACATTTAAGTTTGATAGCCACTGTTTTTCAATTGCTGTTTGGTGAAGACAGAGTTATGTAAGCTAAAGGAAATTGGAGTCGCGTTAGAAGTCAGTGACTCAGATGACCAGAGTTACAAGTATTCTTTTAAAGTTGCTTCAAGGTTTTGATGTAAGTCAGAGCACCTGTTACCATAAGAAGTAACCTTTCTTCTCTTGCCAGTGAGCGACTGGTTCTTCCGGATATGAGAGGAAGAGCAGTGGTTTAGAAAGCAGTCTAGTGGTTGGTGGAAACTGCAGTGCGCAGTGTCCAGGTTAAGAGAGGTAACTTTGAAATACTTTGAAGATACCTTAAGTAATATTCATTCAATTTATTTTATTTGAGCATATATGTGCAAAGGCCTTCCCAGGTGGTGTTAGTGGTAAAGAACCCCCCTGCCAGTGCAGGAGATGTAAGAGACCCGGGTTCGAGCCCTGGGTCAGGAAGATCCCCTAGAGGAGGGCTTGGCAACCCAGTCCATTACTCTTGCCAGGAGAATCCCATGGACAGAGGAGCCTGGTGGGGTACAGTCCACAGGGTCGCAGAGAGTCGGACACGACTGAAGCAACTTAGCACGCACATGCAAAGGTGTTGGAGAAAGTGGCCCCCAGTGCTTCATGTTTCATAAATAAATGAAAACGTAAACACAAAAGTAGCCTTATTGAAGGTGCCCAGTGGTGGATCTGAACTGTTCCCAGTTGGTTTATGAAACCACAGTCCCTTGAAGGACCATTGCTCGAGGTCACCAGAGCCGCATCTCTCTCGCCGCACTTCTCAGTCCTCCTCTGACTTGACAGTCGTGCAGGAAGCATTTTCATCTCTGGACTTCAGCACTGAGCCCTTCGCCTGGCTTCCCTCGTTGACTGCTCCGTCTTTCTCAGTTTCTGCCTGTTCTGGGACCCTTTGTTCCGTCCAGCTGCTAACATTCAGGGGTTCCAGAGCACCCTCCTGGGTGACCTCATCTACCTCTGTGGCTTATACTGTTTATGCACTGATGATGCTCACATTTCTGTCTCCAGCCCAGGCTTCGCCCCTGAGCTCTGGCCTCGTGGAGCTAACTGCCCGTTCAGCTTTTCCACTTACAAATCAATTAGACTTTCACATTTTACAAGTTCATATCATTGCTGTCGGTTTCAGCTCACAAGTCTGTTTACTTCCAGCATACAGAATACTTCTGAAATATTAATGTATGCCCATCTCAGCGTATAGCACAGATGTCCACCTTGTTGCTTCACCTCACAAATAGACCATCAGTAAAGTTTTATAGGTACCACTTTCAGTGTGATGACTCCATTTCTCATCACTCATCCAGGCCATCGTCTCTGGCCGTGATTATGCAGCAGGCTACCAGCTGATCAACTGATGCTTTTTGCCTCACTGAGTCTGTTACTCACAGAGAAGCCAGAAGCCAGAGTGAGCTCCCAAGGCCTTTTATTAGTTCATGGCTTGGAACCTTCCATTGCTTCTTACTGAATAAAATCTAAATTCCTTACTGTGGTTTACAGAGTCCTGTGTGATCCAGCCCCTGACCTTTCATCTTTATTCCCTTTTTTTCTTCTTTGTGCACCACGCTAGGCCATACTGATTGGCCTTTTTGTTGTTTGTTGATCTCATGGACACATGAAACTCCTTTTGGTCTCAAGAGTTTTCTTCCTTGCATTTCCTTCTACTTGGAATGCTCTTCCCCAAAGTCTTTGTGTGGTTAGTAAGCCTCTAGGAGACTGGTCTGCTACTGTCAGGGTCAAGAAAGGCCACGGAAACAAATACGCTTGAATTTAGAATGTGTTGGACCGACCAAACTAAAAGAGCAGCCTCTACCGTACAATACAGTGTATTCCCTTATTTAACTTTTTGTTGGGACTTACATTTATATGTTTACTAGTTATCTCCTCTACAATGTAATCCTTGAAGGCAGGGGCAGATTTGATGGAAAGTGTATGTTGGTTGACCATTGATGTATGTTCAGATGTTAGTATTAGATAGTTGGAATATACCCAGTATAAAGGACTGTGGTTAATGTTCAGAGGTGAGGGAATTGCACCCAAGTGGGGATTTGAGATATCAAGGCTTATTCAGGAAGTGTCTTTCTTAGACTGATGCAAGTTCCACTGAAGAACTGTTCTTAAAGTTGTTCAACTATTCTTAGTTGATCAGAGATGCTTCTGTTCTTCTCATTTTTGCTATCTTTACTAAAGCTTTTAGAGAAGTAAATTATAATTTTCACTATCAGTATGGAGACAGTGTCGATCTAGAGAAATACAGAGACAATATCAATATAGAGGTTTCTCTTACTAGGGCCACTTTAAATATGCTTTAAGTCATTACCACCTAAATGATGTTTCATCCTTCGAAATGGGGCACTTTTGCAACAATGGAATCTCAAAATAACACCCAGTACATTGCTGTACCGACGAGACTTTTTTTTTAGTGTTTTCCAGTTTTTCACAGCTGTCATCACTATAATGGCATCCTATTCACTTGGAAATCAGACTTGATCCCCCAGAGTTGAAGTTCTTACTTTTTTCTCTCTCTGTGGACCCTCCAAGTCCTTCAGGAAAATAGCTGGCTTATTGCCACCCAGTCTTTGCCTCTGCTTTTTTCTGCTGTTGCCCAGAAATTAAGGATTCTTTACTCTCCTAGGCTTTCTCCAGTCCTAACAGCTAAAGATGTCAGCTCTGTCTCTTACAATAAATGCCTCATCGTTCTTCAGTGGTCTTGCCAGGGTCTTGCTGAAGCGGGGAGCCCAGAAATGATACTGTAATCCCTTTGCTTGAAAACAGTGTGCCTATTATTGTCCTCTTCTGACTAATGTGCTTCTACCAAAGCGGCACATGAGAGCACTTTTGGTTTTTTTTAAGGAAAGTTTCAGTTCATTGTGCTTCTGGTCAGTTAATGTTCCCCCTTTTCATTTGCTTGTTTATTTGCTTACTCTCTGGCCAGTGCACTTCTCTTTTTATTATCACGTTGACTTCCCTGGTGGCTCAGACGGTAAAGCGTCTGCCTGCAATGTGGGAGACTTGGGTTCGATCCCTGGGTCGGGAAGATCCCCTGGAGAAGGAAATGGCGACCCACTGCAGTACCCTTGCCTGGAAAATCCCATGGACGGAGGAGCCTGGTGGACTACAGTCCATAGCGTTGCAGAGTTGGACACAACCAAGCAACCTCACTTCACATGTTGTTTAGTCGCTAAGTCATGTCTGACTCTTCTGTGACCCCGATAGACTGTAGCCCACCAGGCTGCTCTGTCCATGGGATTTCCCAGGCAAGAATACTGCAGTGGGTTGCCATTTTATTATCCAGGGGATCTTCCCAATCCAGGGATTGAACCCAAGTCTCCTGCTTGGCAGGCAGGTTCCTTACCACTGAGCCACCAGAGAAGCCCCTTCATTGAAGCATAAAAATACTTAAATAAGAATCTTCAGGTTCAGGCCTAAAATTTGTCAGCTTGATTTTGTTTCAGCATTCCTAGGTTAGCAAGATATTCTTTGAATAATTAAAGGTACATTGGTTCTTATTAGCATCTGCAAACTTTTGAAGGGCATACTCTGCATTTGAGTCACAAACAAAATATGGAACATTAAGCGTGAGAGAGTGCTCTGTCATATGTGACTGGAGCTTACTCCCCAAGCCACAGAGTGGCCAGTGGACGTGTTTCAGCTCTGCCTGTTCAGTAACTGCCACCTCCTACCCCCGTTTTCCCCTCTCTCTACCAAGGAGATTATAGGAGGTTTTGTTAGATGCATTATGGAAACAGAGGGACACCATGCCTTCCTCTGTATCACTAATCTAGTGAGACTAAGATAAAATTTATGCTGATGAACATTCGCCACCACCCTGCCTGCTGCCTGGCTTTGCTCTACCCCAGTGTAAGGTGTCTAGTGTATCATAAAGAAATACACATATACTCCAAGTTTGCTCTCTATTTTGGTTCTCATTTTTATTTGCTGCTAGTGACTCGTTAGTGCATTAATTTCAATGGCCTATATAAATAGTCATTAAATAATTAATGCCACACTAAAAAACTTAACACAGATTTTAGAATAACGTGTAAGATAGAACCCAGAAAAATAGAAATCAGTGTATATGCCTAAAAGAAAGCTGGATCAATTCTCCCAATACAGGAAGGGATAAATATTGATATGAACATTGCATACAACTTAGAGACAATAAATAGATAGTAACACTGCTTAAGATTTGTAATGTGAGATGGTACAAAAAACTAAACAGAGGGGGAGCTTCCCTGGTGGCTTCAGTGGTAAAGAATCTGCCTGCCAACGAAGGAGACACGGGTTCAATCCCTGGGTTGGGAAGATCCCACATACTGAGGAGCGACTGTGCTCTAGAGCCTGGCTGCTACAACTATCAAAGCCTGAACGCCCTCATGCCCATGCTTCCCAACAAGAGAAGCAATGAGGAGCCCACGCACTGCAAGTGGAGAGCAATCCCGATCACTGCAACTGGAGAAGAGCCTGCATGCAGCAGTGAAGATCCAGCACAGCCAAAAACAATGAAGAAATAAAATTTAAAAACTAAACAGAAATCCCCTAAAATCCATTAAATATACTACACAGTGGAACCGCAGAGACAGCACAGAGTAACCCAGCAGGCCATAGAGTAAGGTAAGCACACTCATTTCTTTTCGTTTTCAAAGCCATTTCTCTCTGTTTCCCACCTAACTGTGATGAAAGATCTTAAAGCTTCTTGCTTTTTCTGTTTCTGTCCCAAGTTAGTTTGGAGACTTAACCTCCTTCTCTGGAAGAGTCACAGTAGCAGAGACACAGCAACCTAAACACATGCCTGGATTCTCTCTGGCCTCATTCGAGGACACTTAGATCATTGCACATAGCTCTGGGTGCCTTACTACTGGACGTCCGTTGACCAACTGGAATTATTTCAGAGAATAACATCAGAAATGATTTATGAGGAAGGATTAAAGGAGTTATTTATAGCTTGACCGAACAATGACTGAGAGAGCTGACTGTATAAGCATTCAAGGGATGGCAACACAGAAGGCGGGGAAGAATCGTATAAGGATGGTTCCAGGAAAACAGCAGAATGAAGGGCGCAGAACAATGAAGTGATATTAACGAAGAGAAGGCAACAACCGTGCACCAGCACAGTGATTTATAGACAGCAGGGTCCTCTCCCAGCACCGCCATGGATTTCAGTCACTTCTGTTTTTTAAAAAATAAGATTTTGAAAATGTAAAAATATTCCCAGTAAGAACCGAGGAATGAAATAGGTCCTGTTTCTACCAGTCATATTTCCTCTTTTCTTTGTTAGATTAGGTGGAAGAGAAGCAGAAGTGATGAAGGAATGATTATTAACAAAAAAGTACTTTTAATCAGAGTGTCCTTGACATTTTCAAACAAGAATGTTCAGTTCCGTCCCTCATGCAAAGATACAAACACACAATTGCTAATGAAAAGATTAGTGTTTATTAACTTGTTCTTTGGAATCAGCAGGTTCTCAGATCAAGATTCTATTATTTGGGGGGGAATATTTCAGTATTTGAGAAGATGCATGGATCTTTTCTTGTAAGATCAAAGTTAACAATTCATCCTGAGGAATAAATAAATTTATAAAGAAAGAAAATAACAATTTTAAGGAAGTCTTTAAAGACAGAGTTTCTCATATTTTCAAAATCATGGCTTGAACATATTTATAAAACTTATGTTTCTCATTTTTATGGAGATTTTTTTTTTTTTGTAATCAATTTCTGTCTGAGTTCCAGAAATGCAAAAGATACAAGCACCGAAAGAGGTGGCAGCTGACAAAATTGCTGTCTTTGACCTTCTGATGCAAGTTTAGTAACGAATCTGGAAAATAATGAACTGCAATTAATGAAATCTGCACTCATATTCAAGTGTGTTTCTCAGACAGCACATAAAATAATTGAAAGAACTTCCTGCTCTCTAATTAGTTAGATTGAATTAATTTGGCATAATAGCTTTTTTCATGTGTCTAGAAGTTGGTGTTCAGATGAAGCTATTTATGTACTTCCAACTTCTGAATTCCAAATGGCATTTTTGGTTCATTTGGGGGATTAAGGAGTTAATGAAAGAAAAAAGTGCAAGTATTAGTGTGTTGGTCGTGTCAACTCTTTGCTGCTCCATGGACTGTAGCCCTCCAGCCTCCTCTGTCCATGGAATTCTCTAGGCAAGAATACTGGAGTGGGCTGCCATTTCCTTTTTCAGGGGATCTTCCTGACCCAGGGAGTGAACCCAGGTCTCTTGCATTGCAGACAGATTCTTTACCATCTGAGTTAATGCTCACATTTAATTTCCACCATCAGAAACATAGCCACATTTCTGGCCTATCCTTGCTCTACTGTTAGCTCCTCTCCAGTGTCCTGGGCTTTGCTTAGGCCTACCCTGCTGACCACAAGGGTTTCTGTCTCCAGTTTCAACACCACTTCCAGTGTGGTAGGTGGACAGAACCTTGAGTAGAGAAAGCAGTGCCCTATACATCTCTGACCGAGCTGGAAAGGTGCTTAGGTAGTTCTTTCAGCTTTCATGTGAGTGAGTGTTCTGTGTGTAAAATGGGGAGAAACAAACACAGCTACTGGTTCTTCCCTTGTGCGCTAAGATGCTGTTTTAGACTCTTCATTACTCAGGCTCCTCTGATGAAACAGGCTGTATAAATGCTTGCTGTGGTGTCTTAAGGGTTTATCGTCTTTTTTTTTTTTTAAGTTCTATTTCAGTTGGTTGAGGTGTAGGAATTTGTCTCAAAGGAATTTGCTATTAAAAAAAAAAATTATTTATTTGACTGCTCCAGGCTTAAGTTGTGGCATGTGGGATCTAGTTCCCTGACCAGGTATTGAACCCAGGCACCCTGCATTGGGAGCCTGGAGTCTTAACCACTGGACAACCAGGTAAGTACCAAGGGTTCATCATCGTAACCAACTAAAAATAAGAAAAAGGATCTAGACCTTGTTTTCTAGCCTTGAGTTTTCCTTTAGTATTCAGGTTTTTAAAAGTTCTTTTCCCTTGTAGTTTATATTTGGATATGTTATTCTATATTGCTTGTTCTTGTGTTAATAAAGGGAAGTTTGTACAGACCTTTTGGAATACAGACTTTTAAAAAAATTCAAGGAAAATGATTTCTGTTCAGTTGCTTTGTGGATGAATTCTTAGGCAATTCTTAACTGCTTTACGAAATGAGACTCTTATGTCTGTTTTGTTTTCCAAGATCATAACATTTTACCATCTGTCTTTGCCCCAGAAATGTATGGATATTGACATACTTAGACACTAAGTTGCCTTCAGAGTCAGGGTTAGTAGCTAATCTGTAGAATAATGAAAAGAAGATAGTTTCTGAGGCAGGATAGGAGTTGATTTGAAGAGGCCGCATCTTCCACTTATTTTTCAGAAATGGGCTTTGTATACTTCTGTATGAGTCTGTAGACCCAGGGTTGGCAGGCTTTTTTGGTCAAGAGCCAGATAGTTTTATTTTAGGCTCATTTTAGGCTTTGCTGGCAGAACTGGCTGCAGACAATGCTAAACAATGGGTCTGGGTTTGTTCCAATAAAACTTTATTTATAACCCTGAAATTTGAATTTCATATAATTTTTACATGTCACAAAGTATTCTTTTATTGATATTTTAATAATTTCACAGTGTAATAACCATTCTTAGCTTGTAGGACATACCGAGCTGGGGACAGTCTAGATTTAGACTCAGTTTTTAAGTTTTTAGATTAACAGCCATTCTGTTGACTCAGCTGGTAAAGAATCCTCCTGCAATGAGGGAGACCTGGGTTCAGTCCCTGGATTGGGAAGATCCCCTGGAGAAGGGAAAGGCTACCAACTCCAGTATTCTGGCTTAGAGAATTCCATGACAGTCCATGGGTCGCAAAGAGTTGGACATGACTGAGCGACTTCACTTCACTACCTTTCATAAAATATCCTTCCTTCTTCATGGATACTTGAGAAACTGAGTGGATAGAGTGACTTATTACACCCTATTTTTAAAAGAGAGACATCTTTTTCCACATAAATACTTAAGTTTTACCGATTATCATGTAGAAATTTAAAAAGTAAACTAGCTAAACCCTAATATGTAAGAAACTGTTTCTTTCCTGACAACTTCAGAAATATTAGTGTTTAAAATGTCTCATATGTAGGATCTCAAGTATGTTGAGCTAACACATATATTGTTGTTCAGTCGCTAAGTCCTGTCCAACTCTTTGTGGCTGCATGGACTGCAGCACGCCAGGCTTCCCTACTCTTTAGTATCTCCCGGAGTTTGCTCCGACTCATGTCCATTGGGTCAGTGATGCCATCCAACCATGAAGTCTGTTAGGACAGGCTCGTTCACTTTTATCAACTGATAAATAATTTACTTGTTGACAGAAGTGTGCGTTTTAGTTTTGGGTTTTTTTTTTTTTTAAGATTGATTTATTTTTGCTGGGTCTTTGTTGTTGTGGGCTTTCCCTAGTGGCGGCGAGCCGGGGCCACTCTCTAGCTGCGGTGTGAAGGCCTCTCACTGTGGTGGCTTCTCTTGCTTGGAGCGCAGGCTCGAGGGCATGCGGGCTTCAGTAGTTGGAGCACGTGGGCTCAGCAGCTGTGGCCCGTGGGCTTAGTTCCCTGCAGCATGTGGGTTTCCCTGGACCAGGGATCACAGCCGTGTCCCCTGCATCGTCAGGTGGGTTCTTAACCACTGGACCATCAGGGCAGCTCTTTTAGTTGTTTTATGTAATTAAAATTAAATAGGAATATCAGGTATTAGACCCTGAGTGCCTGTTTCTGAAGAGGAGGACTGTGTGTGTGTTTGATTTTGCACATATTGTATCCTCAACTCCTGACACAACCTTTAGAATACAGAAGGCTGCCTGGAGCCTGGCAGGCTACAGTCCATGGGGGTCACAGAGTCCATCTCGACTGAGCGACTTAGCACAGGCACCTAGTACGCGTTTTACTTAATCTACAGAAATACCTTGGAAGGCAGTGCATGGAACCCCAGTAATTAGGGTTACATGGTGCTTTAGACATGTGCAGTGTCTACCGTGCCAGGGATTCTATATGCATCAGCTCAACAGCAGTGCTGTCTGATGGAAGTATAATACGAGCCATGTGTGTCATTAAAAATGCCTAGTAGTCACACTTGAAAAAGTAAGAAGAAACTGGTTGAATTAAATAATTTACATAACCCAGTATATTCATAATATCATTTCAACCTGTCATCAGTATAAAAAACAATCTGAGATATCCTCTTTTTTTTTTTTTCTGTAGAGTCCTCAAAATCAGGTGTGTAGTGTACATTTCTAGCACATCTCGATTCAGATACTAAATTTTCCTTGGAAATACTTGATCTGCATTCAGAGTTCATAGAATTGAAAAAATAAATCCACATGCCCAAGACATTACAAAAACATACTAAAAGGCACTTTAATTTTTAAATTTATATGTTATTAATTAAAATGAAGTAAAATAAAAAATCCACTTCCTCAGTCACACCAGCCGCATTTCAAGTGCTCAGAAGCCACCTGGCTGGTGGCTGCCATGCTGGACGCACAGAGTTGAAGGGTAATGTTAGGCGCTGACTTAGAGATGAAGATGAGTCTCAGGTAGGTAACACCTTGTCTAAGCTGACACTGCGTAGTGAGGAGCAGAACTGAGACATAGTCAAGAAACAAAATTTAACGCACGATTGTGATCTGAAGAGATTTCACTGGATTTGATTAAAAACAGCAAGTGATAATATTTATAGAATCAAATCTATAGAGTATTTGAAGGAGGAACTAGTCATGCTGTGGAGAAACACTGGGTAGAATCTCTCTTTGGGTTTTTTGGCCCATTTCTTTCTAAAAACAGTTATTTCTGGGCATTGACAACTTAAAGCAGAAAAGTGACGTGGTCAAATTTGTGTCTCAGGAGGCTCCTCTCGCTGCAGTTTGGAAGGTGGATTTGGAAGAGGATAGAACTGGAGGAATCTACTCAAGTGAATGTACAAACCTCATGAGGGATTGTAATATTGGTCAGAGAAGGGAAGTCACCATCCCATGCTGACACGTGGACACTTGCCACTGGCCGGAAGGAGCATGTGGCAAGTAGGGTGACAGTGTCTCTGGCAAGGACCAGCTGGTGGCCACCCACCATCCTCCCTGGCTGACATTGCTCAGAGAATTCCTATGGACTGGATTGCCACTTCCAGAGGTGCAACCCAGAGGCAATCAGGTTTACCCAAAGAACTGAGGGAGTGATTAGAACGAGAGTTACTCACTTAAACTGAGAACTCTGACTGCCAGGTGGAGACGAGGGCTGGTGTCGTCCGTGGCCAGCACAGTCTCAGCCGGATCCTCCTGGAAAGCCAGAGTGCAGATCATGAGGTTGATCGCAGACCCCTGGCAGAGGGGTTGGGGGTGCTGGCGGTGTGAGCCGGGGTGGTCCTGAGGGGTGCCTCCCCTCCGCCCCCACAGTGACTGGAGCTGCCAGTCCCTGCACAGTTGCTGGGGGCACTGCCAGCTCTCCCTGTCCCTGCCGGCTCAGCACCCTGCCTCTCTGATTAACATAACCTTTCAAAATCTGTTTATATTGATTAAGCTATTGCTGATTCTTGATCTTTAGGTAATTGTACATGTCTGATTTTGTCTAATGTTTGTTACTTTTACCAGAATGTATTCAAAGATGAGGAGGTATTCAGCTTGGTAGTGTTCTTTATGTTTTTCTCACATTATCAGCATGAAAATCAAAGGTTGGCTATTGAGTATTTATGGCCAGAATAAATCTTACATCTCTTGTTGTATTTCCTAGGCTTGGATTAAAGTGATTAGTTAGAGTTGAAAAAAAAAAGATTTAGAGGATCATATTTACTTAGGAACCATTAGAACATGACTTGTAAAGAATTTATCAAATTCATGGTAAGGGGTGATTATTAGCAAAGGTTCATTTTTAGACAAAAAAGGTATCAGAAAATTCAGTGTTTTTGAACAAAGTGTTAATTAAGTTGCTTCAACAGACATCTTTTCTCCCCTCTACCTACTCCTGTGCTCAAAATTTGGAATTTGATAGGATTTTTCCAAATCCTAAGTGTACAATTCAGCCTTTATATCACTTAAGTCATTCATTCACTTATTTACTTGTTCAATCAACAGACATTAAGTTCTTGTTTTATGGATGAGATGAATGAGACATAATCCTTACCCTGCAGAGAGCTTGCAGTTGAGAATGACCCCTGTCAAGACGGATTGACAGATAATTAGGTTATATATATAAATAGGTTATAGGTGGTATGTTGGGGTTATAGGTGAAAGTGTGGGGAGGGGGGTGCATTTTACCTGCAGTTTCAGGAAAAATAGATCATGTTCCAGCTAAGACTTAACGATGGCTAGGTCTTCACCAGGTGGGCGATGATTCCCTCAGGGAGGGGACAGCGTGGGGAAGTCTCTGGATAAGAAGCATGCTCAGCCTCATGAGAGGTGATGTGCTTGCATATCATGTCAAGGAGTTAAGACTTCATTCCAGGCAAATTAGCTCTTATGTCTAGTTAGGACATCTGAGCTCTGGTGTGCCATCATTGAGGTGGCATATGAAAGCCAGAGCTTAAAAATGACGAGATAGGGTGTGAGAAGTGACTGTCACCTTTTCCCCACAACACTTCCACGCTGCCCTGTGCCTCTCTCGTGCTGGTCCACTAGGCCTGACCCACACGCAGGACAGTGCCCTGGTGTAGCCGTCCAGCCCTTAACTGATAGGTGAATGCCTCTGAGCCTCACTTTCTGAAGTGTGAAATGTAGATAATTATACTTATATTCACGCGCCTCATAGGACTTCTTAATATTTATAGCTGCAAAATACTTTGCAGTCATTTTTATTAATAGTTACCAGATGTGTCGTAAGGATTAATGAACTTATGATCTGAAATGTTTTGAGCTCTCGAAATAGGCAGCCGCTTGCATGGGGGCTATGCAGAGGAGCATTAAAATGCAAACAGTACCATTTGGAAATGTGAGCCCTTCTGTGTGAAGGACAGATGACAACTGAAGAGTTCAGCACACTCTGGAGGTATTTTTGGTGCCCGTAGTAAGGTTGCTGAATTCACCGGAGGCCATCGCCCTCAGAAAGCGGGTGCGCCCTCCTGGTTGGGCACGCGCGTGGGAGTGTGGCACCGACATGTGCTCCCTCTGCAGCTGCGTCCCGCTCGCCCTGTCTCCCGATCTTCCCAGGTGCCGTCTCTCACTCTCGCCCCTGGTTGTCTCCAGGTGTTCGCTGGCCGCCTTCCTATCTCTGAATTCTCCTGTTTCCTTTTCCTCTTATCATCCAAATTCAGTCTCTTACATTTCTGGTGCTCTGCCGAACCGTTGATGCAACTGCTTAATTGATTTCTCCAAATTTTCTGTCTCCTCCTTCAGGGATGATCTTCTGTAAGCCTAGTTCTTAGCACCACTTCATTCGATTCCTTTGCTAGCTCTTTGTTGCCTGTGAAAATCCACCATAAGCTCACACGGCCTCCTCCGCACGCCCTGACCTCCTTTCCCTCTGCCCAAGTCTGGTCACTCCAGATCCTTCCCTCTCTTGAAGACCTCCTGGAAGGTTGAGAAGCTTTTCCCGGGCAGGGAAGTGAGAGGAGGGAGCCTCCAGACAGGGCAGCCTGCCTTTGTCATGCCACTCTTCATGGGTCGCCAGGCCCCCCAAGGAGCCACTGTGTCTTCAAGGTCTGTGTCCAGGTGGAGTCACCCCCACGGAGGTGTTCTCGATCTGGTCCCTGGATAACCCCTTCCTCCTCCACGTCTTCTCTGCTTGGAAACTTTCATTCCGATACCTGTCATCTTCCTTGATGTTTTCATTTTTTGCATACGCATCCTTCCCCCAGACTGGATTGCTGCCTTGTTAAGAGGGATCCCCTGTCCTTCTGGTCTTCATATTCCCACAGCACTATTGCAGCTCTTTGTGCACCTGAGACCTGAGTCCTTACTTCTTTTTTTCTGTTTTAAGTATTTAAAATATTTTAAAGTTATTTACTTATTTTTGGGGGGAGGCTGTGCTGGATCTTCAGTGCTATATTCCGGCTTCCTCTAGTTCCGGTGAGTAGGAGCTACTCGCTGGTTGAGGCGCACGGGCTTCTCATTAGCACGTCTTCTCTTGTCGCAGAGCACAGGCTCTAGAGCACAGGCTCGGCAGTGTGGTACAGCAGCTCAGTTGCTCCGAGGCATGTGGAGTCTTCCTGGACCAGGGATTGCACCCATGTCCCCTCATTAGCAGGTGGATTCTTAACCACTGGACCACCAGGGAAGTCCCTGAGTCCTTGTTGAGCTGAAGGAGAGCCCCACTAAAGCAGAGCCCCAGTTAAGTTTGTCATGCAGGGCAGTATTGTGGGGAAATTTGAAATCCACAAAAATAGAGTGAATACTGTGGTGGATCCCTATGCATTCGTCACCCAGCTTCCATGAAAACTAGTCTGTGGCCAGTCCTGTGGTCTGTGTCTGTGCCCCCAGCCTCTTGAGCATGTCCTCTGCTGGAGAACAGTCTGCTGTGATGCTCTTTCATCCAGAGCTGCTGTCCGGCAGCCTTTCCTAGGAGGGGGGCACCATGAAGTGCCTAGTGTGTGAAGCGGAGAAGTAGGTGTGGCTGGAGTACCTGAGTTTGCACTCAGGACCCACTTAGACCTGATGTGATCTTATTGTTGACACAGGTTCCAGCCATTTCAGGTGTATCTAGGGGTTGGGCGGGTGTCTCTACAGAGCAGATCTGTTGCCTGATCAAGAAGTATAAGTGTTAGTTGCTCAGTCATGTCTGACTCTCTCTGATCGCATGGACTGTAGCCCGCCAGGCTGCTCTGTCCATGGACTTCTCCAGGCAAGAATACTGGAGTAGGTTGCCATGTCCTTCTCCAGGGGAAATCCTGACCCAGGGATCGAACCCAGGTCTCCTGCATTGCGGGCAGATTCATTACTGTTTGAGCTACTCGGGAAGAAGTGGTTGTGGCGGGGGGGTGGGGGTGGGGGAGGGTTGCAGAAAGAAGTGGTTGTGGAGAATGAAGGACGGTGCGGGGAAGCGTGAGGTCTTCAGCATAGAAGCCTGGAGCCACAAAGCTGGGGCCCTGTCCTCAGGAAGCCCTGTGGCTCCGCTGGATTCCAGTATTGCATCCCAGTCAAGCAGGTGCCTTCCCATTTACTGGATTTAAAAAAAATTATTCTGAATCACAAAGAAAAGTATATTTTTCTGTACCCCGTTTAGGAGGACACAGAAAAGGTTTCATCCTGGGTGGCTGTAGTTCCATCTTGGTGGGATTTTTACATTTTTGTGCTTTAAAGGAGAATGTTTCATCTCAATCTTGTCTGTTTTAAATAAGATATAACTGAAGAATGTAAGTATTTCGGGGTTCCAGCTTAACAAACTTTTTTTCTGCCCTTACTGAGAGAGATGGTCTGAACACCTTTCCATTCGTGGGGGGGCTTCGGACGCAGTGGGGAAAATGAAAATGAAGGTACTAGCCCCGGCACTGAAGGGACCGTAAGACAGAGTGGAGGGTGCATGCTTGAAACAGAGAATCCCTGACAGGAGGCCTGGGGCAGGCAAGATGTGCGACGGGAGCTGGGTGGGAGGCACGGGGGTCTTTCCTGGTCAAGGAGTTGAGGGAGAGGCTGGGGGGTTCAGGCCTTGCTGCTGGCAGGGCACCCTCCCTGGCTCTGTCCATTGTCTTTCCTAAACCCACGTCTGACCCTGGCTCTCCCGGCCTTTGCCCTGAGGCGCTCCCCAGTGTCTGCAGGGTAGAGCGTCTTCCCTTAGTTTATCCCCACGTCTGGCCAGCTGTTTGGCTGTATCTTCTGCCATGTCCTACTTCACTGTCTCTGGGCCTTTTTCTCAGATGCTGGTGCTGTTCCCGTACCCCTTAATTGCTTCTAGCTCCTTTTTCCCCGGAGAAGGCAATGGCACCCCACTCCAGTACTCTTGGCCTGGAAAATCCATGGATGGAGGAGCCTGATGGGCTGCAGTCCATGGGGTCGCTAAGAGTCGGACACGACTGAGCGACTTCACTTTGGCGTTTCACTTTCATGCATGGGAGAAGGAAATGGCAGCCCACTCCAGTGTGCTTGCCTGGAGAATCCCAGGGACAGCGAAGCCTGGTGGGCTGCTGTCTATGGGGTCGCACAGAGTCAGACACGACTGAAGAGACTTAGCAGCAGCAGCAGCAGCTTTCCCGCAGAGGCTGTCCCAGGGTACAATTGGCTGTAGCAGTACCTTTGCTAAAACGCAGCTGTTTGGTGTATGAATGTAGGTCGACACCCTTCTCAGTGGGCTGTTTTGTTCCAAATGGACTTTTCTCCCTTCAGTTAAGAGTCTGGGCTGCTAGAAAGTAAGCACAGCTTTGGGCGTCAGCCTTCATGCCTGCAGACTCTTGGGGAGTCATGACAGCAGAGGAGCCCTGGCACCCAGACACACCAGGGACCTGGGAGGAACCGGTTGCTCAGGGCTGGAGGAAGGGACCTGAAAAGGTTCCCAGACCAGGGAAACTAGATAGATCGAGGCACTGCATGGCAACAAACCCCGACACCCGGCTTTGACGCCTCCTGTGAAACGGGATTGAGGGTAGGTATTTGGCCCAGATGGAGCCCTCTTAGAGCCGAGCTTTCTAAGGTGACCTCCAGACCTGAGCTTTGGAGCAGGCAGGCCCAGGAGGTGACCAGACCTTGGTTGGGGAAATAAATGCAGAGCATGGTAGGCCCCAGGGTTCTCCAAGGTGGTCGCGTCTGCTCTGTGCCCACCTGCTGTTGTGAACACAGCAGCTGCCGACTCCTTCAGGGTTACCAGATCCTCCTCCCGACTTTTCTTTCTTCTAGTTTTTGTGTGGTTTTTAGCTCTCTGTTTTAACGAGCTGTTCCTTGAACCACACGTCCGTAAGGAACCGGCTCCGCTCATGTGATATCGCTTGTGCCCATCAATTCAGGCTCTCACCCCGTCATCCCTGCTCTGTTGTTGGCACCTGTCATTTGCCCGCCTCACTCTTGCACTGTTTCTGCAGCCAGTCTGCCTTCCACCGGCAGGTTGGTCTTCTTCACGTCCTGCCCCCTCTGCCCAGGACCTGTGGGGATCCTCGCCATTGCCCAGGAGCTTGGCTCAGACCCCAAAGCCTCTGTTCACATGCCTGTCCCTCTGTGCTCCAGCTACACTGGCGTCTATCCTCACCCCCCTCGCTGCCTGTGACGGCTCCGCCCACACTTCTCTGGACCAGGAATCTCCCTGGCTGGGCAAGGCTTAGTTTGTGCTCCACCTCCCCTGAAGCCTTTCCCGATCTTCCTGTCATGTCACATCTCTCTGTCAGGTCCTAAATGCTCCCATGTACAGATAATAAGTGATACTCAGCGTGCTCCGTCATGTCCGACTCTGCAACCCCCGGGACCGTAGCCTGCCAGGCTCCTCTGTCCCTGGGATTTCCCAGGCAAGAATATGGGAGTGGATTCCCATTTCCTTCTCCAGGGGATCTTCCCGACCCAGGGTTCAAACCCACGTCTCCTGCATTGGTAGGCGGGTTCTTTACCACTGAGCCATCCAGAGAGCTCCATGTACAGATACAGCCCTTGGCTAACACGTGCCGTGCGCAAGCGAAGAGAGCACCTGCACTCCTTACACGTCTGGTGTCGCTGGGCCACTGACTGCTCCTGGCTTTGTATGTTTCCGGCACAGCATCCCCACCCAGCCCCTGACAGCCCTGCCAGGCAGTGACTTGTCAGAATCCCTACAAGCTGTAGAGTTCCCTCTGGGTGGAAGGCTTCTCTGGTTCTGTCTGCCCTGCTCCCCCGAGCCCCGAGCCCACTCGCTCCCTTGTTTCCTCAGCCCGTGCCCCGAATCACGGTGCAGTCGGCCCTTCCGGATGTCGGGTCGCCCAGGATGGCCGAGGTGAGTTGGTCGGGCCGGGTGGTGCCTTCTCTGTGGCTGTCCCACATACAGTGGGTGGCCCCAATGCTGTAACTGTGGAGTCCACACCCGTGGCTTTTAATTTTAGCATTCCCATCTCGATAATGAACTATAATGTAGGTCACTG
The DNA here is from genome assembly GCF_055505025.1 of Bos grunniens. Classification (NCBI taxonomy): domain Eukaryota; kingdom Metazoa; phylum Chordata; class Mammalia; order Artiodactyla; family Bovidae; genus Bos; species Bos grunniens. The sequence goes on from NC_141172.1 coordinate 8,090,790, forward strand.
TCTTCCCCCTCTCTGTTTTGCTTGTTACACTTTTCTATTTTCAACTTGTTAATCATATGATTGCTAAACTCCTAGGTGCTTGACTGCTAATGTAGTCTGCTGTTTTAATAGCCCACTGCTAGGCAGAGGTGATTTCTATAAACAGAACCATCTCCTTATCCCAAGTGTTGGCTTAATTCTCAGTTTTACATTTTATTCTGATTCATGATATCAGCGTGAAAAGACTGACGCTAAGCTGGGGGAGAAAATCATCTCTTATGATCTCCCACAGATGAACAGCACTTCTCATCTTATGAATAGCAAATCTATTTTCTCCCACTGTGCCGTTCATCCTCTGAGGAGATGCTGTGTCTTCCATAGGAAGTTTTTTATTTATTAAAACAGGAGCTGCTGCTGCTAAGTCGCTTCAGTCGTGTCCGACTCTATGCGACCCCATAGACGGCAGACCACCAGGCTCCTCCGTCCCTGGGATTCTCTAGGGAGGAACACTGGAGTGGGTTGCCATTTCTTTCTCCAATGCATGAAAGTGAAAAGTGAAAGTGAAGTCGTTCAGTCGTGTCTGACTCTTAGCGACCCCATGGACTGAAGCCTACCAGGTGCCTCCGTCCATGGGATTTTCAAGGCAAGAGTACTGGAGTGGGTTGCCATTGCCTTCTCCGAAAACAGGAGCAAAAGAGGCCAAATAATTGAAAGATAATTCAGATATCCAAGAGTTCACTCCTTTCTGCACGGCCCATTTCAATCCTAGGTGTTCACAAATTTAACCAAAGGTAGAGCTGCCCCCGCCCCAGCCCCCGTGAGTTGGGTTGATGATTTCTCAAGGCAGATCTGGGTGGGACTCCCAGGCCAGTGGGGCAAAGGGAGACCCTTACACAAGGGTGCTTCCCTGCGGGCTTGCTCAGATCCAGGTTTTCCGGTAGCCTTAGGAATGTCTGTGCTAAACTGTGACCCAGAGAGGCAGGGAGATTCCCACTCACATAGCAACTCCAATTGAGTGGGAACCCACAGTGCCAAAGCGGAAGGATCAGAGCTGCGCTTGGCTCAGCGTGAAAGAACCAAGAACCGGGGTAATCAGAGCTCACCTTCTGCACCACCCCCCAACTCTTCCTCCCCACTACCCTCCCCAACCATCTCCTCTTTCCTGTTGCTGTGGATCTGACCTCTGATCCCCAGCTTTTCCCTTACTGGAGGCTTTGGGTGAATAGCCTCTCTGGGCCTCGTCGTAAAGTAAGTCCTTCCTGGCCCGCATCAGAGGACACAGTGAAAACTGATGGGGTAGAAGCTGATGGGGCTCTGAGGCACTGTCCCTGGGCCGTCCACTCCTCAGGACTAAGTCTTTCCTTCAGCAGATCCTGCAACTGGGGGGGACGGCCTTATCCCCAGGGAGTAGGGAACTGCAGACTATGTCAGAACCGTGGTTACTGTTCAGATTTCAGAGTCTCCTAAATTTTGCTTGTGTATTCTTCCCTGCCTGGTCAGTGAGATTAAAAATAGAATAGAAAAGGATAAATAAAACATGTACAAGTTGCGAAAGAAAAATGATTGAAGGATTGCCTCATCTTTTAGAGTATTTATGCTGGTGACAGTTATTGATCTACTGGATTTAGTAAATTTTGCAGCCCAGAGATCCATCACAAAAGTGGGTTGTTAATCTCAAGAGGTGCCGTTAATTTCGTACCCTGAGAGTGTGCCTTGTGGGGGGAGGAGGGCCCCCGGAGACAGGAATATAAATGGCGATTCACGTGAAAATGCATGATTTATCAACCTGCTGAGTTAAGCCAAGTAACTGTAAGAGACTTATAGATCTCAGCTGTTTCCCAGTTCAAATAAATCCTGTATTTCAAATGGAAAATGGCCATTCCTGTAAGATAAATAATCTTTCCGTAAATATTGAGAACATATTTCTTTTTTTGAGCAGCACCCTTCTCGCCCCACAGCCCGCTTCCCACTCCGTCTCCCATTCCCTGTCAATGTGCACCGGGAACAGAAAGATAATCTGCTGCCTTCTCCGGTGGCTGCAGTTATCACGGCAGGAACACCCGAGAGCACGGCGGGGCCGTGGAGCTCTGCTGGAGTGACTCAGACCCAGGGCTAAGAGGCGGGGAGCCCAACGCAGCTCCGGCCTCACTCAGCCCTGCTCACCGGGCTGGCTGCTCCTCGGCCCACGAGTCTCCAGATCGGAGACCCTGATGCGGGCCGTGGGACCAGCCTTGAGCAGCGTCTCAAAAGACAGCCTCTCGGGAAGGGGACAGCCTACAGGCAACCTCTGTCCCTCCTCTTCCCCTGCCTCCTGCCCCACAGGCCCCACGGTTGTTGCTTCCTGCCGAGCTGTGCTCTGGCTCGTCCGGATCCCTCGCTGAGGCCACCGTTTCAGTTCTGCAGGAGCAGCGTGCTCTGCTGGCCTCCAGTGATCCTCTCAGCCTCCCCAGGAAGTTGGTGCTGGACGGGGGCGGTGGGTGGGGGGGGTCCATTCCCGAGAGAGGAGCTCCGGGCCTGAGTGCAGGAGGTGTAAGAGGGAGTCCGGCATTCACATGCACCATGCTTTATGTGAAGGCTCTCCTGCCCGACTTGTACCACACTGCCCAGCTGCCGCCCCGCGTCATCGTTCCCACCACGAGGCAGGCGTGTCCCACAGTTAACTCCGCCCCGACCCTGTCTACCTGGTGACAGTATCCGATCCCCGCAGCTTGAGGGCTCTGCCCCACAAGACTGCCCCCACTTCAGATGCCAAGTCCTGCGGGGTCCAGACCAGAGGATCCCTTGACCCCTCCCTCAGGTTCAGTGAATTTGCTGGAGCGAACTCAAGAGAAGTATTTTACGTACTAGGCTATCAGTTTATTAGGGATGTAATATAGGAGCAGCCAGGTGGGAGAGACCTGCAGGGGAAGGGCAGGGCGCTGCCGTGCTCTCTGGGCACGGTGCTCTGCCCCCATTGCCACATGTTCTCCTGCCCAGAAGCTCTCCAAACCCCGTTCTTGTAGGGGTTTTGTGGAGGTCATTACATAGGCATGGTTGATTAAAGTGTTGGCCACTGCTGAGTGAGTCAGCCTCCAGCCCCTTCCCAGAGGTCAGGGATGGGATGGAAACTTACACCCTTCTAGTCATGTGATTGGTCCCCTTGGCAACCAGCCCCTCCTTGGGAGTTTTCCAAAAGTCACCCCCCTTAACATAAACTTAGATGTGGTCGTAAGGGGCTTGTTAGGAGTATCAGGAAACCTTTATAGCATTTGGGAAACCCCAGGGGTTTTAGGAGTTCTGTACCAAAAAATAAGACATTTAAGACCAAATGTGTAATTCTTAACTAGAAACCATACTATCATAGGCAGCTATAGGAGCTGTGCCTTATGGAAGGGGGCGGCAATGAGGGGCACTCGGGGCTGCCTTGCTCAGCCCGGGTCAGGGCAGGGAGGGGCAGCAGTGGCTTGCAGACTGTTGGCCTCTGTTATCTGTGCTCAGAGGTTGCATGGAGAGGCTGATGTGGGAACCTTCCACCCTGCTGCAAGGCCACTCTAGTCCCACCATCAGAGCTGTCTGTCTCCAACGACAACAGGATTGGCCTTGAGGCTTTGGGGAGGAATGCCTAACTCTCAGCTCTCCCCTTTCCAGGCTCAGCAGGAGAATGGGGGGCTGCGCGTGGCCCCCAGCATGCCTGTGGCCTTGCCAGCCACCCCTGCGCCCAGGACCTGTGATGGGCCCCCGAGAGTGACACCCACCTCCCCGGCCCCTGAGGGTGGGGATGGGCCCCCCAGCCCCCTGAGCGAAGCCTCCAGCGGCTACTTCTCACACAGCGTCTCCACTGCCACCCTGTCAGACGCCTGTGGCCCGGGTCTGGATGCCATGGCCTCGACCCCTCCGGGTCCCGGCCTGGCCGCCCTCGAGCCCCCGGCCGCCTCGGTGGAGGGAAAGACAGCGGGCAGCGGGGCAGCCCTGGCCCCAGCCGGGGCGTCTGCAGAGAAGCAGAACCAGGCAGCGGGCCCGCCACCACCCAACCAGGCGAGCAGGAGCTACCCTGCCGCCCCGCAGAAGCCAGAGGACACCCAGCCCCAGGGGAAACCAGTGGCCGGCCCAGAGCCCGACGTCTCCAGGCCACCCCCGCCTTCAGACCCCCGGTTCCAGCCGCCCGCTCCCACCTCTCCGTTCAGGATCAAGAAGGTGCGGACTTCGGAGCTGAAGTCGTTCACGCGCATGCTTGGCGGGGACCCCGGTGGCCCCTTGGGGACAGCGGAGGACCCACTGGCCTCAAGGGACCTGGGGGACGGCAGTGCTGGGGCTCAGGCCCTGGGAAAGCTGGAAGTCTCCTCGGATTCTGAAGAAGCCAGTGAGGTCCCAGAGTGGCTCAAGGAAGGAGAATATGTGACTGTGGGCACCAACAAGACGGGCATCGTGAGATACGTGGGGCCCACCGATTTTCAGGAGGGCACCTGGGTTGGAGTGGAGCTGGACCTACCTTCAGGTGAGTGATGCTAGTTTGAGACAGGTGCTGCCCCCATGCCCACTGCAGTCTGGCCGAAAAGTGTGGTCGCTGCCAAGCACCTGCTGTATGCCCTTGGGCACATCGTTGACCTCTCTGAGCCCCGCAGTTGCCACTGTTCAAAATCAGGAATTTTCTCTAGATAAGGCTCTCCTAAGTGTTTTAAGAGTCAGATTCTCTCTTTTTTTAACCTGTAGAGATTTGTCAGAAACGTACGACAGTCATTGAAAGCTACTAAATATTAATTCGACAATGAATTTAAATTCTGGAGTTTAGTTTTTAGTCACAGAAACAGCTGCGTTTGAGCTGTCACGGCAGCTCTGTGTGCTGTGCTAGCTCAGGTTACAAACTCTGATGCCCGTGTGGAGGTTCAGATGCCTCAGGTGTTCCCCAGACACCCCCAGGCTCCTGGGCCCCCAGCAGGAGGATGGAAGGAGAGGTGAGTCTCCTGTATAGAACGGCTCGCCTCCAAGCCAAGACATCATCATTTGCAGAAAAACTGAGGGCAGGGCTTAAATAATTATTTTCCTGTTGTTTTTTAAAAATTGAGATACAGTTGATTTACAGTATTAGTTTCCAGGGTACAAACTGGTGATACAGATTTTTTATAGATTATACTCCATTTAAAGTTATTATAAAACACTGGCTGTGTTCCAGGTGCCGTATAATGTGTGCTTGTAGCCTATTTTATACGCAGTGGTTTGTGCCTCTTAATACCCTACGTCTGTCTTGCCCCTCCCGCTTCCCTTTCTCCAACGGGTGACCCTCAGTTTGTTCTCTGCACCTGCGAGTCTGCTTCTGTTTTGTTATAGTCCTTTATTTTTTCAGTTCCACATGTAAGAGATAACATACAGTATTTGTCTTTCTCTATCTTATTTCACTTAGCATAATGCCCTCTAGATCTAGCTACACTGTATATAGCAAATGGACTGCAGGTTTTTTTGTTTTTTGGAAATAGTTTGATTGCGATGCAGTTCACATAACAAAACATCCAGAAGTTTAAAGGGTACAGTTCAGTAGTTATTACTTATTTCCAGAGTTGTGCAACCTGATTTTACAATGGGTTTATTACCCCCCAAAAGAAGCAGTATGTCGATTAGCAAGACACTCACCTCCCCAAGCCCCAGGTAAACCATGAATCTATACTGGTTGTTGAAATTGATATGAAATGTCCTAATCTGGACTTGGATATTCACAGAGTCATAAAGGCCTGAGCTTCCGTGGCTGGCTTATCTCCCTTCTCGAGCTCCCCAGGCTCAGCCGGTCGCGGCCTGTCAGCGCTTCGTTCCTTTTTATGGCCCATGCGATCCCGTTGTAAGGATGCCCCGTGTGTTCATCCACTTGTCAGTTGATGGACATTTGGGTTGCTTCCACTTCTCAGCCATTGCGAGGGAGGCAGCGGGGAGTACTCATCTAGGTTTCCTGTGGACGTACTTTCTCTTGAGATACAGGGGGCTCTCTGCGTCCAACACGCTGTGCTCCGCCAGCCTTATTGCCTTTCTCCCCCCTGCCAGTGTGTCCCAGGGCGGGGCAGCCGTTCCCTGAGCGGAAGCTTGGTGGACACGTAGGCATCAGGGACCCACTCCTCGTCCCCCTGCCCTGTGCTGGCCTTCACCCTAAAGCATTTTCTATTTGCTTTTATGAAGGAAACATCTTCTCCCCACCTTGACACACCAGGGTGACAGCTCAGTAGCTGCTGCTGTTGAGTTTCTCAGTTGTGTCCTGCTGTTTGCGACCCCATGGACCATAGCCGCCAGGCTCCTCTGTCCATGGGAGTCTCCAGGCAAGAATACTGGAGTGGGTTTCCATTTCCTCCTCCAGGGGATCTTCCTGACCCAAAGGCTCAAACCCGAGTCTCCTGCGTGGCAGGTGGATTCTTTACCACTGAGCCGCCAGGGAAGCCCATTTCTCTAGCTTCAGTTTGGTAATTTGCCAGTTCCCATCCAATAGATTTAGAAAAAATAATCATTCTACCTTACGACCTCCTTGCTTGGTTTGCATTTTGACTGTCCAGACTGAAAACGGTCAGTGCCGAGGGGGAAGAGGGGTTCTGCTTTGGCACGTGGGCATCAGAAGTGGCATCTGAGGCCACAGGGATCTGTCTGCAGTGATCACCGGTGCTGCCTGGGAGGCACTGCCGGGGCCCCACACCTTCCACAGGGTGCAGCTCCTTGGGCGCACGGGGGTCCCCTGGGGCTGGGAGCCACCTGCATACCTTCCTCTCTTTCCGCAGGTAAGAATGACGGCTCCATCGGCGGGAAGCAGTACTTCAAGTGCAACCCTGGCTACGGGTTGCTGGTGAGGCCGGGCCGCGTGCGCAGGGCAGCAGGCGCGGGGCGGAGGCGCAGCGCGGGGCTCCGTCTGCAGGGCGCCCCCGAGCCCCGCAGGAGTGGCCCGCTCTCCAGCTCTGCCACCAACCTGGCCTCGCTGACGGCAGCGCTTGCCAAGACCGAGGGCACGGCGCTGCGGGCCGAGCGTGGCCACGGGAACCCCGAGAACCGCAAGTCCTGGGCCAGCTGAGCGGCGGGGCAGTTGCCTCCTATCCTTCCGGGGTGATGGGCAGAGGGCACTGGGCACCGGGCCCCTCCAAGCCTTTGCGGGGGCAGTCCTGGGGGCCCCTCCAGCCGCTCTCCCTGGAGACAGGCCAGGAATGCTTTTTGCACGGTGACGTGGGCTGGTGCCCTCCCACCCCTCACCCCCCCACCGTTTCACCCTCTCCCCAGGGGGTGAGGGCACATCTCAGCTGGACCTCAGGTGGAAGGTTTCAGAAGCCCAGAGTGAGGTCCCCGCTGTGTCCCTGGGCCTGGGCTGCCCACTCATGGCTGCTGTTGCTCTTTGTTCTATTCTGGTGACCCCGTTAACCTCTTAATTTAAGACATAATTGTTAACTAGTGCCTTTTCACTCCCATGGAGGTGGCCCCCAGCGCCTCAAGTCCTGGCTTGCACCCCAGTTACCCCAACACCCCCAAGTGCTGGCTCCTCTAAGTGCCTGGGCCCTGGGCCTGCCCGTTCTTTCCCTCTTTCTTTCCACAGGGTTTCTTAGGGGTGTCTTTGTGGGTGTTTCAGCATCTTTATACCTGGAAAGTTTTCTCTTTTTGCCATTTATTCCCTTAACAGAGTTCCTGGAATATATTTATTTGTATTTATTTTTTCAAAATCTAAAATTGTTTGCGAGCCACAATCATCCGCCCAGCACCAGTGCCCAGGGCCCACCTTGCACATCACTGGCCTCCATGACCGCTGTGGAACGGCCAGCCTGGTGCCTCACACGGGGGTCTTGGAGGGGCCAGAGGACACTCAGCTCCTCCCTGTGTCTTAAACACAGGCGCACAAGTGGCCTTACTCTCAGCTGACAGCAAAAACGGGAGGAGGTGGTGGTTGTGCTTCTGCATTCAGAGGCCTCACGGCCTTCCTTGGTGCAATTCGGGGTCTGGGAGGGTCCTTAGACCAGTTCAGCTTCATGGCAGTTCTGTGCCCTGATGCCTGCTCAGCCCAGGGCTGCAGCCTGGCGGGGTTCACCCCTGGGGACCTCTAGGAGCCATGGGCCAGACAGCCCTGGCCCTGAGCCCTTTTTCCATCAGTGCGTCTCAGATTACCAAGGTGGTGGTCAGTGGTGACGAACATTCGGCTGCCTTCCCTGCCTGTCCTCGCGGGAGCCACTGGGCCTGTGCTGTGAGCAAGATTTGGGGACACCGTGTAGTTGAGGGTGGAAGCTCGGAGCTGGAGTTTGCACACAACATTCTAGGCTGCCTTTTCAGTTCTCGTGTTTAGACTCTTAAAAATGATAGCCAGAAAGCTTGAAAAAAAAGAACAACAAAACTCGGTTGTCTAGGAACGTGAAGCCCCTCACTTGAAGGCGGCCCTGGTTCCACAGGAGGAGCTCGGATGAAGTGGCCTCCACGATCCGGCGTGCTGACGCCAAGGCACCTTCCTGTCACCTCTGGGACCGCAGGATAGGACAGAGCTGCGTGTAGGCTCTGCCGGCCATGGGCTCGCCCACCCAGAACAAGATCTCATTACCCCAAGCTGCCCTGGCCCTATTTAGAATGGGGGACAGGCCCGGGAGTCTAAGATCGCACCCCTTCATCTCAATAAATACTCCTAGCTTGGGACCTGGAAGGGTTCTCACAGTGAGCAGACTGAAACCAAGGAGAGTTACTGGTTTTTCCAGTGTGTGGGAGCCCCAGGCTCTGATTCCCCATCCCGGCTCTTTCTGTGTCCCCGAGAAGCAGCTCCCAGCCCACCTGGACCTCCGCCTGCCCAGGGCACAGCAGCCCGGCATGGAGTCTGCAGGTTTTAGTGACCTGGCCCGGTGTGCCCTTGCTCCCATCTGCTGCCCCAGCGGACAGCTGGCCGGGGGTTCTGGGGAGGGGTGGGGGGCTCCCCCTTGACAGCTGCCCTGACCCGGGCAGAAGGCATCTTCCTCATCCCTTGGGTGCAGCTCCCAGGCTGGTGGTTTGCCCTCTGCCACAAGAAACCTGTCTCCTTCGGGGCCAGGGCTGCCGGAGCCCCAGGTCTGCAGGGGGCCAGGGGTCCCATCTGTGGGGCCACCCCTGGCACTCCCTTCCTTATCCTCCACTGGTCTGCTGGGGGAACCTCTGCCAGGCAAGGTGTGTGCCTGAACTAAGTGCTCTTAACTCCGTGTCAGCTTTTCTACACAACCTCCTTCCCAGCATAGACGTTCGCCTTCAGACCTGTTTCCAGTGTGAGATCCTTCTCCATGGACACCCTCCTGTCCCTGGGAGGGCAGCCCTTGCTCCCAGAGCCCCCGTGAGCTGCCTGGGGGCAGAAAGTCGTGCACCCCACACTTGCAGAGACAATGTGGGGAACCAGAAAGTGGTTGGGGTGTTTGTGATCCTCATGGACGGAGCCCAGTACTTGCTGGGGCCCATCTGCCCTGCGACGGGCGTCACAACCTCGCAGAACCGGCCTGGGCTGGTCAGCTGGGGGACGAGGGGCTGCGCTCATTTTGTTGCTGGTTGAGCTAAAGTGGATGAGATGACAGCAGGGTTGCTGCCCTGAGCAGGTTTTTGGCTGGAGCTTGCGGGGCTGAGAGGAGCCTTGGGTGATGTGGGTCAGCTCCTTCCAACCCTGTTGTCCCGGGAGGCCTCAGGACCCCCTTCTCCTCCTGGGGCCTGCCTTTCAAACATCCCCAGTTCCCTCTGCCTGAGCGTCTCCCACCGGCCCTGCCCTGCACTCACCGGGGCCTGGCGTCCCTACCCAGTGAGGCAGCATCTCCTTAGAGCCCTTGGCCTCGTGCTGTTGGGACTGGCCGCAGCCCCCCTGTGTGCACAGGGGTGTGCACACCTGTGTGCAGAGGTGGTCCTTCCTCTCGTGAGGAAAACTCTGTTGCTGCTCTCAAGTCTGTAGCCCCCGGCTCGCCTGGGGTTTTCTCAGAATGAAGCGAGTTTGGGCCCATGCTTGTATTAGGAAGGCCATGTCACTGGTCATCCTGGTGAGCTGTCCTTGTGGCCAGGTCAACACGCAGGCTGCCCCAGGCACCCTCATTCGTCAGCACTGCTGGCAGGGCAGTGGCTGGCCTGGCTCTCCTGGCCCTGCTCTGGCCCTTGGGTGGCCTGGGACCCTTGAGGGCAGTGAGGGAGCTCTGGGAGAACACAGTGCGTTGTGGCGGCCTTGCTGTGTCCTCACAGCATGTGGGGACAGCTATCTTCGCACCCCCCTCACCCCCCGGACCACTCCCCACTTTGCTTCACGACCCCACATCGCCTTGGGTCGGTGTGTATGGCTGGAGCAGGCTCCTGGGATGCCCTGGCCCCTCTGTCGCTGTCGCCGGCTTCCTGGGGGCTTGCGGACTGTCCTCTTGTAGCTGGGGCAGGCAGCTCGCCCTGCCCCAGGCTGTCATGCTTCTTCTCGCTCCTCGATGCAGACTGATGTCAGCTTGTGAGTTGAAGGGCTGCAGTCCCTTCGCTGCAGGGCGAAGGGCTGCCCTGAGGTTTTTGGGGGTAGGGTGTGGCTGGAGAGTGTTTGGGTAGGAGGGAAGGGGGCCCCCTTCCCTCTGTCTTCTGTCCTCGACTTCCTGACAGACAGACCTCATTTTAAATGTCAGCCAATCAGGCCCTGGGATTTAGTAAGACAGCAGGAGTGGTGTGGGGCTCCAGGCTCCCCGAGGACAGTCAAGGCGGGGTGGGAGCCCTCCTGCTTTGCAGACCCCAGGGGACTGGGGTGGAGAGGCAGTGGGCGTGGCTGAGATGCCCAGAGGGAGCAGGAGGATGAGAAAGCCCAGCTGTGGGGCTGAGTAGGGTGGGCCAGGCTGGCATGAAGGGCCCTGTGTGCTTAGTGAGCTGTGAACAGCCCCTGAGGAGTCTGAAAGGCTTAAATGTTCAGCACACCCCCCGCCCCTTCCTTACTCTCCCTCCTCTTGGATTAAGCTCCCTTGTCTGTGAAACCATGGGGAGGTTTTCTGGGCTAAGATGAGCCGCCCTTGACGGAGGCCTGCCTGTGCTCACAACCTCTCTACCTCCCAGGGTCACCGCTCCGTCTGTCTGTCTGTTACTCCTCACCTCCAGGACAGGTTGTGCAGCCTGAGACCCCACCCCCATTTTCCTGTGTGCACCCTTCTCGGAGGAACCCTTCGTCCTTCTGCGTGCTGCTCGTTAATCGTGTCGGGGGCATTTGGGAGCCTTTGTTCGTGTGGAGTTCTGTAAATACGATGGGTTCACACAAGGAAGTGACTTTGATTGGGGGGTTGTTGATTTCCTACACGTGAAATGGGAGTTAAGAAAAACCCAAAGACTCTGTAATGACCTGTAAAGACTTAATGATTTGTATTGTATAGTGAACTAAACGTCTGTAATTTTGTACCTTATATGCCTTCCCACCATATGACCAACAGCCTCTAAATAAAACCAGATGATCTCCTGCCTGCGTCTGTGGTCTTCCTGTTGCTTTCCCCTCTCCCCACCAAGGCAGGGGTGTTTGGGCTCATTCCAGACTGTCCCCCAGGGGCTGGGGTGGCCTGGTTCTGAGTGATGGGGCGGGCCTTTTCAGCATGGAGACTGGAAGAGGGGAGGCTCAGGGCAGAAGCAGGTCCCCTGAGCGCACACCCCCAGGCCCGGCGGTCTTTGTCACGTATGTGGTTTTGTGGCCTGTCGGTTGAGATATCTTTCAGGAGCCAAGGACCAACAGAAACTTCCTGATGACCTTAGACTTGGAGCTTCTGGGCTAACTCAGTGGAAGGCCACTTTTGGGAGCAGGCATGTCCCGGCTCTGGGCCTCGGCTTGTGTCCCCCTGGATCTGCGTGCCGCACCCCATGTCAGACGCCGCAGTCAGGGAGCAGGGCTTCCTTGCACTGCTGCACAGGTGAGCGGACCTTCAAAGCCCCTGCAGCAAGGGGTTCGGGGGAGGAGGATTAAGGCTGTGGGCGCCAGCAGGTCCCATCTCCACAGGTTGTGGAAACTGATGGCAAACTTTTGGGTCCTGCTTGCCTCAGGCCAGCATCCTCAGGACGTGGCACCCAGCGAGGACCCAAACAGCACTGGGGAGAGGAGCAGGCCTTCTGAGGTGGCCCCAGGGTCCCGCCCTCCCCGCGAGGACGTGGTCAGCCCAGCACGCTGGTGGCCCCACATCGGTGAGTCACTCTGCCAGTGCCTCGCCTGAGATAAAATGTACTTGCATATGTAAGGGCCACAGCCGCCGGGAGGGCTGACGGGGAGGTGGCCAGCAGTCAGAGCACGTCCTGGCGGGACTTGTTCTCAGAGATAAGCGCTGCCAAATAATGACAGAAATTTGGCAGCCAGGAGCTATCCTGCTCCGAGGCAAGCGTCTCAGATGGATCTAGCTCCTAGGATAAATCTCGTTTTTTGAGCGGCTACTTACTCTCTTGCAACTCAATGAGATCTCCTTTGCCTGAGGCTGTGGGGTTTCTAGTCGCTCAGACCCTAAGATGGTGCCAGTGGGGGTGTCACATTGTGTCCGTTTGCTCACTCGCTGGGTCACTCGGAACAACAGCTCGTGCCGTCCTGCACCGGGCCTCGTGTTGCCGGATGAGCCCCATGGTCATGAACTAGAGCGTGGTGCCCACCAGCCGGGGGCCCTGGAGCTCTGGGGGGCGGAGGAGGTTCCCTCCAGGCAAATGTGTTTGGAGGACCCTAGATGGAGGCGCAGGGATGGGATGTTGTGGGCACAACCGGAAGGAGCAGTTCTGGCCCAAACAGGAGCAGCATGGGGTGGCGGTGGCCTGGAATCGCCCTCCTCCGCAAGCCTGCTCATCTCTCTACTGGCAGCCTAAAGCTTGGAGACACCATGTGTGAGAAGACGAACCCCGGCTCCCTTTTCTGAGAAGGGGTTGGTAAACCTGTCAGGTGAGATGGGAGCTTGGGCACCTGGTCCTTCGGTCCTGCTTAAGAATTTGCTCTCGACCATTAGACGCCTTAAAGAAACGCAGGGAACAAAGCTTCAGCTTTCTCTCACGTTGAAGGTGAAGCCCCAGGAAAGAGGGCTTCCGTAGGAAAGCGAGGTGCTGAGGGTGCGGCTTGGCAAAGTAAGGGCTGTGGGCCTCGGGGAAGAGCAGCTGCTGGCATCCTAGTGATTTCAGGACGTGGGCGTGGGGCCTGTGTTGAGGGGACCACAGAGGGGAAGCTACGGGAAGGCACGGCTTCTCCTGGGAAATTCAGGCAGACACGAAGGGAGCGCAGGCTGGAGGCAGCAGGGGCCAGATTCCCGGCAGACATTCCCTCAACCAGGAGATGCCTGATCATCCCCTGAACCCCTTCCCAGCGATCTCCTGTCTCTGGGATGCTAGACTGTTCTTAAAGCATGAAGGGACCAATGTTCAAGACAGAAGGGTTGGGCAGTTCCCAAATGACTGTTCTTACTCAAAGAAATCCCGGCCAGCCTTTGTTCAGTTATACATTTTATTTTCTAATAGGTACAATACTAAAATAAACACAAATTAAAAAAAAGTTTTATTAAAACAAAACTGTACAAAAAAGCAGTATACTACATTTTAATTACAGAACAGTCTACTGTCCAAAAGGCACTAATCCAGAATAGGAGATACAAGGATACAGGACTCATCAGAACTATTTTAATCAATACAAGAGAGCGCTTGTTTCTCAGACCATGTACATCCAGAAACAAGGGCTGTTTGCTACAGTCATCACACATTGTTATAAATATGAGTCCCACAGGCGAAGGTGCAGTATCACTCTCCCTAGAGAAGGTTCACGTCGGGGTTGGGGAGGTGCTGGCTGGTGGGAGCACGCTGAGAGGTGGGCGGGAGTGGGGGCAGGCCCAGGCCTGGGGCTTCTGTCGGGGGAAGGCCGGCTGTCCGGGGCACGCAGAGCCAGTCTGACGCTCGTTTCTGGCCCCTGCTGGCAGCCGCACTACTGCCTCTCGTGTGTTAGCACCGGGAAGGTGGGTTCTGAGACCCTCCAGGGAGCTGGGGCTGGAGGTCTGGGGGATGAAGCGCCAGCAGCTCGGCAGAGGGGAGGCATTTGGTAACCTGATCTGAAAAAGGCAGCAGCTAGGTGGGGGAGGGGCCAGAGCCCAGGGAGCCAGGCTGGCTTTCTGGGCGACCTTCTGGCCCTCGTGCGCGCCCCCTCCCAGTGGGGAGTCTGCCTTAGCGCTGACAGTCCTGTTTTGGAAGCTGATTTCTAGAAAGGGGAGTTCTGGTTCCCGCAGTCCCACCTCAGGGCCCCCAGTGGCACCCGGGCAACCTGGGCCACCGCCCCACGTCCGGTGCCCAGGACGGCGCTCTCCACCCAGGCTTCATTCTCTAGAGGACACTGGTCCTAAGGAAGAGAGATACTGCAGATTTCCAAACAGTGTCATACACGTGAGACAAAGACAGGCATCTGATGTTAACAAAAATAAGTAACAAAGAAACAGGATTAAACCGAATCTCTTCTCACAGCTTCCTATACTACATCCTCCTTCTGCTTAGCAGAAAATTGTACGTACACAAAAATACAAATACACAATTTTGTAGAACAGTCTGATTTTAATATATTTATATATATTTATATTTATACGAGTGGCAGGTTAGTTCATTATATAGAGCTTTTTGCACTTTTGGCTCATATGCAACAAGGCTTATAAATTCAGCTTTAGCTTTCATTCAGGTTTCATAGCTTTTGAACAATTGTTTTCACATTTAAAGCAGCATCCAATTTGCACTAGGAGTTTGTGGTGACAGAGGAAGAGATGGGGTCAGGAGGGTGACTGACGAAGGTGGGCCGGGGCCAGGGCAGATATACATTCCAGTGTGTGTGGCGACGTGGGAAGGACTGCTATGGGACAGAGCTGACCATGACGACCCCTTGAGGTAGACTGAACACCTTACAGCAGACTCAAGACACAGGTGCGACTCCCCTCAGGGACGCATGGTGCACAAGGTGGGGACAGAGACCCAGAGACGCCAGAGGGAAACACGAAGACTAGGACGTGGCAGCAGGGGCAGAGGGGTGATGTGCCCTGCAACACCCGCCCCCGCTGGGCAGGGCCCCCCGGCCTGTCACAGGTACTCGACTATTTGGTGGATGCTAAATACTTTCGGGCAGTCCCGAGGCATCTGATCAAATGACCATCGTCAACTCACTTTCCACTTTAGAATTCGCTGCACCAGTAGCTCCCATCCCTGCAACGAATGCCCAGGAAGACGGAACAAACCATCAGCCAGTGCCCGGCGACCCAGAGCCCACATGCAGGTGAGCTGAGAGAAACCAGCCTCTCCCCCAGTTCAGCCACAGCTACAACCCAGGGAGCCGACCGGCGCTGGCGGAACCTGGACCCGGCACCTGGAGAACCAGGGGCCTGTGCGTGGCCGCCCCACGGCAGACTTGCCCACCCACTGCCTCCGTCAAACCCCCTCGTGCCACTTGCTCACAGTTCCTCCGGCAAACGCCATACGTGTTAAATGGGAAGGCCCAGCGTGTGGGTTATTCCACTGTCTGAACGAAAAGCCTGGATTATTCATGAAAATAAAGTGCCTGGGTATGGACTGTCCCATTCTGCAAACCCTTGGAGCGCACCAGCCCCCATCCAAGCACAGCTCAGTGCCTTGATGTCAACAGCGCGGTCCCAGGAGAACCCTCGTCCACCTGCCACGTGGCCAAGGCCCCGAATTCAGCTCAGACTCCACGTACTTTAAAAGAGAAACAAACGAATACTCTCACAGTCATCTTCAAAGGCGCACTTCTGATCTCGTTTCGCCCTACTGGTGACGGCTTTCCTCAGCCCTTGTGGGCAGACACCTCAATCCCACAGACAGAAGAACAGGATGAGCCAGGCAGCCAGGGTTCCAGTGACCAGCAGGTGAGTCATCCTGGTCTTAACTCTGATTCTTTGCCCTCTTGGGTCTGATGCACCTGCGGCGGCTGCCCCACTTCCACTCTCCTCACTCGCTAGCTAAGCAGGTGCCTTCACAGTCTGTGATTGTGACCAGAGCAGCGCAGGCAAGAGTGACACAGCCAGCCTCAAACACCACACCCCGTGCGCTCACCTTTGGAGTTGTCCTGCCTGTGGAGCCCGGGGACCCTGGCAGGGGGCAGCTGCCACAGACCCCCCAGGGGCCCAGTGCAGGGTCGGGGAGGGAAGGGCAGGGCACAGGCCGACTCTCTGGCAGGTCCCAGAGGTCCGCACCTTGTGCAGGCACTTAAAAAACAAAGAGAAACTGACCCTCGGAAGGTACTGCGTACCCAGAGTGGCCGTGGGAGGGAGGGGAGCCCAGGGGGTCAGAGAAGGCTGTGGGCTCTTCCAGGGAGGCGGCGAGGATGTTCTTGGCATCTTCTGGTGGGGACAGTGGGTGAACCCAAGGTGGGCAGAACATATGCAGGGGCAGGCCGAGGGCCAGAGGGCTAGGGGGGGGCGTGGGCTGCACGGACTTGCCTTCTATGACCAGTGTGAGTAAAACTATTAGGCAGAGGAGAGACCCTTCTGAGAGGAGCGTCCGAGGAGAACCGGCACACCATCGAGAGCAGCCTTGCCAGAGTGCCGCCGCCCCCTGCCCCCAGTAACTTTGGTTTTGTGGTGCCCGTTTTCAGAGACGCGTGATTAAGGGATTCACTAACTAACAATACTGAGATGTGTTTCTCAAGGCAAATGACTAACACTCCTGCTCCTGACAGCAGCCCACGCCTGAGCTCTCTCACCTCCGTTCAGTCCATCGCTAACGTACTGCCCGCCTGCCACGGATCTGACATTAAAAACTAGAGACTTCATGGTAATACCACTAGACGGGCTGCTGTTTACCTTAACACAGCACTAATGTTCTATTTCCAGTTTAACTGCTTCAATGAATGATGAATTGGAAAAATCACCCTCACCACTTTTTGCAGGGCTCATGGTTCCAGTAAAGCAGGAGGTGTCCGTGCTCCACGGAAGCCTGAATTACGTCAGACCCGACTTGGAAGCGCCGGGACGTTAGAACTGTGTGCTGTGACCAGCTCGGCGTGCACACCAACTGGTGAGTCACACTCGCCTTCCTCAGGGAGAGTCCACGTCTCCCTTTTCACATTTCACTGCCCCCAACCCCCACCCCCCACCCCCAGAGACGTCAAGTCAGGACCAGTACCTTCTTCCCTTCACTCTAAGGGTGGGCTTATTTGGCAGGGAGTCACAACCCAGCTAGTGAAACAAGGTGCCAATCCCAGGGACCACCGAGCCCTCTTGTCAATCTGGAGACCCTCTCCCGGGGCCACTCCCAGTGAGGCGTTGCTCCTGGCGTGGCTTCTACTCTCGGGGGCTTCAATAATGCATGAAAGTGCTACTCAGTCATGTCCGACTCTGTGCGACCCCATGGACTGAGCCCACCAGGCTCCTCTGTCCATGGGATTCTCCAAGCAAGAATACTGAAGTGGGTTGCCATTTCCTTCTCCAGGGGATCTTCTCAACCCAGGGATCGAACCCGCGTCTCTCACGTCTCCTGAGGGTGGGACTAAGCGGCTGAAGAGAGGTGACAGAGCTGGCCCCTGGAGAACCATCGACTTTGGGAGGCAAAGAGCTAGAGCAGAGGGGAAGGAGGGACGTGAATTTTAGTCAAGTTGAAGTCCTCAGGCCACCTTGGAGCCCGTGTCCCTGACAACAGTCACTGAGGTGACACACGAACATCCAGGCAGCTGGCCCCTGGGCTGAACCATGGTTATCAGAAAGCTCTGGCTGCCAGAGAGCCCACGGCGGAGCAGACACTGACCCAGCACTGGCCCAGCCCCACTACCTCTTGTGACTATGGTGGAGGGCGCGGCAGAGTGAGTTGGAATGGCTTAGCGAACCTCCCAAACACAGGCACTGAAAAGATGCTCAGAATAGAGAGAGAACAGGAAGAGTGACCTTGGATACTCTGCCTCCACAAAGTGCAGCCACACCCGAGAGCTGGGACATTCAGGTTCCCCTCCATAAAACAGAGCCAAGACCTTCCTTCCCAGCAAAGGGCAAGACCTTCACATCCACCTCCTAGAGGTGGAGATGGGACAGTGGACTTGAAACGAGGGCTTACGCCACGGGTGCCAAGTGCCACTGTGTGCCCGTCACCACGAGTGGCAGAGGAGAGGTACCAAGGAGAGCCAAAGAGGGGTGACCTGGTGTCCAGATCATCATGGTGACGCTATCCCGTGTCGGCAAAGAAATGATGGCAACAGCGGGCACCAGCCTGCCCTGCCTGCGAAAGAGGAGCAGATGGAGTGCAGAGAATTCATCAACAAGGCCAGGTGGACGTCCTGCTGCTGCTGCTAAGACACTTCAGTCATGTCCGACTCTGTGTGACCCCATAGACGGCAGCCCGCCAGGCTCCCCCGTCCCTGGGCTTCTCCAGGCAAGAACACTGGAGTGGGTTGCCATTTCCTTCTCCAATGCAGGAAAGTGAAAAGTGAAAGGGAAGTCGCTCAGTCGTGTCCGACTCTTAGCGACCCCCTGGACTGCAGCCTGCCAGGATCCTCCATCCATGGGATTTTCCAGGCAAAAGTACTGGAGTGGGGTGCCATTGCCTTCTCCAGGACATCCTGCTATCTGCCTACTAAAATGAAAGCAGCACCTAGAGAGTTTACTTGACTCCACGCAGGGGGTACTGCTCCAAGAATAAACGAGACAGTGAACACACTCAGCACAGCGCCAGGCACACGGGACAGGCTAGTGCACGGCAGCAGCTACTATGCACTTCAGATGCTTGGGTGGTCTGAGTGTTTATGACAATTTAGGACGGCGGCTTGTACTCTGGTTACTTCTGGTGTTTTATTCCCAAAAATACATATTCAGGGATAAGCACTATCTATGTTTTCACTGATTTTGTTAAGTTGGCTTTACTTTCTTTTTAGTGGGGGCTGGGGTGGTGAAGGGTTTCCTGAATCACCAGAGTGGCTTCTGGAAGCATCTGGGTAGGGAAATGTCTCACCACCTCCAGTTCTTTTTAAGTAGAACCATCCTTTAAGCAGCACATCTAAGACTTTGATCCCTAAAATAGTAAGACTGTGTTGGAAGGTTTTAACTGCAGTGATAGTTCTATTTTCTTTGAATGTAAGCAGATAATCAGAATGTTCTGCTCGCTGGCTGAATGCATGGCTCACAAATCATAGACTCAGCTGGTCAGTTTCTGAATCGCTAATCTTAAAACAGATTCTCTGTTCCAATGGAGACACTTAGCAGTTGGGAAGACAAGATGCAATACTCTGGCCTTCATAAACCTGCAACCATTCCAACCGTCAGAAGATGGCGGGGATCCCCAGAGAGGCACCATGGCTGTGCATGGATGGGGAAGCAGGGGTCAGTTGCTTCTGATCTTGTAGGAGAAGCGGCTCTGAGGAAGAACCTCTTCTGGCATTATCTTCCCTGACTGCTGTACACTGGACTGTAAGTATTTTGAGGGGGGAGGGGAAAGAACCCCAAGGCAGCAACTATCCCGATTGTGTGTGTCTGTGTTTGGGGATGAAGGGGGAGGACGGTTATGAAGCAGCAGCTTACCTCAGCCCTTTGATGGAACTGACATTTAATGTTTGGAGGAGGAGTCCCTCTCCTATGAGGGGGCAAGGCTGCTGCACAAGGGTCAGCAGCAAACTGTGAACAAAAACAAGAGCTGTGTTTTCTCTAGGGTGGCTGCTGTCCTGCCCTGGAGTGTCCAGGCCTGAAGAAGAAAGGGCTTAGGGGCCAGGCTCACCAGCGTGGTCAGGAGCCTCTGGTGAAGCAGCTTGTGAGGGGCCCCTGGCACTCTGCTGGTGCTGGTATTCACGTAGACTCACTCCGCATCGTGCAACTGAAGTGACAGGGAAACCAAACGAGGCCCATTCAGAGAGTGAGGTGGCGGATCCCGTCCAGCCTGAGGCCTCCAGGTGAGAATGCGGGCTCTGTGGGCAGGAAGCTGTGTACGGTGTCAAGACCCCATGGTGTTCAAAGGGACGAGGTGGGAGGGAGGGAACGTGGGTGGGGAAGGGCCGGGGGACAATCCCACTGACATGGCAGTACAAGGGGGGAAAGTTCGAGAACCAGAGGCTGCTGACACGAGGAAGCTGGGAACCGCCAGTGACGTGAGCAGACCTGGGTGAGACTCAGGCAGGCCCTACCCTGCGGCAGTGGTGGGGCACTGCAGACACTAGCACTCCACTCAGGCCGCATCGTGCTTTATGTTTTGGTTCATTCAAGTGTGTTCATGCCATGTCTTCTGCCCTAGGTTATGAAAATCTCATTTAGCTCAAGTGCAAGCTCTTGTCTGAAAAACATGTTCTGATGGTGACAGCAATGGAGACCTCAGGCGACCAAGGAGAAATGGAGAATTCTCCGGAGTCTGTTAAGCAGGAAGCCTCAGGTAAGGCCAACGCTGCACCTGAGCTGGTCAGCACGTGGGACAGAGTGGCCTGGAGGCGCCGCGGTGGTAGACTCTGTTTGGCAGAAACTTGAGTCAGAATCCCAAAGATGGAGCAGGCCGAGACCGGACGTGAGGGAGAGGTTTAGTGCGACTTAGAAGTCAACTGGGGAGCACTAATCAAAGGCTTCCATTTGGGAGCTGAAATCACTCCAAATCCTTTCCTTTCACTTCGGCGCGGACGCAAACACTATGTCATTATTTCAGTTTACTGAGTTGCTGTTCCAAACGTTCTAGGGAGCATTAGAGCTCAAAGGGAACAGGGAACGGGAGATCTGCCATCTCCAGTCACATAAAGGACAGAAATCCTTTTAATTATGACCATGCCAATCTACATCTTGCTAAAACAGCTAATTACATGTCAGGAGGACACTCAGTCATTCAGAACAATTGTCATTATATTTTTATATATTCACTCTTCTCCACCCCCCTCAATTACCATGGTTACACTTTGAAAGGATTCAGGCAAACCTTCATTTGATCACAGCACACCAATGTGAATTTGAGAGTTAATTATGGCTGTAGAGAGCCATTTTTATTTAAGAGAGAGAAAATGAGAACAGAGTCAAGGGAGCCGGTATCCCAAGGTGTCTGAAGCGCCAGTTGAGGCTGGTGTCCCTGTCCCACTGCTGCCCCCACACCCACTGGCGGGCACAACACTGCTGTCCAGATGAGGGCAAACGGCTCCCAGAGCTCTCCAAGTAAACGGGATGCCAGGAGACAAGGGCAGAGGCCCCGCCAAAGTGCCCTCCTGCTTGGTGTTTGGGAGCTGGCTAGTGAGTCAGTGGGTGTGAAATGTGGGTGGTGAACTGAGTTCACTTGAATGGAATGAACTAAATTTAGTTCTGCTCGCTGCTTGGCCCCAGGTGTCACGGAAAGAACGAGGTAACTAAGTCCAGGACGGACATGCCTGCACTCCCAGGGTGCCTACCAGAGTCCTCGAGGTCTCTGGGTGAGCACAGGATGTAGGGTCCTCGGGTGCAGCCAGATTTTCCCTCTCTTCTCTCCTACATTTATTCCCCTCTTGATTAGAAAAGAAAAGCATTATTATAGAAACCTAGATTTCTCAGGTTGTTAGCTTTCCTTCTGCTGCTGTTTTTCCTCCCCACTGAGGAGGAGGAATGCAGCTGATATGGAAAGTTCTCAATTTATAAGCGTGTAGCGAGTCAGCCTCTGAGATGGCAAGATGAGCAGCTGGCATGGACAGCCAGCAAGCATGAAGAACGGCCTCTTGTATGGCTGGTTTGTGAGGGGGTTTCTGTGGGGGAAGATGGGCTTGTGGGCTTGATGCGTTTAGAAACCCACCACCTGAGCGCAGGGGGTTCGCAGTTTCTCTCAAGAGGGATAAGGAGATCTTTTCTCTAAAGTGATTAGCATTCTTTTGGGAAGAGAAGCATATAGTGAAGGAGACCACAGGACTAGAAAAGGAAGGGCCCCCTCAGCTCTGGGGAAACTTTCCCTCAGGAGAGCCTGGGCACTCATTGCTGCCTTGCAGGTAAACCCTTCTGCTCTCAACTGGGTACCTTAGGTATTAGCGGGTAATGGTCAACTAGACAGTATGGAGACCAGGAAAAAGAGGGTTTCCAGAGCACACAACTCAGTTTGCCAAACTTAATGTGGCTAACATCACCGCATGGGAAATAGACGGGGAAACAGTGTCAGACTTTATTTTCTGGGGCTCCAAAATCACTGCAGATGGTGACTGCAGCCATGAAATTAAAAGACGCTTACTCCTTGGAAGGAAAGTTATGACCAACCTAGACAGCATATTGAAAAGCAGAGACATTACTTTGCCAACAAAGGTCTGTCTAGTCAAGGCTATGGTTTTTCCTGTGGTCATGTATGGATGTGAGAGTTGGACTGTGAAGAAGGCTGAGCGCCGAAGAATTGATGCTTTTGAAGTGTGGTGTTGGAGAAGACTCTTGAGAGTCCCTTGGACTGCAAGGAGATCCAACCAGTTCATTCTGAAGGAGATCAGCCCTGGGATTTCTTTGGAAGGAATGCTGCTAAAGCTGAAACTCCAGTACTTTGGCCACCTCATGCGAAGAGTTGACTCACTGGAAAAGACTCTGATGCTGGGAGGGATTGGGGGCAGGAGGAGAAGGGGACGACAGAGGATGAGATGGCTGGATGGCATCACCAACTCGAAGGACATGAGTTGGAGTGAACGTGGGAGTTGGTGATAGACAGGGAGGCCTGGCGTGCTGCAATTCATGGGGTCACAGAGTTGGACACGACTGAGCGACCGAACTGAACAACTGATCCCCAAATCCTGAGTAAACACCCTTGTTATTTAGAGAACACACAAAAAGGAATGTTTTCTGTAACTCCTCCCCCCACCCCGCATCCCACCCCTAAACAGATACCACCAGCAGGAGCTGGTCAGTGCGCCCAACTTTCACTTGGGAAATCCTGACAAACAAATGCGGCTCAGTAAAGCTATAAATGGACTTGGCTGGTCTCAACGCAGCCCCAATGAATACAGTAGTAAAACACTAATGTAATCACAACAACAAAATGACAAACTCTATCACCACTCTGACCTAAGATTTAAATCACAGACAGGTTAGCACAGAAAACCAATGCACAAGTAGAGGGTCAGGCTATTCAATGCAGAGCGCGCACGACTGTGCACAAAGTCATCAACAAGAGAAATTATTGCCTAAGAATCTGTTGAGACTCACTGGGGAAAAAAATCTTCTGGTGGTTCTCTGACAACAAAAACAAAAAGCAATTTTAAAAGGCAGAGTCATAGTTGCATGGGAAGACTGCTTCTACCCAAATTGTTCTTAAGACCAAAGAGAGAGAAGGACTTGATATTCACATTTTTAGGACGGGGGTCGGGGCTCATTTATGAAAAAAGGGATTATTCCCACTGGGTGGGCAGAGAGAATGGCTGGTCACTGGAATAAGTAGCTAGTCAAAAAGCAGAGCTGCAAGACAGGAAGGAGTAAACACTCCTTCTCCTGTGTGACGAGATGGACCACACCCCCTACTCTGCCTGCTGCAGAAGATGAGAAAATTCCAGCAGGAAGTCAGCTCGAGAGGAGGCCTTGGTTTGGAGCCCAAAGAGAAGAGGAGTTAACCACAGACAGAGAGGATGTGCCTGTAGATTTCTGATGAAATGAAAGACGATTTTCTTATACCTGCTAGTTGAAATTGTACAAAGGCCAAACAGGGAGAATTGAAACAACTCTGTCGCTAGCTCTTCATGAGTTGTCCCTTTTGAGGTAAAGACATACCTGGCCATCTGGATAGAGGAGCTGCTGGTCACAGACTGCTGCAACCCTATAGGCCTGGGTACGGACTCTCCCATCTCCTCGATTGGATTTAAGTGGTCTTCCTGTGAAGGACAATGGGGATGTGGGGAAGATCTACCCCGCCAAACACCAGACTGTGGGAACTTTACAGACCCCGAAGGTGGGAGAAGCTAACCACACTCCTCTAATACTCAAAAGCTAACACTCAGAGGACCGAGATTATGAAGAAAACTGCCCTAAGCTTTACTAACCAGCCTTACAAACCCTTCTGAAATAAACCACACTGTTTACTTGGTACCAACTGGCCTTGATCTGGTGTTAAGGTTCTCATTTAATGCAAAAATGGCATTAGGATGGTCCACCTTTAAAAGTTTCCTCTGTAAGGCTCTGTTTTAAGAAGGGGAGGAAGTTTACGCATCTGACTGCAGTAATTCAATGAAAGCGTCTTAAAAAAAAAATAAGTTACCTGGAACTGCTTGCAAGGGTTCCTCACCTGGGAAGCAGCAGCCCCTGAAACAGTCCTCTGGGGCCTGAAAAATGTACAGCAGGAAGTGAGAAAAGAGGACAGAAAAGCCACAAGCACACAGTGGGATTGTTTTCAAAGAGTCTATCTTCCCTTCAGAGAGCAACTTAGGGTTTCTATTTTAATACCACCCTTTAAACCTGAAAAAGCTGAAGAAAAAAATTTACTCCCCAAAGATATTACTCATTAATGGCAACTCCACATGCCATGGTAAGAACTAAGGTAGCCCAGAGAAGACAGCGGAGTTAAAGCTGATGACCAAAAACCTATAGTAGATTTAAACTGAAGACCCAAAGAACTAAATTTTCACTCTTGGTGAGGAAGCTGAGTTAAACATATGGCAGTGGCAGTTAAGAGCAGACCGGCAGTTGTCTTTAATGAAAGGGGTGAAGGCTCCTTCCTCTTGCTCCTACTGAACCCAAGGAGCTGCTACCCTGCCTGGCAAACACATTCTTTCACTTTTTCCAGATTTCTGGGTAGCACCTGGTACTCCCTTCACGGATACTCACCTTTATTCTCCGAAGCTTTCTATCCTTCCTGAAAGGTCTTAAAACACTGAAACCTTTTGGCTCTTCTCTGGAAATCACTCTGTTTCTTTAGAAACTGCAGCTGCCTTTATAGTTTGAGTCTGTTTCTTTAAAAGGAACCAGCAAGAACAGATGATACTAGCAATCCCATCATAAAGAAGCTATCAATTATAATAATCTCCTTACAATAAATCATGGATGCAGCTTGTCAGACAGTATATTTTTCTCTCTCCTTCTTTCTGATTTAACTGAAAGTAAGTAGACAAAAATTCCACCGAGATGGAAAGATAGACACGTTATATTTTTTCTAAATAATATCAAAGGAAAGAAAGCTAACACAGTCTAATTGCAATAAAAAGTCAAACACACCAAGAAGAAGATGAATGTGGGGGGTGGGGGAGGGCGGGTCATTCCTGAGAACAACAAATGCTACTCTTGAATTTGTTGGTTCAAGTAATACAGTGAAACAGAAAAAGACTACTCCACTTTACTTCAATTCTGGGAAGCTGGAAAAAAATATATACATTTTCCCCCTGAAATCCTAGGACAAGAGCAGGTCCTGCCTGTAGCTCTATAAAGTCACGGACCCACAGAGGCAGCACCTCCATGCCTCCCAAAGGCCTCCTCACACTGACATAAGCAGGATGGACAGACACGGAGGCGAGCGCATCAGCAGGTGCCTTAGGTGGAGCGAGACCAGCCAGAAGCTGGCGGATACTCAGAATCTCACTGACGAGGAAGGGAAAACAGGAAGGCCAGTCATTCTCTCTCTCTCTCAATCGTTTTAAGTTGAAAACATTTGGTGCGTGAGGAAGGGTGAAGAGGTCAGGAAATACCCCCTCCTTCAATCTTACAAATCATTTACAGGTGACGGACAGACAGACGAAACCTTGCTTAAGAGCCAGCCCTCTGCATATTCCCCTTTAAACAAGGTTTTGTTGTTCACAGAGGTGGAGCGAGGCAGGAAATACAGAGCGGCCGTGCCTCTTTCAGACGCAGCCTACACTGGAGGCTGTTCCTCTTACGCACCGTGACACTGTGTCCTTTAATCGAGATGCCAAGAGATCATTTTCATACGAGGCCGGCAGATGTAATATTCTTGGATGCATGAGTAGTTCATCATTTCGCTACTGGATGACAAGGTGATCACAGGGTGACTTTTCTAACGCAAGTTCACTGTTTGGTATTTTGAGTTCTCAAAATGAAAAAAAGATTTATCAAATATAAATATCTTTAAAAAGTAACAAAAGTGCTACATATGTGATCAAGGAAAAAAATTCCATTAGTTACTGCTGCTTAAAGTAGATTAAACTTTACAAATATTACCACATCCATTATCAATATGGCTTCCAATTATTAAATAAATTGCCTGTAGCAATATAGCTTTTCACACCTCTACAAGGACAGAGTAAAGAGAACACCAAAGCAAGTCATATCTCCCAGACCCGCCACAGAAATTGCAAATGTCCCCTGCTTTTTTCTGCTCCTATTTAGGAAAGCATTTGCGCTTGTGACAGTCAGCAGGCATAATCCCACTACAGAGTCCTCTACCAACCTCTCATGTTGAGGGGGCTTCAGTTTAATGGCTACAGGGACTGGATGTTCGTTCACTCACTGTTGGCCTTAGCTCCATCCTCGAATCACCTTTCTGTGTTTTTGGTAGCAAGGAAAGGGGACACAGACAGGAGGCAGAGCCGCTTCCGCGTGACTTCCGGCACCTTCCCGGTGGGCGTGCCTGCGCCACGCACTGTACAGTGGTTCTAATAACACCCACCATCATTACACCTTCGGCTCATGGTTTTTCCCAATGCTCTCAAGCTGGGTTTTGTGGGTTTTTTAACTTTTTTTTTTGTTGTCATTTTTCTGTTTAATCATGGTCCCAAAGGCAGAAGGCAGTATTTTATCTACTCAGTCACACAGCTTGTGAGAGCAAAGGATGTCTGTGTCAGGCATGTTAACATCAACCAAAATCTGAGATCGAGTTTTTCCACTGTCTTAGCACAGCACCCAAAGAAGTATAATCTAGCCACGGTGTGACTATTATGAGGCACGGCTTATTGCAGCTGGAAATCAATTATTCCCACGTGGACGGGGGGGTTTCTAGTGTTCCTTTTACTCTGCGGACACTCCCCAAATGGCGTCTGTCAATCTTGGCCACACTACCTCAGCTTGCATCCTACCAGTCTTGGGGAAGGAAGAGGGGTAGAGACTAGTGTTACAGGAATCTAAAGGTACCCAAGGTTTTACACGGAGCCTACTATTTGAGAACTGAGGGCTAGCTAAATACCTGGAAGCACTTTCTTGGAATGCTAAGACAGAGCAGCAAGATTTTCTAGCCTCGGGGGCTGGGAGAGGGAAGTTTGGTTGGTTGGTTGGTTATTAGTTACTGGGAATTAATACTGAGAGAGTATATGCAAAGGCTGAGGGCACCATGCCATCTTCACAGAACAAGACCCTAAGGGCTAACTGACATACAAGAAACTGCAAGTTATACTGTAAGAACACATGTTAAGGACCGAGGAAAGTCTGCTAAGGTGCTACGTCTAAACTAAGTTAACTTCTTGCGTTCAGCCCTCCCTCATCAGTCGTCATCCAGGGCCTCTGTCTTGATTTCGTTGGCTCCTTGTCGGGCCAGTGCCAAGATAGTGTGGTTGACTGCTGCCATTTCCACAGCTAACGAGATGGGGTCTTGGTGGTCACTATGGCTAGTGCTGTCATCCTAGACGTGCAGAAAGAAGAAGCAGATGTTATTGGGGGACTGGTGAGATCCGGCAGCTCACAGAAAAGCATGCTGGGGCAAGGGGAAGCAGAACATTCGTGGGAGGGGTCATGACAGGGTAGAGGTGAAATGTATTTAAGTAGACACTGAATGGATACAGGTCCAGAGACTACTGGTTGGCATTTCGATGGTTCAGCAGATAAAAAGCACTAAAGTGTTTTTTTTGGCTGAGAATTTTTCCTTCTGTCAGAAAGACTGCTGGGGATGATGACCAAACCCGGACCATTCCAGGTTTGCAACCACCATAGCACTAGTGATTGAGGGCCACACTAGTGAGCTTACATTCTGGATGGGTGCTCTTACAGATTATTACAATTCACAGGATCTCTCTACTCAGCTGAGAAAACCAGACAAAACTACAGATACCAACACCTTATGGATAAAAATGCATTTTAGTAGAAAATAAGCCAAAACCCTCCTAAAACTCCAAATTCTCAGTTACAACAGGCGAGAAGGGTAACTGTCGGAAGTGGCTACGCTCTCCGGCTTACTTGGAAGGTGTGAAGCTTGCCTTCCAAATTGCTGTGTGATAAACACAGCTGTAAAGGAAGCTGCACTGCAGGGTGTTCATCAGGCACTGAAGCTGGTGTTACAAATAAGGTGGAAGTTTCTCACCTGTCATCTTCAGGGGACTCTACAGCAGAAAGCTTTGGGAAGGGCAAGTCCCTTCCTGGGAAAAAAGCATGGTATGTGCTGCCCTTAGGGCCTCTGGAAAAAGGATGGAAATGATCCATCTACACTTGTCAACTAACAAGGATATTTCTGCTTAGACTCCCAGAACGTTCTCTAGAGTGAAATGTGCAGCTCTGACTGGGGGTTCTTGGTGGGGGGAGGTGTGTGGAGAAAGCCTTGGGAAGTACAGGCAACACTGTTCATTCTCACAGGCTGCTCTTTGGTTTAAACAGGGATCAGCGTGGAACTGTAGGGACTCTGGCAGTGTCTACGCTCAAGCTGCAGGACGGTGAACAGGAGAGCATGGTGGACTCTTGTTTACGAGCTGGCCGAGCGGGGTGCACTGACCAGGAAAGAGCAAATGTGTTCCCGCTGGTGCCTAGAAGAGACCACAATTCTCTTCATATTCCAAGTGGAGTGAGTTTAAAATCCTTAGAAAATTTAAATCTTTAAGTGAGGAAAAACTCCTACATTCTTAGTTACTGAATTATTCCATCCAGTGGCTACAATTAAATATATTTTCCCCCTTAAGCAATGAAGAGGAAGTCAGGGTGAGGTGAGCAGACATGCATTTATGAGAGGGTGTGTGTGTGTCCATGTGCCAGAGACTCTGGAGGGACCATGGTCTCAGCACGAGGGCTCCCACGGCACGGGGCCGAAGCGGGTAGGCCCTTCCACTGTGCAGGTGGGTTCATGTCCAGGCAGGGCCGCGGCTGCCCGAAGCCCCTAGCACCTCTCAGACATTGAGTGTGTGTGTGGTGGATGGTGGAACTTGCTTGTTTGGATCAGATCCTCCTCTCTTCTTCTACCTTCTCTGCTTCTCTGCCTCCCTCTGAACTTCTTCCCTCCTCCTCCTCCCCATTGCGTACTTGCCAAGTATCCTGTTGTATGACAATAAATCCGTGTGGGTGAATAAGGATTTCTCACAAATTCAACAGGACAACTGAATCTTAACCACATTCAAGTTATATGAAAATCTAACTAGACACATGAGCAGAGCTGAAGGGACCTTAGCTCACCCCCACCCCCCTACCCGGACAAAGCGCACCCACAGAATTGAGTTGTCATACGACCCCACCCGCTCTGTACCCAGCAGCACCTGCTCCGTGGCTCACCTGCTCCGAGTAGTCATTCCCGTCCACGTCATCACTGTTGGAGTGGCCTCCCGGACTCTGTACATCTATCCCATGACTCTCCAGGATTGCTGCTTCTTCGAAAAAAGCAAACAGATCCCTAAATTTTCTGTTACCATATCATAAAGGTCTAACACTGAATCTGTATTGAGGAAATAAGAATGCAATTAAAACAAAACCCTAGACTAAGTCCTGTTTCTTCTCAATTGCAGACAGGTGGAATTCAATGGCACAGTGGTCGGGGGAGGAACAACACATTTGCCCTTCTGGAGCCCCTGCTGCTTCGTGTGTACATCTGAGTGGCTGACTGGTAGGTGCTTCATACTTACCAGCTAATTAAATGGCTCTCCTGTCTTGGGGTTCTATAAAGCATTTGAGGATTGTCATGATGAAGAAGTAAGTTTATAAGTGAAATACAATTTAAGAAGCTCAAAACCAGCCCACCATCCTGATCTCATCAATTCATGTTTCTTAAATGCTTTATTTTTCCAATCTTGCTTTTTACTAGGTTCCCTGTATATTAAGATGCTTTTATTCCAATTCTGTTAATCAGCTGTTTCTTAGCCTCTGGGTCATAGCCTGGTAACAATGAAAAGGCTTAGGGTGTCACATTCCCCCTTCAAGGCCTTATAGGTAGCTTTCATCTGCACCACAGGAGTAACTGATCAGAGATCATGTCTAATTCCAGATTCCTGCACATTAAGAATGATGAGGTTTAGAAATAATGCCATTCTTAGTACAATACAAATAGTATGATTAATATTAACTTCACATTATAAAAATACAATGAAGAAAAACATAAGGGCAGTTCTTGTTAGGCTTAAAGGGTAGTCTCATTTAGACCTGCAGTTCTACACTGAAGTCACTCTTAAACACAAGGCCCAGGACTGCCTTCAGAGAGACAGCAGCCTCTCGGATACATTACCGATATTAGCTCTTCTCTTGATCTCCTTCCGCCTGTTAGCAAACCAATTATATACTTTCAGGGAGGTAACTCGTTCCAGATCTGACAGTTTTTTGCCTGTGAAGACATGCCATAAAATTCAGAAAATCTGTATCTGAGGCTAGTTTTAAGGGACAATACTTTTTTTTTCCCCAAATGTTCTTTTCACTGCATTTATTGCCAGAATAACAGATATAGAATTTTTTTTTTAGCATGATCTAGTACTATATATAGACTTAATTACTGAATGAATAAACATATATATGGTGGTGGTGGTGGTTTAGTCGCTAAGTCGTGTCCGACCCTTGTGACCCCATGGACTACAGCCTGCCAGGCTCCTCTGTCCATGGGATTCTCCAGGCAAGAATACTGGAGTGGGCTGCCATTTCCTTCTCCAGAATAAACATATAAATAGTGGTAGAGAACCCGCCTGCCAATGCAGGAGACAAGAGGCATGGGTTCAGTTCCTGGGTTGGGAAGATTCCCTGGAGAAGGGCATGGCAACCCATTCTAGTATTCTTGCTGGAAAATCCCATGGACAGAGGAGCCTGGCAGACTATAGTCCATAGGTTCACACAGAGTCAGACATGACTGAAGCAACTTAGGATAGGATGGATAAATAAACATACAGACAGCTCTAATAACACAAAATGCTTCAATTCAGAAAGTCACACAATATGAATTCCAACATAAAATATTAAAGGATTCAGCCTGCTAGCGTTCAAAGTTCATATGACAGTAACATGAAAGGTTCATTTAATTAGCATCATTTACTCAGATGAATCTGTTTCTTTACCACATTCCCAGATAGCTGAAGTCCCCTTACATCTTTAAGGCCCTGTGTAAACTAGTTTCCTGCTGTCTTGACAGGGACCACTCTCCATGTCTTCTTAAGACTGAGGTCACTATGCCCATCTGTATTGTAACTACACTGGAACACATAGCACAATTCAAGTTGCAAACTGCTGTCAAATGTGACGGTTTACGGATAGCACCACGGTTACCAACATGGCAACCATCCTTCTCCTTCATCGTTTTCTGTTTTGGCTTTTAGCCCTCAGTGGGTAGTGGGACCAGTAAACAGGTCAGGCACTTGATGCACGGAGGTTAAATACTTTCCAGGAAGAGCCTGAGTTCCATCCAGCACAGCGTTAGGGCCAGGGCTTTGGCCTGTGAGAAGTAAGGGTACCGATGTCATAGCTGAGTGTGTATGTTCTGGACGGTTAGAAGTCTGGCTTCTAACTAAGGGAGAATAAATTAGTATTTAATTATCACAAAACAGTGATAAAACTTAAAACATAAAAAAGTGATACTTTTGTATGTATCCTTTAAGCCAATCCAATTAACTGGCCAAATGGAGATCAATTCTTCTTCACTGAGAATGGTTTCTGCTTTAAAAAAAAACACCACCACCACCATAATCTGTGGAAGAACATTTTAGCACACGACGTATGAGTGTTTCAGGGGCTCTGCTGACTTGCATAGGAACAACTAGACTTCAGAATGGAAATACTCCAAGCTAAGAAGTCATCCCAATGTAGAAATGGGAAGAAGTCTGCTCCATAAAGAATTCTTTCTTTAAACAGAAATACAGAATTATACAATTTTCAACAGTTACAAAACAAAACTATCTTAATATTTACAAAACTATCTTAATATTTACATTAACAAATCTTGATTAAGTATGCCAACTTTCAAACTATTTTGAAACTGGTATGTTTATGCTGTATTTTTGGAAAAAGAAATCGATACACTCTTTAAAACTAGTAATTTCAAGGTTGCGCATCTCAAGCAAGGACACTCACTGGAACTTTCCCACATAAAGCCTAATTTGGAGTAGTGTAATCACCCCCTCAGAAGTACAGTGTGAACAAGACAGAGCAATGACCATCCACAGGAGGATGGTGGGAACGGAGCCAAGAGCACCACCGGGATGAGGAAGAGACTGAGGTCCCAAATGCTGGTCCGAGCGCAGCCCAGAGCCAGGCGCGCTCACTGCCTTACCTGGCTTCTGTATCACTGCGTTGCAAGCATTTGCAATTTCTTCTCTCTTTGCTTCATCTGGGTATTGATTCTCATTGAAGTAACTGCAGAGGCAATCAATTAAGACACAAAGTTTGTACTTTTAGAAATGTGCTCTCCTTAACACACAGGCTCACTGAAAAAGATGTCCTTTTCTAGGATGTAATATTAATGTCTAGTCCAGGCTGTCTGATGGAATTTCCTATGAGGATAGAAACAGTCTGTCCAACCGGGCAGCCACTACTCACATGTGGCTGCTGAGCACCTGAAATGATGCTGATGTGATGGAGGAAGTGGATTTTTGATTTTAGTAAATTTAA
Organism: Bos grunniens; assembly: GCF_055505025.1. NCBI lineage: Eukaryota > Metazoa > Chordata > Mammalia > Artiodactyla > Bovidae > Bos > Bos grunniens. The sequence goes on from NC_141172.1 coordinate 8,123,246, forward strand.
ACAGTTACATGTGACTGGTGGCTACTATATTGGATAGGACAGGTTTAGCCACTGCTCGGCTTCGATAAAAGATGTACTGGATATAAACGTTACTTGTGATATGGGTGGCTGGTTGAAATCCCAGACTTCCGTTACTGAGGCACTGGTGACGACAGGACTCTTTTCGTGTCTTGTTTGTAGTAGCAAAACTTGGAAATTACCCAATTGTCCATCAGTAGGAGAATGATAGAACAAGTTATGAGACATCTGTATTTATACACAGCTATTTAAAAAGGACTAGAAAAACTATTCACTGGCCTGAGGAGATGTTCTTGACGTGGTCCTAAGTGGGGGAAAAAAAAAACCAATCTGTAGAATAATGTGCATGTAAAAAGTACTATTAAGAAATTTTTAAAATTCCTGTCTAACTTAAAGAATTAACTTACGGTTGCCAGGGGCAAAGAGTGGGGGAAGGGACAGTTAGGCAGCTTGAGATGGACATCTACACACTGCTGTTTTTAAAATGGATAATCAACAAGGACCTACTGTATAGCACAGGGGACTCTGTTCAGTGTTACGTGGCGGCCTGGATAGGAAGGGAGTCTGGGGGAGAATGGATGCATGTGTGTGTATACATATATATATATGGCTGAGTCCCTTTGCTGTGCACCTGTAACTGTCACAACATTGTTAATCTGCTATACTCCAATATAAAAATCTAAAAGAGAAAAAAAATTCCTGCATATGTGTACTTAAATCTGCATGGATAAAGGGTGGGGGGAGGGGACATATGCATACTTATGGCTGATTTAGTTGCTGTACGGCAGAAATCAACACAGCATTGTAAAGCAATTATCCTCCAATTAAAAAAAAACCTAAGTGACTAAGTATCAGAATATTGATATACTTATCCTCTAATAAAACGTCCTCATAAAAAATCTGCATGGATAAAGCTGGAAGGGTACACATCAAGGTTGATTACCTTATCGTGGGGAAAGGGATAAGTAGGAGGAAATTTAAACATTTTAAGATTTATTTTTGCCTTTTTCCATACGCTAAAATGCATATATTACGAACCCATCCTTGGCATTATCAGACCTGTGACACTATATGTGGAAACAGAATGCTTATTAGTACTACTTGTTCTGTCACCTATGAGTTTTCAAAAAGGAAAGCAGAATATCTGTGCTTTGAACCCGGAAACGTAAGGTCAGGAAGTGATTCCTTGTCACATCCTAGTTCCTCTCACTTCCTTGGGGCCTCCCTTCCCCCATCCTCTCTCTGTCTGCACTGGTGACAGTGCTCTTCTGTTGGGAGGCCCCTAACCTCGCGTGAGCCCTGCCTTCGGCGGTACAGCTCCTCTGCCCCGCAACCTCTCCGTGTGGAGAGCATCCTTCGCTGGAGCCCCGACACAGCAGCTGCCGTCAGCTAACAGCCCTTCCTTCTCTACAATGTAAGCAGCAGGATTCCATCAATGCAGCTGTGCAGCCACCACCCCACACGGCGGTCTCCTGCTTCAGTCCGGGATTTGCACATCTCCACGTGATTTTCTGCTATCATTTTTAGACCTTCCATGTTCATCCTGAGGATTCTTCCAAGTCACTGCTCCACTTCCACATTCCTATTGACTTCATGTTAACTCCACCTCTGCTATTTATTTGGGCAAAGACACTGGATTAGTTTCCATTAACCAACAGCACAGTCTTTACCCAGGGGTTTGTTAGAAAAGGGAATCCCAGACCTTGCCTTAGACTAAATGAGAATCTGAATTTTAACAAGATCTCCAGGTAATGTGACTGCACATTAATGTTTGAAAAGCACAGGATCAGCGCATTCATTTAAAATTCAGCAACAAAGACAACAAAAGCAGATACTAAGTATCTAATGTTATATGCATCCACTGTGGGTCAAGAAGAGAATGAGAAACCACAAGGAGTTTATAATCTACTGAAAGTGAAGTGCAAGTGTTAGTCGCTCAAGTGAAAGTGTTAGTTGCTCAGTCGTATCCAACTCTTAGTAACCCGCCAGGCTCCTCTGTCCATGAAATTCTCCTGGCAAGAATACTGGAGTGGTAGCCATTTCTACCTCCAGGGGATCTTCCTGACCCAGAAACTGAACTTGGGTCTCCTGCACAACAGGCAGATTTTTTACCATCTGAGCCACCAGGGAAGCCCATAATCTACTGAAGAGACACATATCGCTGCTCTTGTGATGAGATTCCATAGGCTGTCTGAACAGAGGAGGTGGGAGAACGGAGGAAGGTGTGCTCAGTGTTGCCGTGAGACTTGGCAGAGGAAGTGTCATCTGAGTTACCTCTCGAAGACAAGATAGGAGTTTGCAAAGCAAAGAAAAAGAACAACTTTTCATGAAAGGGAAAAAGCATGAGCAAAGGCAAAAAGGTAGATTAAAGTCTTGATGATTCTGGGCATGGAGAAGAGTTCAGTGTGGTTAGAATACAGGGTTCACAAGAAAAAATGAGAGATGCTAGTCTGGAGGAGTAGGATGGGCCACCTTGTGATGTTCCATATGTAATAAAGATTTCATCTTGAAATAGAGGTTTTAAAAACCGCACAGAGATACACTCCCGGCTGCGTTTTAGAAAGACAGCACATTTCAAGATTCAAGATGACTTAGAACTCCACATCTAAATCTGAAATTCTGAAATTCCCTAGTCAACTTTCTACTCACCTACTCCACCTCTTCAAATTTCTTCTTCTTTACACTAGTCTTGAATCCTTTAAAACCCTTCCCCAACTTAAAAAACCTGTTCGTCTATCACTCTTCTGACCTCATCTCGCTTCTCATCCTGAATTCCATGGCAAGCTGAAGCACCAGTATCTCTTAGGAGATACCATATGATTCAGGAATCCCACTCCTGGGCATACATCCAGATGATAATTCAAAAGATACATGCAGCTCTATGTTCATAGTAGCACTATCCACAATAGCGAAGACAAGCAACTTAAATGTTCATCGACAGACAAGTGGAGTCATAAGAAAAAACGAAAATAATGGCATTTGCAACAACATGCGGACAACTAGAGATTATCATACTAAGTGAAAGTGAAGTCGCTCAGTCGTGTCTGACTGTTTGTGACCCCGTGGACTGTAGTCTGCCAGGCTCCTCCATCCATGGGATTTTCTAGGCAAGAGTACTGGAGTGGGGTGCCATTGCCTTCTCCAGGGGATCTTCCCGACCCAGGAATCGAACCTGGGCCTCCTGCATTGCAGGCAGACTCTTTACCGTCTGAGCCACAAGGGAAGCCAAACTCAAGTAAGTCAAAGAGAGACAAATAGCATACAATATCACTTAAGTGTGGAATCTAAAATATGACACAAATAAACCTGTCTATGAAACAAACAGCATCAGGGGACACAGAGAATAGACTAGTGGTTGAAGGGTTAGGGGGTGAAGGAGGGGAGGAGTGGGGATCGGGGATTAGCAGATGCAACTGGCACACAGAGAATGGAGACACAAGGACTTTGTACAGCACAGGCCACTGTGTTCAATATCCTGTAATAAACCCTAATGAGGAAGGGTATGAAAGTGAACGTGTGTGTGTGCATATATGTGTGTGTGTGTAACTGAGTCACTTTGTTGTACAGTAGTAGTTAACACTGTAATTCAACTATACTTCAATAGAAAAAAGAAAACAAACAACAGCATCTCTTAGGAGAAATTCTGGTTACTCAGCTTCTCTGTCCTTCCACCATACCTGTCCTGCCAATCTCCCACCCTGCAGAAAGCACCTTCCACTTGTTTTCTTCCATCCTTCAATCAGGGTACCAAGAGTTCCTGGGCAAAGTTATAAAACAGGGCCAAGTGACTTCTTTATAACCCTGTGTTTCTCGACCTTAACTAGGCCCTTTGTTTCTGATGGGAATGCTTTTTGTTCTTCTAGCCAACCGTCTATAATCCTCTATTTTTCATGCCCCTCTTTGCTGAAACCTTTCCACGCTTAAGGCTCAAGCCCTTAGACCTACCACTGTCATTCTTTTTGCAGATGCCCTTGGCACCCACTCCAGTGCTCTTGCCTGGAAAATCTCATGGGTGGAGGAGCCTGGTGGGCTGCAGTCAATGGGGTCACGCAGAGTGGGACACGACTGAGCGACTTCACTTTCACTTTGCCTCCTCTTTTACCAAGATGGAGATTACTAGGATTTGTTTAATGTTTTTAGCTTCTCAACTTCTGTATGTCTCTGAGTCACTGCTCGTTCACCTCTGCATCTCATGGAAGAGAAAGATGCAGTCTCCTCTTTGAGGTCTACTTCTCCACTTGTGTCTCTGATCTCATCATCCTGCCCTGTTTCATTTTCTCATGTCTCCTTTCTTTCCTGCACATCTTTTATTTTTTAAAAAAAATTTATTTATTTATTTTAATTGGAGGCTAATTACTTTACAATACTGTGGTGGTTTTTGCCATATATTGACATGAATCAGCCATGGGTGTACATGTGTCCCCCATCCTGAACCCCCCTCCCACCTCCCTCCCCATCCCATCCCTCAAGGTCATCCCAGTGCACCAGCGCTGAGCACCCTGTCTCACCTGCATATCCTTTCCCTGTGCCCTCATAATTTACTCTATTTCACTCATTTTATGATACATATTTCTTCATTATTACGATTCTAAAATTAGGATACATCTTATAATTCGTTGTGTCTGAAAATTAACTGGCAGCATCCCACCCACCCCATGCCAGTATATAAAATAAAAGTGTGTCATACAATCAAAGCCTTCCTAGATTTGGTGGAATGTGGTAGCTGCTAAGACTTAGAGGTCCCATTTTGGCAACAGCTCAATGGCTACTATACCTTATTGTGCTAACTCTTCCAAATTATTGCAAAGCCTGTGACTGACACTCTACTCCATCTAATGTCTGATTAATATACCTAAATGTGTATCTCCAGTCATGCTGCTATTCTATTAAAATTTTTTTAAAGATTTATTATAGAGGTGTTCAGAGTCCCCTTCTCCCCCAAACTGCCTCTGCAGCTTTATCTACTGCTGCTCTCATATATGCATGCTAGTCTGGGGAAATGGAACAGCCTCGTCAACCCCTGCATCTCTGCGCCTTTCTACTGTCCGTTTACATGCTCTTTGCCTCCCTGCCTCCAAACCATCTTGTCTGTCACCATACAGCTCCACTGTCACCTCTTGGCCAGTCAAAGGTAATTTCCTCATCCTGTGAATCCAGCACTTCACCTGTTCCTCTCTCACACCTTTTTCGTCCTGTATTATAGTTATCACTGTACACCTCTCTCCCCTGCTACACCAAGAGCCACCTGAGACCAGGTCCAAGTCTGACTCACCCTCATCTGCACTCCTCAATGATGAGCTGTCCTCCTCAATAATGATGGACAGAGTCACCACCAGCCCAGTGCAGGGGCCTCCAAAAGAAATGGCTATCACTGTAAATGAACTGCTGACCATCAAGGGTATATGTAGAGTTATCACAACACAGCTTTGAAGGGTACATATTAAACTGTTACAAGTGATTATGTCTTGGGAGCAAGAATCCTGGGGTTGGGTGAGTGGGGGTTGGGGTAGAAGACAGGGAAACATTGGTAGTAATTAAGATGGATTTTCACTTTCTGCTCTACATATTTACTTCTCTATTGAATTTCTAAAATGAAAATACATTATTTTAAAATAAAAGAACATGAGGAAAACATTTAAACAATTAAGAAGTAGCTTATTAATCTAACTCCCTAAATAACTTGTTTTGAAAAATGGATTTGAATCATCTAGAAAATACTAGGATTGTGACTGCCATTCTAGTGAGTAACAGAATAAAACCACAGTATTTCTGGAAGCTAAATAAGAATTTACAATTTTTCCTAGCACAACAGGGCCTGAGGAGGTGACAAGTCAGAAATGGGCTTTGCGGAGACCATGGAGGAGGCATGAGCAGCGTACTGACCAGTGCCCCCAGTCCCTGGCATGGTGGGGTATGAGGCTGTGAAGCATTAAGCACCCTCCTCAGGGGCCAGGCTCACCCGGCCTGGAAAAGAATGGCCAAGAGCAAGAGGAGAGGACAGGTGGGGACCAGAGCCCAGCTAGGGCACCCAGTGGCAGCAGAGAGGCTAAGCATCCTCCAACGCCCAGCTTCAGCCTTCTCCGGATCCCCTTCCCAGTGACTTCCACAGCCTTTGCCCGCCCCCAGGCGGCAGGCTGGCTAATACCAGCAGCCAGTGAAGGTTCACACACTTAATGAGGACCAGCAGTGGAACAACCAGGGCACCAGACATGTCATCCTGCTACGTGGAGTGGCTGAGGGGCATGTCCCTGGTAGTCAGGGCCTGACAAAACGTGGTCCACTGGAGAAAGGAATGGCAAACCACTTCAGTATTCTTGCCTTGATAACCCCATGAACAGTGTGAAAAGACAGATATGACACTGAAAGCTGAGACCCCCCAGGTGGCAGGTGTCCAACATACTACTGGGGAAGAGTGGAGCAACAGCTACAGAAAGAATGATGAGATGAGCCAAAGTGGAAATGATGCCCTTTTGCGGATGTGTATGGTGGTGAAAGCAGAGTCCAATGCTATAAACAACACTATTGCACAGGAACCTGGAATGTTAGGTCCACGAATCAAAGTAAATTGGATGTGGTCAAACAGGAGATGGTAAGAGTAAACATTGACATCTTAGGAATCAGTGAACTAAAACGGATGGGAATAGGGGAATTTAACTCAGGTGACCATTATATCTACTACTGTGGGCACGAATCCCTTCAAAGAAATGGAGCAGCCCTCACAGTCAACAAAAAAGTCCGAAATGCAGTACTTGTGTGCCATCTCAAAAACGACAGAATGATCTCTGTTCATTTCCAAGGCAACTAACTATTCAACATCACAGTAATCCAAGTCTAGCCCCAATCAGTAATGCTGAAAAGGCTGAAGTAGAACAGTTCTATAAAGATATACAAGACCTTCTAGAACACCGAAAAAAGATGTCTTTTCATCATAGGGGACTGGAATGCAAAAGTAGGAGGTCAAGATACCTGAAATGACAGACAAGTTTGGCCTTGGAGTACAACACAAAGCAGGGCCAAGACTAACAGTTTTGCCAAGAGAACACACTGGTCACAGCAAACACCCTCTTCTAATCTAACAGCACAAGAGACAGCTCTTCACATGGACATCAGCAGATGGTCAATATCAAAATCAGACTGATTATATTCTTTGCAGTCAAAGATGAAGAAGCTCTATACAGTCAGCAAAAACAAGACCCAGAGCTGACTGTGGCTCAGATCATCAGCTCCTTATTGCAAAATTCAGGCTCAAATTAAAGAAAGAAGGGAAAACCACTAGGCTATTCAGGTATAACCTAAATCAAATCTCATGATTATACAAGTGGAGGTGATGAATAGATTCAAGGGATTAAATTTGGTAGACAAAAGTGCCTGAAGAACTATGGATGGAGGTTCATACCACTGTACAGGAGGTGGTGTTCAAAACCATCCCCAAGAAAAAGAAACACAAGAAGGCAAAGTGGTTGTCTGAGGAAGACTTACAAATAACTGAGAAAAGAAGCAGAGTTCCAAAGAATATTAAGGAGTGATAAGAAAGCCTCTTAAGTGAACAATGCAGAGAAATAGAGGAAAACAACAGAATGGGAAAGACTAGAGATCTCAAGAAAATTGGAGATACTAAGGGAACATTTGGAGAAGGCAATGGCAACCCACTCCAGTACTCTTGCCTGGAAAATCCCATGGACGGAGGAGCCTGGTGGGCTGCAGTCCATAGGGTCGGTAAGAGTCGGGCACGATTGAGCGACTTTACTTTCACTTCTCACTTTCATGCATTGGAGAAGGAAATGCCTGTATCCTTGCCTGGAGAATCCCAGTATCCTTGTCTGGAGAATCCCAGGGACAGAGCCTAGTGGGCTGCCGTCTATGGGGTCATACAGAGTCGGACACGACTGAAGTGACTTAGCAGCAAGGGAACATTTTGTGCAAAGATGTGCACAATAAAGGACAGAAATGGCAAGAACCTAGCAGAAGCAGAAGAGATTAAGAAGAAGTGGCAAGAATACACAGAGGAGCTGTACAAAAAAGGTCTTCATGACCCAGATAACCAAATGGTGTGTTCACTTACCTAGAGCCAGAATCCTGGAGTGGGAAGTCAAGTGGGCCTTAGGAAGCCTTATTAGGAACAAAGCTAGTTGGAGGTGATGGAATTTCAGCTGAGCTATTTCAAATTCTAAAAGATGATGCTGTGCAAGTGCTGCACTCAATAAGCCAGCAAATCTGGAAAACTCAGCAGTGGCCACAGGACTGGAAAAGGTCAGTTTTCATTCCAATCCCAAAGAATGTTCAAACTACCACACAACTGCACTAATTTCACATGCTAGCAAGGTAATGCTCAAAATCCTTCAAGTTAGGCTTCAGCAGTATGTCAACCGTGAAGTTCCAGACGTACAAGCTGGATTTAGAAAAGGCAAAGGAACCAGAGATCAAAATTGCCAACATCTGCTGGATCATAAAAAAGCAAGAGAATCCAGAAGAACATCTACTTCTGCTTCAATGGATATGCCAAAGCCTTTGACTGTGTGGATCACAACAAACTGTGGAAAAATCTTAGAGATGGGAATACCAGATCACCTAACCTGCCTCCTGGGAAACCTCTACGTAAGACAATAAGCAACAGTTAGAACCAGACATGGAATGAGAGACTGGTTCAAAATTGGGAAAGGAGTACATCAAGGCTATATTTTGTCACCCTGCTTATTTAACTTATATGCAGAGTATATCACGTGAAATGCCAGGCTGGATGATTCACAAGACGGAGTCAAGATTGCCGGGAGAAATATCAATAACCTCAGATATGCAGATGACCACCCTAATGGCAGAAAGAGAATAGGAACTAAAGAGCCTCTTGATGAAGGTGAAAAAGCTGGCTTAAAACTCAACATTCAAAAACCTAAGATCATGGCATCCAGTCCCATCACTTCATGGCAAACAGATGGGGAAAAGTGGAAACAGTGAGATTTTATTTTCTTGGGCTCCAAAATCACTGCAGACCAGGAAACTGAAAAATGCCTGCTCCTTGGAAGAAGAGCGATGACAAATGTAGACAGCATATTAAAAACCAGAGACATCATTTTGCTGTCAAACTTCCATCTAGTCAAAGCTATGGTTTTTCCAGTAGTCATGTACAGATATAAGAGTTGGACTGTAAAGTAGGCTGAGTGCCAAAGAACTGATGTTTTCAAATTGTGGTGCTGGAGAAGACTCTTGAGAGTCCCTTGGACAGCAAGGAGATCAAACCAGTCATTTCCTAAAGGAAATCAACCCTGAATATTTGTTGGAGGGACTGATGCTGAAGTGAAGCTCCAATACTTTGGTCACCTGATGCAAAGAGCTGACTAATTGGAAAAGATCCTGATGCTGGGAAAGTTTGAGGGCAAGAAGAGAAGAGGACGACAGAAGATGAGGTGGCTGGATGGCATGACTGACTCAATGGACATGAGTCTGAGCAAACTCAGGGAGATAATGAAGGACAGGGAAGCCTGGAGTGCCACAGTCCATGGGGTCACAGAGAGTTGGACACCACTTGGTAACGGAACAAAACAACAAATAAGAAGTTGCAGTTGTGGCATTTATGATTGTTGTGTTAGCTGCTCAGTCGTATCTGACTCTTTTTGACCCCATGAACTGGAGCCCACCAGGATCCTCTGTCCATTAAATTCTCCAGGCAAGAATACTGGAGTGGGTTGCTATGCCCTTTCCCAGGGGATCTTCCTGACCCAAGGATTGAACCCAGGTCTCCAGCACTGCAGGCAGATTCTTTACTGTTTGAGCTACCCAGGCATATACGAGTAATGTGTTAAAAATTTTTGTAAAAATGTTATTTAATTTGTACTTAGTATTTAACTATATAAAATATAGTCAGAATAAAAACAAATTGGTAACCTTCCAAATCAAACCTTCCAAATAAAAGGTTCAAGAATATAATGTACTAACTATAGTTCTAAATCTGTAAGCTTGGCAATTAATCCTTTCTTTTCTGCTAAAGACTTATTATAAGAAATGTAGGCCTATCAGAAATATCAATTTTCTTTAAAATGTGCTAATACAGCTGCAGGTGTGTACACTGGACTGTGATTACTACTTTCATCTTTCTGTAATGTTTCAATGTTTACAATATATTAATTAAATATATATAGTATAAGGTAAACTGATAAAGTAATATATTTTAAAATACCTCATGGTAAGTATTTAAATTTAAAATGTAATAGTTAAAATTTTTTTGCAAAGAATTACAAAGCTCTTAAAGCTTTCTTCTTGGTGGTGGTAGGGGGCAGACAGCTACACAATATTGATGCAAAGTGAAAGAATTTTCAGGAAAGACAAAGGCAGGTCAGGAAATAAAATGTTCACCCAGTATGTATTACATGAGCATAAGTATGTGTCTGAGAGGTAGATGTAAGTTCAAAAATGACCCTGATCTTAACAGTACACAGTTCAGTTGAGGACATCAGATATGAAGTTAAAACAAAAGGAGTCAAAAGAACAGTCAAAACAGTAAAACAGTGACAAGTCAGAATATGTCTAGCTGCTAATTAAATATATAAATGATATGTTAAATAAATCCAGGTTAGAGAGCTATCTCTATGGACTATACTGCTCTGGGAAAGCTTACTGCTTTGGATCTCTTCTGAGGGATGCACAGGCTTCAGGCATTGGAGAGGAAAGGGCAAAATTATCAATAAAAACAAACATAAAAACCTAAGATGTGCTCAGACAACAAAAAGCAGCTAGTAATGCAATCTGATTAGACTATAAGGATTATATTCAGGGTTTGCCCGAAACAGTGCTTTTATCCTGGATTATTAACAACCCCTGGCCCCTCATTCCAAGGTGGTGCTAGTGGCAAAGAACCCACCTGCCAATGCAGGAGACCTAAGAGACACTGGTTTGATCCCTGGGTTGGGAAGATCCCCTGGAGGACGGCATGGAAACCCACTCCAGTATTCTTGCTTGGAGAATCCCATGGACAGAGGAGCCTTGTGGGCTATGGTCCATGGGGTCACAAAGAGCTGGACATGACTGAAGTGACTTAGCATGCACTCTCATTCCCCTACATTATCCCATTTAGACAGTAAATTATATAGTCAGTCCAGGACCGTATCACATTATTGGCTCATCTGAGTTTAATGTTAACTAAAAACTCTATGTTTTTTTCACAGGTGTTTTGTGAAGGGGACATGGCAACTGTCAGAAAAAAGGAAGTATCCAAGAAATTAGTAACTATAGTTTCTATCTAGTTACCTGTAAGAGGAGCTATGTAAGTCCAGAGAACCTGCCTGGCCTGTAACAGACACTCAGTAAGCAACTGTCTGATCAAAAGATGGCTGAATAAAGGTATATGTGAAGGAATAAATTAATGTAAGAAAGAAACAAAGGGGAAAGCAGAAAACATTGGTTTCAGTTAAGGCCTTTAGTGAAACCGACAATACTTCTTTCAGGAGAAAAGCAGTTGGGATCTTACCGTATTGTACAATGCACTGTCTTCCCTTGCTTCATTCAGAGGTTTTATACTCAGACATAGCTGAATACAATTATGTTAGTAGTGTTTATTTTTGAACTATACATAACCAATAGACTATCAGTAAAGTTGAGAAATAAGTCTAATGACTGATTTTAGATGTAATTAATCATTTAGTCAACTCAAAATGTTGACTGAGTCCTAGTTTATACCAAGCAATTGGCAGAGCCTCCTAATGTAAATACTGGGGATATATGTATGTTACAAAACACACTCTAGAGTTCACTGTAAGATGCATGGTATTCGTGGAATGAATGTAGTATATGGGAACAGAGAAGAATCAACATTTGTGCAGGTTTCTTGAAGGCAGAGTGTGGAGGGTGGATAAAGTAAAATAGCATGAGGCAAAGGAAGCAAAATATAAAAGGAAGGGAGTTATAAAAGAGCTTAAAATGTTCTGAGAATGAGGAGTTCAGTGTGGATGAATGTACATGAGATGGGTGAAGTGAAGTCACTCAGTCGTATCCGACTCTTAGCGACCCCATGGACTGCAGCCTCCCAGGCTCCTCCGTCCATGGGATTTTCCAGGCAAGAGTACTGGAGTGGGGCGCCATTGCCTTCTCCAGGGGATCTTCCCGACTCAGGGATTGAACCCGGGTCTCCCGCATTGCAGGCGGACACTTTACCCTCCAAGTCACCAGGGAAACCCGAGATGGGTGACTGGGGATCAAACTGAAGAAAAGTATTGGGTCCATATTTTAAAGAGTATAATAGAGTTTGCACTTAACTTCAGGCAACTGGACAAAGTTTTTTAAGCAAGGGTATTATATGATCAAACACATTTTGTATGGCAGTATCTCTGGTGATACTAGAGGTAAAAGTTAGTTATGCAGCTGTGGTAAAAGCTGAGGAGAGGATCTGAAGCAGGCTAAGGCATGGGACTACAAGGAAAGATAAAATTCAAGAGACATTGGGATGGTAATAAAAATTCAAGACACCCTCACTTCCTGGGTTTAGGCACCACTTCCTCCCTTCCACCAAATCAAGACAGCCTTAGGAATAGTACATACTATCTATTATTCACCTTCTGGCATTTCATCCTTAAATTATGTCAAAGGATTAGATATTTCTACTGTTACCAGGTGGATAAATTGTGGGAGAACTTGGCTTTAAGACTCTGAAAGGGACCTGTTCTGAAATACACTTCTGTCCCATGTAAGAATGTTTATAGCCCTAGACATTTTATAAGACTAAAAAGGGAAAGACATGTAAACAGAAATCTACAGGTAGTAATATAAAAGCAATAAAATAAATCCTAAGGGCACTATACTTTATAGACAAAGGACATTGTCAGCCGAATGACCAGTGAATATCTTCAGAGAGAAACCAAATGATCACTTTGCAAGACAATGACAGCAAAGAATTAAAATGAAAAGTGGCAAAATCATTTACATGAGATGAGATACCATAAGCTGGTAACAAATGGAAATGTCCTTGAAGCACCTTCATTTCAGTAGCACCTAAGTCTATAAAAACGACAACCGGAAAGTTCCTCCCATTGTGTCTCAGGGAGCACATAGAAAAGACAGGAACTGGCTCTCTAAGCAAGGTGCGTGTGTGTGTCCCTCAGTCATGTCCCTCTCTTTGCGACCCCATGCAAGGTGTGTGTTTGTGACTCAGTTGTGTCCCACCCCATGGAGTTTACCCAGCCAGGCTTCACTGTCCATGGAATTCCCAGGCAAGAATACTGGAGTGAGTTGCCATTTCCTTCTCTGGGTTATCTTCCCGACCCAGGGATTGAACCCAAGTCTCCTGCATTGCAGGCAGACTCTTTACTGTCTGATCTGCCAGGATAATGCCATGTAAATGAACTTATTCCCGCCCCGCCCCGCCACCCTGTGTTTTTAAATGAACTATCTCCCCTGAAGAGAGATTTAAACCTCATCACTTTAGTAATTAAAAAAATAACGTTTCAGGATTGTCAGACACTGCTCACTATCTATAATCCAGTGTATATTTCTTTATCACTAAGTATAATTACTGGGTGGAGGGCAGGAAAGAATACCATTAAACTGAAATAGTTTGGAACCTAGTCGTCCCATATCCACTTTGAGAGCATCTATGTGTTAAATAATCTTCAGCAACAACAAAATAATTAAAATATTTTCTTTTTTTGGGGGGGTGGGGGAGTGGTGGTGGTTGTTTTAAATAACAGAAGGAAGCAAGAGATGACAGAAATGGGAACACATTCTCCAAGTACAGCACCTCTCTTTGGTTAATCCATAAAAGCCTAACGACATCCATGGTTCAGTTACAAACCAGGAGAGTGATACCCTGTATTTTATCCAAAGATCTCAAAGCTCCTCTGATACTCATCATACCTTAAAATATCCCCGAGAAACAACCAGGAGTCAGAGAGAAACAGGAGAAGCAGAGCTGGAAGTCAGCCATGCATACAACTGTTCGTCATCTGCTGTGAACTTTGGACCGTCGGGGACTTGGAAAGATGGGGAAATGGGGACAATAAGCTCCCCAACGTCACAGAGCTGGCTAGGACGAGAACCGAGTGTCCTGACCTCCAGGCCCACGCTCTTTTCCATTCCTGCTTGCTAAGAAGTTGCTGGGTGCAGTGGGGGTGAAGAGTGTCACCTGAAAATTCACGTCCACCTGGAACCTCAGGAAGTGATTGTATATAAAATTGGGTCTCTGTGGATGTAATTACGGGAAGGATTGCGATGAGGTCACACTATGCCCTAAATCCAATGAGTATCCTCATAAGAGAAAGAAAAGAACACAAACAGAGAAGACAATGCAGAAATGAAAGCAGAGTGATGGGTCTGCAAGTTCAGGAATGCCAAGGACCTCTGATGGCTGACCAACGCTCGAAGTGTGGGAGGGTTTCTACCCTCAGAATCTCCCAAAGGAACCCACTCTGCTGACACCCTGGTTTCAGATTGTGGCTTCCAGAACTGTGAGAAATACACTTCTGCTGTTCTAAGCCACCAAGTTTGTGGAAATCTGTTATGTCAGCCGTACAAAACAAATACTCTGGGTAAATAGAATCAGTACAAAAAGAATGGGATGGTCTTAAGAGATACTGTGATTCAACTCATAGCTTAATGGACACCATTTCAGTATAGAACTACACCTGCAGGCCAACTGAAATAAGCAGCTATTTCTGATTTCTAAAAGTAAACACGTGAATGAGGCATTCTCCTGAAATACAGAAAAATTCTAACTTCAGTTCTTTTTCCTTCTGTAATCCAAATTGGCTGCAACCCTTCTTTTGATGCTCAACACTGTCCTCCATTTGAACGGTTTTCATACTAAATCCCTATTTCAAAGCTTTACTGACTTTTTAGATTGGCTACTTCATGATAACAAATGGAGCTAAGGGACTGCTATATTCATCTCTATCTTCAGCAACTAATTTAGCAGTGCTTATTTTTTAAAATCTTGGAACACTAAGTACAGATAAATATTTCTGCAATACAACAAAGACTACAATCAATAATGAAAAACAATCTGCTAAGAGATGTATAAGAAAACAAGTATAGTAAAACAATGGTAGAATCTAGGTGATAACTGTAAAATTCTTTCAGCTCTGCTGTATGTTTAAAATTTTCCACAATAATATGTTGGAAAAATAGTAACTGGTAACATTAATAAGATGATAAAATGCTAGTGGTCATGGTGGTTTAGTCACTAAGTCGTATCCGACTCTTGCGACCCCATGGGACTGTAGCCTGCCAGTCCATGGGACTTCCCAGCCAAGAATACTGGAGTGGGCTGCCATTTCCTTCTCTGGGGGATTTTCCTGACCCAGGAATCGAACCTGGGTGTCCTGCACTGCAGGCAGATTCTTTACCTACTGAACTATGAGGAAATACTAGCAGCATCTAAATTAAATCAGAAACTGGGCAACAGAGCCCACCATCCCCAATACAACCTTTTCTCTTGTTGCAATTTAATGTTTTTCTAAAAGTCCTAGTCATTACAATAGGAAATGAAAGAGAATTAAGACACAAACTGGGAAGGAGGGCCACAAAAATATCATTTGCATATTATACTATACCAAGAAAACCAAGGGGTAAATTCAAATTGTCTCAGAAATGATCAATCAGATTGCTGGGGACTAAACAGACCAACAAAGATACTAAAACTTTCCCGTGTATCAATAAGCAGCTGGACAACTTAATAGAAAAAAGGCCTCTATTCATGAGAGCAAGAAAAATGAGGATTAAAATAAAAATATCTAACAAGAAAAATATATAAAATATACAAAAAACTAAAAATGTTACTCATTTCACTGACAGGTATAAAAAAGACAAGAAATGGAGAGGCATACAACACATTCTTAGATAAGAATAAATAATATGACAGTGACACTTCTTCACAAATTAATTTCTAGGCTTAACTTCAATCATATATTTTTTTCCCCTCTTTTTTCTCAGTGGGAGTGGTATGTCAACAACACTATTTTCATGCTCACCTGAAAAAACAGATGAGGATGGTTAAGAACATTTTAAAAATAAATATTAGTGAATGGGCCCTCTCATCAAATATTGTGAAATTATATGATAATCATAATTGTGGTCCAAGGATTGATAGGAAATAGAACCAAAAAACACAATAACTTTATATGCGAGAAATAATTTTAAATCTTAAGAAAGGGAAAACTGGTTATTTGGAAAATAAGACCAAATTAGATATTCACCTTACAAACTCAATGTTTTATGGCTAAATGTAAAAGAAAACATCTGAATGAAGAAGTCTAAGGGATGGAGGCAGTCACACAAGAATAAAGTGGTGCACTTATCTACATTTAAATAAAAGTGAAATAAATTGCAAATATATAGCAGAAAGGGTTAATGAGCTCATTCCATAAAGAATTAATATACAAGTCAAGCAGAAAACATGAATACACAACAGAAAAATGGGTAAAGGAACAAATACCAAAAGATGAAATATGAATGATTAATAAACATGTAAGGCTAGTCTCATTAGTAATCAGAGAAGTTTAAACATAGCAAAACTAAAACAGTGCTTTTTCCCCTCCAGATAAGCAAAATGGAGGTTTTTCACTGACTAAGAAGATACAGCACACACAGAAGGCAGGCTGCAGTCGCAGTGCCAGTGGATGCTCAAGGCCAGTGATGTGGGTAAACTCAGCTGTTTGGAAGAAGTTGGTAATATTATTTTTAGGACAACAGGTAAGAACAAGGCTGTCTGTGTCAGTACTGTTTAACAGGGCAAAGCTGGGAAGACTTTAAATGTCTCCTACGGTAATAATTGTTAAATATGATTATGGTATAGACACTTGAAGAAAAAGGAAGGAGCCGTTTAAAAAAATCATGTTTTCAAAGAGCACTAAATGACACTGCAAAATGTCAGTGAAGAAAAGCAGGTTACAAAACCAGGTATGACTTATTCTAATCATTTTCAAAGTACACATAGATAGAAATACTAAATGTAAATGTACCAAAATATTTTTGGTTATTTATGGTTATTTATGAATGTAAATATTATTTTCTTCTTTACAATAGTTTACAATCTGTTACTATTAATTTTCTAATAAAAAATTACCTAAGATAAAAATGAAACATGTAAAATATCATGTAGGAAACGAGTTGCCAGTCCAGGTTTGATACACGATGCTGGATGCTTGGGGCTGGTGCACTGGGACGACCCAGAGGGATGGTATGGAGAGGGAGGAGGGAGGAGGGTTCGGGATGGGGAACACTTGTATACCTGTGGCGGATTCATTTTGATATTTGGCAAAACTAATACAATTATGTAAAGTTTAAAAATAAAAAAAAATAATAAAATAAACTGGGTTATGTAGTATTACAAAACCTAACTCTGATTTTTTTTTTAAGCTGCATTTCAAAATACTTTTCTTTCATTTACCATCCCTGTATCTGTTTACAAACTGGCAACATAAACAGTTATGAAGTAAGGACCTGAGCTAGACACAGCTGTCAACACACATGTTCAACTGCAGGGGACTAGGTAACTAGGTAATTCTCTAGGTAATTCAGAGAAGGCAATGGCACCCCACTCCAGTACTCTCGTCTGGCAAATCCCATGGACGGAGGAGCCTGGTGGGCTGCAGTCCATGGGGTCACTGAGAGTCGGACACGACTGAGCAACTTCACTTTCACTTTTCCCTTTCATGCACTGCAGAAGGAAATGGCAACCCACTCCAGTGTTCTTGCCTGGAGAATCCCAGGGACGGGGGAGCCTGGTGGGCTGCCGTTTATGGGGTCACACAGAGTCGGACACGACTGAAGCGGCTTAGCAGCAGCAGCAGCAGCGTGTAAAAAATTATGGTATATTCTTATACAACCTTCTTCTGTTTAGAAGATATGCAGATACATACATAACAGAAAAATGGCTGAAAAGAAACACACCAAAATATTAATGATTATCTGTGGTGTTGAGGGCATTTCAATTTTCTTCTTTACATTTTCCTGCCTTTCCCCATTTTTTATGTAGTGAGTATGTACTAATTTTGTAATCAAAAAAGCATTATTTGAAAATAAAGTTTGCTCTCCCAAAGCATGAGCAAAATAGAACTGCACAAAATTATTTTTAAATAGATGTCTTAGTTTATCTTAATGTTTTTTGGCAACAAACATTCACAATTTAAACATTTGTTACGTAAACACACTAAAGTATGACAAAAGATGTTCTACACTAATGTATGTTTTAAGAATAAGGGTTCACTTTTTATTCTATAGACTTAAATAATGGCTCCCTCTAAATCAGACTTTGGGGAGGTTCACATGACTTACCAAGTAAAAGCTAAAATATAAATGAGTCCTATTACAGAAGCTAAGTTTTTGAGGCTCTGCGGCATCTTAAAGTTTTAGAATAGAAAAGCCTGTGAAAAGGGAAGACTTTAAGTAGAAAAATTAGTACTGACCTATAAAGGATTCATATATGAAAGGCTGACTTTTGGAATCTTAATTCATAAATGCAATGAAATCCCATAACACAGTTCATTACACATGGATTTAGATATACCACAGAGTATATTCTTACAAAGAATCAAAGAATTTTAAGCTGGAAGGAGATATTACCAAGTCAGCCTCTTCATTTTGCAGATGAAGACATGGACTTGACAAATGAAGAGCCAGAAAGGAGACTTGACTTGTTCAAGGTCACACAGCCCAGAACTCAAGTTTCCTCACTCAGTTCTTTGGCTCAAAGGGCCCACAGGAATGGTGGTCATTATTTAGCTATGATATAGTATTGTTTCAGATTTCCTTTAAGATGCCAAATCTCCGTAGCAATGAATCACCTAAACCAAACTCCTATAAGTTTCACAAGAGCTCCCAGAAGAAAAAATGTGACAGCATTAGTGAGAACCCCTTGACAGCCCCAGGACTGCAGCTACACCTACGGGCTTTTTCCTCCTGGGAAAGGAAATGTAATTGCTCTGGAGACCATAATAACCATAATAACACCGAGCTACCTTTTTAACTGGGGCAGGAGAATTTAATAAACTTTGGGACTTCTCCTTTGAAACACAACATCCATACACATTTAAAGGATATATCTAGCAGTTAATTGTGGCTCAGCTGGTAAAGAATTTGCCTACAATGCGGGAGACCTGGGTTTGATCCCAGGGTTGGGGAGATCCCCTTAAGAAGGGAAAGGCTACCAAATCCAGTATTCTGGCCTGGAGAATTCCATGGACTGTTTAGTCCATGAGGTCACAAAGAGTCAGATAGGAGTGAGCCACTTTCACTTCACTTCACCCTATTGTAGAAGAAAGTGGTACCTCTTCAGACACTGGCACCAAAAAAAGCTTCCAAATCCTCACAATGGCTTTTCTTCACTAATATAAAAAAGAAAATTCCATATATGACAAAATTATAGATACCATGGATGAAACATGCCCTGAGATAAAATTTTCATCACCCAAGATCCTTCCCTGCAAAGGTTCTATGTTTAAATGTTATATTTACTTGCAGCATGCTAAATGCCACTAGAACTTACTTGCTATTTTATTAACAGATTTCAAGGTTAACAGTGAATTCAGGAATTGAGTGTTTAATACATTTTATCCTGTCATTTGGTGTGAGTTTCTATGTGACAATGTAGAACAAGTTTGCCTTCTAATATGTATTACCTTTTAGTCATTAGTCCTATGAAGACTGAAAAAGAAGAATGTAGGCAATTTTCTGGATTTGTCAGGCAAAAACAGTAAAACTGACAAATTCTAACCATCTTAAAGAAAAACAACTGAGAAATGGTACTTCTCTTAAGACATGTCTCTCGATTGCATACCACTGAATTCATTAAATGTTTGCTCACTCTACATTTTATTTTAATAAGAAAAAGAACATGCATAAGAGGGCAGTGTTTGGTTTTGCTGTCCTATGGATTTCCTAATTTCCTAATGAAACTATCAAATGCCAGTGATAATTAGGTGAACTTCACGCTAGCGGAAACACCATGTTACCTGGGAGAGTGAACCGCATCTACCACATCTCAGTCAAGGCCTGGTCAAGGCCCCTTGCTGCCTCTGCTTCCCCTCTGGCTGAGAGCAGCTGTATCTTCCTATTCTGTCAGCCTTTGTTAGTAGGAATTAGCAAAGATTTGCAAGGTGATCTGGAGGGTTCCCTGGTGGCCCAGAATCCGCCTGCAATGCAGGAGACCCAAGTCTGATCCCTGGGTCGGGAAGATCCCCTGGAGAAGGGAATGGCTACCCACTCCAGTATTCTTATCTGGAAAATCCCATGTGCAGAGGAGCCTAGTGGGCTACAGTGCACAGGTTTGCAGAGTCAGACTGAGCAACTAACACACACAAGGTGATCTGGAATTGTCAAGTTTCTTACACTTGGTGTACAAGTAACCCTGAGGCAGAGAGCCTATTTTTAAATATAAAGCACTGAATTATAAATTCACCCTTTACCAATCTGACACTACTGACCAACAATTTACTATAATATGAAGATCAATAGAACAAGATTGATAAAATCAATCCACTGATTCCTGCATGTTTTTTCTTATGATCAATACTACGCTTCTACAAAATGACCACCTCTTGCTAAAAGGATATGGTCTGTATCTAAAATGAGAATCTGTCCTCTCGGGGGAATCTCAACAAATAGCAAACCAAACATGGACAACAGCTTAGATTCTTTAGAGAATCAGAGGTTCACTGGTTGGGATTATTCTGATACCTCTCTGAAGAGGGAGAAACAATACCTTGTATTTAAAGGTACTTGCTACTTTCTCTTAAACCTACTTTTTTATTTCCTGTGTTATGGGTTTGCTGCTGTTTTTAGTTTGGCCAATCAAACTACCCAGGATATACATAAATGACTGCTTAATTGCCTTTAAAAAGTCAAATTAATTCTGATAACACTTGACCAAAAACATGCTATTTACAGCATTACTGTCAGAACTGAAAGGTTATCTTACTAATTGTACACAATAAATTTCTTCACAGTGATATCAGAGCAAATCTGGCATACAGTCGTGTTCCAGGGAAGGTATTTTGATGACAAATTAATGTTTCTATCCCCAGAAGGATGGGAACTATAGGACAGTCTCAAAATGGTTAGAACTATAGGTTTGTCTCAGGCTTTAAGTGGACAATGTGACAAAGTAGGAACCAATAAAACAGAATATGTGGATGAGGCACCATTATGATCGAGATTTCTATGATATGCAGCTTTTCAAAAAGACCACTTTTGTATGCTATCACTGAAATTACAAGGTCCATACATGGTTATTCAACCAAAAGGCAACTAAAACAGAAGCAGAATATTTACCCACAGGTTCATATTACACTACTTTGAGATCTTCAAACACCAAACACACACGACAAACTTGGTCTGTGCTGTCAATGTCTATTCTATCAACAATGATTTCCATATCTGTATTGCTAATCACTGTATCCTAACCAGTGTCTATCATAAGGAGCGGTATGAAAACGAAGCAGGTCAAATGCTAACAGAGTTTTGCCAAGAGAACGCACTGGTCATAGCAAACACCCTCTTCCAACAACACAAGAGATGACTACACATGGACCTCACCAGATGGTCAATACTGAAATCAGACTGACTATATTCTTTGCAGCCAAAGATGGAGAAGCTCTAAACAGTCAGCAAAAACAGGACTGAGGCTGACTGTGGCTCAGATCATGAACTCCTTATTGCCAAATTCAGACTTAAATTGAAGAAATTAGGGAAAACACTAGACCATTCAGGTATGACCTAAATCAAATCCCTTAGGATTATACAGTGGAAGTGACAAATAGATTCAAGGGATTAGATCTGATAGAGTGCCTGAAGAACTATGGATGGAGGTTCATGACACTGTATAGGAGGCAGTGATCAAGACCATCCCTAAGAAAAAGAAATGAAAAAATGCAAAATGATTGTCTGAGGAGGCCTTACAAATAGCTGAGAAAAGAGAAGCTAAAGGGAAAGGAGAAAAGTAAAGATATACTCATTTGAAAGCAGAGTTCCAAAGAATAGCAAGGAGAGATAAGCCTTCCTCAGTGATTAATGCAAAGAGAGAGAGGAAAACAATAGAATGGGAAAGACTAGAGATCTCTTCACGAAAATCAGAGATACCAAAGGAACACCTCATGCAAAGATGAGCACAATAAAGGACAGAGATGGTATGGACCTAACAGAAGCAGATAATATTAAGAAGAGGTGGCAAGAATACACAGAAGAACTGTACAAAAAAAGAGATTCATGACTCATTTAACCACGATGGTGTGCTCACTCACCTAGAGCCAGACATCCTGGAATGTGAAGTCAAGTGGGCCTTAGGAAGCATCACTACAAACAAAGCTAGTGGAAGTGATGGAATTCCAGTTGAGCTCTTTCAAGTCCTCAAAGATGATGCTGTGAAAGTGCTGCACTCAACAGGCCAGCAAATCTGGAAAACTCAGCAGTGGCCACAGGACTGGAAAAGGTCAGTTTTCATTCCAATCCCAAAAAAAGGCAATGCCAAAGAATGTTCAAACTACTGCACAACTGCACTCATCTCACACGCTAGGAAAGTAATGCTCAAAATTCTCCAAGCCAGGATTCAACAGTACGAGAACCGTGAACTTCCAGATGTACAAGCTGGATTTAGAAAAGGCAGAGGAACCGGAGATCAAATTGCCAACATCTGCTGGATCATGGAAAAAGCAAGAGAGTTCCAGAAAAACATCTATTTCTGCTTTATTGACTATGCCAAAGCCTTTGCCTGTGTGGATCACAACAACTATGGAAAATTCTTCAAGAGATAGGAATACCAGACCACCTAACCTGCCTCCTGAGAAATCTGTATGCTGGTCAAAAAGCAAGTTAGAACTGGAACTAGAACAACAGACTGGTTCCAAATCCGGAAAGGAGTACGTCAAGGCTGTATATTGTCACCCTGCTTATTTAACTTATATGCAGAGTACATCATGAGAAACGCTGGGCTGGAAGAAGCACAAGGTGGAATCCAGATTGCCAGGAGAAATATCAATAACCTCAGATATGCAGATGACACCACCCTTATGGCAGAAAGTGAAGAGGAACTAAAAAGCCTCTTGATGAAAGTGAAAGAGGAGAGTGAAAATGTTGGCTTAAAACTCAACATTCTGAAAACTAAGATCATGGCATCTGGTCCTATCACTTCATGGCAAATAGATGGGGAAACAATGGAAACAGTGACGGACTTGATTTCTTTGAACTCCAAAGTCACTGCAGATGGTGACTGCAGGCATGAATATTAAAGATGCTTGCTCCCTGGAAGAAAAGCTATGACCAACCTAGACAGCATATTAAAAATCAGAGACACTACTTTGCCAACAAACGTTGATCTAGTCAAAGCTATGAATTTTCCAGTAGTCATGTATGGATGCGAGAGTTGCACTATAAAAAGAAAGCTGAGCACCGAAGAGTTGATGCTTTTGAACTGTGGTGTTGGAGAAGACTCTTGAGAGTCCCTTGGACTGCAAGGAGATCCAACCAGTCAATCCTAAAGGAAATCAGTCCTGAATATTCATTGGAAGGACTGATGTTGAAGCTGAAACTCCAATACTTTGGCCACCTGATGCGAAGAACTGACTCATTGGAAAAGACCCCGATGCCGGGAAAGATCGAAGCCAGGAGAAGGGGACGACAGAGGATGAGGTGGTTGGATGGCATCACCAATCTGATGGATGTGAGTTTGAGTAGGCTCTGGGAGTTGGTGAGGGACAGGGAAGCTTGGTATTCTGCAGTCCATGGGGTGGCAAAGAGTTGAATAAGACTGAGCGACTGAACTGAACTGATGAAAAGAAAGAAAGTTGCTCAGTCGTGTCCAACTTTTTGCGACCCCGTGGACTGTAGCCTACCAGGCTCTTCCGTCCATGGGATTTTCCAGGCAAGAATACTGGAGTGGGTTGCGATTTCCTTTTCCAGGGGATCTTCCCAACCCAGAGATTGAATCCGGGCCTCCCGCATTTAGGCAGACGCTTTACCATCTGAGCCACAAGGGAAGTTGAAGCTGAACCTCAATAAATGTTGAGTTTATAAAAGAAAAAGCTCACTCATTTTCTGTGAATATTTTCTAGTTAGTCCATAAACTGATTTCCATCAGTATTAATATTTATAATATGATGCATATAAATCTGCTTCTGGGATGAATCATACCTTTACTGGGTGATTCATTATATATAACACCATACTTACCCAACTATACCTCATTTCTTTGTAAACTGTGGCCACAGGGCAATATGACGAACACGGAGTCTTTTGTCTGGTTGAGTTGGCTCAGGGACTAGAGAAATGAGGGGTCTGTTGTTTGCACAAAATAAAACTGCTGGCACATATTCCAAATAAGGATTGGGGGAGAATTTTTAATCTGCCTCAAAAAAAAAAAATCATGATAATTTCTCTTCTGGCTATTTCTGGTTGACCAAAGAGGAACCAGGAAGTGTAATTTGCCAATTTTAAAATGCATTTAAGGACAGTTCATCTTCTTACTGGCTATGAGAAATGGATTGGGATAACTTTACTTGTCAATAAGTGGGAAAGTTTTGTTGTTTTTTTCCTCAAATAGTCTAATGGATTGAAATGAGGTCATGTTCAGGCTCTTGCTGTCTTATATAAATGTTAAGAACTTTCTTCTATTTGCAGAGATACGGGAGGTGTAGTTCATTATGTTCTACCCGAGTCATTCCATAAGGAGTATTAAAGAGGTTAAACTCTTTTTAAAATTCATCTTCCAGCATCCATTAATTCCAAAATTTATAATGTATTCTTGCAGCATTTTCTATCCTAGAACAGCAATGACATCAGAAGAGAGGAAAAGGAAGACCAGCTTGCCAGGGGCTGCAGTGAAGGCAAGACAACTCTCAGATTTTACAGGACCCAATTCAAGCCCCACAGAGCTGTTTCTGTTGGGGGAAAATAATACAGTGATCAGGCTAAGGAAAAATGACATTGAGGCATTTAGAAGCAAATTTTCTGCTGTTTCTGAGTTATTTTTAATGGATCACTTTAAATCATCAAATTATTGTTCATTGTTGAATTCAATGCCTTACAATTTAACAAAATCAGAAAATATTGTATTACTCTATACTCTCCCCAAGTCTAATATGTCTGGTGGAGGAGATAGAAACCACCATTTTCTAATATTGTTTCAGTTGTAGAGTCTTCTTAAGTAGTCAGTTCCATCAAGTTCAGGCAACACTTACCAATGTCAGACTTTATGTAGAGCAATATGCTTGCCTCTGAGCCCACTGGTTGTAACCAAACCCTAGGCTGTAGGGGCACATGAACTACATCACTTAAGTACCAAGTAAAATTTACTTAACAGATGATGAAATAATTCATTCTGGTAAAGTTATGGCTCACATTTTTTTCCTAACAATGTACTGCTATAACAGAAGTCAGTAGGAAAATTGGATTTTATAATTTTAAAATAATCTACCTTTATAATACAGATTTTAGCAGGGAAAAACAATGGGTCAAAAAGTTGAAGTGAAAATGGCTGGAATTTCAACATATTTCCTTGTCACATAGAAAAGGGAGTATCACTTTGGCTCCTGTCTTTAAAAAGGAAGGCTGAGAAGATTTTCAAAACAGTTTCAGTTTTTTTTTTCCTTCAGATGTACCATGTAGTAGGATCTTAGTTCCCCGACCAGGGACCAAATCCAGGCCCTCAGCAGTGAAAGGGCAAAATTCCGGAAACAATTTCAACTTTTTGATTCCTAGGATGTTTTACAGATATTAGACATAAAGACCCACCCCCATCCCCACAAATAATTTGAGTCCTTGTCATAAAAGGACTATCGTCAACGCTTTACACGTGAGAGGACAGTGGCACAGACAGCGTAAACAATGGCTTTAGAACAACCATATTTTGGATGGATGCCAATTTGAATGCTTGAGGAAGACAGATGTTGCAATTGTGGCGATACAAGGGTTTTCCAGAGTCTGGCTGCAACCCCAGCCTCATTTCCCGCCTGGCTAACCATATACTCCAGTGACCTAATTTTCCCCGCGTCTGTGCTTTGCACATACCGCTTCCACCGACAAGAACGCTGCTCTTCCTTTTCCCAGCCTTCCGCCCTGTAGGGCCTCACTCAGTCACCTCGTGGGGCCCTTCCGCACACCATTCTCTTCTGTGTCCTGCTGGACTTGGTGCCTGTCTCTTCTGTGAGTATTTTAAAACCAGACTCCTCCACTAGACTGACACTTACTAGAGCAAAATCTTATCTTTAAATATGTTTCAGCACTTGTGCAGTGACTGGCACAGAGGTGATTAATGACTTTGAGTAAAGAAATGCTAAATCGATTTTTATTGGCTGAGGCTTAGGAAAATGGTAACTCTTCAGAAATTCCACTTGAAGAAACCCAGGATTCTGTTTGAAAGTTCTCGTTTTTCTAGTAGGAATGTATTTATTAAATACCTATTATGTGTGTTGTGTACCGTGGGTAGTACTTTACATACACTGCTGTTCAGTATTAAATCACAGCGTTCTTATGTGATAGGTATGACTGTCATTGTCATTTTATAGCAAGGAATTTGTCTAAGGATACATACCTAGTGAGTAAGATAGTTGAGACCAGAATCCCAGTCCTTCTAACTAAAAATTCCATGTTCTTCCATAAATGGCCCAGAACTCCCAAAGCAATCTTGAGGAAAAAGGACAAACAGGAGGCATAACCCTCTCAGACTTCAAACAATTCTACAAAGCCATAGTAATCAAAACAGCATGGTATTTGTACAGAAACAGACATATGGATTAAAAAATAGAACAGAATAGAGAGCCTAGAATTAAACCACACACCTACTATCAATTAATCTTCACAAAAGAGGCATGAATATACAACGGAGAAAAGATAGTCTCTTCTGCAAGTGGTGCTGGGAAAGTTGGATAAGGGTATGTAAATCAATGAAGTTAGAATACACTCTCACACTATATATAAAAACAAACTCCAAATTGATTAAAGACTTAAAATATAAGACATAGCACCATAAAATTCTTAACAAGAGAACATAGGCAGAACATTTTCTGAGATAAATTGTACCAATGTTTTCTTAGATTAGTCTCCCAAGGGAATAGAAATAAAAGCAAAAATAAACAAGACCTAATCAAACTTAAAAGCTTTTCACACAGCAAAGGAAACCATAAACAAAACAAAAAGACAAGCTACGGACTTGTAGAAAATGTTTGCAAATGATGTGACTAACAAAGGCTTAATTTCCAAAATATACAACAGCTCACTAACAAAAACAAAACAACCCAATCAAAAACTGGGCAGAAGACCTAAACAGACATTCCTCCAAAGAAGCGAGAAGGCTAACAAGCACATAAAAAGATGTTCAACATCACTTATTATTAGAGAAATACAAATGAAAACTACAATGAGGCAACACCTCACACCAGTCAGAATGGCCATCTTAAAAAGCCTACAAATAATAAATGCTAGAGGGCGTGTGGAGAAAAGGGAACCCTCCTACACTGTTGGTGGGAATGTCAAACGGTGTAGCCAGTACAGAGAGCAGTATAGAAGTTTTGATCCTGCAATCCTACTCCTGAGCATACATCCAGAGAAAAGTACAATTCAAAAAAAACCATGCACCCCAGTGTTCACTGCAGCACTATTTACAATAGCCAAGCATGGAAACAACCTAAATGTCCATCAACAGGTGAATGGATACAGAAGATATGGGACACAGTACTACTCAGCCAAAAAAATAATGAAATAATGCCATTTGCAGATGGATGGACCTAGAGATTACTAAGTGAAGTAAGTACTTCACATACTAAGTGAGCTAAGTCAGAAAAAGAAAGACAAGCCATATGATATCACTTATATATAGAATCTAAATATGACAAATGAACTTATCAATGTAACAGAAACAGACTCACAGACAGAAAACATACTTACAGTAACCAAAGAGGGAGTTGGGGTAGAGAAGGGATAGATTAGGAGTTTGGGACTAGCAGATGCAAACTAACATATATGGAATGGATAAACAATGGGGTCCCGCTGTGTAACATGTGCATGAATGCTAAACTGCTTCAGTCATGTCTGACTCTTTTTGACCATTATGGACTCCTCTGTCCATGGAATTCTCCGGGCAAAAATACTGGAGTGGGTTGCCATGCCCTTCTCCAGGGGATCTTCCCAACCTGGGGAACTATATTCAGTATCCTGTGATAGACCATAATGGAAAAGAATATGAAAAAAGAATATATGTAAAGGTATAACGGCATCACTGTGCTGTACAATAGAAATTACACAATGCTGTAGATCAATTATACTAAATAACTTACAAAAAAGTCTGTGTTCTTAACCACTATAGCATCAGAAACAAACAGAAAGACAAAAAGTAACCTCAAGTGTACAAACTATTCGACATTTAGGGCAAACCATGACGGAAACAACTTAGCAGCAACAGCAGCAGCATGTACTTAAAATTTTTATTGCTGCTCCCAATCTTTATGTTTATTCCTTTTTCATTATCGTAGTGATGCAATTTTTATTCTATTGCATAACATTATTTCATTCACATTTTTCTTTGAAATTACATAGGTCATATCTGTTACTTTACTGCTATGTTTCATGTAATAACTTAGTGACTTGCCCCAAAGTTGCCATAGTTAAATGTAAAGAAGTTGAAAACAAATTCTCTGAATTTCCTATCCATAGTTGCTATCTTGGTCAGACACACGGCCTCTGATACTAGATATGAAAAAGATACTCTCTTTACCTAGTGCACTCAATTCACCAGCAACATAACAAGATGAAAATGAGGTGCAAATTTCTTTGCTATTGTAAAATACTGAAGGAAGTTTTACTCTTGGGAGATAAAATGAAAAATAGGAGAAGCAAACTTTTTCTAAGCAGTGAGAAATGTTTTTAGTTTTCTCATTTTATAAAGAAGAAGGAAGTAATTTTCTCATTATCTTGACTGATAAAAGGTAGGTGAACAATGATTTCTTTGCATTTTCAGGCCGTAATACCCTTAAGTTATTTCATTACTAGAAACGGAGATACTGAGGGACTGAAATACAAGCTGACGACCAAACAAGGTACTGAGATAAATTATGTGGAGATTTTATATATATATGTGTGTGTGTGTATATAGAGTGTGTGTGTGTGTATGTAAATGAAATTCTAGATAACTGGTCTTCTCATAGAACTTGGTTATCATGGAGATGATTTTGTTCTTTGAAGCTAGTCTATTCATTCATGTAGTTATACAAAGCAATTAGTTTTCAAAGATTTACTTCTAGGGTGAGAAGTATTTTCCTATCGAAAGTCACTGAGCCTTAGTAAGAACAAAGGCTCCACACATAACAAGAAATTATTCAGAATCATACAGCAGTGCAATTTTGAGAATTAAAGGCGGGCAGGCAAGAAGCATACTTAAAAGAAAGTATGAGAAAAAAAATGAAAAAAATAAAATATTCTGGCAAGATAAAGAACAGAAAGTGAGGTATCTTGAGAAAGATATAGAAAGGAATTTAGGAGGGGAAAAAGGAAGATTAAGAGGGCCTGAGAGAAATGAGAGATGAATAAAGAAACACAGACTGGAAGAAGTTAAATGCAATAAGGATTTTTGTTTTATTCATCTCTGCATCTCAATTCTTAGCATATGACTTAGCACATAGCAGACAATAAATGTTTATCTAACAAAAATAAAAAAGTGAAAGAACGGAAAGTTTAACAAAAAGATTCTATGGTTCACATGGTTATGGGTTCAGAATAAACAACTTAAACTCATTTCTTCTGGAGTTTAGCTAATTTAATTAACTTCTTAATTCTTGTTTTAAAAAACAAACTTTGAACTAGATGATCTTTAGGGTCTTTTCCTTATTCTCTGTACAAATGGTAACTAAATACAAGCAAATGAAATCACAGGAAGGTTCTTAAATGTTGCTTAAACCAAATCAGTGGTCAGCAGATGCAGTTTATATATTTTTGTACAACAAAGGCAAAACAGTCCCCTTATAGTTCACATGATACGAGTTGTCATTTAAAGAAACACCTGGATGGGTCTCAATCTCTCGGAAAAGCAATATTAGGAAAGCACTTATAAGAATTTCTACTCCAAATTTTTTTCTGGCTAGGTATAATCTTACTGAAATGAGCAGGTCTCTTATTCCACAGATATCTGCATAATATGAATGACACCAAATGATACTGGAAGCTACCCTACAGAAGGATACAAAAGGATCCTGCCAAAGAGGAAAAGTTGATTATTTTTTCCTTTTACAAAGTAATAGGATTCTCCTCAAGAGATAGAGTATTTTTTTTTAAATGATGGAAATTTTTACTAGGAGAACAAGCAGTTATTTCTCCTTTTTTTTATGGTAATTAGGAAACTGTCTCAAAGCCAAGCAAAATAAAAACATTAAAAAAAAATGTGGCTTCATGAAATGAAGGATGTAGTGGAGAAGACTTCCTGTGTAACAAATTTTTAAATTGCACAGTGGTAATTAAAAGTAATAAAAGGATAATGGGAAGTGGCACCATGAATATAGGGCAGGTTAATATCATTTGAGATTACTATAAAAGAAGTGAAGTGAAGTCGCTCAGTCGTGTCCAACTCTTCGCGACCCCATGGACTGTAGCCTACCAGGCTCCTCTGTCCATGGGATTTTCCAGGCAACAGTGCTGGAGTGGATTGCCATTTCCTTCTCCAGGGGATCTTCCCGACCCAGGGATCGAACCCGGGTCTCCCATATTGTAGACAGACGCTTAACCGTCTGAGCCACCAGGGAAGTCCCACTATAAAAGAATACAGACGAAACAAGTCTTCCAGAACCACTTCAAGTTGGAATCTACATGACCCTCTCTTTATTTTATTTACACACACAAAAGTGCACACCATATATCATCAAAATTCAGCATATTTCAGAGTCAGAAGACTAGGAAAAGCAATGTTCCCTGCAGGTCAGGGTTTTGATGACTGGCAAAATACTAGCAAGCTTGCATTGCAATTTTTGAGCCACACCCAGTCTGCAGTTAAATATAGAGCTTAGTTTCTGGAACTATTGGTCTTCCTAACCTTCACAGTCCAAGTACTCACTGAAAAAATTAAAAGTAAAAAGGAGAAAGGAAAGAGACTGAAACCAAAATCCAAGTACTAATAAACTGTCCTGGGAAGAATTCCAAAATGCTGTAAAGACCAAGAGAATTAAATTACAGAAACCTCAAGCAACATTCTAGAAACACACTTTACAAACATATTTGTCTCTTCTATGCTAATTCTCCCAGGATGTACAATAGACTTATATAAAATGCACTTGTGCACTAGACCCAGGTCTCTGCTTCAGATTTCACATTCAGACTGTATAACATGTCAGCTTAACAGAAGTGACAGCAAATTTAGAGCTAAGACTTAATTTTGGTATGTTATAGCATTGTGGCTATGAAGTTATTTTTGTTCATAAAGAGGAACTTTTATCTGAAGAAACAATTTTCAGATTCTTAAATTTGAGGGGAAGAGACACTCTTAAGCTGAAATTTTGAATACTGATTCTTTGCCTCTTGGGGAGAATAACTTGGATTAATTTTCTGAAGTTGTTTTGGAGATTGACAAAGGTTACAACAACAAAAAATGTTTTCCTTATAATTTCAGAGGGTTCTGGGCTTAAGTAACGATTTTGTTTTATAATAGCTCACTGAAGATGAGCATGAAAAAAATCTAAAAGGAACAAAAAACAAATCATAGGTGTACTGTTTCTGTAAAAAAACACAAATGAAATAGTCTTAATTACAAACACACACAGAGAGATTCATTTTGCCTTCATTTTCTTGGACACACCCAGGTACAGTCTCATCATTCGGCTACTCTTGATGAAAAATAACAGTAGTAAGTAATCTATAAACATATATATAGCTCCAAAGAGGGTACTATTGCTTCTACATGTCCCAGGGTGCTCTTATTTATTCCTGTGTCTAGTCAAAGCTTTCTTCAAGTTGTTGCTGCTCTATCTTGGTTAACTGGGCTGAAAAACCTATATAAGGAGACTCAAGATTTCTTTGACCTTTCTCCCTTGAACCAGAACAGGCACAATAGTCAGGTCTCACTCTTTTGTGTCTCAGTCAAATATCTAAACACTCTTTGAAGACACACCTGCTTCTAAAGCTGAAAGAATCCCCAGTACCAAAGGCAGAAAGGTTAAAAGGGGAAGAGTCATCACATGCTCTGCTTTTGGGCCGCAAGGCCTTCACAGCTTCTGACCATAAACCCTAAAGACACTTCAGGTCTACTCCATCCATAATCCTCTATGTCTTCACCCTCAAACACACCCATCCGCAACATCCCTAGCAATCTGCCTCATACCTCTGTTGAATGGACGAACAAAGGGACAGTTAGGTTTGCTGAATAAAAATCACATTTGAGTCTTACATTATGTTATTTGTATTTGTAGGGATTTCAGATATATGATACGGATGATACTCTTTCCCTTTGTGAATATGTAAACCACTTGAGGTAAGCCTGGCTCAGTGCTAGCACACAACAGATGCTCTATAAATAAATGATTGAAAGAATATTAGTCAATTATCTAATTCTATTTTGTCTATCAAAATCTTAATCAAGTCCCCCTGTTATTTTTTTTGTTATCTTTTAATTACAAAAATTTTTATGATTACAAAAATTTCAAAACTACACAAATATTCCCATGAACTCCCATGTACCTATTACCCAGCTTCAACAATTATCAATCATTTTTTCATTTTTGTTTTATCTCTTCCCATTTACAATCTCCATAAAGCTCCTAAGCAAGGAAGGTTGCATCCCATGTTAATCTAGTAGCATCAGACTTCAGAATTATCAAAGGTAAAGTCCATATATTAAAAACAGTCAATGTACACCCAAATAAAAATATACTCCTCTTAGTTAATAAGGAAAACTCAAATCTATGGGAAGCACTGTCTAAGTTCTACATGTGGCCAGGCCACTTATTAGCTTTGTGGCCCTGGGAAGGTATTCAACCTCTGAAGAGCCCTGGTTGCCTCAGTAGAAAAAGAAGAAACCAGGACTGTTATGAGACTTAAATGTGGAGGATAAATATATGTGAAACTCCCAATACTGTGCTAAATAACTTTTTTTTAAAGCTATATACCCCAAAATTCACCCACTTTAATTGTACACTTTAGTAGCTTTTAGTATATCCATCGGAGAAGGCAATGGCACCCCACTCCAGTACTCTTTCTTGCCTGGAAAATCCCATGGACGGAGGAGCCTGGTGGGCTGCAGTCCATGGGGTCGCGAAGAGTCAGACACGACTGAGCGACTTCCCTTTCACTTTTTACTTTCATGCACTGGAGAAGGAAATGGCAACCCACTCTAGTGTTCTTGCCTGGAGAATCCCAGGGATGGAGAAGCCTGGTGGGCTGCTGTCTATGTGGTCACACAGTCGGACACAACTGAAGTGACTTAGCAGTATATCCAGAGTTGTGCAAGCATTATCACAATCAGTTTTAGAAATTTCCATCACCCCAAAAGGAAACCCAACACTCTTTCCTTAGTCTTCATCCTCCCCCACAATGTCCCTAACCTCCCCTATCCTGGGAAACCACATATTTACTTTCTGTCTGTATATATTTACTTATTCTGGGTATTTCATATAAACGGAATATTTCTGGAACTAGATATTTTAAAAGTCAAATATGTGGTACAGACAATGCAATGAGGTCAGAGTGGAAAAAGGCCAAAAAAAGGTGATCAAAAAAAGGTGATCTATGTATCTATGTCTATATCAGGGAAGCCCGTGTATTAATTATATCAGTATCTTTATTTAAATCTACATAAATCTACTGTAAGGCAGGCACCACTAAGATATGTGCTCAGGACTGTTAGTGAAGTGCTGCAGGGATGGTAAGGAGTAGTAAAACAGTCTGTTTGTGTTACATATGAACAGCAGGGTAGTTAGTGAAATTCTCCTTTAAGTCCTTCACTTTCTTCATTTAAATGGGAAGAAAGATCATTGTGTGACAGGATGGGGAGACTGCAGAGAGAATAAAGTGTGAAATAATGGTTTAGAAGAGTGGGAAAGAATGAACCAGGAAGGTATAGTATGACTGTCTGGCAGAATTAGAGATCCACTTGAGGTTCATGGTCATGGATTTCAAATGAGCTCAGTCAGAAGGGTTTTTAAGTTTTTCTGCAGCCATATTTAGCTCTTCATAACTCTTCTCAAAATGCAGACACAGTATAAACGAAGACACAGAAACAGAAGAAATGAATGTATAAACGGTATATTCTGACTTATGGCTCTATCTGTATCTACTCCACTGATGACCCCTGAATCTCCATGTCTAGGGCCACTGAAATCTGCTCATACAGAGATCTCGAGGTGCTCTCACAGTCAGAGCTCTTAGAGGAAGGAATTTGGGTAGAAAGAGAACATGTGCTCAATACTGCTCACGAGAAAGGCATTCTACTGTGTGTTTTACATTATGTTATCTCACTTGACTCTAATAACCAACTTCATTTAACAGAAAACGGAAATTTCCAAAGATTAATATCAGGTGAAAATGGGACTAAACCACAAGTTTGTATGACTATCTATCACAGTACTTAACTCTTCTTTTTATAAATATGGTGATGGGGGTTAAGAGACATTAAATGATTTGACCAAACTCAAACTATTTTCTAATGGTGCAGAGGGTATCTCCCAGATAAATGCTCTTTGAGCGTCACCACTGCTAAATTATTTTACACTTCCTGCTCTGTTATCTCTATGTTCAATCTGTAACTAAGTTAGGTTGATTTTTTCCTGCAATTTTTTTCTGATATCTATTGTCTGCTATCTACTTTCTTTCCTTTTGCTTTATTATTATTAATTTGGGCCCTCATCAATGATGCATAGATTACCCTAACAGCCTCCAAATATCCCTCCTCAACCTATTTACATATAAGCTAGTCACTTTTTTCCTCTGAAGCACTTACATATATAAATTATAAATAATAAAATTCCATAGTACAGAACTGTGTAGATTAAATAAATTCACTTCTCATGCAAAATAATTATCAATAAGATCAATAATTATAGACTGTAGAATCCTACAGTAAAATGGAAAGCTATTATTATCAAGATTTTTGAGGGCAGATACTACAACTTAGATTTATTTTACCTTGGCTCTAGGTATATGCTATAAGCTCACATACATATTTAGCTGGCTGATGTCTTGCCCATCTTCCATACTCCTACTAACATTATCTAACAGACCAATCTGATCAGGTACATCTCCTTTATGATAAAGCCTGAACACCAAAGCTATGGTTTAATTAAGCATGGTTTTATTTAATTATAGAGTGCATAGTACGATGAAGTCCTAAGTAGAGATGCTCCTGATGAAAAACCCTATGTTCGGCCACAGAAAGTCTCTAACGTCATACTATCCTTTCTATGATTCTCGGACTGGTGAATTTCTATTCATCACCCATCAAAATGCAGCCAAAATGTCATCACTTTGGTAAAGTCTTCCTGACTCTCTCCTCTGCTTGCCTGCATCTCAAGACCCCATAAATTTAATCAACCATTTTCACGATAGCATTCATTCCTTAGTTCTATAATTATTTAGATGACTGTATCTCTCCACTCCAAGTTTATGAAAAAATATACTTCTAGGCAACTAAAGATTTAATGAGAAGGGACTTCCCTGGTGGTCCAATGACTAAGACTCTACACTCCCAATGTAGGGGGCCTGGATTCAATCCCTGGTCAAGGAGCTAGATCCTTTGTGATGCAACTAAGACCTGGTACAGTCAAATAAATAAATAAGTAAAAATAGATGTTAAAAAAGAGAGTTAATGAGAGGAAAGATCAAACCAGTCAATCCTAAAGGAAATCAACCCTGAATATTCATTTGGAAGGACTGATGCTGAAGCTCCAATACTTTGACCACCTGATGCAAAGGGCTGACTCATTAGAAAAGATCCTGATGCCTGGAAAGACTGAAGGCAGGAGGAGAAGGGGACGACAGAGGATGAGATGGTTGGATGGTATGTTAAACTCAATTGATGTGAGTTTGAGCAAGCTCCGGGAGATGGTGAAGGACAGAGAAGCCTGGTGCCTGCAGTTCAGGGGGTTGCAAACAGTCGGACATGACTGAGCAACAACTACTTATTATGGGGGACAAGCAGATATTGTGTGTCTCCTTACACGATGTAATAGGAAGAACAAAGCACCAGTTATATGTCAAAGAATTGAACCAGAATCTAAGCAGGACTCTAACTACCCGTCTACAGAAAACATAGGGTCATGTAATGAGACACTAAGAGGATGTAATTGTCCAAATCTAAAATGTGGGAAAATCAACAGGATAAAATACCTTGATCTCTTTAACAAATAAACAGCATGTAATCTGTGTGTATATGTATGTGTGTTTGGATGTATACAGCAACTGTTACAATTAAGCAACTCAGGAGACCAAATGGAGTGTATAAAATACATGTTTAATGAAAAGGTGAATGAATGAATGAATGAATGAATGCTAATTAGACAGAAAAGACTCATCATTATAAGTGATGAATTATTCAATTTTGTACTTTGAAAAGCAGGGCCAGATGTGAAAAGGATGCAAAAGTGTAATAATTTTATATGTGAATTAGTGAAATATTTATGTTTCTATCATGGTCACACAGAAAATTTTCTGAAACATTTTAATGTTTGGGTTTTAATTTATATTTGGATATTCCTTAAGATTTTGAGTAAAGAGAAAAATAAAAACAAATCATTATGGGTCAAATATTAACCATTATTTTTCTGTCAGAGATGAGATACAGTTGGTTTGTATTAGAGCTGCCCATCAAACTTTTCTGTGATGATAGAAATGTTACATATCTGTGCTGTCTAAAACTATAGTCAGTAACCATATATGACTATGGGGTGCTTGAAATGTGGCTAGTGTGACTAAGGAACTGAATTTTAAAGTTTTAAAAGTTTATATGATTTAAATCTAAATAGCCACAGCTGGCCACCATCAGAGAGCACAGTTCTACATGAATATAGTTTTCTTTTCTACCTGCAATATTTTCCTCCTTCCTTTGAAAGTGATAGTAGAAGTTGCTCAGTCATATCCGACTCTTTGAGACCCCCATAGACTACAGAGTCTATGGAATTCTCCAGGCCAGAATACTGGAGTGCGTAGCCTTTCCCTTCTCTAGGGGTTCTTCCCAGCCCAGGGATCGAACCCAGGTCTCCCACATTGCAGGCAAATTCTTTACCAGCTGAGCCACAAGGGAAGCCCAAGAATACTGGAGTGGATAGCCTGTCACTTCTCCACCAGATCCTCCCAACCCAGGATTCGAACCGGGGTCTCCTGCATCGCAAACAGATGCTTTACTAACTGAGCTATCAGGGAAGCCCCCACTTCCTTTTGACCTAATTAAATTATGTCCAACTCTTGGCCAACCCATGGACCGTAGGCCACCAGGCCAGGCTCCTCTGTTCACAGAATTCTCCAACCAATACTGGAGTAGATTGCCATTCCCTTCTCCAGGGTATCTTCCTGGCTGAGGGATCAAACCTAGGTTTCCTGAATTGCAGGCAAATTCTTTACCATCTGAGCCACCAGGGAAGCCCTGAATTACCACATCCCCCATTATAAGATCTTGAAGCACAATGTACCTTTCCTTTCATACATGTATTACAATTGCAATTTTACCTTGATTTTTATGATTATTTCATTAACTTCTGTCTCTCCAACCTGACTCTCTAGGAACAAGTTTACAATGTTCACCACTGTACTGCTGCTACTGCATTGACAAGCAAATATTTATCAAGTAAATGTTACTATTAGATAACATTGTATAGTTGAGTTTTTGTGATATATGAAGGCTTTACATTTCTCCTAGTTCCATGTGATTTGACCCAAAATTTAGATTGTCCTTTAACACGCATATATCTACAGAAGTATAGAGAACCATAAATCCCCAGGTAAACATCACCCAACTGTAAGAATCAGTAACTTACTGACACCACTCCTGTTTTGCACGCACCCTTGCCCCTATCTTTATGCTTTGTGTTATTCTGAGGTAAATCCCAGATATCATTTTATCATATTATTATAATACATTTCAGTACATGTTTCTAAAAGACAAGAACCCTAATTTTATAAACGCAGCAACATTTACATATAAGCAACCATTATCATAACTGAAACAAGAATCACCATTTATCCAGTCAGGGTTCAAATTTCCTCACCTGGCTGAAGTTGTTTTTCTTTTAAACACTTGAAGAAACTGAGTTATTATGCTTAGGGTCTCTCACGTCATGAATCTGGTTGACTTGAATCTCCATGGTACTGATTAACAGAACTTTGTTCCATATTTCCTAAAAACTTGCAGCTGGATCTAGAGATGTGATTTGATTTAGTTTCAATTTTGATAGAAGGATACTCCATAAGCGGTGTTGTTAATATCCTCTAAGAGGTACCTAATGCCTGCTTATCTATTTCTATGGGATGTTAGCAGCTATCAATGATCACTGTCAGATTATTTCCTTCAGAGTTTGCAAAATAATGAAACTCTAATCATTCCTTCTTCATTTATTAGCTGGAATCCTTCCTCAGGGAAAAACTTGTAAATCAAAGTTCATATGTGCAGAGCAGGTTACATTCTCCATGCCTTCAAATATTTAGTTGGGTGGCTAATTCTCTAGGTGTGATCAGTAATTTTTTTAGTATCATTATTACAAAGAGATTTTTAATCAGTTTGATGAGCTTCAATATTACAATTGTTATTATTACTAGTGTTCAAACTCTTCCCTTCTTTGGACAACAGGAGTCTCTTCAAGTTAGCCCCTAAGTTCTTTTGAAATCACTCACTTATCTGCAGTAGCCTTCTTGTTTTAACATAATGTCCAGTCTCATCACTGTATTTCCTGCCCCAGGATTGGAATCAGATATTTCTCCTACTGCTAATGGTATTTAGACCACAACTTGGGCCCCAGGCATGCTTAATTTCTACTAGGTTGATCACTGTCTACAGGCCTTTTGAGTAGGTACAGATGAGAAGTAACATACCCTCTTCCCACTTTTTTTTTCCAAGAGAAAACGTAACTAATTCTTACTATTATTTATAATTCAAACTTAAGATTACAGGATTTTCCCATCAAAATTACAGCTGGCTTCTTATTAAAAACTGACAAGGTGATCCTAAAATTCATATGGAAATGCAAGGGACCCAGAATAGCTAAAATAACTTTGCAGAAGAAAGCAAAATTTATCAATACTATAATGCAAGAGTTACAAATAGGTTGTAAGACTAGACATATATAGATCAATGGAATAGAACTGAGAGTCCAGAAACACACTCACATATATAGTCAATTGATTTGACATGAGAGCATGCCAAGACTATCAATGGAAAAAAGTTTTTTCAACAGTGCTGGATGGCTCACATGTGGAAGAATGATGCTGAGTCCCTACTTCACATCATACACAAAAAGTAACTCAAAATGGATCAAAGGCAAATATAGGTCTTAAAGGTATAAAACTCTTGGAAAAAACACAGGAATAAATCTTGGAGACTTTGATTTAGTACAGTCTTCCTAGGTAAGACAATGCATACAAAAAAATAAACTGGAGTTCATCAAAAGTAAAAACTTGCATGCTTCAAAGGTCATTATATCTAGTATGTGAAAAGACCACCCACAGACTGGGAGAAAATATTTGCAAACCATATATTTGATAAGGGACTTGTATGTAGAATACATAAAGAAATCTTACAATTCAATATAAAAAGATGACACAAGGACTTTCCCGGCAGTTCAGTGGTTAAGACTTGTACTTCCACTGCAGGAGGCACAGGTTTGATTCCTGGTCAGGGAACTAAGATCCTGCAGGCCGCAACTAATGGTTCTGCAGGCCTCAACTAAGACCAGGCACAGCCAAAACAAATAAAATTTTTCAAAAATGTGCAAAGGATCTAAACAGACATTCCTCCAAAAATACGCAAATAGCCAATAAGCATATGAAAATATGCTCAACATCATTAGCTAAGGAAACACAAATCAAAACCACAATGAGATTCTACCTCACACACACTAGGAGGACTATAATCAAATAGACAGATAATAAGTGTTGACAAGAAACTGGAACTGTCATATGGTGCTGGCTGAAATGTAAAATGGTGACTCTGTTTTAGGAAAACAATACAGCAGTTCCCCAAAATGGTGAGAAGAGAGTTACCATTTAACCAGCAATTCTGCTGGTACACAAGTTATGTTCAAGGCAGCATTATTCAAAATAGTTAAAAAGTGGAAACAACCCCAAATGTCCATTAACTGATAAATGAATAAATAAAATATGGTATAGACAGAGGACGAGATGGTGGGATGGCATCACTGATTCAACGGATGTGAACTTGGGCAAACTCCAGGACATGGTGAGGGACAGGGAAGCCTGGCGTGCTGCAGTCCATGGGGTTGCAAAGAGATGGACACAACTTGGTGACTGAACAACAACAACAACAACACATATACTTCGGGACATCAGCTGGCAATAAAAAGGAATGAAATACTGACCCTGAAGACACTACATTAAGTGAAAGAAGGGAGTCACACAGACCACACATTATATGATTCCATTCATAGGAAATGTCCAGAACAGGTAAATCTATATACAGAGAAAGAAGACTAATGGCTACATAGATTTGGAAGGGCCTGGGAGGGGGAGAAGGAATGACAGCTGTTTGGTACAGGGTTTTTTGGGGGATAAAGAGAAGGTTCTAAAATTGATTATAGTGATTGATGGTTACCTAACTGTAAATGTACTGAAAAGCACTGAATTGTGCACTTTGAATAGGTGAATCATATTTCAACAAGGCTGTTTATTTTTAATAAAGAATTTTAGATAAATGGCTATTTTTATCCACATACATACAGAGATTACAGTCTTTTACCTAATTCTTTTGATTTAATGTTTGAATCTCTTTTATAATGAAAATTTTGGTTCCTGATAACATTAATTATTACTTGTTTTTTTCTATCTGTATCTAAATAGATTATCTGAATAACAATATTAATAAAAACAGTGAAATTTTTTCAGTTCTTCTTATTTCTAAGCTGTATCCCACCCATGAAGCACAGTCAAAATTGTGCAGTATAAAGTTATTTGATAAATATCCTGAGTGTCTAAGTCATCAATTTATACACATAGTAGGTCTGTTGGTTTCATTAGTTATTTTTTTTCAGGGATCGCCTTTTCCCCTTCATTTCAATTTAATCTTGTTTTATAATTATAAAAATATTTAAATGGTTACAATGTCAAAACGAGGTATATTCAGAGAAATCTAGCTTCTATCCTTATTCCTTCTAATCTGTTTTTTTTTCTATTGGAAATCATTTTATCTATTTCATGGTTTATTCTTTCATTTAAAAACATATTATAAGCAAATACATAAACAAATTGTAAGCAAATACATGTGATAGCATAGTATATACATTTGATATTGCCTTTTTACAAAAACATTATATCCTGAATATCACTATCATACAGAGAAGTATCCATTGCAATAACTGTAAAAATGCAAAAAACCCCTTTCAAATACTTAATATCAATAGTACAGATGGACACACTACGGTTTTCATTCTATGAAAAGAAAAATTCCCTCCTTTTTTCAGCTGCATAGCACTTCATTATGTAAGCCCGGATAGCCAACATATGGATGTACCATATAATTTATTCACCCAGTGCACCAACAGACGTATTGGTTGAATTCAGTATTTTGGTATTATTCCAACATATATCTTTGGGATGATTTTCTAGAAGTTTACATTTGGGATAATTTTTTATAAGTGGGAGTGCTGAGTTAAAGAGCAAACCCATGGGTAATTTTCCCTAATACTGGCAAAATCCTCTCCATGGAAGTTGTTCCATTTTGCATTCCCACAGGCAATGCATGAGAGTGCCCATTTCTCTGCAGCTCAAAGAACAGAAAACACTGTGGAACTGTTGGATTTTTGCCAATGTGATAGGGGAATAATGTAGTTATTAATACCATATAATTTTAATTTCTCTTAATGAGTTAAACATCTTTTCATAAAGTGTAAGAGCCAGTTGTATTTGTTTTTCTGCTGATACCTCTAGTTCATTTTTCTGTAGAGTTGTTGGTATTCTCTCTCTTAAAAGTTCTTTATACTTTAGGGACAATAATAAGCAGCAAGTCTTTTATCCAACTTTTCTTTTATTTTACTTTGTTCATTGTTTTTTTCTGCTCCCAATTTTTCTTGTAAGTTATGTAATCATATTGCTTTTGGATTTTGAATCTTAAGAAAAAGCTCACCATTTCTAGGATATGGATGAATCATTCATGTTTTCTTCTATTATTTATATAGATTCACTTTTTTGATTTATTTGAAATTTATCTTAGTGTATGAGGTGAAGAATGCAATATTTTTTGACTGGTACTAATATATTGGAGTAAGGCTGGTACTTTGCTGGCTTTATAGTCTGTGCATATGTATTTATTTGCCCATTTGGTCTAGGAAAAAAAGTCAAGAATTGCTCTAAGGCTAGGGAATTTTATATTCTGTGTTAGAAAATAAAAAGTTCCATTTTCACAGAAAGAAGATCATA
The DNA here is from genome assembly GCF_055505025.1 of Bos grunniens. Classification (NCBI taxonomy): domain Eukaryota; kingdom Metazoa; phylum Chordata; class Mammalia; order Artiodactyla; family Bovidae; genus Bos; species Bos grunniens. Next base: position 8,165,771 of record NC_141172.1, read on the forward strand.
CTATGACCTTCAGTATTACTGCTATTAAAAACTTTCAAAGGCTTCTGGCATTTTTGAAACTACTGGTATAAACTACATCATACTTTCTTACTGACTGTGTCAGGTAAGATAAACCAAAGATAACTAATTCCTGGATTAAAGACACACTAATTAAAATTAAGGTTAAAAAGTGAAAACTAAGATAGAACAGGAGCCTCACATAGGATAATTGCTCAATGTCTTTTTAGGTGAAATTTAATCAATGATTTTGTGGCCAGTTCTTGTTGCCTTGGGAAAAAAAGAATCGCAAAGCTTTCAAGGTTCAATTCTGAAAATGTATTAGCAATATTACCCATTATTATTAATGTTAGCAATTTTTTAACTAATCCTTCCTCAAACTGACATTATGCGATAAATGGATACTAGTATTTTTGTTAAGGGGACGACTGACTGAAACTGCCCACTCTGGCCAGGCGAGACAGCAGCCACTTGCATTACTAACAGGAGGTCCTGGTAAGGTGGGACTAACAAGCTACCATGCACCGGAAGAATTCCAGAAAGGTCAAAAGGAGAGAGAAAACGCCAGTGCGTATGTCCTACCAACCTCCCAGAATCCTCCTCCCTGGAATCCATCTTGACTGAGCAATGCATGCACCATCAGGAACGAACCTGAGTCACAGTGATTGGCCAGACACAGTCCGGACACTAACCTCATCACCGTAAAACCTGAGACTATGAGCCACGTGGCAGAGCAGTTCTCCTGGGTTCCCTTATCCTCCTGCTCTCCACCTGGGTGCCCCTTCCCAATAAAGTCTCCTGCTTTGTCAGCACATGCATTTCCTTAGACAGTTCATTTCCAAATATTAGACAAGAGCCCACTTATGGGCCCTGGAAGGAGTCTCCCTTTCTGCAACATCTTCATCAAAAAATTTAACTCTCAATCAATAAAACAATCAGTACTTATACCAAATAGAAACTAATACAACAGCTATTTTGCTATCAAGAGGAAAATGTAAAATATTGGAAATAATTCAAGTTAGATATTATTTAAATGCATGTCTGTTCTGTGATAAATTCTGAAGGAATTTTTTAGAAGGATCCAAATTTCTAAATGAGAAAAACAGAAGAGATTGTAAATGTCATGTCTTTAATACAATAAAGTCTCACTCTTTCACTTTAACCACTCAAGCCTATAAAGATTATTATTCAATAAATGCCTTTTTTCTGATCTATAACAGAGTCAGGAAAGGAACAGATGATAAAACATCAATGGATCTCTATAGTTTCATTTTGCCTACTGGGTCCAACCTTCTCATTAAGAAAGGCTTTTAATTTCAACTTGATCACAAAAATAAAAAGGTGGTCTGAACTTCAGCACTGAAAATCTCCTTCTTTCAGGCAGTGATGTTAATGACCTGGGAAATATGCAGGAAGAGAAGCAACAGTTAGAACCAGACACAAAACAACAGACTGGATCAAAACTGGGAAAGGAGTACATCAAGGCTGTATATTGTCACCCTGCTTATTTAACTTATATGCAGAGTACATCATGTGACATGCCAGACTGGATGACTCACAAGCTGGATTCAAGACTGCCGGGAGACATCAATAACCTCAGATATGTAGATGATACCACTCTAATGACAGAAAGCAAAGAGGAACTAAAGAGCCTCTTGATGAAGGTGAAAGAGGAAAGTAAAAAAGCTAGCTTAAAACTCAACATTCTAAAAACTAAGATCATGGCAGCTGGTCCCATCACTTCATGGCAAATAGATTGGGAAAAAGTAGAAAAAGTAGAAACAGTGAGACTATTTTCTTGGGCTCCAAAATCACTGTGGATGGTGACTGTACCCATGAAATTGAAAGGCGCTTGCTTCTTGGAAGAAAAACTATGGCAAACCTAGACAGCATATTAAAAGGCAGAGACATTACTTTCAAAGCTATGGTTTTTCCAGTAATCATGTATGGATGTGAGAGTTGGACCATAAAGAAGGCTGAGCGCTAAAGAATTGGTACTTTTAAACTGTGGTGTTGGAGAAGACTCTTGAGAGTCCCTTGGGCAGCAAGGAGATCCAACCAGTCAATCCTAAAGGAAATAAACCCTGAATATTCATTGGAAGGACTGATGCTGAAGCCCCTGACGGTGGCTTTGGCCACCTGATGTGAAGAGCCTACTCATTCGGAAATATGCTGGGAAAGACTGAAGGCAAGAGGAGAAGGGGGCGATAAAGGATGAGATGGTTGGATGGCATCACCGCCACACTGAACATGACCGTGAGCAACCTCGGAAGATAGTGGATGACAGGCAAGACTCGTGTGCTGCAGTCCATGAGGTCACAAGGAGTTGGACATGACTTAGTGACTGAAAGACAAAGGCAGGAAGAGAGATGGCAAAAGTCCTAGACTGCATATAATTCACCTCTGGCTGTGGCAAAACCACCTTTTAGTGGAAGCTAAAGTTCAGAATCTGTGACTGGAACAAAGTTTCACAGCTTGTTAATGGCAAAGCCAAGATCAGGCTCCAGGTCTTCTGACTCTGAGTCAAATGTTCTTTTTAGTATACCATTCAATTGGCCAGAGTAGACAGCAGGAAAATAATGTGAAGCGGGCTCAATGTAAGTACGTATATGCTTAGAAGTTAAATTTAGTTTTAAACATTCAATTCCATTCTATTATTTAAATTATTGAGAAATCACAATATGAAAAAGTTCAATGCTTTTCACCTCTGCCTAATATATTCTTTTTCTCTACCTCTTAATCTTGGGAGATAGTTTTCTAATAGACAATTATTACCTTACTGCATACAAAAACTGTCCATCAAAACAAGATTCTATAAACATTACTTACAGGTAGGAGATGAAAAGGATAATTATACTATAGGATCCACCTTAAATATACTGAACATTTCATCAGTTCAGTTCAGTTGCTCAGTCGTGTCTGACTCTTTGCGACTCCATGGACTGCAGCACACTAGGCCTCCCTGTCCATCACCAACTCCTGGAGTCTACTCTCAAACTCATGTCCATTGAGTCGGTGATGCCATCCAATCACCTCATCCTCTGTTGTCGTCCTCCTCCCGCCTTCAATCTTTCCCAACATCAGGGTCTTTTCAAATGAGTCAGTTCATCGTTATCAGGTGGCCAAAGTATTGGAGTTTCAGCTTCAGCATCAGTCCTCCCAGTGAATATTCAGGACTGATCTCCTTTAGGATGGACTGGTTGGATCTCCTTGCAGTCCAAGGGACTTTCAAGAGTCTTCTCCAACACCACAATTCAAAAGCATCAATTCTTCGGCTTACTGCCAAAGAACATTTCATAACCACATTTAATTAACTTACATAATTTCAAATGAGAAGACTAAAGCTAAGGTCAAATTAAAGTTTACAAAGTACCTACTATGGATCAGGAACTGGTGCTAGAGTCAAAGGACATGAAATCAAAGTCAAAAACATGTACTTCTAGCCTTCAGGACGAAGCTCATTTAGGCTGTGAAAAGTGAAAGTGAAAGTGAAGTAGCTCAGTCGTGTCTGACTCTTTGCGACCCCCGTGGACCGTAGCCTACCAGGCTCCTCTGTCCATGGGATTCTCCAGGCAAGGATACTGGAGTGGGTTGCCATTTCCTTCTCCAGGGATCTTCCCAACCCAGGGATCGAACCCAGGTCTCTCGCATTGCAGGCAGATGCTTTACCATCTTAGCCACCAGGGAAGTTGCGAAGAGTAGGACATGACTGAGAGAATTAAAGTCCAAGACTAAAACCCATGGGGGATGCTTGAAGATACCACAGAGTCATACGGAGGGAACTACAGTGATGGTGGTCCTGTTACTGCTGCTCCATCCAAGTTACGAGTCAGAAGAAATAGGGCCAGACCTCACTTGCATAAAAAAGTTAGGTCTCAGTAGCCTCCTACACAATTATTCAATATTTTTTATGAAAATAAGGCTTCAATGAGTTTTTCTACAGTATAATACAAAGATCTAAACTCAAAAAAATTATTTTAAAGTTTCTTAAATCACTGAGGACACAAATTACATTGAGAAATGCTAACTATAGTTTTATGAATTCTCTATGGTAAGATTAATAGTATTTCAATTATATAGTACTTATTCTACCTCAAAATAATTTGAGAGAATCTAGATCTCAAATTACTTGTTTGAAATGAAGGGTCCACATCTATCCCAAGTTTCTCTTTCCTCACTTTGGGAGACTGCTCCTAGGAAAAGGAGACAGGTACCTTTCCATGACAGCCAAACACTCCTTTCTCCAGGTAAATCGACTGCCTCGCCGTAGTCGGAAGGTGCCAGACGTGGCTGAGACTGGGGGAGGCGTTTGTCTCCACTCCGGGTCCTCTATTGGAATGGGTGCTGGTCTCATACTTAGCGTAGCCCCTGAAAATAAACAAGATACTTTTTTGTAAATATCTTGTAATTTACTAAAACCAGCATGAAAAATATATCGTGAAATCAACAACTGCCTTTTGCCCCTTCACTGGAACTTGCAGGCCCTATACATTGATACTTATATTTTAAAAAATTATTTGACCAAAATAAAAATCTCAGGAGATAAAAACTCTTCCTTAGGAAAAAAACCCATCATTAATTATTTTAAGTGTCATTTTTTTTTTCCAGCTAGTCATTTGTCTTTTATTTTTGTTTATGTCAACAAAGCTCAAAATCTATCTCTTCAGGGGAAAAAGGATATATGGTTTTTGGCCCAGTGACAACTTAGTCAAAGAATCTTCTGAAAAAATTTTCTTGAGATTCCTACTTGACAGTTTTAATCTTTCTGAACAATATACCCTACACATTCAGATCCTTTTGTTACTATTTAAGTCTTCAGGTTGCTGAGAAAATGGAGCCTTTTAAACAAAGTATGCAGGTAGGAGATGAATTTAAGATAACCCAAATTGTTGCTCCCTGGTGGCTCAGTCAGTAAAGAGTCTTCCTGCAATGTGGGAGACCTGTGTTCAGTCCCTGGGTCGGGGAGATTCTTCTTGCCTGGAGAATTCCATGGACAGAGGAGCCTGGTGGGCTACAGTCGAAGGGGTCACTAAGAGTCGGATGCGACTAAGCACCCTCACTTTCACTTTTCACTTTCATGCATTGGAGGAGGAAATGGCAACCCACTCCAGTGTTCTTGCCTGGAGAATCCCAGGGATGGCAGGGCCTGGTGGGCTGCCGTCTATGGGGTCGCACACGACTGAAGTGACTTAGCAGCAGCAGCAATCCACAGGCAAATCCTATCAATTTTATCTTCAAAATATATCCAGAATCAGACCAATTTATATGATCTTCACTGCTCCCACTTTAGAGTAAGACAGCATCATCTCTCCTAAACACAAATTCCTTGGATAGGTTCCAAGAATGGCCCTTCACAGTAAGTCACACCTCCTGGTAATCATGCCTTTGAATCTGGGTAGGCCCTGGGACATGCTGAAAATGGAGATAGTTTGAGGCTAGGTCATAAGGGCTTCCCAGGTGTTGCTAGTGGTAAAGAACCCTCCTACCAATGCAGAAGATGCAAGAGACAGTGGGTTTGATCCCTAGGTAGGGAAGACCCCCTGGAGTAGGAAATGGCAATCTACTCCAGTATCTTGCCTGGGAAATTCCGTGGACAGAGGAGCCTGGTGGCTACAGTCCATGAGGCTGCAGAGAGCTGGACACGACTGAACTACACAGCACAGGTCTTAAGAAAATTTGCATTTCTGACTAGACTTCCTGGAATGCTGGTTCTTGGAGAAGTTGGCTGCCATATAAGAACCATGACTAACCTGAGACCACGCTGTTTTAAGGAAGCCAAAGCCAGCCATATGGAGTGAAAGAGGCCCAGTCTGCTCCCAGCTGCTCCTGTGAAATCCACCCAGGCACCAGACATTTGAGAAAAAAAGCCAATTTGGACACCCTAGCTGCAGCAGAAGCTATGCAGAGAGGACAGCTGACAGACTGAAGGCTCCAGACATACAGTCCCAATATAGTTGTGTGGTAACCAGCTTCCAAGGTGGCTCCTGAGGAATCCCACCTCCTCATATTGACCTTGTTGTACCAAGATTAGTTTATGCGACCAACAACATGTCATGAAGTGATGGCATCCCACTTTTGGGGGATTAGACTACAGAATACATTGTGGTGTCTGTGTTGTTGTTCTGGCTCTTAGATCACTTGCTCAGGGGGAAACTAGTGGCCATGTAGTAAGAATACTCAGGACGCCAATGGTGAGGTCCATGTGACGGACCTGGCGTCTCTAGCCAATAGGCTGTAAGCAACTGGAGCCTGCAGGGACTCACAGGAGTGACCTTAGAAGAAGACTTGACTACAACCTCATAAACAACTCCTGAATTCCCAATCCACAGAAATTGTGAGATAATCGATGCTTGATGTTTTCAGCTGCTAAACTGTGGGGTAATTTGTTACACAATAAGATAGAACTAATAGAAGACACCACAACCATCTCCAGTTATTTCCCCAATTTTCTCCAACACATTGAGTATTGTGTTACAAATCATTCACATTTATAAATTTGGCAGGCAAAAAACATTCTAATAAAAAGATTTCACTATTAGTAAGAATGAGCATCTATTCCTATTTTCTGACAATTATTTAATGTATCTTCTCTTGTGAACTTTTATCTTTTGTCCTTCTTTCAGGTTATTCCTCTCACTGGCGTATAGATACACCACCAATTGCCAACCATATAGATTGCAACTGTTTTTTTCCAGTTTGTCTTTAGACTTTTTGTTTATGGTGTGCTTTGTGATCTTAATTTTTGTATAGTCAGATCTGTTCATCTGTTCCTTTATGGTCAATGTATCTTGTATTACTCAGAATATTTTTTTAGTTTTCACTTTTGTTTGCACTCTTAATATATACATGATCTCCTGTTATGTGTGATGTAAATATTTGACTTCTTCCTCAAATGGGCAAATATGTCACCTGCAGAAGATATTATAGACTGATAGCTTAAAAGGTGTGGCACAGTCTGGCCTTTTGCCATAGTTTAAATAAAAGTTTTACTGGCACACATCCACACTTCGTCACTTACATATTGCCTCTTTTTTTGGTACTCTAATGGCAGAACTGAGTAGCTGTGACAGAGACCACACAGCTTGCAGAGCCTAAACTATTTACTATCTGCCCTTTACAGGGAGAGTTTGCTGATCCCTGATTTAAAAAATTCCTGGCCCACACACTATGAAACTCTAAATTGAAACCTTTCTTTAGATAGCTCAAGAAAGAGGGCTCTGTTCTGCCAAAATAACTTGGCAATTAGATCTGGGCCCAACTCAAAATTAACAAAGTTTAGGTGTAAAAAGGGAATTATGGGGCTAGAGAGTTTCAGAATCCTTGTTTTGGTATTCTTCTGAATGCAAGCAGAATTTACAGTATAACGAGGGCTCTGGAGTCTAAGTTAGAATATACAGACTTTATTCTACAGCCACGATTCTACAGTCCAAAACAGAGCCAAACTTGTTACTATGGCTTATTAAGACAGAAGATCTGGGTGAGGCAGCAGGGCCCCATCCAAGGTCTGCTCTGGTAAAAGGATATAGAACTTCAGGGCTTCAGTGGGTGGAGGACAAGAAATAGGTCAGTGAGTTGCAACTAGTATGCCGTATCTGTAACTATGGCATGCTTTCTTAGAGTGATAAATGGGCACAAAGAAAACAAAGACTCTTAACCAAATCATGAAATGGAATAAGCCAAGTGACAATAATGGTTCTTTCCTGATATTAAGGTTGATTGGTAATGTAACTATACTTCTTCATAATATTCTGTATTTTCCAGGTTTTCTAGAAAAAGGAAACTCAGATGAAATAAAATTGGTCAGGAAGGAAAAGGAAAGGGGAGAAAGGGAAGGAGGAAGAGAAGAGAGTGAAGTAAGAAGTGGCCTGGTTACATTAAAAGAATTCAAGGATATTTATGCACAGAAGGTAGAAACTGAATGATTTCAAACTTACAAACAAACTTAATTTGAAACATAATATTATTATATTACTCTTGAGGGTTTCTTCTTGCTCCTTTTCTTTTGTCAATGTAGTAGTATTTTAAAACAGCACAAGAAGCATCCTGGAAATATTACAATAAACACAAGTATGACCTAGAAACATGTTCCTCTTGCTTTGGTTGAAACGGATGGAGAACAATGAATAACCCAAGAAAGCGTTCAAAATTATTGACTTTGAGAGAAAAATACAAAGATAGTGGGATGCAGGAACAATGTATACAAGAAGTAAACACAGGCACTCTGAGTTGGCTAAGGAAGCCACTATTTTTTCCCTATAGGAAGTGTGTTACCTGTGCTCTCTTCAGAAACTTTCTCCACATTATATCTGGGCCCCCATTAAGACAAAATTTTGTTAAGAAAATGCACATACCATCCCTGATACAAAGACTGACACTTTTAGTTTGTTTTTTTTAATGCTTACATTTAGAGGGGAAGAAAGGTACCTTTTCATTGTATGATTTTCCTTAATTTTGCATTTTCCCTCAAAACATATGCAAAATTTGCAACACAAAATTCTGCAGATTTATCTAGCAAATCTAAACCTAAGAGAGAGAGAGAGAAAAAAAAAACAATTCTTCCTAAACTGCTGATAGATTTTTAACATTTTGGTAACTGTTGTCTTTGCATATATAATTATTTTCTTGCTTCTCGGAATTACTTTTGGGTGAGCCTTTGCCAATCAGCTAATAAAACAATGACAACAAGCACGATATCACTACTCCATTCACAGATACTAGCTTCTCTATAAGTAATTCTTCATCTTCCCCACTGTCACACACATGATCTCCCTGAGGCTCTGAAACTCTGCAACAGCGAAAGGAGGAGGCATTACCTCTGATCTCCAAATTTACTTCATGTGCTTGCTGCATAAACCTCTTGGCAAACTTTATTTAACTATTTAATTTAGAAATATGCAGAATCACAGCCATGAGCCAAGAAGAACTCATCAAGCCCTGTCTGCTGTACTAATGTTTAAATTAGACAAGCAAAAGGACTGCTGAGCTTAATTTAATTAAATAAAGGGGCTTTTGATGTCAACCATGCTAAATTTCATACTCACTGCTTTAAAAATAAGCATTTTCTTGTAAATGTTTTCGTAAGAAACAAGATAAAATGTATTTGATCAGCTTCCATCAGCCTATTTTATTCATATGTCTTGGCAGGGGTAGGGTTGTGCTGGGAAATTCTGATGATTGGTCTGTTTATCAGAGAACTACACTATATCTGTAGGATTATCAGTAAAAAATAAATATCCACTCTATTATTTTTCTTGCTGAGTCTACTAAAAGAGAGACTTAAAAAAAAAAAAAAAAAAAGAACTATTCAAATGGATCCAGAGTGAAGACGTTGAAAAGAAAGAACTTCAATAAGGTATAGAGACAGAAATGCTCTGAGCCCAGGAATAAAGGCACAGAATGTACAAATTTTTTTTTTTTTTTTTTGGTTGTTTTTCTAAATGCTTAAATTTAGAGGGAGGGGAAAAGGGGCACTTTTTCACTTAATTTTTCAGTTTTTTCTCAGAATATATGCAAAGGGATAATACCATTTACATTTCTTCTGATAAGCTATCTGTCCTAGACAGAGAAAAATATGAAATAAAAGATCAAGAAAAATCAGTGACATTGTATTTTCTAACTAATTGCCTCTCAAAATAGGTATGAACTATGTGGACCTAGGTTCTTCAGTTTTTTATATTTTGAAAGCTATAAACAGATAGATAATTTTCTTTTTTTTGCCTTTCTCCCTCCCTCTCTTCTCAATGTGTTTTTGGAATATATAACACAAGTACATGGTACAAAATTTAGAAAGACACAAAAAAGTTGCATAACTAACCTCCCTGCCACTCCTGGCCTCCTCTTCTTTCAGTTCCCCTCCACAGAGCCTTTCTTATCAATTTCTAATATACCTTCCCAGAGATGTTCCATGTTTATGGAACTACATATGTATGTGTATGTATCCCCCTATATAAACAGAAATATACTATATCATTAGTAGCCTACATTACTCACTTACAAATTTGATATTACCACATATAAATTCAATTCCTGTAAAGTCACCTTTAAAAAATAGCTACATAGCCTCCACAGTATTCCATTCTACAAACGTATCATCATTTATTTAACCACTTCTCGACTGAGATACATTTAGTTGGATTCTAATCACCTCTGCAATGACTTGCAAAGAAGATTCTGATGTATTACAGGCAACTACTGACTACACAGTGGATAAGCTATTCTTAGATGCTAATGTAATTTTGGCTAATAGTTCCAAAGTGCCTATGAAACAAGAATACAATCCTTTAGCTAAAACCAAAGGTTATTTCAAGATCAATGAAAGTGAATTTATCTAGAAAAAATTCTGTACCATATTAGTTCTTTTAATCAAGGTGAGAGTACAAAGAAAACCTTTTAAAAAGTTAAATTCCAACTGGTAATATCTAATTACTGTTGATGTAATAACAATGACCAACTGATCATCACTAACTTATCCTCTTTTCTTCAGCTAACTTCAAATTACATCCTACAGAAAAGACTAGAAAGTTAGAACTCAGAACCAGAATGGATGTGTGTGTGTGTTAGTCACTTAGTCATGTCCGACTCTTTGCAACCCCATGGACTGTAGCTCGCCAGGCTCCTCTGTCCATGGGATTTTCCAGGCAAGAATACAGGAGTGGGTTTCCATCTCCAGGGGATCTTTCCAACCAAGGAATTAAACTCAAGTCTCCTGCATTGCAGGCTGATTCTTTACTCTTTGAACCACCGGGGAAGCCACCAGAATGGATCTGATTCTCAAATGAAAAACAGGAAGCCTTTAAAAAGGGGACAGTGGGTAATGTAACTTCACTGAACAGCAAATACATATAATTAGAGGAACTTATTCTTAAAGGGTGGAGAAGGCAATGGCAACCCACTCCAGTGTTCTTGCCTGGAGAATCCCAGGGACGCGGGAGCCTGGTAGGCTGCAGTACACAGGGTCTCGAAGAGTTGGACACGACTGAAGCAACTTAGCAGCAGCAGCAGCAGCAGTAGCATTCTTAAAGGGAGACTCTATATCCTTAAAAAAACCCTGCTAATCAACATTTGGATGAATGCTGTTAGCCCTTTCCCATTTTTCCTGTTGAAACTGAATTCCAATCATCAAATTCCACAATTGACAGTGCTATCTTGATCAGCTACAACAATGCTGACCTGATAGTCTGCTTTCCTGTTTCTAGGGAATTCCTTTTCCTGGTATCCATGTTCCGGTCTGAGACTAAAGTCCAGCCCTGAAATCCAGTGTGGGAATTTACCTTTATCAGCCATGATTAGATTATATGTCAAACACTGATCTGAGTGCCAAACCTAAGAGACAAAAATCCCTTCTCTTACAGAGGCTGATTGCCTGACAGAGTTGACTAGTGTTTGTCCTCCAAATTCTTCACTGCTCTGCTATATATATTCTGCAACATGAACAATCCCTCTGATAGTCTCCCTGGTAGCCAACTGCCAGCATATGACCAGGTTTATGAAACCCCTGGACACAGGTCCTTATTTACCTTGCCTAAACCTTGCTATCACCCACTCCAGTGTTCTTGCCTTGAGAATCCCAGGGACGGGGGAGCCTGGTGGGCTGCCGTCTATGGGGTCGCACAGAGTTGGACACGACTGTAGCGATTTAGCAGTAGCAGCAGCAACCCTCGCTATCATAGTGTAAGCTGCCGTATTCAACAGATCAAGTGCCATGTTTTTGTTCCTCTCCTGATTTGCTGTGCTGTGGATCATCGAAGAAGCCAGCTCTTTGGGAAGACTGCTTAGAGCTCAGATTGAAGTGTGGCCTCAACATGAATCTTTAGACTGCACTGTCCTATATGGAAGCCACTAGCCACACCTGACCGCTGAGCACGTGAAGTATGGCAGATGCTTCAAGTGTAAAATACACACTGGATTTCAAAGAAAAATAAAGAAAAGGAGAGAAAGAGAGGGAAAAAGGAAAGAAAAAGGAAGTACAGAAGGTGGGGGAGAGATCTCAGTAACCTTTTAAAGTGTTGATTAAATGTTGAAGTGATAACACAAACATAAATATATTATCAAAATTAATTCTAGCAATTTCTTATTTCTAAAATTTGGCTATTAGACAATTTAAAATTATATACATCATTTGCATTATATTTTTTTCTAAACTGTGCTGTTTTAGAATGTGTCACTAACGGCAGCAACAGCAAAGTCATTATTTTGAGAGGTTTGCCTGCATATCTAGATGTTGTTAGAAAAATATCTAAAGATGAAAATTCCTCTTTATAGAAAAACTGCCAGCTAATAAATAGTGGAGGAGTGCTAGACTACATCATTACCATTTTACACTCCTCCATCAGAATAACTGATTCAGGTGAGCATCATCAATGGATGCTAAGACCATTGGCAAAATGGTTGTTACAAAAAAGGCAATTTATCCAGTGTCAAAATAACGCCTGAGAGATTATTTACAACCCGCAAAACCAGGATCTAGTGGCCACCAATTTAACAAATAATCAAACTTAGCAAATGAGGAGTGGTACAGACTGACTTTTACATGCCTCTTGACATGTGGTAACATGAGGTAAAATTACCTACAAAGCATTTGCCCTAATGTTTTATTGTGAAAATTTTCAAACATACAGCAATGATGAAAGAATTTTATAGTGATTATCTGTACCTATACTCCCTAATATTTTACTATACCTAGTTTATCACATTCATTTTATCCTCATGTGCTTCAAAGTTAATTAAGGCCATCAGTAAACGATGTATGAATTACTCTTGCCAAACAAACTGAAGCTGAATCTAACCAAGCTTCCAATCCTAACTTTCAGTTTAGGTGAAATACACAGGGTATAGAAAAACAAGTTAGTTCACACTAAGAGGAAAAAGAAAAGCCCAGAATGTAGGACACTTTGTAAGATTAGATGGTTTAAAAAATTTATGCCATGAAAGAAAAATTTTAAGTGACTAGATTTCAGAGTCTAAAGAGACATAATAAATTCCAATTTGTCAGCCTAAATAACATTTAATTTTTAAAAAAGCTAATAAATCAAGGGTATGGGATTAACACATACAAGCTACTATACATAAAATATATAAGCAATAATGATTTACTGTACAGCACAGGGAACTACAGTCGGTATCTTATAATAACCTGTAATGGAAAATAATCTGAAACATATATAATTGAATCACTTTGCTATACACTTGAAACTTAACACAATATTGTAAACCAACTACACACCAATTAAAAATTAATCTTAAAAAAAGCTACAAAAAACATTCTCTCAACAACTAAAGAAATATGAATATGGACTGGATATTAGCTGATATTAAGGAATTATAATTAATTTTCTTAGATGTGATAGTAGGGGCTGTGGTTAAGTAGTATTATCCTTTTTTTAAGCAGACAAATGATAAAGACCCCATGGACAGAGGAGCTGGTAGGCTACAGTCCATGGGGTCACAAAGAGTCGGACATGACAGCGACTTCACTTTCACTTTTTCTTTTTTTCTTTAATACTAAAGAGAGAGAAAGAGTGTGTTTGTATATAACCATACATTTAAAAATTCTTTTATTTTATAGGTATAACACAAACACAGCAAATTGTGAACAATCACTGTATCTAAGAGGAGGGTAAACAGGTGTTAAGTGAGTTAGTTTTTCAACTTTTTTGTACATCTGTAACATTTCAGTATAGAAAATGGGGCGCTGGTTAGTTTAAAAAATTCATTGGGGAGAGTATGCTGTTCTCTTTTGTCTGCCCAAGCCTTTCAAATAAAAAGTGATCTTTGAAAAACAAGTCTTACCACAGACACACAAACAAACATGTCTCCATAACACTATTTCCACCTCAGAGCCAATGCTATTATTAGCTAAGAGTCTTCAATACACAATATTTGGATTGATAATTTAGTCTCTAAACAAAGGCTTTAATGCTATAGTGTTACAGAAGAAGCTCAGTCACAAGGTTAAACTTGAGACTGACCTCACTGTGACCAGTCTTTGTAATGTGTAGACTGAAACAGTCTGTCAAAAACTTCAGATTTTACTTCATATACCACCTGTATCCTGCAATAGATCTTGCATATCCTGTTAACTTCTGACACAAAGGTTTCTGTGATCTTTTCCCTTAAGATTTCATTCTATTCGAAGCCCCAAAGTCAACAGGGCAGCTCACTCTAAAGTCCAAAAACATATTCATTACCCACAATTAGAATTAGAAACAGAAAATTATTAGCAGAAACCACTGGATATGGTATACTGTGAACAAAATAAAAATATTAAATTTATATTACTAAAACAAGATTTAGAAAAACACATAAAACTAGGTATGAAATATTGTATGTAGCTTTAGTTGAGGGCAGGGGGAAATGACCACTGACAATCATGACCATTCTTTCCAATTACGGTTAGAAATGTCATATAACCTAGAAACAGAGAGGCACCTTGGAGGAAGCGGTGAAGATGACTAGACAATGCTGAACACTGAACTAAAAACTAGTATAATAATCAGGGCTTAGATCTTATGGTTAAAGAGAGTTCTCTGGCATAAAGGAGCAACAGCAGTGTATGAAACTACCTTGGGGAAGACAAATCAGCACACGGATTCAATGAAGGAATTAATTATACTTGTCCTGTTTCAAAGGCAATTAAAAAAAGGAAAAATTTTTTTACCAGGGTTTGTCTTTTCAAGCTGATACCATCGGTAAAATGCTCTTTTCTTCTGTTCACTCAGGTCTGACCCCTGCTGCAATAACCAGTGAGAGATCCGGCTCTGGCTGATACCTATGGAGAAAGAGAAACAGCTGCTGTGGGTGCTGCAGTGACGGACGTTCACGAGGCGTCTGCTGGCACTAGGTTACTGGGTACTTTACTCTCCTACTCTACAAGGAAGCTGCAACTTGAGCAAGGCTTTTAATATTGGGCTTCTTTGTAAAAGCTGGCTGCAAGGATAGATTCAGAAATGATCTATCAGAGGTCAAAGCATTTTATTTACCAAGACTTCAAAATGCTTTCTAAATTCATCTCTAAACCAGGTCCCAAATATGAGATAAAGTCAGAAGTTGATTCAATCTGTGCTCCTTCAACCACCGTCACCACCTCCACCCCAATACTGATTTATGACATTAGAACTTTTACCAGATATTTAGAAGGAAAAAAACCAAGACAACACATTATTGATACTGATAAAAAGATTTAGGGGCTGAGAAAGGAGAGGTCATTGAAAATACTCTCCTCAGTAAGGTTTCTGGATTATGTTAACTCATTTAGGCTAGCTCGCTTGTTGATTTATTTTCAGGCTTGTTAGTACAGATAACTAACAGCTGGAAGATTTACAGCTTATGTACAATAGCACCTCTTAAAAAACCCCAAGAGGTAAAGATGTTCCTTTAACAGACTTATCCAAACACTGAGCAGAATATAAAGCAGCAGTTTTCAGCTATCACTAAAAAGTTCTTGACAGCAATTAATAATAAATGTGAAACACCTCCACGTGAAAGTAAAAAAGCACATCTAAAACTTACTAGGATGAGAATAACATGCTCCTTCGGGTCATTATAGCTATTCCAAAAATGAATAATTCAACATACAACTGACAAAAGCGAAGAATAATAGGAAATATAAAACTATCTTACATGCCCATAAGGCACTTTCCAAAAGACCATTCAGCGACCATAAAGGGTTAACAGCACTAAACTCTCACAAGGAATTACTTATGGTAACTGGATAGTACTGAATACCACCTGTGAAACACCTGTTTAAAGTTATACTGCACAATAGGAAGAGTGGTTATCATGAAGTAATCACACGCCCAACATGAGAATCAGCAGGTCTAGTGATCACATTGAACTAATTAGAAGGAAGTCCCCAGAGTAGAGTTCTGTACTTGTAAAACTCCACATTAAAAGAAAAGTTGAGTAAATGGGGGAGGGGAGTTTTGTTAAGGTTGAGCTGAAGCATGGTTCTCTGATTGGAAACCTTTCATTTTCAAAGGATGAAATTCAGAATTTTCCAAAAACAAAGGGATTATGTTCTCAGATCATTCTCACAGCAGTTTTCCAATGGGTTGAAGATTTATGTCACGCAGGTGCTGGTAGCTATCACTGTATGCTTGTTTTAGGAGAATGCAAATTATTCAGTATAATTAAATTAGCTGTGTTTACCAGTGCTTTCACTGAAAGTCTGGTTTCAGGCATTACACTTTTTTTTTTTTTTTAACGTGACTTTTTAACAAGAGTGAAGAAAACAACCATTTACCACCATGAAATCAAAACTGATTTTCATGTCAACAAAATGAAACTATTTTACATGGATTCTTACACTGGCATCATATACTACTCAAAAACAGAGGGAATCTGAGGAAAATCTGTTAAGAAAAAATCAAAGAATATATTGGTTCTGGTACCTACAGTATTACATCTTCCTCAGTCAGTCAGATCACACACAGAACAAACCACAGCGCCGACTAGGCATTAGAGCTGTTCAAGCTCTAGCTGTGCTATAGCAAGGGAACAGGGCAAGAGCCCAGCAAATGGACAGTGAATTACGGTATATTCATATAATAAAATCCTGGGCAGAATTTTAAACTAATGCTCTGTAACAGCCAAAGACAAACAACAGAAAACCAAAACCAGCCAAACAAAAAGCCATCAACTCCAAGCGTTGGTAGGGAATGGAGTATAGGATACTTTCATATAGCTGATGGAAGGGTAACATATCAGGGCCCCTTTGGCAAAGAGCTGAGTTTATCTACTAAATCACTAGATTTACTAGATCTACTAAAAAGATCTATTAGATTTACTAAATTTACTAGAATCTACTAAAGCTGAACATATATGATCCAGCAATTCATTCCCACAGAAATGTGTACATACCCAAGAGAATGTGTTCAAAAACACATACACGAAGGCTTTTTTGAGCATTTTCTATCATAGTCCCTAGTTTAAAAAAACTCAAATACAAATAACAGGAAAATGCACAAACTGTGGTATCTGTGTATTCTACCACACACTACTATACACTGTTATTTGTTGCTATAGTTTAGTCACTCTGTCATGTCTGACTCTTTGTGACCCCCATGGGCTGTAGCCTGCTAGGCTTCTCTGTCCATGGGATTTCCCAGGCAAGAATACTGGAGTGGGTTATCATTTCCTACTCCAGGGGATCTTCCTGACCCAGGAACTGAACCCACATTTTCTGCACTGGCAGGTGGATTCTTTACCACTGAGCCATCACAGACTACTATACCAAGTAGGAAAAGGGTAAACTACTGCTATATGCAATCACATGGATAAATCTCACAAAAATAATTAATAGTCAGACATACACATAGAGTCATGCACAATACTGTATGATTCAATTCACGTAAAGTTTAAAAACAGACCCAGTTTATCTGTATGTATGATGATCAGAATAGTGCTTAACTGATTAGGAGGGAGGTTAATGACTGAAGGCATGATGAGAAAGGCCTATGTAGTCACCAGCGCTCTTCTTGAACTTAATCTGGATGGTGGTTGCATTTGTGTCTTCACTTTGTAAAAGTTATTAAACAGGGTACTTTTCTCTTTACATTGTATTTCAATAAAAAATGGTTTTTTTCCGCAAAAAAAGTTTTAAAAATTCTATGTAGTGCTAAAAAAAATGAAGTATGTATCAATACGGAAAGATGTCCATGATATATGGAAAAGTACATAGTTTAATGAATACACATATTTTTATATAATCTATGTTGTTCTGTACAGTAACAAAAGCTCATATATAGCCAAAGATACACTATATGAACATAGAATGGTGGACTCTCCCTCCATTGTGCATCTCTATACTGTTTTCTTATTCTGTCTACAAATATTTATTAATGTTATTTTTATCTTTTCCCTTTAAACACAACAAACTTTATTGGTTGCTTTATGAACACTGTAATTAAGTTAAACAAAACATAAGTGCAAAAAGAAGTTAATTTCACCCTTCCCTGGCCAATTCCATTCTGGGGTAAGCAATGTTAACTGTTAATATATGTTGTTTTGCAATTTTCTCTATTTGTAATAATTAATTTAATAAAACAGAGAGAGAAGTTAATAAAGAATAGCCTCCTGTCCAGTCTTTTGTGAGGGGAAGAAATAAACAAGGAACTTCTTGTAAACTTAATCTCACTTTTTGTAAGAAAACAAAGTAATAAATCAGGTAGCTTTTTCCAGAAAAGGCACTATAAAACTAGAGCATCTACAATAATACATTTCACAATGATATTTCTTAGTTAGCAACTTCTTCTGGGGCTGTTCCATGTCTTTTGAACTTCAACTGAGCTAGTGTCAAAAGGCCCTGAAGCCTCTCTTTACTGGGAGAAAATTCTCCTAATTCCCTTTACCACTGTTTCCACTGCTGAAAACAATGTCATTCTCTGATGAAAGTTTTATCTCCTCAAAAGCTCTTTTCTACCTTGCACAGGGCAGACGAAAAGAGAAATTTACATATAACCTTCATACACTGAGAGACTAAAATTAACCCCTGATTAATTTCTTTCCGATAAGGAAGTGATCACATTGTATTCAAAGGATGAAAAAGCCTCCCTGCCCATCTCATTCATATTCCTTTCTGAGTGTCAGCTTTATCAGGCTCCTTCCAGTCCCTCAAATACCATGCTCCCTTCCACTAGAGGGCTCTCCACCACAACCCATTCTTGTCCAAGTCCCCCAGTACTGCAAATTTCAATGCTGCTTCTTCCTCTAACTTCCTGTGGCGTGTGATACATCATCTTCATGCTTGGAATGCTGGATACAAACCCCAACACAACTTTTTAGCCAGCTTCAGGGATTGCTATGTTATCTCCTCTCATGTTAGTGCCCCAAGATTCCATGTTTAAGCATCTTTTCTCACTCTACACTCTCTCTTTGGTCATCTCATCTACCAAAAATCATGGTTTAAAGTATTTAAATACCAGTGACTTCTAGCTGCTGCTGCTGCTAAGTCACTTCAGCCGTCACTGGAGCACCAGCCTATTCCTTTCAAACCATCTGCTGGATAGCATCATGAGAATTTCCCACAGGCCTTCAACACAGTAAACTTGATTCATTAGCTTCCTCCTTTAAATCTGCTCTTCTTGCTGTGTCCTCCATCTCAATTTTATCTTCCATTCCACTCATTCTCCAAACTCTCACATGCTTACTAAATCCAACCTTTTCTCTTCCAAAAACTCTCTTTTTCCAGTCCTCATTCCTGCAGTTTGGAATCTCAGCCTCCCTTGCCTAGATAATGGAAATAACTTTGATGAAAAGAACAAGTCATCTAAGATACATAAAACGAAAAACCCTCAAGATCAGATCCTTTTTAATTAGAAAAAGTAGAATGTGCTTCATGAAATTTTCTACTTGAGAGCTACAGTTATTTCTGCAATTCACCTTCCACACTGTGAGAGACATGTCTCAACATTTTTAAGTTAGAAGGCATGCATCCATTCCCCATAAAAATAAGTCACAAACTCAGAGAAAAAAGTCCTTCCTCTATCTTTAACCCTTCTCTCATCCTTAAACGTATCCTTGTTTATTTGGTGTGAATATTTCCAATCTCCTTCCTATGCATTTAACAAACAAACATGTACATACATGTGCTCCCCTGGTGGTTCAGACAGGAAAGAATCTGCCTGTAATGCAGGAGTCATGGTTTGATCCCTAGATTGGGAAGATGCTCTGGAGAAGGGAATGGCGACCCACTCCACTATTCTTGCCTAGAGAATCCCAAGGACAGAGGAGCCTGGCGGGCAGTCCATGGGTTGCAAAGAATCATACATGACTGAGTGACTATCACTTTTACATATATGCCATCTAGGTTTTTTTTTTAAAACACACATTTGGAGTTATTCCATACGTAGTAAGTAACAATGTTTCTCACATCTTAGAATTTTCTCATGTAGCACACTATGAATCTTCATCATTCTAAGCTACATGGTATTTTACAGCAGAAATACACCATAATCCACTTAAACACTGACCTATTATTAGACATTTCAACTGTTGCTAACATTTTATGATTATAAATGATGCAATGAACACTCTATGCCTGTCTTTGTGTATGTAAATAAATATTTTAGGGCTAATTTACAGGGATGGAATTTGATTTGTAGCATATGAGTGGCATTTAACTTTGTGATAGATACTACCAAATTGTTCCCTGAAGACTGTACCCAGTTTTATATTCTAACCAACATGGATGAGCATTTTCCCCTACATCATCACCATTACTAAATATTATAAAATTTACTTTTTAAGTCTGATTTGTAAATATTAACACATGCTCATTATAAAAAGAATTCTAAGCGATTCAGAGGAGAGTAAAAAACTTAGGAGGATAGCTAATAAAATAAATTTAGCCAGATTTTTACCACTTAGAAATAACTACACTCATTACAAAATCACTCCAAGCATACTTGGACACCAAATAGGCAGAAATAATTACTAAAATGAGATACTACTACATTCTGAATTTTAAAATGTAAAAACATCAAATAAGTTTGATTTGATTCTAACACAAGAAAAAAAATTTAAATACACTAGAGAGAAGTGTTAGTTACTCAGTCATGTCTGACTCTTTGCAGTTGCATGGACTGTAGTTCGCCAGGCTCCTCTGTCCACAGGAATTCTCCAAGCAAGAATATTGGAGTGGGTTGCCATTTCCTTCTTCAAGGGAACTTCCTGACCCAGGGATCGAACCTAGGTCTCCTGCATTACAGGCAGATTCTTCACTGTCTGAGCCGTGAGGGAACCCTGAGAGAAAGATCTACTCAAGTTTAGCAAATCCTTCTCTAAGGGAAATGGCGTTTCTAAGGGTGCAATAAAACAAACAAACAAACAAGGATCATATAAAAACATTAGGAGGCTGGAAGCACTGTTTTCTAACTTGTGGGCAGTATCTAATGGCTCCTGGCTAAAAAAACTAAGAAAATTAGCTGACTGTGATAGCTAGGCTCCAGGATGACTCCTAATGATTTTCTCAGTGTTCCTACCTGTATGTAATCCCCTCCAACACTGCTTCAGGGTTGGTGTGTGCAACCAACAAAATATGATGACTTACAAGGCTAAGTCATGAAAAGTTACTGTTTTGCTCTCTCTTAATAGTTGGTTCTGAGAAAAGCTAGCTGCCATTTCAGCCCTATGAAGAAATCCATGTGGCAAAGAACTGAAGTGTTTCACTAACAGCTATGCAAGTGAGCCCTCTTAGAAGTCATTCCCCTAGCATTAGCTAAGCTACTGATTACTGTAGCCTCCTGAGACACCCTGAACGAGAATGACCTAAGCTGCTTCTGGAATCTTGATCTATAAAGCCTGAGTGAGAGAATAAAAATGTAGGTTCTTTCAAGTTGCTAAGGTCAGTGTAATCTTTTCAGTAGCAACAGATAACTAATACACATGCATTATAACATACTTTCCTCATTTCCTTCTCCAGTCTGTATATCCATCTCCTATATTTGGGAGATACTTGACTATTTATTTCTGTATAGTCAACATTCTGTCCTGGACTCATAACTGCCATAGCTGTTTGCTCACAGTTGTATATTTAAATGAAATCAGGATTTATCATACAGTTTCCCACCGTTTCCATTCCTAGCTCTGTATTTTTGCTTTTGTTGTTCAGTTGCTAAGTCATGTCTGACTCTTTGTGACTCCATGGACTACAGTACCCCAGGCTTCCTTGTCCTCCACTATCTCCCAGAATTTGCTCAAACTCATGTCCACTGAGTCAGTGATGTTATTCAACAACTCTGTTGTCCCCTTTTTAACTGAGGCGTATTTTACATACAGTGAAGAGTTCAATGAGTTCTGACATACGTATACACACAAGTGACCATCACTCAAATCAAGGTATAGATTATTTTCATGCTGTCTAAAAGACTCCCCTTGTCCTCTTTCCAGTTAATGCTTTAATTTTCTATTTTAAACTTTTGGTTAGTAAGATTTCTTCAGTTTTTACCAGCAAAGGTTTATTGTTGCTGCATTCCCCAGTCCTTGTATGCTTGCCTTTCACGTTTATTCTTTAAGGAAAACACTACAAGGGAATTTTAGGGGAGAGTGTTACACTTTCCTTTAAAATGTTAAATGGCTGTAATGTCAGGAGGTAGCAAAGTAAGGCTTTCTGAATAGTTAGTCCCCCCAAAATGCAATGAGAGCAAAAACTGCTCTACCATAAAAGTACTGGCTGAAGTTGTCAAAATGAACTTTTTCAGAAATCTGGAAATTAACCAAAGGTGTACAAGTATTCAAAAGAAAAGCTAAATTTTAGTAAGGCCAGCTATACGAAATTTTAATTTGACCTACACTCATTCCCATCATACCAGCATTGCAATCACAGTGAATAGCAAGGGTGCTCTACTAGCCACTGGAGAGGGAAAAACATGTTTGGAGTTCCCCAAAACACCATTCTAAGAGAACTGTCATTATTTCACCTGTTTGGCAACTTCTGGGAAACTCCCATTTGCAAAGGCTATTCTCATTTGACCTTATCCAGACCTCACTCAGTGTGAATAGCCTTTTCCCTGGGAGGGGAGAAGGAAGGGAAGTGGTTTGTAGAAAACGATCAGTGGTGATCATTTAACATTGCAGGTGCCTGAAGTGATGATGCTAACAGTTGGGGCAAACAAAGAACTGAACAAAATATTTAAAAAGCTGAGGAATTCTTAAGATGTCTATGAGGGTCTTTGGAAAACTCTGACATAGTTCCAGGAATCTACAAGGCCAGGTACATGTACAGGGCTGTGCACATGTCTAGGGCTGTGTGCATGACCAGGGCAACATGCGTCACAGCAAAGAACTATGAAGCCCTCACCTCTGGCTGACTCTGAGACACCTTACAAGCAGAAAGTGAAGGGTAAGGTAGAATTATAAACTGTCTGCCTGAGCATTAAAGGAATGTTTCAATATATATACAGAGTCCCTCAGCAAAGCTGGGAAATTTATTGCTTGTAAGCATTTAAAGAAATCTCTATCCAATAATTAGCTGATTGCTAAGCTAACAAGGAAGAGACTTCAGAAACCACATACTACAAAGATAAAGAATACTGAATTTACAGGATTAGATCAGGAAAGTACCTAAACAAAGAGCAACAAAAACAATTATAAATCAAGGGGCAGGGAGGAATCTGATTTCAAGAGTTTCCACATTAAACTGCCAGTTTGGGGGGAAAAAAAAAAAAGCTTATGACCCATGCAAGGAAGCAATAAAGTATGACACACACAGCACAAGAAGCAGTCACTAAGAAACGTCTTCGAAGAAACACAGGTGTTAGACTTACTAGACAAAGATTTCAATCAGGACTAAATGCAAGTATGAGAAAAATGCATCATCGAACAGAATATCAATAAAGAGGCAGGGATGACAAGAAAGAATCAAATTCTGGAGTTGAAAAGTACAATAAGTAAAATGAAAAAATTACTAAAGAAACTCAACATCAGATGTTAACTGGCAAAAGAAATATTCAGTAAACATGAAGATGGGTTGATTGAGATGATCTTTTATAAGAAAGAGAAATAAAAATAATGAGGAAAATATAGTAGAGTATCAAAAACCTGTGGGACACCACCATGTATACCAACATATACATAACGGGATTCCCAGGATGAAGAGAGAGAGTAAAGTTAAAGAAAAAAAAGAAAGAATATTTGAAATGGTCATAAAATTCAAAAACTTAATGAAAAACAACCTACACATTCAAGAAGCTCAACAATCTGCAAGTAGGTAGCATTTCAGAGGGGCTTCAAACAGCTCTGGACTTTTATGCTTAGTGCAGAAATGATAAATAGTGACTTACTGGAGTAGGATGTTTGTGTGGCTTACCAGGTAGGTGAGAGGGTGCTACACTCTGGGAACTTAGTGGGCTACAGTTTTGTAATCAGAGGAAAAGTAGGGAGGGGGGAAAAGACAACTTTCTTCCTCATTCTTAAGTAGACGTCATGCTTACATCAACCCCTTCTCCAGACTGGGGAGGGGCATTTTTTCCTCCCTAAATGGTCAAGCCAGGACTGTCATGGCACTATAGAACAATTATTTCAGGTGTCAGTACAATGAAAGTCTTTCATTTTGAAAGGTCACCTTTTCATCAATTATTGTTTTCATGTGTGCAGAGAGCATGTCCTAGGGTTCATTAACTTACTGAGCTCACTGGGCAGGATGTGGATCTCACGCCACCATTGTTTTACTGTTTAGGCGCACTTCTCATGCTTCTGTTGCATGGTTTTATTGCTCAGCAAGCCTGTCTGGTTTTGTGGTTAAGCAAACCTGCTTTCCTGAGTGATCATTAACTTACTGGGGTCTCCTATATTTTTTTCTATTTACAATCTCCTGCTGCTAAGTCACTTCAGTCGTGTCCGACTCTGTGCGACCCCTGAGACAGCAGCCCACAAGGCTCCCCCATCCCTGGGATTCTCCAGGCAAGAACACTGGAGTGGGCTGCCATTTCCTTCTCTAATGCATGAAAGTGAAAAGTGAAAGTGAAGTTGCTCAGTTGTGTCCGACTCTGAGCGACCCCATAGACTGCAGCCTACCAGGCTCTTCCGTCCATGGTATTTTCCAGGCAAGAGTACTGGAGTGGGGTGCCATTGCCTTCTCCGACAATCCCCTAGTGGGATTAACTATTTAATCACCTACTTTGATCCTGTGCTCCACCTCTATCAGATCCAATCTAGGTACATCATAAATTGCTGAAAACCACAGTCAAAGAAAATTTGAAAGCAGCAAGAAAGAAGGGACTTACTATGTACAAGGAATGCTCAGTAAGTTACTCACTACAGATAACTATACTTATTGTAATAACTAATTTGCAATGCATATAAATGCTGGTCTATTATACTGCAAACCAGAAATTAATATATTGGGCTTCCCAGGTGGCACCAATGGTAAAGAACCCTCCTGCCAATGCAGGAAGACACAGAGATGTGGCTTTGATCCCTGGGTAGAAAGGATCCCTTGGAGTAGGAAATAGCAACCCACTCCAGTATTCTTCTCTGGAAAATTCCATGGTCAGAGAAACCTGGCCATGGGGTCATAAGAAGTTGGACATAATTAAGCACACTTGCAAGAGAGGTAGAGATGTTAACTATATTTCAAAAAAAATAAAAATAAGCATATCAATGGCTGATTTCTCATCAGAAACCATGAAGAATGATATATTCAAAGTGCTGAAGGGAAAAAAAAAGACCAATTAATAAGTACTCTATATCAAGCAAAACTATCCTTCCAAGCAAAGTAAACATTAAGACACTGCCCAATGAACAAAACCAGAGAGAATCCTGTATGGCCAGAAGACCTGTCATACAAGAAATACTAAAGAGTGTTCTTTGAACAGAAACAAAAGGACACTAAACAGTAATTCAAATACAGTACTGCATAGGAACTTGGGATGTAAGGTTCATGAATCAAGATAAACTGGACGTGGTCAAGCAGGAGATGGCAAGAGCAAACACTGACATCTTAGGAATCACGGAATTCAAATACACATGAAGAAATAAAGAGTGTCAGCAAAAGTAACTACAGCAGGTAAATATAAAAGACAGTATAAATGTATTTTTTCTCTGTAACTTATTTTTTCCCAATTTGAATTAAAATAAAACTGGAAAATGCAATAATTATAAATCTAAGTTGATGGGCACAAACTTAGATTTATAAATCTAAGTAAACTGAATGGCAAAACTGGCACAAAGCTGAGGGGCGGATAGGGAATGAAGCTCTAAAGGAGTAAAAAAATTCATATACTATTGAAATTAAGTTAGTATTAATCTGAACTAGATTATTATAAACTAAGATTTTATGGTAATCTCCAGGGCAATCAATGACAACAAATTTTTTAAAAAGCAGAAGAAAGGACAAGAGATTTAAACTGTACACCAGAAATATGTATGAAATATGTATGAAACAAAAGAAGGAGGAAATTGAGCAACAGGGGAATAAAATAGATGCAAGACATACAGAACAAATGACAAAATGGCAGATATAAATCTTACTTGATCATATCTACATTGAATGTAAATGGATTATACATTCTTAGACAAAACAGATGGGAAGAATGGGTTAAAAATTGATCACACTGTATACAGTTTATAAGAGATACATTTTTTTCCATGTGCTAATCTTCTTTTTTATTTTCCACATAGTATTTCTTTATATTCTCAGAATTGGCTTAGAAGTTCAAGCCTCATTCAATTTTTTTTAATCGCTAAGATAATAAGCTTTATAGACTTTTAGCAGTAATACTAGATGCCAGAAAATATGGAAGAGATATATTTTTTATTCCAAGATACAAATAGATTGAAAGTCAAAGAATGCAAAGAGATGCGCCACATAAAGAGTAACCAAATAAAAACTGGAGTAGCTATATTAATGTTACACAAAACATACTTAAAGATACTACTTGTAACAAGAGATAAAAACATTTTAGAATGACATAACATGAGGAAGACATAATGAAAAATATAAAATGTGTGAGGCAAAAACGGACAGAACTGAAGGGAGAAATAGACAATTCAACAATAACTGGAAACTTTAACATACCATTTTCAATAATAGAACAACTATACAGAAGATCGGAAAGAAACAGAACACTTGAACAACAATAAAAACCTTTTAGACCTAACACACATCTATAGAACATTTCACTCAATAACAGCAGAATACACATTCTTCTCAAGTTAAGTGTATGTGAAATATTTTCCAGAATAGAACATTTCTGGACACAAGACAAGTGTTAACAATTTTTAAATTGAACAAAGTATGTTCTCCAAACACAACAGAATGAAATTAGAAATCAATAATAGGAAAAAAATTGGGGAAATTCATAAATATGTGCAAATTAAACAACACAATCCTAACCAATGAGTCAAAGAATAAGAAATCACAAGAGAATTAAAACTACTTTGAGATGCTTAAACACACATACACATCATACCAAAATGTATGAGATGAAGACAAGGAAGTGCACAGAGAGAAATTTACTGCTATAAATGCCTGTATTAAATATGGAAAAAAGATCTGAATAATCTAAGCTTTTACCTTAAAAAAATTAGAAAAAAGAAAAGCAAATTAAATCCAAGACAAGCAGAAGGAAGAAAATAATGTAGAGGCGAAACAAATGAAATAGAAAATAGAAACAGGTAGTGGAGAAGATAAATGTAATAAAGAATTGGTTCTTTCAACAGGTCAACAAAATTGAGAAACTTTTAGGTAGATTTACAAAGCAAAATGAGAAAAGACTCAAATGACTAAAATCAGCAATGAAAGGACATTATTTTTTTTTCTTTTGCTGTGCATTTAATAAACATATGTTAATGAGCAAAGGATTTTGAGAACGGTGGGAAATAAAAATATAAATAAGCCATGGTCCTTCCTCTCAAATGCTCAGTCTAATGGAAAGACAGACGTGTAACCTGCCTAGTAAATACTACTGTGCTGCTACTGCTGCTAAGTCGCTTTAGTCGTGTCCGACTCTGTGCAACCCCATAGACGGCAGCCCACTAGGCTCCTCTGTCCCTGAGATTCTCCAGGCAAGAACACTGGAGTGGGTTGCCATTTCCTTCTCCAATGCATCAAAGTGAAAAGTGAAAGTGAAGTCGCTCAGTCGTGTCTGACTCTTAGCGACCCCATGGATTGCAGCCTACCAGGCTCCTCCGTCCATGGGATTTTCCAGGCAAGAGTACTGGAGTGGGGTGCCATTGCCTTCTCCAGAAAGGACATTATTGACATTATAGAAATAAAAAGAACAATAAAGGAATTCTGAGAACTGTATGCCAACAAATTATATACCTAGATAAAATAAACTGCTAGAACTTGATTCACGAAACAGAAAATCTGAATAAGATATATAGCAAGTAAACAAATCAGTAGCCAAAAATCTTCCCACAAAGGATGAGCAAATGGTTTCAAGTGTAAATTCTACCAAGTGTTTGAAAAATAATTTCACACACAAACTAGCACCAACTCATTACAAAATTTCAAAAAACAGAAAAGGAGGAAACACTTCGCAACTCATTCCATGAGGTCAGTATTACCCTGATACCAAAACCAAATGAAGACTACAAATCAATGTCCCCAGTGAACATGGATATACAAATCCTCAACCAAAGACTAGTAAGCTGAATCCAACAACATATAAAAAGGATTATACACCATGACCAAGTAGGAATTACCTCAGGAAAGCAAAGTTTATTCAACATATGAAAATCAATCAATGAAGTATAACATATTAACAAATGATAAAACCTATGAAATTATTTTAAAAGACACACAAAAAAAAGCATTTTGAAAAATCCAACATCATTTCATGATACAGAACACTCAATAAGCTATGTTTAGGAGTAAACTTCTTACCTTAATGGAGTACATCCATGAAACACCCATAGCTGATATCATACTTAGTGGCTAAAGATAGAGAGCTTCACCACTAAGATCAGGAACATGAGGATGTTCACTCTTACTACTTCTATTCAGCATAATTAAGAGGTTCTGCTGCTGCTGCTGCTGCTAAGTCGCTTCAGTCGTGTCCGACTCTGTGCGACCGCATAGACGGCAGCCCACCAGGCTCCCCCGTCCCTGGGATCCTCCAGGCAAGAGTACTGGAGTGGGTTGCCATTGCCTTCTCAAGGAGGTGCTAGCCAGGGCAATAAGGCAAGATAAAGAAATTAAAGGCATCCAGATGGAAAAGGGAAAAGTAAAGCTACCTCTATTTGCAGATGACATGATCTTGTGAAAACTCTGAAGAAATACACATGAGTACATGCAAACAAAAACTATCAGAACTGAAGAACATATATACCAAGGCTGCAGGATACAAGATGAACATACAAAAATTAAATGCTATTTCTAGCCACTGCTGCTGCTGCTGCTAATTTGCTTCAGTCGTCTCCAACTCTGTGCAACCTCATAGACGGCAGCCCACCAGGCTCCCCCGTCCCTGGGATTCTCCAGACAAGAACACTGGAGTAGGTTGCCATTTCCTTCTCCAATACATGAAAGTGAAAAGTGAAAGTGAAGTCATTCAGCCGTGTCCAACTCTTAGTGACCCCATGGACTGAAGCTTACCAGGCTCCTCCATCCACGGGATCTTCCAGGCAAGAGAACTGGAGTGGGGTGCCATTGCCTTCTCCGTTTCTAGCCACTAGCAATGAACAATCCAAAAATGAAATTCAGAAAGCAATTCCACTAACAATAGCTTCAAAAACAATAAACTATTTAGGAAGAAATCTTAACAAAAGTAATGCAAGACTTGTAAAATGAAAATTACAAAATATTGTTGAAAGAAATTGAAAAATACCTAAATAGAGGAACATCTCATTTTCATAGCTTGGAAGACTAAACACTGTTAAAATGACAATACTTTCTAAATTAATTTATAGCTTCAGTCTAACTCCTACTAAAACTCCAGCTGGCTTTTCTAAAGAAATTCTAAAATTCCTATGGAAATGTAAGGGACCCAGAATAGCCAAAATAATCTTTAAAAAGAAGAACAAAGTTGAAGAACTCACACTTCCCAATTTCAAACATACTGTCAAACTATAGTAATCAAGTCTGTGTGGTACTGGCATTTCCTGCATTGTAGGCAGATTGTTTATCACTGAGCCACCACGGAAGCCGGGCATTAGGAGACATACAGGTCAACGGAATGGAACTGAAAGTCAGGTAACAAACCCAAACATTTATCATCAATTGATTTTTGATGAGGGTAACAAGAAAATCGAATGGGAAAAGACCAGTCTTTTCAACAAACTGTGCTGAACTAGATGCCTACATACAAAAAAATATTATGCTGGACTCCCATTTCACATTGTGTATGAAAACTAACTTAAAATGGATCAAACCTAAATATAAGAGCTAAAATTATAAAACTCTTAGAAGAAAACAGACATAAATCTATGTGACTCTGAATCAGGTAATGGTTTCTTAGCTATGACAAAACAACAACAAAAAACTGGACTTCATCAAAATTAAAGTTAGGTACTTCAAAAGTCACCAACAAGAATGTAAAAATATTTGCAAACCCTCTATAGGACAAAGGACTTGTATCTAGAATACATAAAGAACTCTTACAATTCAATATGAAAAAAACAAAACTCAAAACACAGGCAAAGGATTTGACTAGATACCTCCTCAAAGAATATGTATAAATGGCCAAAAGGCACATGAAAGAAATGCTCAACATCAGTGACTGCTAAGAAAACACAAATCAAGACTACCAGATACGGCTTCATAACCACCAGAATGGCTATAATTAGAAAGACAAGTGTCATAAAGATGTAAAACAACTGGATGGCTCGTACATTTGTGGTGGGTCTGTAAAATGGAAAAGTTTGGCAGCTTTCCAAAACATCAAACATAGAATTACCATATGACCCACAATTCCATTCTGTGTTATATTCTAAGAGAATCTGCCTACACAAAAACTAGTACATAAATGTTCATGGCAGCATTACGCACAATAGCCAAAAAGTGGAAATAATCCAATTGTCCCACAACTGATGAATAAATAAAAGGTGTTAAATCCATATAAAGGAAAATCACTCAGCTCTTAAAAGGAATGAAGTGCTGATACATACTACAACATGGATCAACCTTGAAAACAGTGAAGGCAGACACAAAGGCTTATATAATGTATGAGTCTATTTCATGAAATACCCAGAATTCTGTCTATAGGTAAATCTATAGACAGAAAATAACTTAGTGATTGCCAGGAGCTGAGGGAATAAGGGACTAAGGAATTTTTGCTTACAGATACAGGGTTTCTATGTTGAACAAGTCTATGTAGGAATATTCCCATGACTCCTGTTGCCTCACCCCTTTAGAACTGTTACCTTTAAACAAAGATCAGGGATCAACCATTCATAACTAAAATACTTTCAGGGCAACTTGTTAGCTTACCCAGGATGGAGGAGGCATGTGTCAATGTCTAACATTTTCCTTAGATTCGGAATTCTTATTTTATTTAGACTGTGTTTTAAGGTTCTTCACCACTTTAGTGAAGACTGAATTTTTTTTTTTTTATTGTTTATGCTGGGTTATGATGAGACAGAAATGGAAAAAAATTCTATTATTTTTAACTAGCGGTAGCTTTCAATTTTTTAAAATCTAGTGATGTAATGGGAAAAAAAGCAAGCCTGTTAACTTGTAGCCTGATTGATCCTATTTAATTTTCCAAGAGGCTGCAAATCTTTTAGTTATGTTTGTTGGCCATTTATACTTCATCTTCTATAAATTATGTACTGATAGCTTTGCAAATCTTTCTACTGGGTTGTTTTCATAATAACTTGCAATTGCTCTTTTGACATTTATAGATACCAATTCTTTGCTCTTGCTATTTCAAATTATATTTCAGGGTAAATTCTGTTTATAGTGTCTTTTACTGGATATATGCTTAAAGTTTTTATACAGTTAAATTTATCTAAATTTATCTCTGGGGATTTATGTGTTATTTCCTATTACAAAATAATAAAAAATATTCAGAACAGTAACGTTAAGGCTTTTTATCCAGCTTGAATACATATATATGAAAGTGTTAGTCACTCAGTTGCGTCTAGCTCTTTGTGACCGCCATGGACCAGCCTGCCAGGATCCTTTGTTCATGGAATTCTTTAAGAAAGAATATTGGAGTGGGTTGCCAGTCCCTCTCCAGATATATATATATATTCACACAGAGATATACAGATATATAGATATCCTTATTCCATATGAAAACTGATGTGTGTTTCTGGTGAGATGTTAAGACCTATTTTTATTTTCTCATTTTCAAATGGACAACCAACGGGAAAACATTATTTCCTTACAGATTTAAAAGAATTCCTTTACTTAAGCTGAATTTCCTAATAGATCCAAGGATCTATTGTTGAAATCTGTTTTGTACAAACAATACATTTACCAATCTGCCAATACGATATTATGTAATCACTCTAAACATACAGTTTAATATGTGGCAGGACAAATTTGTTCAAACTCTTTTCTCTGTACCTTTTAAAGAATGTCTTGGTTATTCTTATGAATTTTTTCCTACAGATGAACTTTAGAATTAGGTTAAAAAAATGACATAATCCTGTTGTGGTTCTGATTGGTATCAAAAAGCACCCAGAGCAAACTGTTGAAACTTGAGCTGAATGTGGCCAGAACATGTTGCTGCTGAGCCTATGACATGGTTGTGTTTTAAAACTGGTGCCTAAAAATAAAATCAGTCACCTCCTTCCCACAGCTTAAAACCCATTCCCTCCTCGTTCCACTTAACACATATTAAGCTGCATTATACTTTTATACTTTTAAGGACAAACAGTGCTCCATAACATGAATGCACTATAATTTATCTAGCTGGTCCCCTACTGATGGGCACTTCGGTTATTAATGGCCTTTTGCTATCATAACGTATGCTGCAATAAATATTCCTACACATTCATTATTCTAGACATAAGCAAATATTTCTATAGGATAAAATCTTAAGAGATAAATTATATGATCAAAGGGGATGTACATATACATTTTTTAAAAATAGAAATGTTATACATACAAAAGACTAAGTGCATTTAAAAGTAATATATTATCAAGTTGAACTGTTGTCTAAATATTTAGCTAAACAAAATTTATTTAATTATTAAACAAGTATTTAATGTCTCTGTGTGAGATTAAGGCAAAAAAATGGTTTAAGACAGTTACTGAATTGCTAAATTTTAACAGTTGGTTGAAAATTAGTCTTCAGAGCCTGGAATGGATTTTTAAAAAACAGTGATAATTAAAAAGGGATAATGTAGGCATATATCAAAACACCGCATAGTACAACCTTAAATATATACAATTTTTGTCAAAAAAATTTTTTTTAAAAAAAGATGACGACAATGCTATAAAACATGGGCAACTGATTTAAACAGGCAATTCACAAAAATGACATGTAAATGGCTAATAAACATGAAGTGATGTTTAACCTGCACAGTAATCAGGGAAATGCATTTAAAACTGCAATGATGAAAGTTTCTGAGTAGATCTTAAAAAGTCTTCATCACAAGAAAAACAAGTTTTGTAACTAGGTATAGTGACAGATGTTAGTTAGATGTGTTATGGTGATCATTTTGTAATGTATATAAAATTCAAATCATTATGTAGTACATGTGAAATTTATATGTTACATGTCAACTATACCTTAATAAAAAATTAAAAATGGGGCTTCCTTGGCGGTCCAGTGGTTAAGAATCTGCCTTGCAGTGCAGGGGACATGGGTGTGATCCCTGATCCAGAAGATCACACATGCTGCTGAGCAGCTAAGCCCATGAGCTGCAACTACGGAGTCCCTGTGCTACAGCTCCGGAAGCCTGCAGGCCCAGAGCCCACGCACCACAACAGAGAGAAGCTCCCTCGCCTCAACTAGAGAAAGCCCAAGTGCAGCAACAAACAGCCCGTGTGCCACAATGAAGGCCCAGCACAGTCAAAAATAAATACATAAATAAATCCTTTTTAAAAAATTAAAAATAAAACTGCAATGACATACCATTTCACTTCTATCCAGTTGGAAAAACATGAAAAAGTCTAACAATATATCAATTATTGACAAAGATGGAGAGCAATGTTTAGAATGCAGATGCTTACAACTGGTTTGGAGAATGATCCAAGCTGGATGTTCATCAATGTTTATACTGCTGCTGCTGCTGCTGCTAAGTCACGTCAGTAGTGTCCGACTCTGTGCGGCCCCAGAGATGGCAGCCCACCAGGCCCCGCCGTCCCTGGGATTCTCTAGGCAAGAACACTGGAGTGGGTTGCCATTTCCTCCTCCAATGCATGAAAGTGAAAGTCAAGTCGCTCAGTCGTGTCCGACTCAGCGACCCCATGGACTGCAACCTACCAGCCTCCTCCGTCCATGGGATTTTCCAGGCAAGAGTACTGGAGTGGGGTGCCATACATTTCATCAAATCTACAACAGCACTGACTCTAAGATGTGTTATTGTTTTACATACCAAAAAAAAAAAAAAAAAAAAAACCTGTTGGGGAAAAGAAAAGCACAACAAAACAAAACTGTGATAATACCCTTTATGTACTTGACATGGGATACTTCCAAGTTAGAAAAGCTTGGTGCAGAATAGTGTATATAGCATACCATTTATCTGGTGGCAAAAAAAGAAGGAGAAAAGGACTGTAGATATACTGGTTTGCATATGCATAAAATATCCCTGCACAAAGTGTAACAGTAGTCTATTCTAGGAAGGGAACTATGACCGATAGAAACAGGAGAGGTTAAGGATTGTAGATGCCCTCTGAAGTTTGACCACATGAACATATATTTCTAATACAGAATGTCAATGTATGTTTTTAATTTTAGTTTTATTATTAGCTTTTTATTTTGGTAATAATACGTAGAAAAATTTAACATCCCACTTTAGGAAACTAATTCTGTTCAGAAAATAGTTTAGATGATTTTTATTTTTCTCCTTCCCTAACTTTTTATAGTAGCTTAATTGAGATATAATTCACATACCATACAATTCACCCATTCAAAGTGTACAATTCAATAGTTTTTAGTATTCTCAGAGAGTTGTGCAAGCATTACTACAACTGATTTCCCTTTCTTTGGAATAATATAATGAGAATACTAGTCAGAATGCCAGTAAGGTAAGCACACAGAAAGATTATGGGGCAGAGAGAAGGAAGACCTTGCCACAAAAGGAGCTGGAGTCTGTCCTCATCATGTCCTAATTCTGCTCCGGATATTAGAGGAATTTATATAAATCAGATTTTTAAGGCAATTTTTTGCATGTCAAACTGTGGAAGGCTAGTTATGGTAAAGAAAGTTCCCTATGTTATTGTCAAGATGAAATTGAGACAATATAATTTTTTAGGATAGAAAAGGAAGGATTATTTTAGTAACTTCTCCCAAAACTGTGGTATTCTCTGATACAAAACTGAAATTTGACAAGTGGATCCATTCTTAAAGGTCAGTTGAAATGCTGAATGCGAAATCAACTACTGAACTTTTTCATTAATATAAACTTCGTTACATTAAAATCCACTTTTCCTGAAATTTTTTCTATTGTGTTAGTCTTAGGTGTACAACATAATGATTAATAAATTCATTTATTATGAAATGATTACCACAGTAAGTTTGGTTAAAATCATCACCATTCCTAAGTACAAACACTTTTGTGTTTGTGTGTACGTATGGTGAGAACTTTTAAGATCTATTCTCTTGCTGCTGCTGCTGCTAAGTCGCTTCAGTCATGTCCGACTCTGTGCGACCCCAGAGACGGAGGCCCAGCAGGTTCCCCCGTCCCTGGGATTCTCCAGGCAAGAACACTGGAGCGGGTTGCCATTTCCTTCTCCAGTGCATGAAAGTGAAAAGTGAAAGTGAAGTCGCTCAGTCGTGTCCGACTCTTAGCGACCCCATGGACTGCAGCCCACCAGGCTCCTCCATCCATGGGATTTTCCAGGCAAGAGTACTGGAGTGGGGTGCCATTGCCTTCTCCGTCTATTCTCTTGGCATCTTTCAAATATACTATATGCTATACATTGTATCTCCAGGACTTATTTTTCTTTTCTCATTCATACACTGTTTACGTTTCAGTTGTTTACATGTCTTGGGCTACTGTAAATATGCTTCAATGAACATGAGGGCACTACGTATTTTTTAAAGTTTATATTATGTTGGTCCAAGGCTGGAAACATTTTGGTTAACGTATTTAGTTCAGGAAGCTTAGATTCAGAAGTCAGTCTGGAGAGAGATGAAGGGGAAATGATTGCTGGCTGAACATTAAGCAGTATAATGGTTAATAATCATAAAAATAAAGAATTTTCTATGGCATTTACTGTGTGCTAGAAACTTTATATCAAGTAACTCATTTAATCTACTGAAGAACACCCTATGAAAGAAAAAAAAGTGTTAGTCACTCAGTCGTGTCTGACTCTTTACGACCCCACGGACTGTAGCCCGCCAGGCTCCTCTGTCCATGGGATTCTCCAGGCAAGAACACTGGAGTGGGTAGCCATTCCCTTCTCCAGGGGATCTTCCTGACCCAGGGATCAAACCCTGGTCTGCTGTCTTACAGGCAGATTCTTTACCATCTGAGCCATCAGGAAAATCCCAAGAACACCCTTAGGTAGGTATTATTATTATTTGCATTTTCTAAAAGGAGTAACTGAGGTTTAAGACATTCAGGAACTTGCCCAAAGTTACGTAACTAGTAAGTGACAGAAAAAATATTTTAAATCCTCAAAGTCACGCACTTGACCACTAGAACATTGGCTTGGCAGCATGACAGTAATTAGCTGTGTGACTATGGGCAAATGGTTCAGACTCCTTTAGCCTCAGCTTTCTCGTCTATAACTGAAGAAGTTAACACCTGCCTCTCAAATATATAAAACAGTTAGCACAGCATCTAGCACTTGCCAAGTGTTAAAATAAATTACAGCTAAAAATAAAAAAAAAAACCTCTCCAAAAAGAGAGGCATAGCTCACAAGGTGCACAGTAGTAAAAAGCAGACCAACTGGTCATCTACAGCTCAGAGGACTATCCGCTGTCCTGACAGATCTCAACACAGTGATAAAGCAGAGCTAAAGACTGAAAATCGTACAGACAACAGTGGTTTAAGAGAGAGTTCCTACTGAATATTTTTATGTGTGATAATTATTTTAAGGGCACTCAAACATTTCAAAGTCACTCTTTATATTTTAGAAAAAATCAAGACAAATTGGTAATGAATGCCCTTCTAACAGTATTTAGTAATGGAAGGGCTTGGAACACGAAAAATCTATATGTTTAAAATAGTCCAAGGAGAAAAAAGAAACAATTTTATGAAAACAGCATATCCTAGTTCTTAAAATGTCTAGAAATATTCAATAGGGGCCACATTAAGTATGTTTCTAAAAACTCTTTACTATGATTCCCATCATAAACAATGACAGCAATCCTGTGGCAATTTTATACTGGACATATACATTAAAATCAGTGTGTCCAAAAAACCAAGATGTTGTCCATGGGTCTGCTTGGGGACAGATTCAGAGATAGGTCAGTCAACATTTGTAAACTCTAGAAAAAGCAAAATCCCTTAGCTGAAGTGAGTGAAAACTATGTTCTTTACTCAGACATACTAGAGCACAGGAGAAGGGCTACTGCTGTATCCAAACCAAATTCAGTTTGGTTTGTGGTTTATAATCCTGATATCCTAGGCCACTGCCAAGAGAAAAACATTTCTGCCAAGGGTAACATCATGTAGAAAAGTATTGGCAATATGTGAAGTATTAATGACCCCTACATCTCTACTTTTGTACATTCCATTTTGCTGATTTCAATACAGGCACAAGACCTGCAGGATTAGATTTAACAGTAAGTCATGACCAAGTTTTGGAGAAGGCAATGGCACCCCACTCCAGTACTCTTGCCTGGAAAATCCCATGGACAGAGGAGCCTGGTAGGCTGCAGAGTCGGATGCGACTGAGGGACTTCACTTTCACTTTTCACTTTCATGCACTGGAGAAGGAAATGGCAACCCACTCCAGTGTTCTTGCCTGGAGAATCCCAGGGACGGTGGAGCCTGGTGGGCTGCCATCTCTGGGGTCGCACAGAGTTGGACACGACTGAAGTGACTTAGCAGCAGCAGCACGACCAAGTTTAATATGATAGTCACTATAAAAAAAACCCATCAGAGTCTCAAAGATATTTGGGGAAGAAATAATACAAATTCTATACCAATTCTTCTAGAAATATAAGAGAACATTTTCAAATTTATCTTATGACGTCACATTATCATAGTAATAAAACTAGACAAGGACATTACAAGAATAAAAAAATAAAACCCAGAACAATAACCCCTTATCAACACAGATGCAAAAATTCCAACAAAGTACCAGCAAACTGAGTCAAACTACATAAAAAACTAATACATCATAATTCAGTGGAGTTTTCCTTAGAATGAAAGGTTTAACATTTGAAAATCAATGTAATTACCATAATGAGACAGAGAAAACCACATTGCCATCTCAACAGATACAGAAAAAGCATTTGATGTAGTACAATATCCATTCACAATAAAAATTCTCAGAAACTAGAAGTAGACGAGAACTTCCCTTAAGGGTCATCTTGATGTGGGACATCTACGAAAAATCTACAACTA
This sequence comes from Bos grunniens, assembly GCF_055505025.1. Classification (NCBI taxonomy): domain Eukaryota; kingdom Metazoa; phylum Chordata; class Mammalia; order Artiodactyla; family Bovidae; genus Bos; species Bos grunniens. Next base: position 8,203,845 of record NC_141172.1, read on the forward strand.
AGATGGCACTTACTCATGAAATACTGAATTCTTGCTCTCTAGGATTAGGTAAAAGGCAAAGATGTCTATACACATTACTATGTTTAATATTTAACTGGTAGTGCTAGTCCACGCAATAAGGCAAAAAAAAAAGACATAGAAGACAACCACAGTAAAAGGAAGAAGCAAAATTATTTCTACTCACAGGCGATATAACTGCTCATGTAGAAAATTCTAAGAATTTACCAAAAAAGTTATCAAAAAATGTACCACGTAAATGGATTTTTGGCAAGGTTACAAAATAAAAGGTCAAAATACCAAAATCAACTATTCTATGATGCAAGAAACAATCTGGAAATTGAAATTAAAAATAGTATAAAAATAGTAATACCAAAAGTATAAAATATTTAGATGAATTTAAGAAAGTATGTGCAAGACCTACTAACATGGCTGAGGGAAAATAAAGAAGACCTAAACAAATGGAGAGATATACCTTGTTTGTAGATGGGAACACTCAGTGTGAGTCAAAGATTCTTGATGGTAGCTTTATCCATATTTTCAACACAATCCCAATCACAATCTCACTACAAATATACTTTTTTATAGAAATTGAAAGGCTGAGCTTTGTATTGGTATAGGACTAGATATAAAGTCCAATGGACCATAATAGAGAACCCACAAAGAGTCTCACACATACACATTCAATTGATTTTTGATAAAGGTGCCAATGTAATTTAATAGGGTCTAGTGTCTTGACAACTGCTGACTATTTCCAAAAATGGTACTCTATCAGATAATCATGTGGGGGGAAAAAAAAATACATCTAGATCCTTACCTCACACATACACAAAAACTAACATGAAATGTTTCACACACTCAAATAAATGTATGAACTTGTAGAAAACTTGTAGACGAAAATTAAAGAAAATCTTTGAGATTTCATTTAAGCAGATTTTCTTAGGACACGAAATGCATGAACCACAAAGGAAAAAGAAAAAATAAACATAATTACGTTTAACATTTGCTCTTTAAATGACAACAATAAGAAAATAAAAATGCAAGTCTCAGACTTGGGTATCTGTACATCCTCATATTTAAGGACTTGTATCCAGAATATCCACAAAATGCTTACAATCAATAAGGGAAACAACCTGATTAAAAAACAATGGGCAAAAGATATGACAAGACATTTCATCTAATAAGATACATGAATAGCAAATGAGCATCTGAAAAGATAGTCATTAGGAAAATGCAAAATAAAACTAGAGTGAGATGCTATTACATATGCACTAGGATGGCTAAACTCAAAGAGTACCACAAATACCAAGTAAGAGAATGCAAAGCAACCGGAAATCTCATATACTCCTGATGGGGATGCAAAATAGTATAGCCACTTTGGTAAAGTTTGGCAGTTTCTTACTTACTAATAACCCTGTAACTACTTTTAGCTTTGAGAAATGAAAACATATATCCACACTGGAACTTGCAGACAAATATTCATTACTTGAATAGCCAAAACCAGGAAAACTCAAATGTCCACTGACTGATTAACAGATAAATCAACTTTGTTATATCCATTCACTGAACTAGTTTCAGGATTTAAAAGTTGCAAACTACTGATACATTTAGCAACACTAATGAATCTCAAAAATTTCATGCTAACTGACAGAAGTCAGATACTCACACTGGTCAGAATGGCCATCATCAAAAAATCTGCTAACAATAAATGCTGGAGATGGTATGGAGAAAAAGGAACCTTCTTGTACTGCTGATGGGAATGTAAATTGGTGCAGCCACTATGGAAAACAGTATGAAAGCTCCTTAGGCAACCAGGAGTAAAACTACCATATGACCCAACAATCCCACTACTGGGCATATACCCTGAAAAAACCATAATTGAAAAAGATACATGCACCCCAATGTTCACTGCAGCACTATTTACAATAGCTCTGGGACCATGGAAGCAACCTAGACATACACCAACAGATGAATGGATTAGAGAAGCTGTGGTACATGTATACAATGGAATATTACTCAGCCATAAAAAGGAACACATTTGAGTCAGTTCTATTGAGGTGGGTGTACCTAGAGCTATTACACAGAGTGATATAAGTCAGAAAGAGAAAATCAAATATCATGTATTAATGCATATTTATGGAATCTAGAAAAATGGTTTTGATGAACCTACATGCAGGGCAGGAATAGAGATACAGAGATAGAGAACGGAGTTTGAACACAGTGGGGGAAGGAGAGGGTGGGACAAACTGAAAGAGTAGCCTTGAAACATACATATTAGCATTGTAAAACAGACAGCCAACAGGAAGTTGCTGTGTGACACAGGGAGCTCAACACAGTACTCTGTGACAACCAAGAGGTGTGGGATGGGGTAGGGGGTGAGGGGGAAGGTCAGGAGGGAGGGGACATAAGATACTCATGGCTGATTCACTTTTTATGGCAGAAGCCAACACGATATTGCAAAGCAATTATCCCCTGAATAAAAATAAACTTTTTAAAAAAGTATATATTGCATGATTCTAGTTATATAATGTTACTAACAAAATACATACTCATGGTTGCAAGGGACTTGGCAGTGGGGAGAGATACTTAACTGCAAAGAGGCATGAGAAAACTTGCTGAGATATCAAAAATGTTCTATATCTTGATTTTGGTAATGATTATACCACTCTGTAAACTTGGTACAACTCAGAGAGAACTCCACTTTTAAGAAAGTTTTTACCTCAATAAAGCCTATTTAAAAAAAAGAAGAAAAACACTCTCCTATATACCTCAACTTTACTGTGTGAGGATCAAATGATACAGTTAGCTGACACTCGAACAACTTCACGGCTCAAGGTGTTGACCTCTCTGCCCAGTTCAAAATTCAAGTATAATTTTAGAGTTGGCCTTCCAAATCCATGGTTCTAAATCTATGGATTCAGACAACCATGGACTATGTGATACTACATTTATTGGGGAGGGGGGGAAACGCACATAAAGTGGAACCACACAATTCAAACCCCTGTTGTCAAAGAATGTAGTTAAATTTAGCTGAAGTTGATACACACTGATGTTAAAAGCTTTCTTAAAGGCCTTAAGAATTTGCATGATTGTTTCAAAATTTTATGGGTCTCTCAGATATCAAGGCCCTCAAGCTTTGTTAGTTCAAGCTTCAGTTCCTCACCTAAATAGATACAGGGACTTCCCGGCGCGCAGTGGATGGGAAAGCGCCTGCCAATACAGGGGACATTGGGTTCAGTCTCTGGACCGGGAAGACTCCACATGCCTCAGAGCAACTAAGCACATGTACCACGACTTGTGAGCCTGCACTCTGGGGTCTGCAAGCTGCAACTGCTGAGCCCACGTGCCGAGAGAGCCTGTGCACTGCAACGAGAGAAGCCGTCACAGAAAGAAACCCGCGCACCACAGCGAAGAGCAGCCCCTGCTCGCTGCAACTAGAGAGCGCCCACGTGCAACAATGAACAGCCAGTGCAACCAGAAAATAATAATAAATAAATGCAGCAACCGATGAATTAACAAGAGTTGGCAGGAATATTCCTTAAGGCATAAAAGACTGTAATTTCGTAAAAATGGTATTTATTCCATTCCCTCTGAGTCTTCTTCTGCAGGTTGCTATTTATAATACTGCCTACTGCTGAACTTTAGGCTATGCTATTTTATCAGACACAGACACCGTCTGACTCTTACCGGGGTTATTTCTTCTTTATTTTTTCCTGTAGGTTTTTTTAATATAAAGAAAATTTACTTATGTTAGGTAAGAAGTATTTCATAAAACTCTTGAAGGAATATTACACCTTAAGTACAGACTTTTCTCCATGATCTTAGGAAGCAAGAACGGGCAAGAAACAAAAATGAAAATTACTGAGGGATGAAAAACCACACTTGTGCCTAACTTTTTAAAATCACTTTTGTCAAAGCTTTTGGTAGAATAAAGTTTTTTAAAATAAAGTTTCTATTTTAAACACAGGTGGAAGAGAAATCCTGTTTTATACTGAAAATCAACCTTAAGTTTAACAGCAAAAATGTATAATCCCATACACTGCATGTGAGATGCTAATAGCCCTGGTAAGACATTAAATATCAAAAACTATAGAAAACTGATTTTTCTAATGACAAAAAGTGTCCTCTGAAATTATTTTCACTCCAATTTTTCACAGCTCTCACCAAAGTGAGAAAAATGGGTGTTCAGATATACAGCCTGGATTTTTTTTACTGAGGAAAAGAAAGGTAACCATATGTGTTGTATTTGTAAGAAAACAGTTTGGCAACAAATTGCTGAATGTAGAAGAAAATGAGAATAAAATAATTTTTTTGAACCAGAGGATAGCATCTGTTCTTATTCTTCAGAGACAAGGGAAAATCCTAAAATGTACTTTGCAAAAACATTTATATTTGAAAGGACGTTTTCTCCTAATAGAAACTAAAGCTCTAAACCTTTTCAATTTGGAAACACAAGTTCCAACTTACATGCAGAAATCTGCCATATTTATAGACAGATAATAGCCTTCATAGTAGAGCTCTACATGAGCTAGTAAAATTCATCAGGTAGGAATTGATAAGATCTTGTTAGATAAGCATTAGAATTATATTTGGTTATAATAGGATAATACCATAGTCTGTGACTTATGCCCAACCAATACTACTTTTCTAATATAAACGTAAATTCTACTTGCTTACAGGAGCTTTATTCATAATTGCCCAAAGCTGGAAGCAACCAAGATGTCCTTCAGTAGATGAATGGATAAACTGTGGTACATCCAATGAAACATTACTTAAGCACTAAAAAGAAATCAACTATCAAACCATGAAAAGACATTAAAGAATCTTAAACAATTATTAAGTGAAAGAAGCCAACCTGAAAAGGGTACATATTATATGATAACACTCTGGACAAGGCACAACCATGGAGGCAGCAAAAAGCTCAGCAGTTGTCAAGGGTCAGGGGATAAGAGGGAAGGATGAATAGGTAGAGTACAGGGAACTTTTAGGCAATGAAACTAGAGTGTCATCTTCTGACACTATAATGGTAGACAATAGTAATTACATTTTTTCAAGACCTATTTGAATGTACAAAACCATTTATACCTAAAGTAAATCGGGACTCTGGGTGATAATGTAGGTTCATAAAGTGCTAGATGCGAAGAATACGGGAGGCTGTGTGTGTGTGTGTGGAGGGGCAGGAGGTATATGGGAACTCTATACTTATAGCTCACTTTTGCTGTGAATATACAACTACCCTGAAACATAATGTCCATTTTTTTTTAAAAGGTATATTGACATTTTAGTTGGTTTCTAGTGTCAGGTCTGAAGTTCTCTAATCAGGGAGAGGATCAATAGGTACAAAACTTTGTAAAGAAATTACTGTAGTTAAACTAAATATGTAGTGCTTTTATCCTTCGTTTTATTTTATGGTTGTTTGATTTTTGGCCATGCTACATGGCATGTGAGATCCTAATTCCCCAACCAGAGGTGGAACCCATGCCCTCTGCAGTGGAAGCATGAAGTCTTAACCACTGGACCACCAGGGAAGTCCCTATTCTTCATTTTAAAGATAAGGAAGAAAGGGAAAGTGATCTGAATTCAGCTGAAACATTTCTAAAACTGGTTCAGAGCTTCTCTTTATACAAATTCTTACATTTGGAGAATAAGAGTCATGAGGGAGGGGTAAAATGCACACTTGTTAAATGTACTTAGCTGTTTAAAAACAGAATGGAGTTTGACAACTAGAAAAGATACTTGGAAAACATTTGGTCAAACCCCACATCTTATAAATAAAGAAAATGAGGCTCAGCAAAGTTATGTGATTTGCCCTGGATCACAAGGCTATTTGACAGAAGGACTAGAATTTTGGCATTCAAAAGTTTAATGGTCATTTTCCCATTATATACCACTACCATCCAAGAAAACAGAATTGGGGTAAATTTCTTAAAACTCAGAGAGGACTCTTTTTTTCTTCTTTTATGTATTTACTTTTTAAGAGGACATGAATCTAATTAGGATACCTATTTAGCTGATGAGCACACACTAAAGCATTGCCCACTTACCCACTTATTTTGCCAGCCTGATTTTCCCCAGAGGTCACCTAAGAAGAAAATCATGTCTTAATAATTCTCACACCCCAAGAAAATGTCTCACCCTGAAAGTGAATATAAAACCTACATGTTTATTACTAAAGCAAAGACTATGTATGCTCCCCACCTTACCATTGTTAGTGAGAATTTTGAAACTTGCCCGATCTCTTACAGGGGTAAAAATCCACTCTCGGGAGCAGCTATGACTCTGTGAAAGAAGCTACAAATAACATGCTGGGAAATTCAGCAGGCACTGTTATTATATCCTGTTTATACTGTCATTTTTCCTATCAGTAGGATATTATTTATACAGACCCCACCTATGAACTTCTTGTTGATCTTATTATAGAAATCCTCCAAATCTATAAAAAGAAGCCTCTGTATTTTGTTTCTGGAACAAGCACATGTGTGGTAATTTTGCACCTCACTACACATTTTTATTTAGCATTTCCTTTTGTTATGCACCACTCATTCTCATTTTTACCCAAGGTTGATTTATTTCATTACGTCACATACTGGAGTTAAACTTAACTGACTCCAATCTAGGACAGATTCCAGAGCACCACATCTTTTATGTTGGGGGAGATTTCATCAGGTAGCTATTCTTCTAAGATAAACTTGACTAATTTGTTTAACAGGCAGAAAAACGTGCCAATATATTAATCAGGTGCCCCAGTGAGTGAGGCCCAAGTGCCTAGAAGCCTTTCTAACTTTGGCTTCTTTATCTCAGCTGGGTCAGTTATGAGGGCTAAGCTTTATATTAGTTCTCACTAACTTACTATTCTCTAGCTAGATCTCTTTTCTGGAATGAAAAGCATTGCTTCTGAGTTTAGCTGGATGGTTAGACAGGCTGAGTGGAAATGTGACAGTAATACATGAGAAATACATGAATTCAGTAAGTAGACCAAAGGGACAATGAACCAATCTGGTTATAAATCATCCTTGAGCCCCTGCCTAACATAAACAATTGAATTAAAGCAGATAAAAGAAAAATGCAAATCCCTTAAGGGCAGAAATTCATGCTGCGTTTGTTGAGTAAGTAAGTATTTCCAGAGGGGAGATATCACTGGAGAAAGTCACTGGATAAATTTTCACATGTATACCTTGTGTTAGCTTCACTAGTACTCCTTTTCTAGGGAAACATGAGATCTTCAGAGAGTATGTGCAATGCTAGACTCTTTGAGAATGTTTAAGATCTCTGCTTTTAAAGACTACTACTCTAAAATGCAGAACTGAAATGAAGTTTAACCTCTCAGGGTGGTAAACTAAGTGTATTAATTTCAGGCAAAAAAGAGAGGTCTACATGGGCTACAGTGATCAAAGAAGTCAAAATGAGGATAGTAACAGAAGTAATGTTGATAAAGGGTTCCCTGCTGGTTCAGTGGTAAAGAATCCGCTTGCCAATGCAAGAGACTTGGGTTCAATCCCTGGGTTGGGAAGACCCTCTGGAGAAGGAAATGGCAACCCACTCCAATATTCTTGTCTGGGAAATCCCAGAGGCAGAGGAGCCTGGCGGGAGATAGCCCAGGGGGTCACAAAGAGTCAGACATCACTCAGCAACTCAACAACAACAACACTGATCAACAGGAATTGGTAAGACCAGGGTGAGCAGATGAAGGCAAGCTAGGCACAGTCAACAACTGTGAGCATCCAGGCGAACAGATACAGAAATGGCAAGTAGCTGAGTCCAGCTAGCAAGGATACTGAAAACAAGATGGCTATAAACAGCAGGCTGGAGTAGATTATAAAGAACTTCATTTTCCATACAATGGAGAACCAAAGATATATGAATGAACCCAAGTTTGGACTAGGAATGAAGAGGAGGAAGAGGCAGTGATATCACTTGGGGTGAGGCAGAAATGAGGGGAAGAACCTTTTAATGGTACCAAATCCTATGATTACAGTGGCAAAAGTCCACGAGTTCTAACAGACAACACATGGAAAAATTTCAACTCTTGCTTTCCTAAACAAGAGATGGCATCATGACGACTGTCACTGACTGAGACAATGCTAGACAATGCCAATCCATGGCAGTTAATGTCAGGAAAGCTCACCAGTTTCCTAGAACACTACTTCTCATGGCAAATCACCTGGTGATCTGGTTAAAATGTAAATTCTGATTCAGTAGGTTTAGGGTGGTACATTTCTAAATGTAGAAATTTCTCTAAATGGAGAAATGTAAATGGAGATAGACAGATGTACATAGAAATGTAAATGGAGAATTGGGTACATTCTCCCAATACCGCTATCCCACGGACTACATTTTAAATGGCAAGATGCTAAAACATCTTTAATTTCCCTTTCAAAAAAGGCAGTATTTGATGTATGGTATAGCTAATGCCTCAGATATGTCAAAGAAATTCCTTTTAGAGGTACTGTATTATAATTTGCATCAACATCTGATGGATTTCAAAGACACTATTTTAAAGGTCCAAGATGATTCAAGATTCAGGGTATTCAAGAGATTCAGAAATATTTCCACTTGGGCAAAATCAACTTTATCATGCTGTTTATAACACTATAGTTTTTTCTTTTTTTCTTTTTTTTCTTTTTTAGGCTGGCAAACTAGAAGATACTATTGCTTCTAATCTTGGGGGCTGAATTAAAAGTCCTGAGAGACAACTGATCTTTCCACAGTGCATATCAGTGGGTTTTGATAAAACCCACTTAAACTGCCCTTATAATGCCCTTGGCACCACACCTTAATCCTTGAAGATAAAAGTAACATTTTAAGCATCCTATTGAAAAACAACTGAAGATTACAAAAATTAGATTCATAAATAGTTCTACAGGAAGGGACATGCCTTTAACTTTTTTTTAAACCATGAACAGAAGTATCATTTATAAAATACTTTACTAGTGTAATATGTTACGCACATACTAAGACTGGGTGACCTTAGATTCTTGGGTTGAAATTTAAGATTTCCAAAATCTCACGTTTCATTTTTAACCAAATGGTCAGTAATAACATTTGAGGAAAATGAGCTTCGATATGTATCAATGTCTAGAGAACAGAAATAGCATCTTAAAACTGGAAGGTGCTGTTGAAGACCAGATTCAACTATTTCAATGTATTAATAGGAGAAACTGAGGTGCAAAGGCTAAAAAGGCCAAAGTCACAGAGATGCTACTGGAATGTTAAAAAAAAGAATGGGAGAAACAAATTAATTTTTATATCTGTTAATATACAACACACAACAATATATCAACTACAACATGTGTGTAGTTGAAAGAGTTTCTAGTTCCTCCCATGACTAAGACATAGTTGATTTTACTAAGCTCTTAGAAGTTATTGCTGAGAAAAGAAGACTACAGACCAACAAAGAAAAGACATGCTACCCCCCAATTCAAGAACTTCATAAAAAATGCAATCTGAATAGAGAATGACACATATACACCACATACTCAGGATGGGGCTGCCGTTGGTTGGGTAATGCGATGGGATATAAAAAAATAAAGAGAAGACATTGGTAATTCTTATCTTCTCAGTTATGGTTTGAGAATATACATTTTCTTTTACATATGAAAAAGTGGTTAAAACACACAACATCCTTCACTCCCATGAATCTTTTTTTAATTGGTAAAATCAAGGAGTAGATTTGGAGGACTGTAAAGCTTTTAAAAATATGAAATGTTGAAAGCAGTTGGATGTGCATGTGTCATAAGCTCTGTCACAATTACAAGAAAACCAGAGAATCCTTTTTAGTCACAAAATAGGGAATTTTGTGCTTTTTACAAATGCTGTAAAATTTACTAGCACAAGATAAAAAAAAAAAAAAAATCACTGGAGAAGTTCCAAGATATCGGAGACAATGGGTTTTAAATCACAGGCATACATTATTATGCCTAAGTTGACAGATCTGCACTGCAATGCAGAAATGCAAGCAATATTCCAACATCTGCACTAGAAGGCAGAGACTAGACCAGATTCCAGAATAAAGGGCTCGTCAGCTCTTACCTGTTACCTGTGCAACAACTGCTTGGGAAATCCTCCGATTGGCAAGAAAGGCTTTGATTTCCTCTTTTATCACACTGCTGTCCCTCCTAACAAAAACAGAAGACAAGACCAACAATGTATGTTGAAGGTAGAAATCCTCATCTTTGCTAAGAAAGGTGAAGCAGAGAGGTGGGGAGAACATAGAAAGAAAGGACACAAAAATAAAGGTAAAACAGACCGAGCTTGTGGGAAAATATGAAATTAAAACAAACCAAGAAACACCAAATATTCAAGTCCTAAAACAGCACACCATCAGACAGACGCTTTAGTGAATGCCACAGTAGATGTAAGTCTCATACCAGAGACGGTTAATCGCATGCTGTGTATAATTCACATTAGGAACAAGCTGCCATATGGTATATGCAAATTTTCATTACTGGGGAATGAATGTATCTTATACAGACAGAAATCCTAGAAAAATAAAAAGCAGCAGCAACAACAACAAAAATCAGTTGTGAGTAGATTGTGGTTCTGCATGTTAACTATGCAACTGCATAAATCATGTTCAGTTCATTTGAAAACCTCTGTCAAAGGAACAAAAATCATCATTCTCACAACTGCTAAAATGCTGGCCATTTTAAGGCGCTTTTTTGCCTTTTAATTTGCCTTCTTTGTCCTTAATAAACCAAAAAAATTTTAACCAGGGTGGGCTGAATATAAAATTTTAGTATAAAAGACACATTAATGTCCTAATACATGTAATACACAGGATACTTAAAACTATACTATATTCTATGTCCTTGACATTACATATCATAGACCTAATTTTTCCTCCACTAAGACTCTTATAAATTTTTACTTATTTAAAAGTCCAAGAAATTCTCAAAAAGATGAGACATTCACTAGAATGACAATGAATGGGAACCAAGACAAACATAATACTGCAATGAAAATTATACCTAAAGCCTTAAAACTAATCAATTTCTCTTTGAATGTTCAAAAGAATCACACAAATGGATTTTTTGTTCAAGTTCAAAATAACTGAATAGTGGTAACTTATGGTCTAATGCAGCTGATCAGCAAACTATGGCCCATAGACTAAATCTGGCCTCCCATCTGTTTTTATACACCAATGAGCTAAAAGCAGTTTTCATGATGAACATTTGCAATCAATTTGAGATAGGGAATACTAACTTTGAACATGAATTGAGCAAAATATTATCCCCTTCTCACCAAAAAATTCTAATATTCTCTGTAGGCTTGTATCTTAAAGATGGTATTTGATGATCAATTATTATTCTATATTGAATTTTGCAAATAAAAATTTGTGATCATTTGCTTTCTCTCTTGTATATAAGTATCTGTATCATGTCCTCGATTTTGCCTCTTGCCCACAAAGTCTAAAATGTTTTCCATCTAACCCTTTACAGAAAAGCTCTGCGGACTCCTGATCTCAGACAAAGGGACCATGAAATCTTTATACATTGCTTTGTGAACTGCAAACTCCTGACTGGAGCTCAAGTCTCTCTACAGATTATCTGGAATGAGAAAAGTAAAGTATCCTATCCCCAAAGAATCAGCAGTGATTTACTCAGAGCAGATTGGCAGTCCTTTGCTGAGGAGGAGCTAAGTGCTCTGTTGGTGAATTTCATGCTCCCTTTCAGGAATTCTGGAAAAGAGCAGAGAAGTGATGGTAGGGACAGCTTCCAATCTGGAGCTCCACAGTCTACTCTTCATCCACTGGTTGGAAATCCTAATCAAAAAGATTCCCAGAGGAAGAAAATAAAGAATCAGCAGCCTAATCCAGTACTTAAAGCTTCTCATACTGATCTAGATACTGGCCAAATTCCTTCCAAAATGCTTATTCATACTGGAAACATTTCTTTGAAAAATATGCATTCGTAATTTGAAATTTATATATCTGAAAGAAAAGGGCACAATACATTTAAAGGTCAAAATACCCGTCTACATTACCATCTGGCTCTCAAATATCCAACAACAGTCAGTAGAGCAAGAGATAAACTTCAGCAGTATCTATTTCAATTGGTTTATGTAAATAAAACAACCAAATTGTTTGGTTTCTGATACAGATGCAAAATTAAGCTGAAAAAATTTAAGTAAAGCATTGCATTCCAATGTACAGAATATCCTTCTAGGAAAATGAAAACTGAATTTAAGACAGTATTTAGTAAGGTTAAATAAAAATGAGCTTTTGTGGGGAAAATGATGAGATGGTATTTTCTTGACTATTGATTTAAATTGGAATTTAAATCGATTTATTTAAAATCAATTTCTCCTCGAGTAGAGACTTAAGTCATAAGGAGGAGATAACACTCAATTATTCCAATAGGGCACATCCAGTTTGTGAATTATTCACAGCCCTGCGGTATGATATTACCAAGCACTGCAGCAAGACAGAAGGAACCCCAAAAAGTCTGCAAAGGAGTAGAAGTTCATTTAACCCTCTGAGAGATTCTATTTTTAGTTACGTGGGAGTTTCTAAATATCCATAATGAGTTTAAAAAACTAAAAATAAAAACCTCTTTACTCAACTGCTTTACCAGAAAGAAGCTTTTTCAAACTGAAGAAAAACAAAACTTAAAAGATAAAGGGTGTGCTTGGGCAAGTTATTTAATAAAGTTGGTTTCATCATCTGGTAAAATAAGAACAATAATATGCCCCCTACCCCATCACAAGGCTTTAAAGATTTTTCTACAAGCACTGAAATTAAAATTAAATGAAAATTATTATCAAATGTGTATACCTAATATATAAAATTTAAAAATTCTTCAGTGTAAGACTTTTTGAAACTGTAAAAGCATTATATAAACAATGACTATCATTTTATAATACGCCAGAGAGAACTCCAGGAAAAAAAGAAACAAATGATCTGCTATAAGTACGTAAGACTGAAGTTAACATCTGTACTGGGTATTTTAAGGCAGCATGAAAAGATTTCTATAAAGTCATTTTAGATGCAAGTGTTCTGTCGTTTAGTTGGTTTCACTAGGTGGCTGCAAAATAGTAACAGCATTTAACCTTCTCTTATGTATTTCAAAAACTTCCATCCTACTGGGTTAAACCTGTTCTCTAAGCTTTCACATATTCCCCCTCATTCATTCCACATTTAACAAACGACCTGCCACTCCTAATGTCCACATCATATCCTGTGAAATCACCAATTTCTTGGTGTGAAAATTCCTTCATTTACTCCAAATTTGTCTCACCTCTTACGCCTTACTTCCTCTGTCTAAAATTCGACATCTTTAAAGAGAATGTATCCATTTTTCCACCCTTATAAGCTCTCACTATCCTCATGATTTCTACTTCTCCAGTCTTAACAGTAAAGTGAAGTGTAGGCTGATCTTTCTTTGATTCCATAGTTTTCTTCCAAGATAAGCTACCACTCTACTTCTATCTAATCACTTAGATACACTCAGTAATGCCTCTTCATGAAGTCACCCTTTTTAAAAGACATCTTAAAATAATAATCACCATCTAATCAGAGAAGTTTTCTCTGACCCTCAGAGCTAAAAAAAGATTGTTTCTTCTAATAGCTAACTTTAACCATTTCAAATATACATACCAATATATTACATGCAATTCTGTATTATAGTAGTTCCTGATCTGGTCTTATCTCTACTAGCAAAGTCCTTGAGCACAAAGATTGTGTCTTATTCATTATGGAGTTTGCATATATTAGAGCTTAATTTGCTCCATAAATGAAAAAATCTGTAGTTAAAGACAAAAGGTTATAAAATGGAAAACCTGATGTACATAATTTATTAAAAACAGCTCTAAATTCCTAATGTTAAATATGTTTAAGCTTCCCAAAACAGAATGGAAGAGAGTTATGTATACTAGCTCAAAATGGTAATGCTTTCTTTTCTCGAACAAAGACTATTAAAGACTGAATGTTTAAAAGTTGTATGCTTTAAGAACATCCAAATTTTCTTAGTTGATATACACTACACATTCTTTAAGACCTCTTAAAAGAAGTCATCTATCTCAAGACTTTCAGAGGTGGAGCAATACCTACCAATACAGACTATTTCACTGGCGGAAAAACGTAACTAACTACACACAAATTCTTTCACGTACGAATAGGAAACTGCTCCCTTTAATTTCTACTCATGGAGAAAAAGCATAATTTAGGAGCTTACAAGATAATGTTAAAATCTACTCTGTATGTGTAAACAACACGGTAACTGAATACTATGTCCTACAGAACATAAATCCCTACCTACATAAGTAAATAATCTATCAGGCATATAGATAATCAACTCGGAATAATGTCTCAGAATCCTAGATAAAATACTAAACACTCATGAAATTTAATATGTGGGTAATCAGGAATAACATCTTTTATATGACAAATTAATTCTGATAAGCCTCATTTCAATTGTTATTTTATACATACACAGTAGGACAATACACTTTGATATACACTATTAGCAGATATACATATACAACTATATATAAACATATATACTAATAGATGCATTTTAAAAATATTAACATGTAAAATCGGTCTTTATCCTAGCTCTTGGTTTTAAAGTCCTTCCTAAAATGTTACACTCACCAATTTGCTGAGAATCCACATTCTAGTTTCCCTTTGATTTTTTTCAAAACCCTGATCAATCCAAAAATGGAAAAAGTAGCAGTTACTTTCTTTCAAATTAATCAAATTAAAAAAAAAAATTCTCCTTTGTGTACCTTGAAATTTTCAGGAGTTTAGTTTTTGGACCCAATGGATTATGAGATTTAAAAGCTAAATCTTAGGGTTGAGTGCTCTGGAGGCTGGGTAATGTGAGCATGAGCGAGGTGAATTACATGTGACATATGTAGGAAAGGAAGCAGGAAGGCATTTAGGTATCCGTTCTCCCTACCTAGAGTACAACCCTCTATATCATCAGAGTGTGGAGGGGGCAAAGGGGAGTGGAGCCCTAAGTGGGCACAGGGTTCTCGGAAAGATTCGCTGCTCAAAACTCATTCCCTAACATTCGACCAAATAAAAATTCATTAGGCTACCCAAGGGAGTGACTTAAAGTGACAAATATCACTTAGGGGGAGAGTGGAGGATAAGTACATTAAGGCTTTCACACTTTGTTTTGAGTTATATTAATGATCATTCCTAAAATCTTATTGAAATCTACACACATGAAAAATGTATTTACAGAAGCAACAGACACCAGTCAGTGACAGACACACTGGAAATAAAGACATGGGTTAGAACTGAGCTCTGCCACTTAAGTTTTCTTGGGTCAGTTATTTAATTTTTGTGTATCTCAATATGTCCGCTCTACCTCACATATAGCATGGTTGTGATAATTAAAAGTGAAATAGTCATGCAATAAACTTCTCCCTCAAACCTGAGGACTGTGATTATTTGTAGACTTGAGAAAAATGAGAGATGGGCACAAAGGAAGAGTGAAGGTGTGGGGGAGGGTGCAACGACAGAGGACCACAGAGCGCCAGAAGGATCCATGAGACTGCTAGATGAGTAGAGGACAGCACAGGAGCAGTTCTAAGAAAGAAGTCATAAAATATCCTACCTACGCAACAAGGGGCAGTATGTAAATTAAGTACTGGCAACAATTACAAACACACACACACACATATATCTAATGATGAAACTTGAACGTGTGTACTTGCTGGATTTAACCATAAACCCTGTTGTCAAGCTTTTAGACCATTATACTCAAGTTTTAGATTCTGGACAATCTTCCAGAGACTTTTGTTAAAAATAAACTTTTCCCAAACTTCCCATTAGTCTAAAACACATCTGGGAATTAACTAATGCTTTTAAAGTCCACTAAACCTGATTAATTACAGCAACAACAACAACAAAAAGGCTATCATCCTAACAAATTTTATTGTTGATACCCACTCTTCTTAGGACAATTAAAAACTAACCTCGTTACATGTTAACTATTAAAGTAATTTCCGTTTGCCCAAATGATCCTCTCTCTCAATCTTGACAGTGATGGAGATGTTAAATTCAAAATGAACATAAACTTCGGCCAGCTGTTTAAGCAAGGAAAATGAATGAAAAGCCACACTGATGTTTTATACTTTTAAGTTTTACAAAGCTTAAATAACAGGTCCTGTAGGTGCTCTATGAAACCATTTATTACAGGAATTACATTGGAATCTAGATGCAACAGTCCATTTAGCCCAAAATTCCCTATATGGCAGTTCCACCCTAAATGTAAATTCAGGACAGTTTGTTCAAAAGATTATTTTACCTCCGTGGTACTACAGACCTTTCAGATGGCAATATTAAGTCACCATTATACTATCTTAAACGCCTACAGTGTTATAGAAGAACTATAACTCATAATTATAAGTTAAAATTTTATTTCTGACATATTCCTGCTACAGTTTCTTTCATATAAACCACAACAAATCTATCTGCAGGCTCTCTTCCCTACTACAGCAGTGCTAATCTCCCGAAAATAATGCTTGTTATCTCTTTCCTACAGACCTCTTAAAAAAAAATCCTTTAATTTCCATCATGTTAAACATAAAATCATGTACATGTAATTCAAATCTGTCCCAAACCTGTACTGGCCTCCCAATATACTATTCTTGTCACCATATATAGCCAATCTGCAGTTCTTAGAAGACTAAACATGTCTTGCCTTTTCTGTTACTATTCCCTTAACTTTAAATAAACTTCCTATATTTCAAAACAGAAGCTATCCTTTAAAGTTTAGCTCAAATTCATTTATTCACTTGACATAATAAGCCCTTAATATGTCCCAAGGACAGTTCTAGATTCCGGAGACACAAGAATGGAAAGCACAGCAGTGCTGCCCTCAAAGTGTCTCAGCTTCAGGGTGAAGCCCTTTAATTACCTCTGTTGAAACTGGACTTCTTCAGGGTTTCAAATTCAAGGTGCTTACACTTATAATAGATGACATTAAATTTCTGTGTGTGTGTGTGTGTGTGTACACAGCATCTACTGCAAAAATCAGAACTTCAGTTTCTTAGGAACAGAAACCATGTCTATTTTTCTTAAGAACACTGCTTTTTAAATAATAGATGCTCAAAATTAGCTTGTCAATTAGCATGTTGGAGGGAAAAATTAAGAGTATACATATTATTACAAAAACATCCTACCTCTCAGAGAAAGTACTTACAATGCATTTAAGGCTTACAACATATTTGTTAGCAATTCATAAAATTCAGAAGTTAGAAATAAGAGCCATAAAGAGAAAGAAAGCTAACCTTTGCTTACATAACAGAATGGAAAAGACTTATAAAGCAGCAAAGAGAAAGAACTTAGGTAGAGAAAAAAAATTTTTTGAATTAAAAACATAAAAATTTTAATTTTTTATCACCAAAGGGGAAGAGGGAAGCCACAGTTGTCATATGTAAAGAGCTGAAATACAGCTTTATTACTCAAAATCAGTCTAAGTACATAAATATTTGGAGGACTCTAAATAAGAAAGAAACTAACCTCATTAATTCCTCCACTTTATCATCTACATCTAGGTCCTCTTCTGAGGCTTCAAAACTGTATGACCTCTGACCCATGCTGTTAGCATGGTAGCGAGTTGGTGACATCTTCCCATTGGACGTGGATAATCGCTCGTTATTCTCCCTCCCGTTCTGATTGGTAGTACAAGGCTGTGGGGAGGTGTCGTAACTATTGCTAGGTGACGGGGACATGCCCGAATGCTGGGTCTGCGTGGAAGCTGTAGCTGTAGAGGAAGATGCTGCAACATTGTTGGTACTATTCCCATATGAACTTCCTCCATAGCTGGACCTTCTTCCAAACTTGTCGCTATGTTCTTGATCAAGGCGGTCCAGAGTTTCCAAGGCATGGAGAATTTCATGTTTAGTCATTCCAGTACGCCGGAGGCGCTGGAGCAGATCTATCTGCTCTATGGTAAATCTGGGTTCATCTGTATAGTGAGACATGGTTTCCAGCAAACTAAAAAAAATAAAATAAAATAGTCCCTTTATTTATAATATCTACCAAAGAATGTATCATTATGTATTGAGAATGAACACAGACAAAATATTTCTCTATCAACGTCTTTACTGAAAATGACTAAGACATGATTAAGGGTAATACTTTGTTTTATAGGCAAAACTGACCTAGGAATTCTGTAACTTTTATTTGGCATAGACAAAAACAATTTGGTAAGCTTAGCCCAAGTAAATAACTAATAACTAGCAAAAATATTTAAATGGAAACGTGATAGGGGCATATAAAAAAACTTAATAAGCACCATTTCACCCACCACTTTGCAATTTCATGAGTATTTCATCTCTGTAATGTATTCTCTCTATGTAGTTATCTCAAGAAATGGATCTTGGGTGGTTGTGTCCACAATGACCTATTCATTTTTCGTGGGAAACTGCTTCCATATTATGCTTCCTTTAACTAACACAAGGTACTGCAGTGCACCAGAAAGTGCTTCAGAGTCGATGACAATATTAAGTTTAAGGGAATTGTCAAATATCATAAAAACTCTCACCATTCGAATTCCTTTCTTATAAAACTTGACTTTGTACTGAAGATTCTTTTAAGTGGGAATTTCTTCTATTTTTATGGTTCTAATGCCAAATAGGTTGCATGGCATGCAGCAGGCTCTCAGTTAAGTGTTTGCTGATGAAAATAAATGTCAAAGAACTTTCTCCTCCTTTCCAGGTAAACTTCTACTGAGTCAGTTCTCCTAAGCTCTTGGAGATCAGTTTCTCTATCCCTCTATAAGAGGCTTCCCTGGTGGCTCAGAGGGTAAAGAGTCTGTCTGCAAGGCAGGAGACCTGGGTTCGATCCCTGGGTGAGGAAGATCCCTTGGAGAAGGGAATGGCAACCTACGCCAGTATTCTTGCCTGGAGAATTCCATGGACAGAGGAGCTCAGTGGGCTACAGTCCATGGGGTCACATGGAGTCGGATATGACTAAGTGACTACCACACACACACACATATCCCTCTATAAAAATTTACTGAATATTCACTCTAGGCCAGCACTGGGCAATAGTTTCATGTCATACAATCTCAGTTCCTCATAACAACACTCTATGGTAATTTTTTTTCAGTACTACACTGACTGACGACTGTTGAGGAAACTAAGGCTCACGATGGTTTTGTATCTTAGAAAAAGTCTCATTAAGACATAGGAAAAAAGATTTAAACCTAGATCTTACTGACTCCAAAAGCATGCATATATGGCAGAAATTATTGGAATCAAATGATATGGGACACAGGCTTTTGTCCTTTTTTAAGTTACCAATTTAAACCACTTAGACAAAACCACTCCACTGAGGGACTAGGGATTCTAGTAACAGCTTTTTTTAATATTTAAAATCTTTAGTCCATATAGAATTTGTATTTACTGAATGAGTGTGAAAGGATTTGAGCTTTATTCTTCCACAAAAGGATAGTTCACTTGTCCAATACGCTTTATCAAGTAGTACATCTCTTCCTCTCTGGTCTGAAACACCAACTTTATCGTATACGAAAACTCCACACGAATCTGTATCTACCTTTGGAGTGACTGTTTTGCCTTCCAAGTCCTTTTAAAAAATAAGCAGGCAGAAATCTATAACTTTTATGTGAAGTCATTCTAGTTTTAGAGATCAGCTCATTAAAAATAAAAACAGACATTCTGCAGGTCTAAAATAATATGCTGCAGGTTTTTGTGTCCATGGGCCACACTGTCTGCCTTCTGCCTATTTACATTTCCTTTTGCTCTCTTCCAATATTCATTTGTAACAAGCCATTCATCATAAAAATCCTGTTTTCATGATTATTACATTCTTTCCTGATTGTTTTCTTCCTCCAAGATTTTATAATGAAAAATTTTAAACCCACAGAAAAGGTGAAAAAAAAAGCTGACATACACTAATCATCGAGATTTTACCATTAGTATTTTACTTGCTTTACCACATAATCTATCCACGCTCTATGAATCCCTCTATTCGTTTCATTTTTTGATGCATTTCAAAATCAGTGACAGACATCTGTATATCTCTCCTTAAATCCTTCCACATGTAGATCATTAGCTAGAGCTCAGTATTTGTTCAGGTATTTTTTTCTACTGAAGTAAAATTTACATAAAATAAAATATGCAAATCTTACATTTACCATTCTTTTGAGTTCTGAGAAGTACATCCACCTGTGAAATTAAATCCCTCGGAAGATCCAGAATATTATCATTACCCAGGAAGTTCCATAGTGCTCCTTCCTGGTCAGTCCCCATTCTCTCTCCTCAGAGGTGACCACTGCTCAGATTTTTTCTCATGACAGAGGTTAATTTTTTCTGTTCCAGAACCTCATACAAATGGAATTTCTATGTACTCTTTTGTGTAAGGCTTCTTTCAGTATGAAGTTTTTGAGATTCATCTATGATGTTGTATGTATCAGCAGTTTATGTTTTTTTATTGCTGAAGAGTACTTTATTGTAGGAATATACCACAGGTTTGTTTAGCTATTCTATTTCAGACACTTGGAATGACAATTACTAGCTATTCTAAAGCTCTGGCTATTACAGTTGTACTCTACTTTCTTCCTTGTCAGCTTCGTATATATGCCCCCCTCCCCCATCCCCAACCCATAATATATCATTGACTAGTTGGGTGAGAGAGAAAAACATATAACTTTCAACCAGAGTAATTCATTTATTTTTTCTCCTGATGTCAACAGAAGAGTATACCTTGCTTAACATAAATGCTCTACTATTAAAATAATATGCAGCACTGGTAATGTTTTGTTGCATGCTAGTTACGTTACACAGGTGCATAATAAGTGAACATTCCCCAAGCTGTACACTACTAATTCGTACATTTTTCGGTAGGTATATTATATTCAAAATTTGCTGAAAGAGCTGTGTAGACTTTTCTGAATGGCTTATAAGAGACACTTGACACTATAGTTTTATCTTAACCCTCAGCCCTTGGTCGTTTCTAGTGCTTAGTAACATATTAGTTCTTAATACCAGGAAGTTCTTTTTAAAAGTAGCTGCCCCTTAGTAATCCAAATAATTTACCCTTTAACTTACTGATTTGGTAAATTCAGGTTTCTATATATTCTTTTCTCTTGAAAATGGAGTTGTTCACTGCTAACTTTAGTCTTCATGCTTTCAAAACATGTCATAAACAGACCTTATTTTATATATGAGATGTCAAGGACTGTTTTATTTAGCAGACAAAAAAAAAATCATGATATTTTCCTATCCCATTTATATCAGAGCTAATAGTATTCTATATGTAACTTTTCAAACCTCCCTCTGTATGGGGCAGCACTCTGCATATCAGTATAAAACTAAAATGAATTATGTGAATTTAACCTGTTAACTGAAAAGTATCCACCATAAAGCTTATATTAGACCGACCAGAACTAAAGATTCCACAGTATCTAAAACAATGTATTTATGTCATTTCAGTCATTGATTATGGGAACCACTTTATTTTTTGCTATGCTGCATAGTTTGTGGGACCTTGGTTCCCTGATCAGGGATCAAACCCGCACCCTCTGCAGTGAAAGTGTGGAGTCCTAAAGGCTGGACCACCAGCGAATTCCCTACGGAAACCCATTGTAAAAGTGGTTAATTCAAAAGTCGTAAAAGAAGATAAAAGAAGGCACCTATTATTTTGTCCGCCCAGAATGTCTGTTTCCAACCACATGTTCTTGGAAAGGATGAAAGTGAAAAGTGGAAGTGTTAGTAGCTAAGGTGTTCAACTCTTTGCGACCCCATGGACTGTATCCCGCCAGGCTCCTCTGTCCATGGAATTCTCCAGGCAAGAATAATGGAGTGGTTCCCATTCCCTTCTCCAAGGAATCTTCCAAATCTTTACCATCCAGGCCACCAGGGAAGCCCTGCCACTCAAAATGCCCTACCTTCTGGCCAACAGTGTGGGCACACAAGGAAACAGTCATGCTCTTCTCAAAATATGCAGGTTAGAGTGGCAGGAAGATGGACAGTCACTGTAACTGTGGTCAGCTGCAAGAAGATGTTAGTCTGGTATATTCCTCACCATGTAGAAGGAGCTAGTTTGTAGGAAAATAAGGCAGGCATAATAAGAAATGCAGGGCAAAGTGGAAAACTCTACAGTATTCACATCCCTTGTTCTAGTCATTCCTAAGCCCCTACTACATCCCTGCTCTTCTTCTTATATTGTCGTGTAACAGCATGAAAGTGAAAGTGTTAGTCACTCAGTCATGTCCAACTCTCTGCAATCCCATGGACTGTAGCCTACAAGGCTCCTCTGTCCATGGGATTCTCCAAGCAAGAATACTGGAATGGGTTGCCATCCACTTCTCCAGGGGATCTTCCTGACCCAGGGACTGAACCCAGGTCTTCTGCATTGAAGGCAGACTCTTTACCATCTGAGCCAACAGGGAAACAGTTTAAGTTCACACAGACTTCCCTTTATGCTTCACTTTGTTTAAATTAGACGTATGTGCCCAGCACCAACAGAGGTCCCTAATACAAAGACATACCTAAAGTAAAAAGATCTACAATTGCTAGAGCAAAATCTATGACTGCTCTAGAGCACAGTGGGATAATGAGCAGGATCAAATCATACATGTGACATTGAAGGCACAATATTTTATTGAGAAAATGCCAAGATTAGAAGCTCGCTTAGATACTGAGAATAATATTCCAATGTGCATTAACATAAACAAAGGCACACATCCTGTCATTTTCAAATTTTATTTCTTACAATTCACCTAGTTTAAGCACATCATCATGAGATTATGGCAATAATGACCTAGAAAGGTCATCTATGTCCATGATACCAGCAATTCTTTCACAACAGAAAAAGATAACATGTAAAAACTGAATTAATTTTCCTATATAACACAAGAACTATTCACAGGATAAGGAACATCTTTCACTTTAAATTACTCATCTGAATGCAGACTCAGGCCAACAATAATTGAAAATGATGTGAGAAGAATTTCGACACTGTAATAACACAGACAATGTTAAAGGCATAAAAGAACAATTAAATTCAGGAATTATGGCTCAGTTCACAAAGTGACATTCTAAAACACCATACTATTAAGACCATAATAGTACACCATTTATACAATTAATTTTATCTCTACCTGTATATGTAAACCCTTCTTGAATAAGTCTTGAGGTTCAGAACAAACTCTAACTAAATCCTAGAAACATGTAGAGGAAAGAAGGTTAAAGCATACACAAATGCCTAATCTTGAAATCATTTGTGCAAAAATGACAGAACCACCTTACTTGTAAAGTATCAACAGCTAATAAGATTTTACTGGATAACAGTATTTTCTTGAGCTGGACTCTGCTGTCTTTATCTTTTTATCTAGAATGACTAGGCAAAATATGGTACAGTCATATATTAGTTTTGTCATTCATGGTATTTGTTCCATGATGATTTAACACATTATAGAGTCAATCATAATATTAACCAACTAAAGACATACTAAAGGCTCTTTGTACTATTTATGGCACATTACTCTCACAACTATTATTACCATCAAAGGAATGGCAGTTTTAAAGTAAGAAAATGACAAGAGTAAGAAATGAAGATTTGCTGGGGACTGAGCTTACAATATGGAAAAGTGATTCTGTAATTCAAACCAATGGGAGAACTGACTAATGCAAAAGAACAAAGGCTATCACTATAGGTAAAGAGCATAAAAATGTTCTTTTCAAAATATGTAGATTTTGAGAAAAATAAGATTATATTCAATTCATAATTACACTTTAATAGTTCTTAAATTACCACTAATTAAGGTTGAGATTTTTAAATAATAGCCATCTATATACAATGTGGAAAATAAAATCCAAGTAAAAACATGAAAGTCTATAGAGGGAGATATAAATTAGGTGTGGAATCAGAGAATAGGAGACCATTTAGACAAAAATAATTCAATTAACATTTACTGAGATTTCCCCAGTGGCTCAGTGGTAAAGAATTTGCCCGCCTATGCGGGAGATGCAGGTTCCATCCCTGGGTCAGGAAGATTCCCTGGTGAAGGAAATGGCAACCCACTCCAGTATTCTTGCCAGGATAATTCCATGGATAGAGGGGCCTGGTGGACTACAGTCCATGGGGTTGCAAAGAGTCAGACATGATTTAGGGATTAAACAACAACATTTACTGAATAACCTCTATGTGTCAGACTACATACAACGGAAAAAGGATGCAACAAGGCACAAATAAGGTTAAAAAAAAAAAAAAAGGGCAAAATAAGGTAAAAAAAAAAAAAAAGCCTCACAATGCTTACATTCTAATGGCTATGGTGAACAGCCATCAACAAATAAACTGTACTTTTTAAAACAGGGAAAATTAGGCCCAAAGCAACAGAGTATCATCCCTTTCCCAAGCACACAACTATTCAGCAGCACCTCAGGCCACACTTCACACCACCTGGTCTATTCCAGAGACTTTCTGATGTACTATAAAGTCAACAAGAGAAGAAAAATGTTTAACAAAAAAATCTAAGTAACAAGGAAAATCTACCATTCTTCCACTTACTGGATTACAGAACTGACAACCAGAACAGAAGGAATTTAATTGAAATGTAGACTGAACCAAATTTTTAAAAAATACTTACGTTAAAGATGCATTTAATGAGCTAATAGATACTTTATCTTCTCTAATATCTGAAATTTCCAGAATACTTCTGTTCAGAGGCCTATTTAATATGAACTAGTGGTTACAGCTGATATCCTAGCACAAAAAATCTCTCAACATAATACCACTATCCAATTTGTATTTTTTGCCAGACTCCAAAGAAAGGCTACCAACTGTATTAGCTAATAGGCATAACTAGGCTTATTATCCCCAGCAGGTAAAGAAAATGGCTTTGGTGCTTAGGAGTTTGCATACAAAAGGCAGCACTAAAGTAACATTCTACCAATATTCTGCTTGTCACAAGGAAGTTAATACTAGCCATCTGTTTCACAAATTTCTAGGCTATTAAGCACTTTAAAATTATAAGTAATTTTATGTTCAACTGAAAATCTATGTTAGACTTCAAAGCTGAAAACAGAAATAGTAAAAGACAAAGATTATACAGATCTGAAAATTCATTCCTTACCACATAACTATGAAAAAATTATTTCAACTCTACAAATCACTGCTATCACTTCTGTACTATAATGCTTTCTTAACTTTATTAAAACAATAGAGAAGATGAAAATTAAGAGGAGAACTAGATACTCACACCACTGGGAAGGAACTGAGCATGCTTTACATGAGGGGAAGTAATGTCCTTGCTAGAGATGATCAGTGTTATTCATCATTCTGTAGGAAAAAAGAGAATTCAGAAACACTGAAATCAAATACTGAATAAAAATGTTAATTATATAATTTAAGGATTAACAGTTAACATCAAATAACCAGGTTTTTAAAAATTACTTTTTATTTCAAATAAACATCTATTTTAAAGATAGAAAAATACTTTTTAAAGCTTTCAAATTACTCACTTGGAAAAACGAAAATCATCCCTGAAGTTTATCTGTTACCAGATACCACCCAAGGAAACAGATTTAAACATGAAATGGAATATATATATACACACAATATTGTGACATTCAGGATAACTTGTTGATAAGAACTCCAGTACACTTAAGTAGAATCCTATAAACAAAAAACATACCACAGCATGATTGAAGCTAACAGTCTTAACTGGGGGGTAAAACCTGGGGTGCAGTTCCAAGTCTATTTTTTATTTTGTTGTTGTTTAGTCACTAAGTCACATCCGACTATCTGTGACTCCACGGACTGTGGCCCGCCAGGCTCCTCTACCCATGCAACTTCCCAGGCAGGAATACTGGAGTGGGTTGCCATTGCCTTCTCCAGGGGATCTTCCTGACCCGGGGATCAAACCGATGTCTCCTGCATTGGCACTGCGTCTTTACCACTGAGCCACCAGGGAAGCCCATTATTTATTTTCCTGCTAGCCAAATCTTACAGTGACTTAATTTCTCTGAGTCTCAATTCCACATGCATAAAACAGAGGTAATAGGGAACTACTTCAAAAAGTTACAAGAGTTTAAAACATTTTTTAAATGGTGGTGATGAAGTACTTCACAAATTATCAAGTAGCAGGGGCTTTTACTACTAATTTTAAAAAGACACCAATAACGGTGTCCATTCCTGAACAGGCTTAAATTAATAATGGAGCGAGTTCAGTACTTCTATCTTCTGATTAACATTCTACTGCTTTATTCAGCGTTCAGACGCTGTGACCCCGTTTAAATCACATGTAGGTCTTAACAAAAAATGAAATCTACTATTCACAGTTTAGGAGCTAAAGATCATGTATTACCGACGGCACTTATTAGCAGTTTCAAACCACAATATATGGGAACTATTTCCATTAACTGCAAGTTAATATTATAAAATAGATGAAAGCCAAAAATGTTGATGTCAAAAACTCTCACATTAAAATACACATTCAGCACTGAATTATATTAAGCAAGACCAAAGTGTCTAACAGTGACTAATGATATATGTGAAATGTACACGGTAAAGTTAGAAACCTTTCACATTTGCATATTCTAAACTGTAGCTTTAATGAATTTCCTGCTGTAGTTAATTTTCTTGCTGACGTGAGAAATACTGGTCCTAAATGGCAGATATAAAACACAAAGAAAACCTCCTAAAAATACTGTTGATTGCATTTCCTGGACAAAACACCAACAACAAGCCACACATGGATTACTGGTCAATATATATATATTTTTTCACTCGTGCTCAAGTTTAGTTAAAATATACTAAATACTAGTCCTGAAATAGAAACAAGGTCATAACATGAGTAAGATATGGTCCCAGTAGTGTAAGAGCTTATTAAACTATGGGGGGGTGGGGCGGGAGTAAAACAAAAATAACACACACACACACACACCTCTCCAATAAAAGGCATTAAGACTAAAAATACAAGATTTATGAGCACAGCAATTCAGAAATTAATTGGTTACAGAGAACTGGAAAGACTTCTTTAAGTGAGATCTCAGCTGTTATTTGAAGTTTAGAATAAGACTTCCACCAAATCAAAGTGTGAAGGGAAGTCAGAATCAGTGCAAGAAAGAATCAGGAAGAGGAAACAGTTTAAAAAAAGATTATGAAGGATGTTTAGGGACTAAGTAGACCTGTCTTGTTGGCCTTTAACATGTATGTATGAGGAACAGACAGGTAGAAAGGAAGGAATTCCACAGTCTATGAAGGGCTCATAAATGCCTTGCAGTATTTCTGATCTTAATTCTATAAATATGAGAATACCACCACAACTGAATCAGACAATCTAGGGGGAAAATCACCAAAGACCTTCATTTCACAGATGAGGAAACGGAGATTAAGACACTGATACAGACCTGTGTAAGTGCAAATCACTGAATTTATGTCATTTATATTCCAGACATAAGTGGACTTGAAATAATACATAAAAATAAAACATTCAAAGGACAGAAGATCAAGCAAGTTGCTGTGAGTTCTCTGCTCTCAGCTTCAGTATCATAGAGCGTTCCTAGCATGAGACAGATTTTTTAAATTGACAGATTAAAACTGTGTATTACAACACATCATTAGAATGGCTATAATTAAAAAAAAAAAACAGAAAATAACAAGTATTGGCACAGATGTGGATAAAATAAAATCTTTGTGTGCTCTGATGAAAAATACAAAATGGAGGGTACTGCTATGTAAAATAGTATGGTGGTTTCTTAAAAAATTTAAACTTAGAATTATCATGAGATCTGCAACTTCAATTTCAAGTATATACGCAGAAATGAAAGCGGGGACTCGAACATATATTTGTACACCTAAGTTCATAGCAGCATAGTCACAAAAGCCAAAAGGTGGAAACAAATATCTATCAACGGATGAATGGCTAAGCAAAATGTGATACATGCATATAAGGGAATATTAGTCTACCTTAAAAAAGAAGGAAATGTTGACATGCTAACATCAATGAACACCAAAGGCATTACACTAAGTGAAAGAAGCCAGGCACAAAAGGCCAAATACTGTATAATTCCACTTTTACAAGATATTTACAGTCTTCAAACTCAGGGACAGAAAGAAGACTGGTTCTTAAAGGGGGCTGGGGAAGGAGGAGTTACTGTTTAATGGTGCGAAGTTTTAGTTTGGGAAGATGAGAAAAAGTTCTGGAGATGGATGACAGTGATGGCTGTACAACAATGTTTATTGTACTTAGTGTCATGAACTGTTTGCTTTAAAACTGTTAAAATGGTAAATTTAATATTATCTATGCTTTATTACTGCAAAAAGGAGAGCGTTACAGTAAAAGAAAACACATTTATTAAAAGGTATCAGGGATAAAAGTTTAGGGATGCTGGATCATATTTAAGCACCTAGCTATAAAAAGCAAGTAAGCTATAAAAGATAAAAAAAAATCACCTACTTATTGGACTTCTCATCTACTATACTTAAAAGAGAAAGAGCTGAATAAAGTTCACAGATGACTGAGAGAATTCTATACCAACAAAGCTTACATTTTGATATAAGAAAAACACTGCAAATATGCAAGAGTTCAGAGAGTGTATTTCCTCAGTTACCTCAACTGAGACACATAATATAAAAAATTAAGAAAAATGTGCAAAAACATTTTTACTTATAAACAAGATGAACTAGATCATCTTTGGATCAAAGAAATCAAAATCTTTATTTTATTTGAAATGGTTTTAGTGTTCTGCTACATAGGACATGCAGTAAATACATATTACATATATGTGTGTGTTTTTCCACATAGAGAAATCTGATCTGTGGAAGAGATCCAGTAATGGTGGTTACTGTAAGTACAGGGTGAGAACTGGACAGATTCGGAAAAGGGTGGGAAGGGAAGTGTTCTCAGAGAACTGTATCATTTTAACCATATGAATGTTATTGCTCAGTCAGTAAATCAAATGAATAAAAATAGGAATTAAAAGCAGGAGCCCACTGAACCCTTTGTGATTCAACACTAACTTGAAGATTATAGCAAACTAATAAGACATAAGAATGAATTAACTGTTTTTGTATCCATTCAGCCAGTCTTTGTCTTTTGGTTGGGGCATTCAACCCATTTACGTTTAAGGTAATTACTGATAAGTATGATCCCGTTGCCATTTACTTTATTGTTTGGGGTTCGAATTTATACACCATTTTTGTGTTTCCTGTCTAGAGAATATCCTTTAGTATTTGTTGTAGAGCTGGTTTGGTGGTGCAGAATTCTCTCAGCTTTTGCTTATCTGAGAAGCTTTTGATTTCTCCTTCATACTTGAATGAGATCCTTGCTGGGTACAATAATCTGGGCTGTAGGTTATTTTCTTTCATCATTTTAAGTATGTTCATCGCAGCACTGTTTATAATAGCCAGGACATGGAAGCAACCTAGATGTCCATCAGCAGATGAATGGATAAGAAAGCTGTGGTACATATACACAATGGAGTATTACTCAGCCATTAAAAAGAATACATTTGAATCAGTTCTAATGAGGTGGATGAAACTGGAGACTATTATACAGAGTGAAGTAAGCCAGAAGGAAAAACATAAATACAGTATACTAACGCATGTATATGGAATTTAGAAAGATGATAACGATAACCCTGTGTACGAGACAGCAAAAGAGACACTGATGTATAGAACAGTCTTATGGACTCTGTGGGAGAGGGTGGGAAGATTTGGGAGAATGTCATTGAAACATGTGAAACATGTGAAATGTCATGTATGAAACGAGATGCCAGTCCAGGTTCAGTGCACGATGCTGGATGCTTGGGGCTGGTGCGCTGGGAAGGCCCAGGGGGATGGTATGGGGAGGTTGGGAGGGAGGAGGGTTCAGGATGGGGAGCATGTGATTTTTTTTAAAAAAATAAAATTAAAAAAAAAAAAAAAAAGTCCCTTGGACTGCAAGAGATCCAACCAGTCCATCCTAAAGGAGATTAGTCCTGAATATTCATTGGAAGGACTGATGTTGAAGCTGAAACTCCAGTACTCTGGCCACCTGATGTGAAGAGTTGACTCATTGGAAAAGACCCTGATGCTGGGAGGAATTGGTGGCAGGAGGAGAAGGGGACAACAGAGGATGAGATGACTGGATGGCATCACCGACTCGATGGACATGAGTTTGGGTAAACCCCGGGAGTTGGTGATGGACAGGGAGGCCTGGCGTGCTGCGATTCATGGGGTCGCAGAGAGTCGGACATGACTGAATGACTGACCTTAACTGAAATGAGGATAACTTATCATCTAGCAAGAAATCAGATCTTTATCTTAAATTATATATAAAAATTTAAATTCCAGTTGCAATAGACATAAATCTATAAAACTCAGACACACATTCTACAACAAAATTTAGAAGATCAAAGAGAAGAAACTTTAAAAGGTAGACATAAGAGTTTAAAATTTCCTACTACAAAAAAATCATAAAGTAAAGAATTTTTTAAAAAAGTCCTTGTCATCACAAGCGACTGGAATGCAAAACTAAGAAGTAAAGAGATAACTGGAATAACAGGCAGGTCTGGCTTTGGAGTACAAAATGAAGCAGGGCAAAGGCTAACAGAATTTTGCCAAGAGAATGCACTGGTCGTAGCTTTAACAACACATGGACATCACCAGATGGTCAACACCAAAATCAGATTATGTTCTTTGCAGCTGAAGATGGAGAAGCTCTATACAGACAGCAAAAACAAGACTGGGAGCTGACTGTGGCTCAGATCATGAACTCCTTACTGCCAAATTCAGACTTAAATTGAAGGAAGTATGGAAAACTACTAGACCATTCAAGTATGACCTAAGTCAAATCCCTTATGATTATACAGGGGAAGTGATGAAAAAATTCAAGGGATTAGATCTGGTAGACAGAGTGCCTGAAGAACTATGGACGGAGGTTTGAAACACTGTACAGGAGGCAATAATTAAAACCATCCGCAAGAAAAAGAAATACAAAAATACAAAATGGTTGTCTGACAAGGCCTTACAAATAGCTGAGAAAAGAGAAGCAAAAGGCAAAGGAGAAAAGGAATGATATACCCATTTGAATGCAGAGATCCAAAGAACAGCAAGGAGAGACAAGAAAGCCTTTCTAAATGAACAATGCAAAGAAATAACGGAAAACAACAGAGTGGGAAAGACTAGAGATCCCTTCAAGAAAATCAGAGATACCAAGGGAACATGTCATGCAAAGATGAGCACAATAAAGGACAGAAATGATACGGACCTAACAGAAGCAAAAGGTATTAAGAAGTGGCAAGAATACACAGAAGAACTATACAAACAAAGTCTTAATGACTCAGATAACGACGATGGTGTGATCACTCACATAGAGTCAGACATCCTGTAGGGTGAAGTCAACTAGGCCTTAGGAAGCACTGTACATGAACTGAAAACTTCCAGATGTTCAAGCTGGATTTAGAAAAGGCAGAGGAACCAGAGATCAAATTGCCAACATCCACTGGATTATCAAAAAAGCAAGAGAGTTCCAGAAAAACATCTGCTTCATTAACTCTGCTAAAGCCTTTGAATGTGGGGATCACAACAAACTGTGGAAAATTCTTCAAGAGACAAGAATACCAGACCACCTTACCTATCTCCTGTGAAACCTGTGAAACCTTAAGAATGAACAGTTAGAACTGGACATGGAAAAATGAACTAGTTCCAAATTGGGAAAGAAGAACATCAAGGCTGTATATTGTCACCTTGTTTACTTAACTTACATGTAGAGTACATCATGCGAAATGTTGGGCTGGATGAAGCTCAAGCTGGAATCAAGACTGCCAGGAGAAATATCACTCACCTCAGATATGCAGATGACACCACCCTTATGGCAGAAAGCCATAAGGAACTAAAGAGGCTCTTGATGAAGGTGAAAGAGGAGAAGAGAAATATTTGGCTTAAAACTCAACATTCAAAAAACTATGATCATGGCATCCGGTCCCATCACTTCATGGGAAATAGATGGAGAAACAATGAAAACAGTGACAGACCTTATTTTCTTGGACTCCAAAATCACTGCAGATGGTGATTGCAGCCATGAAATTAAAAGACGCTTGCTCCTTGGAAGAAAAGTTATGACAAACCTAGACAGGGTGTTAAAAAGCAGAGACACCTTTGCCGAAAAAGGTCCGTGTAGTCAAAGCTATGGTTTTTCCAGCAGTCATGTATGGATGTGAGAATTGGACTATAAAGAAAGCTGAGCACCAAAGAACTGATGCTTTTGAACTGTGGTGTTGGAGAAGACTCTTGAGAGTCCCTTGGACTGCAAGGAGATCCAATCAGTCAATTCTAAAGGAAATCAATCCTGAATATTCATTGAAAGGACTGATGCTGAAGCTGCAGCTCCAATACTTTGGCCACCTGATATGAAGAACCAACTCTCTGCAAAAGACACTGATGCTGGGAAACATAGAAGGCAGGAAGAGAAGGGTGTTTGACAACAGAGGATGAGATGGTTGGATGGCATCACAAACTCGATGAATATAAGTTTGAGCAAGCTCAGGGATATGGTGAAGGACAGGGAAGCCTGGCATGCTGCAGTCCATGGGGTCGCAAAGAATCAGACACAACTGAGCAACTTAACCAAAAAAAAACTACAAGCACATCAGAAAAAATATTTGACATGTAGAGAAAGAATAGATCCAAGCTGTCATTGTTTATTTAAAAAAACACTCAAATTTACTAGAAGTCAGAGAAATAATAAATTAGTTTAATAATGAGATATAACTTCAGCAAAAATTTAAAAGATTGATAATATGTCCTCAAAGGGTACGGTCATTTCACTGGTCTAAGGACAAAGTCCTTTTGGAAAGAAATCTGGCAACATAAATTGAAATTTAAAGTATTTACACTTTTGAGTCCCTTGGACTGCAAGGATATCCACCAGTCCATCCTAAAGGAAATCAGTCCTGAATAGTCCTTGGAAGGACCTATGTTGAAGCTGAAACTCCAAAACTTTGGCGACCTGATGTGAAGAGCAGACTCACTGGAAAAGACCCTGATGCTGGGAAAGACTGAAGGACGACAGAGGATGATATGGTTGGATGACATCACTGACTCAAAAGACAGGAGTTTGAGAAAACTCCGGGACCTGGTGATGGACAGGGAGACCTGGCATGCTGCAGTCTGTGGGGTCACAAAGAGTCGGACTCGACTGAGCAACTGAACTGAACTTAACGAGTAGTCCTATTTCTGGGAATCTATCATATAGAAACAAAAGTAATCATACACAATACGTACAAGGATGTTTATTGTCATTTATTTTCCTATTTCTTGTCTCTATAAAAAGAACTGTTTCAGTCCATACAAGAATGGCTGAATGAATGACAATATACTTTGATCAATGAACACAATGCAATCAAGTAGAGTTTTATCAGGTGACTTGGTGGGATTTGCACATTGCCACACTGAGTTAAAAAATAAACAGCAAAATGCAATCAAATGAGTATGATGAGATTTAGAAAGAAAACCTACAAGAACAAAAGTGAAAGTTGCTCAGTGGTGTCTGACTCTTTGCCACCCCATGGACTATACAGCCTATGGAATTCTCCAGGCCAAAATACTACAGTGGGTAACCTATCCCTTCTCCAGCAGATCTTCCCAAGCCAGGAATCCAACCGGGGTCTCCTGCATTGCAGGCAGACTCTTTACCAACAAAAACAGTCCTTTTATAGGCGTGTCTCTTGTCAGTATGTTTATTGACATACATACATACACGAACATGGAGAAAAACTAAGTAGTCAACAGGTATTGGAGGTGGGGTTAAGGATGAGGGTATACATAGCGAATATGTGTAAGGAAGGACAAATGCATCTATGCAATAGTTAAAGATACATTAATGCAAACAAATTGTAAACATTCCTACTATCAGAACTGGACTCAAATATCAAATAATGATTTTAGGGTTGTAAAAATGCAACACAATGTCAGGTTTTTCCATAATGAAAAAGTCTGTTGTCAGCATTGATGATCCTTGAAGAAAAAATGTAACCTGGAAAATCCATTAGGAATAAGAACTGGTAGATGGTGGTAAACAGGTTCTTTTTATTCTAGCTTTTCTCTTTAATATAAAAAGTATTAAACCATATAAGATAAAGGAGAATTTCAAAAGATACAAAACAAAAGTTAAGTCTGTCTTCTATCCCAAACTCCTTTTTCTCTTCCACTGAGACATTATACAGTTCCTTCATACATCTTTGAACATCGAAGTGTAACTTTTAGGGTAAATTCCCAGTAGAGGAATCATTATGAAAAAAAGCATATACCTTGTAAACTATGATAAAGAGATTTCGTCAAATGGCCTCCCTAAAGAAGATCAATTTATACTCCTACCTTCAGGAAATGCTTAACTGTGAATCCAGTATGTCACTGGTGATTTAAAATTGAATTTACATTGTGCAGTTTGGTATGTATCTTGTTTTATTCAATAATGGTAAACATAGAAAGGGCAGAATATTTTAAGAAAGCAAAGCACAAGAGAAAGGGAAGAGTTTGCTCTAACAGCACAGGCAGCAAGTTAGTCATCAAAGGAAGAGGTAACAGGACACTGCTAAGGCCAACTAGTGAGGCCTGTAAGCTCAGCTCTGGATATCCAAAAAGATCTCTCAGAAGTTCAAAACAGCCATTACAGAGCTCCTTTACTGCTCTTTTAGCACCTGACACAGAAACCACTGTTATCCATCGAAAATACCAATTTACAGTAAAATTAAAAAATGTGTAAATATACAGAGATACATAAGCCTTACAATCCCATAAGTTTGATACTATTCGTACTTTGAATTTAATGATGAGGACGTAAAATTCCTTCCTTGCTGGATGCACATTAAACACACACACAGATATATAAATGTAGCACATGGAGGTTAAAAAAAAAGGTCATAAAACTGCACCAGAATAAAAAGAACATTTCTCCCCTTTAATCCTCAGTCCTCTGTAAAAAGATAAATACTATTAAGTTTCTTGTAAATCCTTACAAATATTAAAATTAAGAACTTAATATACTATATATCTAACATAGAATTCTTTCTTAAATGGTAGTTTTTAAAAACTTTTTAATATGAAAATTTGTAAACATGTACAAAGCCAGAATAATAAATGTTTAGGTACCCATCACCCTCCTTGAAAAATTATCTCTTTCTTGTTCCCCTGGCTCCAAAGGGTATTTTCAGGCCAATTTCAGGTATCTTATCATTTTAACCTGCAATTCTCTTCAAATTTCAGTATCTGGTTTCCAAATCCAGAGTAAATAAGACATAGGAACTTAGAAAGGGACAGTTCAGTTCAGCTCAGTCGCTCAGTCGTGTTCGACTCTTTGCGACCCCATGGACTGCAGCACACCAGGCTATCAGCAACTCTCAGAGCTTGCTCAAACTCATGTTTTGAGTTGGTGATGCCATCCAACCACCTCATCCTCTGTCGCTCTGATGTCTCCTTCTCCTTCTGCCTTCAATCTTTCCCAGCATCAGGCCTTTTTCCAATCAGTCAGTTCTTCACATCAGGTAGCCAAAGTATTGGGAGTTTCAGCTCCAGCATCAGTCCTTCCAATGAATATTCAGATTGATTTCCTTTAGGATGAACTGGTTGGATCTCCTTGCAGTCCAAGGGACTCTCAAGCATCTTCTCCAACACCATAGGTCAAAAGCATCAATTCTTCAGCACTCAGCTTTCTTTATAGACCAACTTTCACATCCATACATGACTACTGGATAAACCACAGCTTTGACTACATGGGCCTTTGTCGGCAAAGTGATGTCTCTGCTTTTTAATATGCTGTCTAGGTTGGTCATAGCATTTCTTTCAAGGAGCAAGCACCTTTCAATTTCACGGCAGCAGTCACCATCTGCAGTGATTTGGGAGCCTCCAAAAATAAAGTTTCCACTGTTTCCCCAACTATTTATGCCATGAAGTGATGGGACCAGATGCCATGATCTTAGTTTTCTGAATGTTGAGTTTAAGCCAACTTTTTCACTCTCCTCTTTCACTTTCATCAGGAGGCTCTTTAGTTCTTCGCTTTCTGCCACAAGGGTGGTGTCATCTGCGTATCTGAGGTTATTGCTATTTCTCCCAGCAGTCTTGATTCTAGCTTGTGCTTCATCCAGCCCAGCATTTCGCATGACATATTCTGCATATAAGTTCAATAAGCACGGTGACAATATACAGCCTTGATGTACTCCTTTCCCAATTTGGAACCAGTCTGTTGTTCCATGTCCAGTTCTAACTGTTGCTTCTTGACCTCCATACAGATTTCTCAGGAGGCAGGTAAGGTGGTCTGGTATTCCCATCTCTTTAAGAATTTTCCAGTTTGTTGTGATCCACACAGTCAAAGGCTTTGGTGTAGTCAATAAAGCAGAAGTAGATGTTTTTCTGGAACTCTCTTGCTTTTTTGATAATCCAACAGATGTTGGCAATTTGATCTCTGGTTCCTCTGCCTTTTCTAAATGCAGCTTGAACATCTGGAAGTTCACAATTCACGTACTGTTGAAGCCTAGTTTGGAAAGTTTTGAGCATTACTTTGCTACCGTGTGAGATGTGTGCAACTGTGCAGTAGTTTGAACATTCTTTGGCATTGCCTTTCTTTGGGATTGGAACGAAAACTGACCTTTTCCATACTGAGTGCAGCACTTTCACAACATCATCTTTTAGGATTTGAAAGAGCTCAACTGAAATTCCATCACCTCCACTAGCTTTGTTCGTAGTAATGCTTTCTAAGGCCCACTTGACTTCGGAAATGGAGAAGGGAATGGCAAACCACTTCAGGATTCTTGCCTTGAGAACCCCATGAACAGTATGAAAAGGCAGCAAGTGACACAAAGGGTATAAAAAGGCTTTACCACAGGGGGAAGGGGGGGTGGGCGGGAATGACAGCTACCTGAAAAGAGCAAAATAACTAAAAAACTAATTACAGATATATACACGTAATACCCACTTATCAAATAGTTCAAATCATGTTTAGGATCTTCATTTTTAAAAGACAGGTAAGTATGTGATCGATTTGTTTTTAAAAGCTGAAGTGGTTAAAACAAAGGTTTTCATTTTAGGAAGTTAATCAGGTGTTTCACATGTGTCAAACATTTTTCCCTGAACAAAGCCAGATAAGTGAGGCCTTACTACAATGAATGGTTGGTGACATGTGAGGAAAACCAACCAGATATTAGGAATCAAAGACTCACCTAAATTTGAATACTATTAATAATCTTTCAAATGATGCTTCTAGGTAGCCAGGTTAAAACTGGAAACAACTACTAACTGTAAATAACAACTACTGTGCTTAGTTGCTCAGTCGTGTCTGAATCTATGCGACCCCCTGGACTATAGCCCGCCAGGCTCCTCTGCCCATGGGATTCTCCAGTCAAGAATACTGCAGTGGGTTGCCATGCCCTCCTCCAAAGGATCTTCCCAAACCAAGGAACTGAACCCAGGTCTCCTGAATTGCAGGTGGATTCTTTACCATTTGAGCCACCAGGAAAACCCAATAGCAACTACTATTGGGTAGCAGTAGCTTGCCCAGGGCTTCCCAGGTGGCCCATTTAAAGAATACTACTCTGGGCCAAGTCTCCCTGGTGGCTCAGTAAGAATCTGCCTGTAAGTAGGAGACTTGTGTTGGATCCCTGGGTCAGGAAGATCCCTTGGAGAAAAAAATGGCTACCCACTCCAGTAATCTTGCCTGGGAAATCTCATGGACAGAGGAGTCTAGCAGGCTACCATCCATGGGGTCGAAAAAGAGTTGGACACAATTTAGCAACTAAACAACAACTATCACCCTTGGCCAACACTCACTGGTTAAGTGCTTTACATATACAAACTCATTCAATCTCACCATCCTCTGAGGTAGATAACTAAGACAAGACACCACTTGCCCAGGGCTTCCCAGACGGCCCTGCTAAGTCGCTTCAGTCGTGCCTGACTCTGTGTGACCCCAGAGACAGCAGCCCACCAGGCTCCGCTGTCCCTGGGATTCTCCAGGCAAGAGCACTGGAATGGGTTGCCATTTCCTTCTCCAATGCATGAAAGTGAAAAGTGAAAGTGAAGTCGCTCAGTCGTGTCCGACTCCTAAAACAAACAAACAAACAACAACAACCCATCTGCCAATGCAGGAGACATGAGATGTGGGTTCGATCCCCAGGTCAGGCAGGTCTCCTGGAGGAGGGCATGACAATTCACTCCAGTATTTTTGCCTGGAGAACTCCATGGACAGAGGATCCTGGCAGACTACAATCCTTGGGGTGGCAAAGAGTCAGGCACGACTGAAGTGACTTAGCACGCACACACCACTTGCCCAAGGTCAATCAACTAATGACTTCCCTTTTCTTATTAGAAGTGTAACTGAAGTACTTATGTTAGTCTTACTCTTTCTTCAAAATATAAGATTAGCGATATAATTTTATCACTTCTATGGAGCAAATGTTTACTTGTGTTAAGTACCATGCAACAAGCTGGTCAACAGATACACCACTAAGATACTAATGATGTTCCTCTTATGTTTTACTCATTATGATTCACTACTTAAGGTTGTATACCATGGAGAGTTTTATTCCCAAAGAATTAGTACATATACTACTTGTCAAACTTTTAAAGACAGAAATACTCATGTAGCTCCTCCTACATTTCCAATGACAGGAAGTTTAATGTAGAGTTTTGCTGATAAAGATACTCTTTTAACAGACTCTAACTTTTTTAATAACTTCAAGCCACTTATCCGACTGAATCAATAAAGACTACATTTCTTTTCTTTTCCACAAGGCAGTGTTTTAAATGTCTGTAAAATCTTCAGAAAGAGTCTCCATGCTAAACAGTCCCAGTCATGATTCCAGTTTGACATGGTTTCCTTGTTTGTCATTATCTAATCTTCTTTTAAAAAGCGGGTCTCCCCACATTCAGCACAGACTTCTGCAGAGAACCTAACCAGAGCAGGATATAGGGAACTATTAGTTTTCTTGTTCTGAACCCAAAATTGTGTTACTTTCTCCCACTACCAAGTCATTTTTGTGAGTGTATTAAGTTTGCAGACAAAACTTCTGCACATTCATTAAAGAAGCAGTGATTAAACATCAAAGAGACAACTGAACTGATTCAGGCTTTTATCCAGGCTTCCCTTTCCTAAACTTGAGGCTTTTTTTGTTTTTAAAAGCAAAATAGTTTCATTTTTGCTTTTTTTTTCTTGTATGTAAATATTACTATTTGATATATGTTATATATTTTATTTGTCTATTATCTGTGTCATTATTGTCTATTTTTTGCATGTACTCTTAAAGTAGTACCTGGAATATAACAAGCACTGTTTATTACTGAACTAACTCAGAAACGGAGAAGGCAACGGCAACCCACTC
Organism: Bos grunniens; assembly: GCF_055505025.1. Taxonomy (NCBI): domain Eukaryota; kingdom Metazoa; phylum Chordata; class Mammalia; order Artiodactyla; family Bovidae; genus Bos; species Bos grunniens. The sequence continues at coordinate 8,243,118 of NC_141172.1, forward strand.
CAGTATTCTTGCCTGGAGAATCCCATAAGCGGAGGAGCCTGGTAGGCTGCAGTCCATGGGAATCCGAAGAGTCGGACATGATTGAGCGACTTCACTTTGACTTTTCACTGTCGTGCACTGGAGAAGGAAACGGCAACCCACTCCAGTGTTCTTGCCTGGAGAATCCCAGGGATGGGGGAGCCTGATGGGCTGCCATCTATGGGGTCACACAGAGTTGGACATGACTGAAGTGACTTAGCAGCAGCAACTCACAAACAGATGGAAGAGGGTGGAACATGCATATCCTTTTGGCTTCTGGGAAGCAATCTCTAAACTACTACACTTCACTGCTAAATGATCTTAACACCTTATCAAGAAATACACAATCAGAAGAGCCATAACTACCACATGCCCTCTAGAATTTACTACATCAATCTAATACAGGAATTATAGCCTTTGATTACTTTTAAGATATGCAGTGCTTTTGATGTTACCCTCTATGTTTCCTCTGCTTTTCCATTCTAAAATAATTATATAACCTGAAAATAAAACTACACATCTCCCCATCATTAATACTAGATGTGGACTGTGAAGAAGGCTGAGCGCCGAAGAATTGATGCTTTTGAACCATGGTGTTGGAGAAGACTCTTAAGAGTCCCTTGGACTGCAAGGAGATCCAACCAGTCCATTCTGAAGGAGATCAGCCCTGGGATTTCTTTGGAAGGAATGATGCTAAAGCTGAAACCCCAGTACTTTGGCCACCTCATGCGAAGAGTTGACTCATTGGAAAAGACTCTGATGCTGGGAGGGATTGGGGGCAGGAGGAGAAGGGGACGACAGAGGATGAGATGGCTGGATGGCATCACTGACTCAATGGATGTGAGTCTCAGTGAACTCCGGGAGTTGGTGATGGACAGGGAGGCCTGGCGTGCTGCTATTCATGGGGTCGCAAAGAGTCGGACATGACTGAGCAACTGATCTGATCTGATCTGAAAGGAAATCAGTCCTGAGTATTCACTGGAAAGATAGACGCTGAAGCTGAAACTCCAATATGTTGGCCACTTGATATGAAGAGCTGACTCACTGGAAAAGACCCTGATGCTGGAAAAGATTGAGGGCAGGAGGAGAAGGGGATGACAGAGGATGAGATGGTTGGATGGCATCACCGACTGAATGGACATGAGTTTGAGTAAACTCCGGGAGTTGGGTACGGACAGGGAGGCCTGGCATGCTGCAGTTCACGGGATCGCAAAGAGTTGGACACGACTGAGCGACTGAACTGAACTGAAGATATGTCTGGGGTTTCCCGGTGGGTAAAGAACAGTGCCTGCCAATGCAGGAAACACCGGTTCAATCCCTGGGTTGGCAAGATCCCCTGGAGAAAGAAATGGCAACCCACTTCAGTATTCTTGCCTGGCAAATCCCATGGACAGAGGAACCTGGCTATAGTCCATGGGGTTGCAAAGGAGTCAGGCATGACTTAACGACTAACCAACAATAAGATATGTCTACTTCAAGGGAACTCATATAATAGACATTGGTCAAAACAATTCATAAATATTCTCAAATTAGTCTTCTCTCTAAAAGTAATGTCCTCCTTTACCTAGTAAGTACTTGTGCCAGCCAAGGAGTTCCCATAGCCCTGCAAAAAAATGAATGCTTCCTTCCGCCTTTCCTTTCCACCAATTTCAGAGACTCTTATAAGACAGCAAACTTTTGCAAAACTCTCTGCTAGTAGGGTACCACAAATATATTTCTGCCATATTACATTATAATTCATATACAAATCTGTCTCTCTCCTAAAATGTGAGCTTCTTAAGAGCAAGGATTATTTATCAACTGCTGTAGTTCCAGCTCTTACTGAGTTGTGGGGCTTCCCTGGGGTTGCAAAGAGTCAGATGCGGCTGAGTGACTAACACTACTCCTACTGCCAAGGTATAAACAGTAAATAAATCTTTGCTTAGTTAAGAAATGGTTGAAAATGTCTATTTTCAAGTCTCTTCAAACAAAATAATCTTAACAGTCCTGATCCTTGAAATTAACAGCAAAAAGATGTTACTAAATTAAAAATTAATGTAATTGGATCATTTTCCAAGAAAACTAATAAGCATTTATTAAATACTGAATATGTCCTATAGGCCAAAGGATAAGCAAATGCTAAAGATACAAAAACAGAGCTCTGCTCTTGATAGCAGGGTAAGTAATATTAATGTTCCCAAAGAGACATTCTGTCATTGGTTTACAATCGACATTCAGTGTCCTTGGAGCCAAACTCTGTTAGGACTGTTGATGTCCCTTAGGGAGCTAACAATACTGGATGGAGAACTCAGCAGTCCAACAGTTCCATGTTGAATAGGCCAAGACAGTTCTCCAGAGTTCACTACCACAGGAAAACAGCGATTTGAACGGCAAGAGTCTCCTGTCATCGTTATAAATAAATTTTAAAGTCTGTGTGACTACCATTCAAATATCCCCTGGACCAAAACAAAGACACATAAAAAACATTCCTATTGGCATACATCTAGAATATCTCGACGTTAAAATATAACAATTTACTCACAGAACCAATCCAGATGCTCCCATCTATTGCTCAAACTTTCATGTGCCTTTGAAGCCTCTATTCTCTTCTGCAGGAAGATTATATTAACACACTGATAATTTCCAGAACAGTAACTTGTGATTCTGCATTTCTGGATGATCCAATATCTTCCTTACCATTTTGCATTTCCCCTATCTCAGCAGTTTTCCCAGGTTTAATAAATGAAATAACAATGGAATTGAAGTAAGATACTTCATTAAGCTAGAATAAAGTGACTCATAAAATCTTATATTAAACTGGAATTGATGTTAATAATCTTTCCTAAATACCTCAGCTTACAGAGGGGGAAAAAAAAAATCTGATAATTGGAGCCAGAAACCCTGATGCCCAGATTACTGCTTACACAAATTTACCAACAAATAAAAGCAAATATTCCCATCAGTCATTCAGAAACTCAGGGTCTATTTAAATGTATGTCACTTAAAAGTTTTGTTAAGAATTCAGAATTATGACAAGTGTGCAAACAGAAGTTGTCCCATAGTGGGACTTAGGCAAGTATTTCTTACAGAAGGAGAAATCAAATTTAACATATTTTGGGAAATACTATCTTAAGAAGTGTTTGTTAGACACTTTCCCCAGAGGAACTTCTTTTATGCCTCAATACTGCAGGGTTTTGCATTCATTCATTTACGCTTTTACCAAATACCTACCGAGCACCTAGTATACGCTAGGCACTGAAAAGTACAGCAGTGAACAAAATAAAACTGTGTTCACATAAAACCTTACATTTCTGTGGTAAAAGACAAATTTTAAAAAAGAGTCAATCATATAGTATTCAGATCATGATAAATACAATAGAGAAAAATAAAGCTGGGAACGAATTCAGGATTATAACTTTTAAATAGGAAGAAAGCCATGTAGATATAGGAGAAAGGACATTTAAGGTCAAGACCTTGACACAGAAATTGTCTACTATGTTCAAAGAATAGCGCCAAGGACAGTGTGGCCAGAGTTAAATGGGCAAAGGATAGCATAGTAGAACATGGAAACTGGGGGTTACTGGGAGGACAAGATCAAAGAGGAATCTGTAACTGAAAATTTCTGTTAAAAATATGAAATATTACTTAGTTAGACTGGGGTTGAATCAATAGCCTAGGGATGACTCAACTTAATAGGAAACTTATCATGAATTGCTAACAGTAGAATTTCTAACATCAACAGGCTGCCAGAGAGATGTTATTTTTGGACATTCCCAGCATCCATTAAATTATACTTCTGAGAGCATTATCAACTACTTTTGTAAATGACTAGCTTTGAAGCATACCCTTGTCAATTTACTAGGAGGTGAGTGCTGAAAAGGGGATGAAGAAGGCTGAGGACAAGGGAATTCATGTTTCCCACTGCAGAGAGGTGAAGACATGCTTTATCTCTTGTATCTCAGGAGGTATGCTAATATATAATTCAAAATAGGAAGACAGTCAATCAGATTGTTTCCAAGTAAAAGCTATGGTCAAACAAATTTCAGGGAGCCTATCTATACTTTATTCACTACTTACAATACATAAGCATCCCAAGGACAAGTTTCTTTTATTTTTTACATTTTTCCACAGTCTACCATTGTTAGGCCCTCACATTTTGTATCGTCTGACTGAACAGACAAAAACATACCTCAAGTCATGAGGACAGGCTCTGCACCTGAGCTGGGGAGCATGCAACTTTCTCATACTTCTGCCTTTGAAAACCTGGGGCTTGGAAAGCAAAGGAAATCATTTTTTAAAAAATGAAGACAACCCACAGGATGGAAGAAAATATTTACTAACAATGTGACTGACGAGGGATTAGTCTTCAAAATTTACAAACAGCTAATGTGGCTCAATATCCAAAAAACAAAAAACAAAACACAAAACCCTAAACAATCCAATCAAAAAGAGGGCAAAAGACCTAAAGAGAGAATTCTTCAAAGACATACAGTCAGCCAACAGGCACATGAAAAAATGCTTAACATCATTAATTATTAAAGAAATGCAAATTAAAACTACAATGAGGTTATCACCTCACACCAGTAAGAATGCCCATCATCAAAAAAATCAACCAACAATAAATGCTCGAGAGGGTGTGAAGAAAGGGGAACCTTCCTATACTGTTGGTGGGAATGTAAACTGGTACAGCTACTATGAAGAACAGTATGGAAGTTCCATAAGAAACTAAAAATAGAGCAACCAAATCATCAACCAAATGATCTAGCAATCCCATTCCTGGGCATACATCTGGAGGAAAAACATGATTCGAAAAAATACATACAGCCGAGGGTTTGCTGCAGCATTGTTTACAATAACCAAAACCATGGAAACAACCTAAAACATCCATCAACAGATGAAAGGATAAAGGAGGTGTAGTATACATACTCAGTAGAACATTACTCAGCCATTAAAAAGAATAGAATACTGCCATTTGCAGCAAATGAATGGTCTTAGACATCATGCTAAGTGAAGTCAAAGACAAGTATCATATGATGTTTACATGCAGAATCTAAAGTGAGTGAAGTAAATAAGTGAAGTCGCTCAGTCGTGTCCGACTCTTTGCGACCCCATGGACTATAGCCTACCAGGCTCCTCTGTCCATGGGATTTTCCAGGCAATAGTACTGGAGTGGATTGCCATTTCCTTCTCCAGGGGATCTTCCTGACCCAGGGATCGAACCCAGGTCTCCTGCATTGTAGACAGACGCTTTACTGTCTGAGCCTAAAAAAATGATACAAATGAGCTTATTTACAAATTAGAAACAAGTTCAAAGAATGAACTTCTGGTTACCAGGGAGGAAGGGTAGGGAGGAGGGATAGTTAGGGAGTTTGGGGTTGACAGGTATACTCTGCTAATATTTATAACAGAAAATCAACAACGACCTACAGTATAACACAGGGAACACTGCTCAGTATTCTATAACAACCTATATGGGAAAAAATTTGAAAAAGAATAGATACATGTATATGTATAACTGAGTCACTTTGCTGTATACCTGAAACACAACACCGTGAATCAACTATTCTCCTACATAAAATAAAAATTAAAGCAAAAAACAAAAACCAAAACCCTCAGGCTTCAGACAACCATCCTATTTTCTCTATTTCTTTTTTCCTTCATGTTTTCCCCATGATCTGGTCATCCCAGCATGATTATTTATTCCACTCCAGATTCATAATGGCTTATCTCAGTTTTATCTGCTAAAGTCTTCATGTATTTCAAACCCCTTATTCTGAATTATTTTCCTCAGATACCTATGTAAAGTTCAGGAGTTCTCCAACTATATGGAGAAGCATAATGTATAATGTACCATGGAAATAGTATTAATATTGTAAATTACTTACTATATCCTTCTGAATACAATCAGCTTTCAAAACGCACCCTCTATACTACAGATCTATGTCTAATTATAGGTGGTAAGACTTCTTCAATCTTTAGAATAATTTCCAGACTCAGATCTGTTTTAAATTCTTTTATGTTTAACCAGCATCAAAAAATGTGCTGACTCTGTATCCCATGCTCCTTATTACGCCTTTTCATATGAGTTAATATATAAATAAAAAATCTTAAAATACTTACCAAGCTCTTTCATATTAAAGATAATCTCTATGAAAGGTAGAAAATGATTCAGTCTTAAAATTCTACGGTTATACTTTTTGCCATATTCCCAGATATCATGTTAGATAACATCAAGATATTAATATAATTGATAGGCTGTCATTTTAAACTGAAGTTTATAGCTAGAAAAATCCACTCTTTACAAGGAGAACTAAAATAAAATACAAGTACAAGCTAAACCAAATTAATGTTAATTAACCTCCTTAGTAGGTTCTTTTATCTGTGACCTTCTGTATCTTCCTTGAGACTTCCTCTTTCTGCTGGATTAATGCCATGGTTTCCAACTGCCTTCTCTGGCTCCATCCTTATTCTTGTTACACATAGTTAAGTTAATTTTTCTAAGGTGCAAAAAAAAAAAAAAAAAAAACACCCAACTGGGAGTAGGACAGAGGAGTACACAGTAAGAGATTTGGACCATGACTGCTTTGTGTTTGAAATCCCAGGTTCTACCCCTTGTTAGTAGTTTGACCTTGTACAAATGTCTTATCCTGTTAAACTCTGGTTTCCTCCTTGGCAAACTGCGGACCATGTCATTTACTTCAAAGAGTCACTACGAGGACTCAACAGGACACACAAAAAAAAGGTTCCTTATGGAGGCACACAGAAATGTTAGCCTCCGTGTTCCTTTGTAAGTCTGAAGCAGCAATCTTTCATAAAGGTTATTACACCTGAGGGGAAAAATGATTTAAGGTGAGTAGCAGAAAAGCAATGCAAAGGCTGGTATTGAGAGTACTTGCTTTCTAATATGGGAATTTACTTGGAAAACTAAACTATGATGAGAAAGTGGTTTCATGAGTACACAGAAATCCCAATTTGGCAGACAGCTCTCTGCCAAGAACTGCTTGGACAAGGCTTGTTTCCCCCAAGTAACCGCAAGGACTCCCTATCCCAAGTTTTATCCCACAATTCAGTTTTGTTTTTCTTAACAGTGCCTGTAAGGTGGTGCTAGTGGTAAAGAATCTGCCTGCCAATGCAGATGTGAGTTTGATCCCTGGGCTGGGAAGATCGATGGAGGAGGAAATGGCAACCCACTCCAGTATTCTTGCCTGGAGAATCCCATGGACAAAGGAGCCTGGCGGGCTACAATCCATGCGGTCGCAAAGAGTCAGACACGACTCAGCACACACACACCCCTAACCTTTTAATTACTCTAACTATGAATAAATGACTTTATTTGAGAACAGGTATCAAAGGCAGTAGTTTCTCAACATCTTAAAGGAATGGTGAATGCACGTTGGGGGCAGGGTGGAAGAAAGTGACAGGAGGGAAGGAAGATGTGATGCTGACAACCGTATACCTCTCTCTAGTGGAAATTCTGAAAAGTGGAATAAAGAAACAGTAATTATCTACCAACTAAGTTTAGAATCTGATGGGAATCATGATGCAAAGTCTGGAGACTTTTTTGGTTCTCTCAGTATCTCTTAGATACTCTTTCAGTACCTCACAGATAAACCACATCCAAAGAAAGTCATAACTGATTTCAGAGAGAAAAAGCTTTCTTGCTAATAAGCTTTAATACTTCATATTAAAGATAAATCACATATCTATGATTGTGTTTCCCCTGCCCCTTCAAATAATGACCAAAATCTAAAAAGAATCCTGGTAGAAATCATAAAGAGAACATAATAAATATCATTATGTTCTGCTTCTGGCAGCTAAAATTCTTAAAGTCTACACCTCTAAAATAGAAAACACTTGTTGCAAGTCATAAGATATTGTGACTAAATGAATAGATATATGATATTTAAATCTCTTGATTCTGTATGTTATGACTGGAAAACATCAAGAGTGAAGGAAAGTCTAAATAGTTAAGAACATGGACAATGATGATATGCAGAACTGAATCTTTAGGAATCAATGAATGTTAGAGACAGAACCTGGCTGACAGCAGATGAGGAACTAGAATACATGGAGGTCAGAGTTAGAGAAACAGACCAAGAAGCTGCCTCTATATGCACAACAGCTGGGGGCATAAACTGGAGGCTTAGGGTGATGGATCAATCCCGTGGATGCATGTTTATTTGGTCTATCTGGTATTTAAAAGTCAGGAGACTGAATATAAATATCCAAGTTTTTACTTTTATAGAAAAAAAAATTGCTGCATCTATTACCCTCCGAGTCACCCTTAGTTCATAATCCCTCCTGTGCCAACAATTGGCTGGAACTGATCTCCCCTTCTTATATCAGACACGTACGCTCCCGGTCACCACTGGCCTGGTCACCTCTAGACACTAAATATCAGCTGCTGTTTATGACCCAGCTCATGCTGCAGTTTGTGTCATGATAGAAAAAATAATTCTTTATTCTTATATCTCTATGAAAAGTCTGAAAACAAAAACTAAATCTATTTGTTTTCCTTACATCTGGACCACTTAATTATGTTGCCTGCACACTGCCTGAGCAATCGACAAATAGGTGATAAAGCTAGAAGGCAGATTCTAGAATATAAGTCAGAAATCAGAAACAGAACAAACAACCTCCTCAGAATTTAATAACTGAAAATGTCACAGGTTCCAAACTGTATAACCATTAACCTTGCGATCTCAGTTCTAGGAAGTCTACCCTACAGATGTACATGAGCGAGCAAACTAAATTATGTTCAGTGCTATTTTTTACAGTATTATTTCTAATAGGAAAAGATTAGAAACAAGCTAAATGTACACCATTAGGGGAATAGATAAATTATGGTATAATCACACAATGCAGCCATAAGAAACCCCTTATATGCAAACATGAAACAGCCTCCAAGTGAAAAGAACAAGGAAGAGCATGGCATGTATGTCATTTGTGAAGGAGGAGGAGGAGGGAGAAAAGAAGAGCAAAGTAGGAAAGAATATATAAGGAACTACCTATACATTTGTTTATACTTGCATAAGGAGTTCTGGAGGAATACAGAGGAAACTGGAACACTGATTTTCTACAGGATAGGAACCTGATAACTGAAAGATGGAGGTGCTAGGAAGAATTTTCATTATATTTTTCTATCTTACGAATTTTGTAGCAGGTATGTGGATATCTATTGAAAAACACTTTTAAGAATGTAACAGGTAGGCTGAGCTGATTCCAAGTATGATTATGAACTCAGCAACTACCAGAACTAGTGAGTCAGGGACCTCTCTCTATAGATGGTATTTTGCCTTTTAATTCATGAATGGAAATGTCAGTGGGAACCTAGAGGAGGCTGAGGGGGGAGAAGAAAGAGAGAAGGCAAGTGAGATGAAATAAGAACAATGGAAGAAATGGCATGGTGTCTTTTTTTTTTTTTGGCTCTCTGAACTGGTTTTGAGCCCAGAAAGAGTAAAAGGGTAGATTCAAAAGATAAGACACCTTTTCAACAGAGACTGTGAAGCTGTGAGCACAAGCTCTTGCTACATTGGGACTTGCAGACAGAGTGTGGTACAGAGCTGGGGGTGGGGGAAGGTGGCTGCAGTTCAGCCCATTCCTCTGAGCACTTGAAGACCGCTGCTCTGCCGGCCCCAGAGACAGCAGTCCTGGCATGGCTGCTGTCCCTCACGAGGACGCAACATCAGGGCAGCGACGAGGTTCCACATTAGGGTGGGTTGGAGGGGACGGACTTCCCAAGGAGGCTGTAGGACAATAATATTCACTTAACGGATACATGTTATGTTCCACTCAAGGGCTCCCAGATACACTTAAGGGAACTCTGAAGAGGGCTGGGGGCTTGTATGAGTAAAGAGGGAAACTAAAAATTAACTCCATCTCTATATAAGTGATGAAGTTGGGAAATAATCATGACACAAAAGGATAAAAATATACGTGGACCAGTTAAGGAACAGAAAACAATACTCTGGCAAGAACTCCTAAAGAGAAGTCTTACGTTTTTTTTTTTTTTTTTAATTAACTTAGGCACTTGCTCACTGAACAGGAAGTAGAAGAGAAAAAAATATGAGGATGGCTGGAAAGAGATTACTCAAGGCTCTGCTGGGAACCAACACACTTAGTTATGCAGTACCTACTTTCCAAAGTGAAATCTTTCAACTGCTTTAAAATGTTTCTTTTCTAAGCCATTGAAAGCAATGAGATCATGTTCTTGATTAACAGCCAGGTTTTTTTTCCCCCCTGCAACCCAGACTGTTGAAGTAAAAAAGAAGAAAAATTAGAGAAATTTAAAAGGGTGAAGGGGGAAGAACTGGGAACAGAAAACAGAGATTTCTTAAACATAAATATAGTTTAAGAAAATTGTGGAATAACCAGAAAGTTTGTTTAAAAAAAAAGAGGCTATCTTGTCCTGTTCCGAAAATACAACAGAGTATCAATTCAATTTATTTAACTGATGCTTTCCTATTCCATTTTGTCCAGAGTTAAAGTAACATATGCAATCCTGTTATGCCTCATAGCACACAGCATTAAGTAATTATAAATACAGAGATAAGCCATTTGTAAAAGATGTGGTTTGTACTAACATAATAGGGCTTACTGAACCATTAAAAAAAAAGTGAATTTGAAGGCCAATGTTAGGCAATTTTGGGTCATATGCTTTTCAAAAGAGGAAATAAATGATACTCACTACCCTAAACAATGGGTAGTGAAGAGAGAATTTCTAAGATAAGAAATCCAATACATAAGATTAAACTCCATCTCAAAACGCAACTACTATTGTTACAGAACAAATAACAAGGCCCATGTAATATATTCTATATCCATGACAGTGTCTCTCACATTACTAGCTATTTAATGTAACTTTATATTCAAATAGCACTTTATACTTTTCAAAATATCTTCACATTTCTCATTTGATGCTCACCATACCCTGTGAGGAAGGCAACACAGGTTTCATTCAGTTTTAGACACCAAGACAAAGAAAGGTTAAGAGAGAATTTACAAATCAATTATAAATCAAGGATCGAATGCAAGGGTCTAGAGCGTCTGTGTCAAAGGGTGTTTGTAGACTATTATGCATCTATATATTCAAATAGTTTAGAGGACAACTATGTTCCAGAAACTATAGGCATTTATACAGGCAATAGGAATGTAAGAAAGAACAGGAACATACATAGTGTCTACCCTCGTGGAGCTGCCAATTCAGTGAGTCATTATTTAAATGATTATAAAGATAAATGGCAAAGCTTCATTTGTGACAAGTGCTATGATGGGGTATCCAGGGCTATGAGAACATACAATGTGGGAAAGCTGACCAAGAAAAGAATTTACTATGAATTAATGATAAAGCTCACATCTGAAGGATAAGCATCATAAAGACAAAGAAAGAAACACTAATTCTTGGCAAAGGCAACATCATGCACAAAGACCTACTGTGGGAGTGGGCATGTAAAATGCAAGAGATTAAAGGAAGAAAAGTGTGGTTGAAGCAGAAGTTCTGACCCCCAACTTCCAAGAGTGAGTGAGATCAGAATCCCCCATGTGAGCTCAGACACATTAAGGCTGGAGAGACCACAGGTCTAGTCTAATCATTGTTTTATAATATCTAGATGGTTCTCTCAGGTATAGGGGGCGAGTGGCCAATAATGAGAAAATAAGGGAACTGCTACATCCATTAAAAAGCTGCCAAAATGGGACTTCCCCTGATGGTCCAGTGGTTAAGACTCTGCCTGCGAATACAGAGGGTAGGGGTTCGAACCCTGGTCAGGGAGCTAAGATCCATATGCCTGGAAGCCAAGAAACCAAAATGTGAAACAAAGGCAACACTAACAAATTCAATAAAGACTTTAAACAATGGTGGGGGAAAAAAAACCAAAACTGCCAAGTTATTGAATTCTAGGAGGGTGACATCACTTTTAATTTAGAACATAAAGAAAAAATTTTCGAAGGTGGTGACATTTGCCCTAGGCTTTTAGAGGTGGATTGAATTTCTACAGACAGAGGATAAAGAGACTACTACAGATAGAGAAATGAGACTGAAAAGGTACCCCTTGCTGCTTCACAGTGTGTGAATATTTTATTTTAATGCAATCTTTCCTACGTGGTACTTTAGAAATATCATCCCCAGAACATCTTAAAGCTGTAGAGGTCCTGTAGCTTTTTACAAAGCTTGGTTTAATCTTTACTCACAACAAACCATATTAGGTTCAAGGACACATTAATTCTCTCCATTTTGCAGATGAATGAGGCTGACTTGTGCAAGGTCACATTTCAACAGTGCTCTTTCTTTATAACATTAGAGATACTCGATCACTAGCATGTGGAACAGCCATCAAAGTCTGTTTCATGAAATATGGGGAACTAACTAGGCTTGGGATGTTAGACACATAAGAACTCTATGATACCTTGAGGCAAAAGCCAGTTATCCTGGCTTTAAATAAATGAAAGTAATGTAATAGGCCAGTAATCTTCTCAGAGAAAGAGAATATGATACACAGAGACAGAGATTCAAATGAGGCACCCCTGATAAGACCTAATAACTCAAGTATTTTAAAAAAAGCAGCTGTGGATAAGGGCTGGGAGAAAGAGGGAGGGAAAAAAATAAGTAGCACAATATATTAAGGAACAAAAATGAATAAGGGGAGACATGCTTTACCTTCAAATAGCACTTTCTAATGTTTTAAAGTCGTTTTTCAATTTTCTCCCACAAGGTGTCTTCAAGAAAATTTTTGATGATCTCACTTTGAAAATCTATGCTGTTCTTAGTCATCAAACATATTTATTCCTCTTTTCCTTTTCCAATACATGGAGGACTCTAAATGATGCACATAATACTCTTACTTTTATTAACATATATTAAGCCTCTACTCTTGTGCAAAGTATTAATGGAAGATAAGTATTATGGGAGACAGGTCTCCAGTCTCAAAGATTTATGTTTTAGCAATACCAAAAGATATCATCACTAGATTGTATTCAAGAAAATCTGTTGGGCTTTACTCTATTTTCATAAATAGAAAGGACTTTCTCTAAAGAATAGAAAAGTTCAAAGCCATTAATAAGAAGATTCCATATCACAAAGAGATTGATCCAAGAACCTGAGTGGGAGCCATGAATAAGATTTCGTCTCTCATAGACTAACCCAAGGACTTGGGTGCCTGTGGCTTATGAAGCCATCTGACCTATGGTAAGTAAGTAGTCTAGTAAATGATAATGTTGTATATATAAGAATAATCTTCCTTAGAGTTAAAAGTAACATAAAGTCAAAAAGAATAGAGGTTAGGAATAATGATTAACTGCTAAGGAGAAAAACAGAGTTTCAATGAGTATGGATAAAAAAACAATAACTTATTAGCACAATCCAAAGAACTTTGGAAATCTGTATAGAAGTATCGACACCCGCTTTGAACCTCCCAGAACCAGTTTATAAATGTTTTTCTACCTCCGCTGTACCATCTTTTACCACCCATCTTATATTCATTTTTCTCATCTTGTCCCAGTGGAATAGCTTGGGTGATGGCGAGCATAGTTGACCAACAACTAAACAGGAAAATAGAAATACAGAACACAGAAAAAAAGACAGTGGTTTTTTTCCTTTTGATCTCTTCCATACCACTGTCTCATATCTTGTCTTATCTACCCTGATATAAAATGAAAAACAATCTTGTACTTTTAAAAAGCAGAATGATAGTAACATTTTCTATTTCTCTTGCCTTCAAATCCCTTAATTTGGCCTTTTTGAAAGCGGCTGTGGTTGCTGTTATTTTTTAACCCTTGGATTCAGTGGTCCTTTACAGAGAGAGGGTCTACACGTCTGTAATATAGAAAGTTTAAACTTATAATGGACGAGTGAGTCATGGATGAAGCTCTACAATCTAACTTTCAGATATTAAAAAACTCATTTTCTCTGTGCCAAAGCCAAGTGGATTTGTGAAGCAATGGAGTTTATCCTGTTTGACATGAAATTATTCTCTTTTTAGCTCAAAGTACCTGATATGTTCTTGGGAACCACTTAACTATCCTTCATTCCTCACAGTATATAACTGCAAGTATAACTGCACGTTTTAAAGGATAGCTGAACCTACTATGCTAAAAAACTACATGGAAAAAGCTTCCAAGCAGAAAGTACACTACTGACTAATTGATTCTACTGTTTTACAGTTTAAGTATGTAATACACAGTATATATTTAAATGTTACAATAGCTATTCATATAATAAGTGACATAGTTATTAGTATCTCTACACATTTAGGAAATGTTTTTCAATTGTTCATTAAAATATTACTAGTAAAAAGGACTGGTTTGGCATAAAACTACAAAAAGTAGTGTGAGCAGTTCTCTTAAAAGAAAATGAAAATAATGTCACTATACCTACTTTGATTTCCATCATCAACAAGGATCAGAAGGATAAACTGGAGATTTAAATATCTACTGAAACATTAAAAACTTTCAGACTTTCCCTAAAAGCTGATTATAGCTGGTTATGTGTGGAAGGGAGGTTCTTTCACATGTACCATTTTAGGAGTGGAGAAGTGAAGGATCAACAACGTGTGTAACAATAATGACACACGAAGAACAGCAACAGCACTCTTATATTTTTATTCCTGTTTTTGACCATCACTGTAATCCCATAAGGTAAGCATTCATATGACTATTTCACAAAAGAGAAAAGGAAGGAAAACCAAGGCTCTGAAAATGTTAACACTAAGTAATTTAGTAAACTATATCTTTGACAAATGTCAGAGTTAGGATTACAAATGAGAAAATTACTGACTTTAAACTCAGCACTCTGTTCTACACTACACTGTAGTAAGAGATTGCAAAATAAAAATACAAATTACATCTGTTTGTAATATGATACTGCTGCTCTTTAATCACCCCTTTCAAAGAAAGTTTTAAATTTTATGTAGTGAACTTATCAATATTCATTCTATTATCATTCACGCTTGTTGGGTCTTCTCGAAGAAATGCTGCCTCTGCGAATTAACATTTTCTCTTATGTTTCTTCCAGATGTTTTTAAGTCTCAGCACTTAGGTTAAGGACTATATCCCATTCAAGTTATTTCTGGATATGATATGAGACAAGGGTCAAGGTCTCTCCCCTGCTCTCCTCCCTTCAGTCCTACCCCATCAGTATATACAATTTCTCCAGCACCATTTTTATAAACTTTTTATTTTATATTGGAGGATAAGTGATTAACAATGTTGTGTTAGTTTCAAGTGTTGTTGTTGCTTAGTTGCTTAGTCATGTCCAACTCTTTGCAACCCCATGGACTGCAGCATGCCAGGCTTCCCTGTCCCTCACTAAACTTCAAGTGTATGGCAAAGTAATTCAGTTATACGTAGACACGGATCTATGCTTTTTCATCCTCTTCCCATTTAGGTTGTTACATAATACTGAACAGAGTTCCCTATGCTATACAGTAAGTCCTTGATGGTTATCCATTTTAAGTACAGCAATGTGTACATATCCATCCCAAACTCCCTAGCTATCCTTTCCCTTACCCTCCACACCCCTGTAACCATAAATTCATTCCCTAAATCTGTGAATCTGTTTGTTTTGTAAATAAGTTCATTTGTATCTTTATTTTTAGATTCTGTATATAAGCAATACCATACCATATTTGTCTTTCTCTGACCTACCTCACTCAGTATGACAATCTTGAGGTCCATTGGCTGCAAATGGCATTATTTCATTCTTTTTAATGGCTCAGTAATATTCCATTGTGGTCTTTCCTGGTGGCTCAGTGGTAAAGAATCCACCTGCCAATGCAGTAGCTGCTGCTGCTGCTGCTGCTAAGTCACTTCAGTCGTGTCCGACTCTGTGCGACCCCATAGACGCAGCCCATCAGGCTCTCCTGTCCCTGGGATTCTCCAGGCAAGAACACTGGAGTGGGTTGCCATTGCCTTCTCCAGTGCATGGAAGTGAAAAGTGAAAGTGAAGTCGCTCAGTTGTGTCCGACTCTTAGTGACCCCATGGACTGCAGCCTACCAGGCTCTGCCGTCCATGGGATTTTCCAGGGAAGAGTACTGGAGTGGGGTGCCATTGCCTTCTCCACCAGTGCAGTAGACATGGGTTCAATCCCTGGATTAGGAAGATCCCCTTCAAAAGGAAATAGCAACCCACTCCAGTATTTTTGCCTGAGTAATCCCATGGATGGAGGAGCCTGGAGGGCTACAATCCATGGGGTCACAAAAGAGTAGGACACGACTTAGCAACTAAACAACAACAATATTCCACTGTATATATGTACCACATCTTCTTTATCTATTCATCTGGCAACGGACATGAAGGCTGCTTCCATGCTTTGGCTATTATAAACAGTTCTCCAGTACTGTTTACCCAATGAATTGCCTTGGCATCTTTGTAAAAAATCCACTGACCATAAATGTGTGGGTATTTCTAAACTCTGTTCAACTGATATATTCTTAGGCTAATACCACACTGTTTTGATTACGGTAACTTTACGGTAAGTCTTAAAATCAAATAGTGCAATTCCTCCAGTTTTGCTGTTCTTTTTTCTAATGGGTCTGAGAGGTCTTCTAAATTTCCATATAAATTATAGACCCAATTTGTCAACTTCTACAAAAAAGCCTCCTAGGGTTTTAAGACTGTGTTGAATCTATGGATCAATCTGGGGAGAAATGAAAGTTTAAAACGGAGTCTTCTGATCCATGAACATATTATACATCTCCATTTATTTAGGTCTTCTTTAATGTATATGAGCAATGCTCTGTGGTTTTCAGCATTATAATAAAAAATGTGGTCTTGTACATTATTCATTCTAAAGTATTGCATTTTTTGATATTATCATAAATGGCACTGTTATTGACCTTTGACTTTCCAATGTTCACTGCTAATACCAGATAAGGGTATGCTGCTGCTAAGTCGCTTCAGTTGTGTCTGACTCTGTGCGACCCCATGGACTGCAGCCTACCAGGCTTCTCCGTCCATGGGATTTTCCAGGCAAGAACACTGGAGTGGGTTGCCATTTCCTTCTCCAATAGATAAGGGTATACAAAACTAAAAATTATTTCTGTATGTTGACCATACGCCCTGTGATTTGGCTAAACTGATTTAATAGTTCTAGGGGCTTAAAAAAAAAATTCAATTCCACAGCATTTTCTACAAACACAATCAGGTTGCCTGTGAATAATGACAGTTTTTTTGTTTTTGTTTTTTAATCTATCAGCCTTTCCGTTTCCTACCTTAACATATGGCCTAGGAACTCTAGTACATTGTTGAGCAAAGCACAAGGGCAGAAACTCTTGCTTTGTTCCCAGTCATAGGAGGAGAGCACTCAGTCCTCACAAGTGAGTATAATGCTAGTTTTAGGTTTTTATCAGTTTAAAGAAGTTTGTTTTTTTAAAAAAAAAAAAAAAGAAGTTTGTTTTATTATTTGTTTGCCGAGTTTGGCTTTTTGTTTCATGAATGGTATTTTTCTCCATCTATTGAAATGATCTGCCTGCAATGCAGGAGACCTGGGTTCAATTCCTGTGTCAGGAAGATCTCCTGGAGAAAGAAATGGCAATCCACTCCAGTATTCTTGCCTGGAGAATCCCACTGACAGAGGAGCCTGGCGGGCTACAGTCCATGGGGTCACAAGAGTCAGACATGACTTACAACTAAACCACCATGACACTGTTCTTTCAGTTTAGCCTGTTAATATGGTGAATCACACTGACTGATTTTCGAATGTTAAACCAACCTTACATTTTTTGACATTACATTAGTCAGGACAGAATAACTTTTTATTACATTGCTGGATTCAATTTGTTTCCATTTTGTTTATCATTTCCCAATATTTTAATAAGAATTTCTGCGTATGTTCCCAAGGGATAGTGGTTGACAGATTTCTTTTCCTGTCATGTCTTTGTCTTGGAATCTTGGCTGCATGAAATGAGTTCAGAAGTGTTCCTCTTCTCTTCTATTTTTGGAAAGAGCTTGTGTGGAATTGGCATCATTTCTTTCTTAAATGTTTGGGAGAATTCACTGAGAAGACATCTGACTCGGGAGTTACTTTCCATATTTTTTTTGTGGTGGTGGTAAGGTTTTTATCTACAAATCCAATTTCTTTAACATACGTGGGGATTTTCACGTTATTTATTTTCTTTCTGAATGATCCTTGATAGTTTGCATCCATCAAGGAATCTGATCATTTATCTAAGTTATTTATTGGCATAAGGGAGGTTCAAGAGGGAGGGGACAAATGTATACCTATGGCTGATTCATGACACTATATGGCAGAAACTAACATACTATTGTAAAGCAATCATCCAATTAAAAATAAATTAAAATAATAAAAAATAATAATCAAATTTGTTCACAATATTGTTCACAATATTCTTACTGTTCTTTTAATGTTCGGAGGATCTGTAGAGATATCCTTTTTATTTCACATATCGGTAGTTTGTGTCTTTTCCTTTTTTCTTGACCAATGTAGTAGTGGTCTGTCAATTTTAAGAAGCTTTTCAAAGAACCGGTTATTGGTTTCAATGATTTCCCTGCTTATTTTCTTTTTCACTGATTATCATTCTTGATTATTTCTTACCTTTGGCTTACTTTGGGTTTAATTTGCTCATGTTTGTCCAATTTCTTAAGCTAGAAACCTAAGATCACTGATTCGGTATTCGTTTTAGTTCACAGGTCTCTGGAGCAAGAGTTCAGAGGAAATGAACTTGAGGGGCCTTATTCATATCTAGACCCAGTGCAGATCAAGAGATCTCGGACTTGGAGAGTAAGGCTACAATTAGATTTTAGGAATCAGGGGAGAGGATGAGCATATCTGCATTTGGCAGGAATATAAACTTTAGTGGTTAGAGAGTGAACTGTGGCAGACTACTTTCATAGAGGGTCATAATAATTGCTCCTTTGCAATGTGACTTTGCCTCTCTTCCCATCAAGAGAGAGGACTGGAATCTGACTGCACTTCTTTCACCAACAGAAAGTGATGGAAGTGAGGTCACACAACCTCCTGACCTAAACCTTAAGCCTCTAAGAACGTCTGCTTTTCTCTTTCTTCCAGAGATATCATGAAATTATTATGTAAAGAAGATGGTCTAGTTTCCTGGCAGTTGAGAGGACACACAGAGGAGAACCAAGGCACCAACCAGCAGCCAGACACGTGGGTAAGGCTACCTTGGACCTGTGGTCTAGTCTAACCACCTAAATGGAGCCACAGGAGTAAACCTAGGCAAAGCCAACAGAGAAGCAGCCCAGCCAACCTTCAGAATCAGGAGAAATACATCCCCATTGTTTCAACTCACTAAGTTTTGAAGTGGCCAGTTAGTCTGTAATTAACTGAAACTACTGAGTACTGACAGAAAAATAGATTAAAAGATTTTCCTCTAAGAAGTTGATAAGGGAAAAAACACACGGAACATTATAGTCAATTAAAAGACTGCTAAACCTACTCTTTCAAACACCACAAAAACTATAAAATAAAAATTTTAAAAAGGAGGGGTATGAAGTAAAAGAACTTAAGGGCTTCCCACAATTTATACATTGGCTTTTCATTGGCTATTAGTGTCTGCTTATATTTGTTCTCTTTATAAAGCAGAGCTTACAAATCGTTCTCAATGACAGCCAAAATGATCTTTTAAAACTACAATTCAAATCATGCCTTGCCCCTACTTAAAATGCTACAGTAGCTTCTCAGTGCGTATGGAGTAAAATTTATCATGACCTACATACACTGCCATAAAAGATTCAGCCTCTGCCCGCACTCCCTAAACCTCCAGCACCATTGCTTTCTTTCTATTCTTGAATCCCCCAAGCTTGACTTCCCTGGTGGCTCAGTGGTAAAGAATCTGCCTGCCAATGCAGGAGACATGGGTTCAATCCCTGCATTGGGAAGATCCCCTGGAGGAGGAAATAACAACCCACTTCAGTATTCTTGCCTGGGAAATCCCATGGATAGAGCAGCCTGGCGGTTACAGTCCATGGGATCACAAAGAGTCGGACAAGACTTAGCCACTAAATGAACAAACAAACCCCAAGCTCACTCCTGTTTTAAGAGTTTAACTGCATTCATCTAAAATATTCTTTTCACGCCTGGTTTCCTACTGAGGTGCTAATTCAAATGTCACCTCAGAGAGACCTTTCATGACCACATAATTTAAAATACTGTTATCATAACCTTGATGTATACTCTTCTAGAACTTACCACCATCTAAAATTATTTACTTGTTTATATATCTGAACTCCCAGCCCTATCTAAATAAAGATAGTTTCACCATTATATTCCCAGGACCTTAAACAGTCTGGCAAAAAGAAGGTGCTTAAATATTTTTCTTAATGAATTATGTAAAGATAAGGTATTCATTTGGGAAAGGACGAGAAGACAAAGCTCTCCAGTAGTAGAGAATTAAGTATTTTGAAAGGCACAAGAAAAGTATTATTTAATCAACCGTCACCATCAACTACATGGGTTCCATGCTAGCACAACTCCCACATTTTCTGCTACAGCCCAGGGCTGTGTGTGAACACATGACGCTAAACTAGTGTTTTCCTATTAGCTCCTACAGAGCTTTGACTACAGCTTTCTTCATAGGAGAACTGTAAGTACAACTTAGACCTTAAAAGCCAAGTTTCAAGCTTGTTGGAGAAAATGAGGTAAGAAAGTCTGCAGATGTTCCTGAGAGTCCTAGAGGACTCTTTAGGGCTGATATATCACTTATGGAAAACAGAGTTTGATGTGGTAACTCTCCCTTTTTTGGTGTAAGGCACAAGAAACTTGCATATGACCATCAATCTGATGACTCCTTGAACACTTTGGCTTATGTGATTTCTCCCACTGAGAATGTTACATGCAGGATTTTTCACCTTTTCCAAATCACTTCTATCTCTCAAAGTTTCACTAACATACTTTCTAGAGCAAATGACAGACAGCGCCACTCAAGGTGCCTTAAACTACAAGAACATTTACTATTTCATATAACAAGGAGGCTGGAAGACAAGACAGCTTTGGAATAAGTTAACTGAAAAGACCAATAACCTTTGGCAAAGAGCCCTCTTGTTCTTCCGCACTCTGCCATTCCCACTGAGAAACAACACCTTATTGTTTTTAAGCTATAGATAATGTCATGTGTAGGTTCACTGACCTATACAAGAACAAAATCAGTGTAGTGCAAGGAAGGAAAAAGAGACCCACAGACTAGGCAACCAAGAGTACTTACACAAAGGTCCAACTGCAAATACTAATATTTCTAAAAGCTTTTCCTTAGTATTCAGGTCTTCGATGACATCACATGTATGACTTATATAATTCTCAGGAAATTTAAATTATCCTTCCGAAATAAGATTATAAGTCATTTTTACTGAAATCTATACTAGAGGAATCTACCAAAGCAGATTTACGTACATATGTGTGAAGGTACCAATAGAGAAAATATTACAATGAGATAATATATTTATATAAAGATTTCAAATTTGGAATATATCACATAGATATGTGCAAATATGAAGTCACAAGAATGCTTAAAATAATGAAACACTGGAAACAATCCACATGTCAGCAATAGATGATTATTAAAGATATTATGACACAGAGTTCATTAATATATATTCCTAAGGAAAAATTTAGAAATCAACATCTAATGCCATGGAAAATATTCAGGATATAATAGTAAATGAAAAAGAGACTACAAAATTGCACGTAGTGTCTTTTTCTAGAGCCTTTGAACGAAACAACAATTTTGTCACGTTAGGTACAACAGTCACTGAAGCATTTTGGCATTTTAAAGTACTAACCTGTCTTGACATAAAGGAGGCATTTGCAAATGGAGGTCAAATAAAAGTGGGTGCACTAATTACTGCTGGGTGATTAATAAATATCAGGATGTAGAAGAGTCAGAGAGCTACTGTGGCTTTCTGGTTTGGTTCTTGACTGACAGCTGCTATATTTCAGAGCTCTCTTTCAAGTCTGATTGGCAATGTGAATCCCAAGTGCTTCGGACCACTGAACAAGCACAAATGAGTAATAAAAGATAAAAACAAGATTAACTATAGGTCAAAGGGTTAAACTTCCAGAGTAAAAGAGTTATTTGTTTACACTTACAGATCACTGCTATAATACTATACATTTTTTTTTATAATACTATACATTATTCTTAAACTGGTCTATGCATGGACATTTATTTTGTAATTCTGAATGATCTTTCCAATGATGTGTGCACTTATTTCACATAAAAATAACATTGATAATAAGCTCATTTTTTAAAAAATCATTGAATTCAGACTATCTCTTACAATATCCTATCTTTCAATTGAAAATAGTGAAAAGACACATCACAACAATCAGAGAGATCATAATTATACAGGAATGTATTTTTTTGTAAGAAGGACATGCCTTCCTTAGATAACATCAGTCACCTTGCTGCTGCTGCTAAGTCGCTTCAGTCATGTTTGACTCTGTGCGATCCCATAGACGGCAGCCCACCAGGCTACCCCATCCCTGGGATTCTCCAGGCAAGAACACTGGAGTGGATTGCCATTTCCTTCTCCAATGCATGAAAGTGAAAAGTGAAAGTGAAGGTGCTCAGTCGTGTCCGACTCTTTGCGACCCCATGGACTACAGCCTAGCAGGCTTCTCCATCCATGGGATTCTCCAGGCAAAAGTACTGGAGTGGGGTTCCATCGCCTTCTCCATTTCTCTATCAGTCACCTTAGCTATTTCTTTATGAAACAAAAAAATTTCCTGGTACATTCCTCATTTAATAACCAGTCTAAATAACCAGTCATTGGATCTCAAAGTGGAGCATACTTTTGTATATTAAGATAGTAAATGGGTCTAGCATAATCAGAGGGCACTTCACAATACTACTGGGTCAAAGAGCCTAAGTGATTTTGCTCCCTCAGTAAGGATTTACACCTGTACCCACATGAATACCAGGAACATCTTTACGGCATTATGGGAAGAGGAGGGCAGAGTGACTCTAATGAGAGATGTTCTGTCTTCACGAGGATATACTCAATGAAGCAACCATGTAGAGGCAGAAAATCAATGAACAACACTGCTATAGAGATAGCACATCTGAAGAGTTTTACTGCATGAGTTTGTAAAGCTATACTGCATATGATAATATTTCTAGGTGGGGGGAAATTTTATGCTACAACCTGAAGTAACTGTTTAGACTATTTAAGGTTGTCTCAAATGTGTCAGCCTGGACCTGGGAGCTCTTTATTTAAGATCACAGGGCAGCACAGCAACCTTTTCTCTTTTGGCTCTAATTTAATTACAGTACTAATTACAAAGTAGAGATAAATGTTATTTAATGACAAAATAACCATGGAAAATTCTGAAAGAGATGGGAATACCAGAACACCTAACCTGCCTCCTAAGAAACCTGTATGCAAGTCAGGAAGCAACAGTTAGAACTGGACATGGAACAACAGACTGGTTCCAAACAGGAAAAGGAGTACGTAAAGGCTGTATATTGTCACCTTGTTTATTTAACTTATATGCAGAGTACATCATGAGAAACGCTGGGCTGGATGAAGCTAAGGTTGCCAGGAGAAACATCAATAACCTCAGATACGCAGATGACACCAGCCTTATGGCAGAAAGTGAAGAACTAAAGAGCCTCTTGATGAAAGTGAAAGAGGAGAGTGAAAAAAGTTGGCTTAAACCTCAACATTCAAAAAACGAAGATCATGGCATCTGGTCCCATCACTTCATGGGAAATAGATGGGGAAACAGTGGCTGGCTTTATTTTTTGGGGCTCCAAAATCACTGTAGATGGTGACTGCAGCCATGAAATTAAAAGACACTTACTCCTTGGAAGGAAAGTTATGACCAACCTAGACAGCATATTAAAAAGCAGAGACATTACTTTGCCAACAAAGGTCCATCTGGTCAAGGCTATGGTTTTTCCAGTGGTCATGTATGGATGTGAGAGTTGGACTGTGAAGAAGGCTGAGCACCGAAGAATTGATGCTTTTGCACTGTGGTGTTGGAGAAGACTCTTGAGAGTCCCTTGGACTGCAAGGAGATCCAACCAGTCCATGCTAAAGGAGATCAGTCTTTGGGTGTTCATTGGAAGGACTGATGCTAAAGCTGAAACTCCAATACTTTGGACACCTCATGAGAAGAGCTGACTCATTGGAAAAGACCCTGATGCTGGGAGGGATTGGGGGCAGGAGGAGAAGGGGACGACAGAGGATGAGATGGCTGGATGGCATCACCGACTCAATGGACATGGGTTTGGGTGGAGTCCGGGAGTTGGTGATGGACAGGGAGGCCTGGTGTGGTGCGGTTCATGGGGTTGCAAAGAGTCAGACACAACTGAGTGACTGATGACAAAATAAATACATGCATAGAACTTCACATAATTATACAGCTTTTGGTAAAAAGGTTAACAGATGAACACAGAATGAAATCCACATTCACAGGCATTCAGTAAATGGAACATACTTCTTTGGACATAAAAATGTGATACTTATATGCAAATATATGAAATTACTTGAGGAAAACAGGAAAAAGAGACATTATGAGTACTAAGCCAAACACAATTACCCAGGATTCAACTCTCAGTAAGAAAACTCAGTATTAAAGTTATCATTTCAAGTCTTTCTTGTGACTTCATCAACAGTTATTTACAGTTAACTGTATTTAACCTGAATGATAAGGGATAAGTCATTGCTAAATACTGTTTGCGTGCTAAGTTGCTCCAGTCATGTCCGACTCTTTGCGACCCTATGGACCATAACCCACCATGCTCCTCTGTCCATAGGATTTTCCAGGGAAGAATACTGGAGTGGGTTGCCATGTCCTTCCCCAGTGGATCTTCCCAACCCAGGGATCAAACCTGCATCTCTTATGTCTCCTGCACTGGCAGGCAGGTTCTCTACCACTAATGCCACCTGGGAAGCCAAAATCATCTCATTTTCTGGCAAACAGTTCTCCTAAAATGCCAGGTCTACAAGGTCAAGTAAGGTACTGTTTACTTAAGAATTAATTCTAGAGCAAAAATATTTCATGGTAGCAATACTGATCACTAAAGATCTTTCTAAATTATGTCAATATACTTTCATTCAGGAGTTAATACTTGAATTTTAGGTACCTGATATTCAGCATATCTCCAAAAATAGGCAAAATCCCTAATAACTCCTGGACACCCCTTGGGCGTTCTTTGTCTCAGTTTCCTTTCCCAAAGATTCCTAGTTTAATCTGAATTTTTCCTCAGTTTGCTGCTTTATGCTGATCCACACATCTTTTTGTCACCTCAGTGCATACCATTTTAGTTCTCCCTCTTGGTTACGTACTTCCATTTCTGCCTCTGATTTCCCAAAGAGAGGAATTTCTGGAAGTTTGAAGAGCCTCAGTTTGCACACCAGTCTCAGAGAGCTACCTTAAACTCTAGTTAACACACAAATAAAAACTTCTGGCTTTGCCACATCTTCTTCTCTGTGAATGACCCTGACATTCAGAACAATCCTACTTCTAGGGAGCTTTTAATTTCTTGGGACCCAGTTGGGGATTCACTACACTTTTTGTACTGCAGTTTCTCATGCCTGAACTCAAACCAATTTCCTGAAGCAATTCATGAAACAGTCTCCATTTAATATGACCAACAAAACTTGTATGTTATTTTTCACTAGGGAAAAGAGAAATCCGTATTTTAGGCACAAATGTCAGATTCAAAGATTTTCATTTCTAAAAAGTTGTTATAACTTCTGAGAATAAAAACATTTCTATAGTATTTGGCAGGCATTCAACACATGATTTTTCTTGAATTTCATTTAAATCTGCTATGTCAAGTGCTTAAAAAATACACAAATTTGATAGTCATTATTATTCCCTTTACTGGTATCCTCTTGGTTATGGTTTTCTAAAATAGCAATTAAAAGCGTAACAACAGAAGAATGTGGTGCTATCTTCAGAGTGTGTGTGTGCGCGCATGTGCAGGCACGTCTGCTCAGTCAC
The DNA here is from genome assembly GCF_055505025.1 of Bos grunniens. Taxonomy (NCBI): domain Eukaryota; kingdom Metazoa; phylum Chordata; class Mammalia; order Artiodactyla; family Bovidae; genus Bos; species Bos grunniens. The sequence goes on from NC_141172.1 coordinate 8,269,037, forward strand.
AGTGGACTTCTTGCAATCCTATGGACTGTAGCCCACCAGGCTCCTCTGTCAAGAATATTGGAGGTAGCTATTTCCTACTCCAACGGATCTTTCCAATCCAGGATCAAACTCGCGTCTCTTGCACTTCCTACACTGACAGGCAGATTTTTTACCACTGCACAACCTTTAATAATTAAATGTAGAACAATAGAAGAATGTGGAGCTATCTTCATCCTAACCAAACTTGAACGTAATGAGCACCATTAAAGTGAGTGAAGTTGCTCAGTTGTGTCCGACTCTTTGCTACACCATGGACTATAGCCCACCAGACTCCTCTGTCCATGGGATTTTCCAGGCAAGAATACTGGAGTGGGTTGCCATTTCCTTCTCCGGGACTACGCAAAAAAAGTTTAATAATCACTGCGAGCAATACTTCACAAATGTTAAGAAAGAATGAGGAAATTCTCTATGTATTGATATGAAAAAATTTCCATTATATGACTGCCAAATAAGATGAAGAAAAGCATATATGCTACATTTGTAGAAAAAGGAATTGAAAATAAAATTATGTATTTGTATTAAAAAATTATAAGAATATACAACAATCTAAAAAACAGTGTTATATGAGGAGGAATCTGCAAAGGAACTTGGTGAGCGACAGAGACTTTTCAATAATCACTATAAAACTTCCTACAGTTGTTAATTTTTAATCATCTGGAATTAGTAAATATGGAAAAATGATCTAACTAGCTTTAAATCTCCCCGTCTGAATTAAGATTATAAACTAACATCAAGCTTAATGGGGGAAAAAAATCACTTTTTGTGAATGTATCATTCTGAAAAGCAATGTTTTAACAAAAATAAAAAAGGGGGTTGGGAGAAAGGGCAGCCAAGTATTTCCTAAAAGGATTTCTGGCGACTCTCTCAACACTGTGTAATATTATTTGTCAGCAATTTATATTCAGAATACTCAACGAGGTGCTAGGTAACATGTTTTCTACCCTCAAACCTTTACAACTATCTTTTTCCAAATATTAATAGTTAAAGTACAGTTAAAAACAATAATTGAAGGCAAAATAGCTTAATGCCAAATGAGTGGTACAACAATCTATATTCCAACTAATTTCAAATAAATGACTGATTACTGAAACACAAATAAATAAAGACTTCATAAAGGATGTGGGAATTATATACAAAAGTGGAAAGAAAGGGAGATGAGCATTCTAGGGAAGTGGAATTGCTGTAACAAAGATGTCAAGTGAGGGAAAAAAACACTAAGTATGCTTACAGATATTGACTAGACCAGTTTGACTCAAACAGGAGGTTGATAAAGTTAACAGCGAGGGCAAAGATGAAGTCAAATAACTATCAGTTCAGTCCAGTCGCTCAGTCGTGTCCAACTCTTTACGACCCCGTGAATCACAGCACGCCAGGCCTCCCTGTCTATCACCAACTCCCGGAGTCCACCCAAACCCATGACCATTGAGTCGGTGATGCCATCCAACCATCTCATCCTCTGTCATCCCCTTTTCCTCCTGCCTTCAATCTTTCCCAGCATCAGGGTCTTCTCAAATGAGTCAGCTCTTCGTATCAGGTGGTCAAAGTATTGGAGTTTCAGCTTCAGCACCAGTCCTTCCAATGAACACCCAGGACTGATATCCTTTAGGATGGACTGGTTGGATCTTCTTCCAGTCCAAGGGACTCACAAGGTCCAAGAAGACTGTCTTCTCCAACACCACAGTTCAAAAGCAACAATTCTTCTGTCCTCAGCCTTCTTTATAGTTCAACTCTCACATCCATATATGACTACTGGAAAAACCATAGCTTTGACTAGACAGATCTTTGTTGACAAAGTAATGTCTCTGCTTTTTAATATACTGTCTAGGTTGGTCATAACTTTCCTTTCAAGGAGTAAGCGTCTTTTAATTTCATGGCTGCAATCACCATCTGCAGTGATTTTGGGGCCCCAAAAAATAAAGTCAGCCACTGTTTCCTCATCTATTTACCATGAAGTGATGGGACCAGATGCCATGATCTCAGTTTTCTGAATGTTGAGCTTTAAGCCAACTTTTCCACTCTCCTCTTTCACTTTCATCAAGAGGCTCTTTAGTTCTTCTTCACTTTCTGCCATAAGGGTTAGTCGCTTAGTCGTGTCCAATTCTTTGCAACCACATGGACCGTAGGCTGCCAGGCTCCTCTGTCCATGGGATTCTCCAGGCAAGAATACTGGAGTGGATTGCCATTCCGTTCCCTGGGGGGATCTTCCCCAGCCAGGGACTGAATCCAGCTCTTCCGCATTACAGGCAGATTCTTCAACGTCTGAGCCATCAGGGAATCTGGGCAATATTTCACTTATCTCATTTGATCACCAAAACAACAGTACAAGAAAGGGTAAGACTGTCGAAGGCCCTAAGTACCTGGTTATAAGTTCAGGCATATAAGGATCCAGCTTGAAGTGACAGCAGTGGGAATGGAAAGGATGGAAGCAATTTATGAGTATGGTGATGACTGCTGAAAAAGGTAAAAAGGCTACCAGAGCTTAGTCCTCAGTTGCTGGGAGAATGATGGTATAAATTGAGAGAAACACCTAAGTTCAGTTGGAGAAGAGCTATTTTTAGTAATAGAGAGTCTGGTTTCATTAATACATGAGTTTTCTGAGTTATAATATGAAGCAACAGCAGCACATCCAGTTCCTAGAGCCTCTATTACACATTCCAAGGAGGGTGCTCTAAGTCACCCATCAACTAGCCAAGTGATCCATGGAAAATCCCATGGGCAGAGGAGCCTGGTGGGCTACAGTCCATGGGGTCAGAAAGAGTCGGACATGACTGAACATGCGCACACACACACAACAACTAAGGGATATCCTTCAGGGATAATGGGATGTACAAAACTGTGAACACACTAAATGACACTAAGTTTACACTTTAAAATCATTGATATATGTGAATTTCACTTCAATTTAAAAAAGGAAGCTGAAAACAACTCCACAATGCTTTTCACCATGTTGTCAAAGGTCCATCCTCAGGATGCCCTGTACTTTCCCACCAGTTCACTCCATCTTCCACATCATTCCAATGTGCCTCTGACAATGTCTTCAACAATAAACAGGAAAGTTCATCTTCCAACTTTTATCCATCTACTGTCAATGTGAAATCCTGGACTCTGATCATTATTTAAAATGTTCTGCCACCAAAATTCATAAACTCAGATACCCTATTTTATCCAGCTTATCCATGCATGACTACACCTGAGCAGCCCATTGACTACGAAAGATCTTCAAAGGGCAAGATGATTCCATGATAAACTCACCATTGTTGATCTCAAAGGAGCCCTCCACACAAGGGAACAATCCTACATTTCTCGGGTTAATCCATTCTCCCACACTCCACCATGGCTACTGCAAATCTCCCTTCTCCTTGATCTTCGGACAGACATTCCTTTCTCTCGCTGTGAGATGACTTTTTATAAAACTTTAAATAATCATCATGCAAGAACTCTGACATCTTTCCAAATGTAAAGCAAAAGCATGCTACAGCTGCATCCATCCTCTTTCATCTTATCTCTTAAAAACAGTGGAATATCTTTCTTCATTCATTCATTGAACATTCAACAAATATTTATTGAAGGCCTACTAACTGCCAGGCACTGATTTTCACATGGGAGATACAATGGACAAAAATTCTTGCCTTCCTGACACTTATCAGTTGGGATTAGGAGGAGGATATAAGCAATACACAACAAACACAGAAAATATGTAACACAGGTATATGCCACATAACATCACAAACGACAGTATGTTAGAAAATAAGAGCTGTGGGTGGGGGAGGGAGCACGGTAGGAAGAACCAAGAGTACGGTGGCCAGAGGATGGAACTGTTTCACTGTAAAAGAGGTACAGTAAACCTCACCAATTTATTTCTCCATTTCAGATTTCTCCTTTGAGGTCATGACATAAACATCCAACAGTTCATGAATTTCCAACAGGTCCAAAGGGAATGCGTAAGTAGTTTTCCCCTCCCCAATTTCCCTAAATAAGCCAAATAAAAACAGCAGTCTTATTTCAGTAAATGGCAAATTTACTTAACTAATTATTGCAGTTTTAGTTAATTTTACTTTCTGTTAACATTCATGCTTGCTTTATACAGGATTGATCCACAACATTTATTATATGCTTACTTTTACGGGGAGACTTTTACTTTCACATATATTAGTACAATTTCTTTTCAGTTAAAAGATGTCCCTTTAAAATATTTTATAAGGCTGGTTTGGGGGTGATGAACTCCTTCAGTTTTTGCTTATCTGGGAAACTCCATCTCTCCTACAATTCTGAATGATTATCTTGCTGGGTAGAGAATTCTTGTATGAAAGTTTTTTCCCTTTTGGCACTTTGAATATGTCATCCACTTCCTCTGGCCCATAACATTTCTGCTGAAAAAGCAGCCTATATCCTTATGTTATCCTTGTACATAAGTTGTTTTTCTCTTGCTGTTTTTATGATTTTCACATATCCTTAACATTGACCATTTTAGTTATATACTGTGCTTGGTGCCTCTTCAGGTTCATATTATTCAGAAGTGTTCTGGGCTTCCTAGATCTGGATGATTGCTTCCTTCCTCAGACTAAAGAAGTTTTATTTCCTCAAATATGTCAGGAAATATTTCCTGTATTAAATAAAATAATACTTTTTTTCTCTCTTCTCCTGCTGGGATCGCTACACTGCAAATGTTATTCCACTTGATGTTGTTAAAGTTCTCACTCTGTTGATCCACTGAAGTTCAGTGAGCATTTTTATGACCACTACTTTTAACTTTGTAATCAGGTAAATTGGTTGTCTCTGTTTCATTTAGTTCATTTTCTGAGGTTTTGTCTTGTTCTTCCATTAGAATACATTCTTCTGTCTCTTCACTATGCCTAATTCTTTGTGTTTGTTTTCACATGTTTGGTAAATCCGCTCCATCTCCCAGCATCGAAGGACTGGCTTTATAGAGATGTCCCATGGGGATCAGAAGGGCACTCCTGCCTGCCATAGAGCCAAGTGTTCAACGGCTACCTCTTACGTGGAGGTATGCACCCTCTTGCTGCAGGCCATCTACTACGTGGACTGTACGCACCCTCTTGTCACAGGCCCACAGCTGCTGCTGCAGCACACTGCGGGTGCAGCTGGCCTCTGGAATGGCTGTGGGATCTGGCAGCAGTGGCTGCCGGTGCTGGTGGCTGGGGTTATTGTCCAGCAGACTTTGAGGCCCACCTGAGGTGGAGGGTGGGTGGGGCTCTCAAAGACATATGCCCACTGGTGCTAACAAGTTAGATGAAGATTTCCCAAACGGTACCTGCCAGTTCTAGTATTAGCAAAATAGCCTGAGAACACAAAAAATGGTTCCCATCAGTGTCTCAGTCCTCGGAGAGTGTCCCAGCTCTTTCCTGCCTCTGTCACATGCTTCAAGATTACTAAATGTGTTCCCTTCCCCTATGGTCAATGCACATTTCAACCTGGTGCTAATGTGCTGGAGTTGGGATCAAGTGAGCCTGCGTGTGAGCCCTTTAAGAATGGGTTTTCTGTTCCCTATAATTCTACAGTTTTCCTAGATATATTCCCTATTGTTCAAAGCCAGGTGTTTTGAGGGCTTGTGTCTCCTGTTCAGTATTTAAAGAGTTGAGGAGCCTGAAGTGAAGCTCAAATCCCTTACTCCTAGGGAACATAACTGTACCTTTGCAATTCTTCCAGAACTGCCATCTGGGATGTGGTGTTTTTCTCCCTTGGCATAACAGTGTATCTGTTTCTCCTACCGGTTTTGATGCTGTCACTTGACCCTTTGTTTTGGAGACTGTGCATCTCGTTTTCAGGTCTCTTTCCGAGGGGATTATTACGTATGTAGTTGTAGATTTGCTATGTCAGTGGGAGGAGGTTAGTTTGGTATCTTCCTATGTAACCATGTTGAACCCTCTCCTGTTTGTGTGTTTATATTTAAACGTTTTACCAAATTTTTTAGAACGCAAAAAGCAGACAGATACATTTTATTACAATTAAATAAACCAGCATCAAAAACTAAAACTAATGAAATAATTATGGTTTATTTACATTTTTGCCATCTGCACAATAAATTTTAACTGCTTCCAACCTTTCACTTTCCCTAAGTATCTAAAAGTAGTAGATTCAAGGTCACCAAAAGTAACGGTTGAGAGAAAATCTTTAGCTGCATATAGTGTATTTTTAAATTATATTTATTTTAAAAATACAGAAAAACTGACTTCAACAAGGATCAAATAAAAAGATTCTGTGAAATAAAGAATGCCTCTTATTAAAAATGCAAGACTAAAAAAAGCAAAACAATAAGGAAGAAACCCTATAGGTAGGAGACTCTTCACAAAAGATTGTTAGGGTTTTAAGTGCTTTAAGTCAAACTCTCAAAGCTGAGTCAGTATTTCTGACCAAGGTGCTTAACCTATAGAACTTTACTCAGAAACACATTTAATTTTCACCTATAGAACTCCATGTAGTTTTAGAACATTTCCCTATCACCACCACATAGCTGAAAGCAGATAATAATAGCTCGCCAATAATGAAACATAGTAAGAAAGGATTAAATAGTTACTATACATTTCTAGTTTAAAAAGAACAAAACTAGGATTAAAAACACCCTATGGGGAGGGGAGTGAAGAGACCTCTCTGCAAACCAGTTTGATCTGATATGTATCTTGACTGAAGGGCTCAGTTCTTAGTCACTGATGCAAAACATGTAATATACTCTGTAGCCATCAATAACACATCAACAAATCAATGTGGCTGTGTTCCACTAAAACTTTTGCAGACAATGAAATTTTCACATGTTACATTACTGTTTTCCTGATTTCAACTATCAAAATTTAACTTAAAAATTTTTTAATTATATCATTCTTAACTTCTATACTGTACTAAAACAGGTGGTAAACCAGATTTGACCTCTGAGCCATAGTTTATCAACGCACAGACTAGAAGAAAAATCACTGATAGATGATTTATATGTGATCCATGACTTCACACTAAACTTTCTTCAACTATATATATACATACACATAAAAAGAAACATAATAAATATCTCAAAATAGATCAAATATCTAAACATAAAAGTGCTGAAATTACAAAACTCTTAGAGGGAAACACAGGGGAAAATCTTTGTGACATTAGATTTGGTGAGGATTTCTTGGGTATGACAACAAAAGCACAGGTGACAGAAGAAAAATTAGGTACACTGGGCCTCATCAAAATTAAAAACTTCTGTGCAAAGGACATTACCACAAGAGTGACAAAACTCACAAAATGAGAAAGTATACTTGCAAATTATACACAGGATAAGGAATATTCAGAAATACAAGAAACTCCCCAAGTTCAAGGACAGAAAAGCAAACAAATAGGAATGGATAAAGGACTTAAAAAGACATTTCTTCAAAGACCAACAAGCACATCAAAAGATGCTCAGTGACATCAGTCATTAGTGAAATGCAAATCAAAACTATGAGATACCACTTTACACCCACTGATATTCCCTGGTGGCTCAGTGGTAAATTATCCGCTTGCAATGAAGGAGACCTGGGTTCAAACCCTGGGTTGAAAGATCCTCAGGAGAAGGCAATGGCAATCCACTCCAGTATTCTTGCCTGGAGACTCCCATGGACGGAGGAACCTGGCAGGCTACAGTCCCTGGGGTCGCAAAGAGTCGACTGAGCCATTAACACTTTAACTCTAATTAGAATTTAAAAAAAAAAAAAAAAAGGCAGGGAAATAACCACAGTTAATGAAGTTGTAGATAAACTGGAACCCTCCTACACTGATGATAATGTAAAATGGTACAGTCACTGCGAAAACAGCTTGGTAGTTCCGCAAGGAGTTACAGAATTACCACATGATCCAACAATTCAACTGAAAACAGATACTCACATAAAAATCTGTATACAAAGGTTCATGGTATCAGTATCATCATAGACAAAAGTAAAAACCACCCAACTGTCTACTAAAAGATGAATGGATAAACAAATATGGCATATCCATATAAGGAAATAGTATCTAGTCATAAAAAGGAATGAAGTACTGATTAGAGCTACAAGGACGAACCGTAAAACATTTTGCGAAGTGAAATAAGCCAAACACAAAGGCCATATAATATATGATTTCACTTATACGAAATGTCCAGAATAGGCAAATCCACAGACTTAAGCTTCCCAGGTGGCATTAGTGGTAAAAAAAACCCTGCCTAACGATGCAGGAGAGGCAGAGATGCAGGTTCAGTTCCTGAGTGGGGAGGATCCCCTGGAGGAGGAAATGGCAACCCACTCCAGTATTCTTGCCTGGCGAGATATATAGTCCACAGGGTCACAAAGAGTCGGAAACACCACTGAGTGCCTGAACACACAACAACACAGAGATTTAAAGTAGATGAGTCCTTGGCAGGGGCTAGGGGAGGGAGGCGGAGAAGGGAATGGCACCCCACTCCAGTACTTTTGCCTGGAAAATCCCATGGATGGAAGAGCCTGGTAGGCTGCAGTCCATGGGGTCGCTAAGAGTCGGAGACGACTGAGGGACTTAGCTTTCACTTTTCACTTTCATGCATTGGAGGAGGAAATGGCAACCCACTCCAGTGTTCTTGCCTGGAGAATCCCAGGGACGGGGGAGCCTGGTGCGCTGCCGTCTATGGGGTCGCACAGAGTTGGACACGACTGAAGCGACTTAGCATAGCATAGAATAGGGGAGGGAGGGATCAGGAGTATTATTTAATGGCTACAGGGTTTCCTTCTGAAGTGATGAGAAAGTTCTGGATGCAGATTGAGCTCATGGTTGCACGATAGTTAATATGCTGTAAGTCACTGAATTATATGCACTAGAATGGTTAAATTTTACATTTATGTCATATGTATTTGCTATATACAATTTATTTTCAAAAGAGAGAATAATTTTAAAAAGGACCAAAACAAAAAGGCGATAATTCTTGCCTACCTACAAGCCTTTCTACATTATTATTCCATGTGTAAAATGAGATTTGGTTCATGGTCTCACTTTATAAACTATTGACATATTATTATTCGAGAAAAAAATGCAGCTGCTATCAAAACACACTCTGGATAAAAGAGATTTCGTAATAGTGGTTGATAGAATACTACAGTAATATATTGGCATTTCTCTTTACAACTTTATAGACTCCAAGTCTCTATTATAAATTAAGAACCACTGAAGAAAACAAGAGGGTTAATGCCTGGAGAACTCAAGCAGAAGCTTGAGAATTGCTTGAAATTACATGAAAATGTTCTATGTGTATATTTGTGTCTAACGCTATTTTATATAATAATTTTCAGATTTCAGTGGTACCCAGGTTAACAACTACTGGTAAGCCACAAAGATTCCATTATATGAAGGATAATTTGTTTGATTTCTCAAAGCAATTTGCAAAGATAAAGTTCCTGAAAAAAAGAATTCAAAGATAAACACCCACCAAGGTGATGCTCTATTATTTCAAAACCAAGCTTAGGTCAGCCTCTTTCCTGAGCTTTCCTGGAAGATTTTAGTTCATAATTACTTTTCTTGTCTCTTATTCCTGTTCTAAACATTACTTTCGCAATAATTGGCTCGTGTGTACCTCTCATTTGTTGATTTAGTATAATTTAACACTTCGGCATTTATTGCCTGGATCACTAACAGTTGTGTGGAGGCCTCTACTTCCATAAATGACAAGCTACCAAAGGACAGAGGATTGTTTGCTGTTACTTATTTAGTAGTCCTGGAATATAAAAGATAACATAATTTTATTTCTGTAAGCTCTATATATGTCTTTTAAAATTAACTGTAAGCATGTTTTATTATAGTACATGTTCTATATTTCAAATGAGGCATACATCTTACGAGTAATTTTGCAGTTAAAACACTGAATAATGAATGAAACATATTCAGTTATCAAACTCATTATTAAATTCCTAACCATGTTGTTTCATTTGGTCAACCATATTTACTAATGCTTCACTTCACTAGTACATCATTAATGCCTATTTTACCTACAGATTGAAAAATATTAAAGTCTTTCCAGACGCTTTACAAGTTTCCTTTATATAACACTATTCACCGTGTGACAAACTTAAGAATAAAAGGTCATAATTCACCATTCTGATATCAAGTAACGACAAAGGAACTGTGAAAACGCCTGTTTTGAATATGATCTGAATGTTTACAAAATGTTCATTTTGAAGTTTCTTGTTTTGTTTTTTTTTTTTTGGTTATCACAAACTTAGAGACATTCCAAACCATTTAATTGTTAACAATTATACTAGTTCCAATCTTTCCAAGTGGCGCAGTGGTAAAGAATCCACCTGCCAGTGCAGGAGAAACAAAGAAACGTGGGTTCAATCCCTGGGTCATGGAGATCCTCTTGCATAGGAAATGGCAACCCACTCCAGTATTCTTGCTTAAAAAATTCCATGGACAGAGAAAGGAGTCTGGCGGGCCAGGCCATGGGGGTCACAAGAGTCGGACACAACTTAGTGACTGAGCACACACACACATTGCTGGGAGAAGCAGCACTAACCTCTGATACGTAGATGACACCACCCTTATGGCAGAAGGTGAAGAGGAACTCAAAAGCCTCTTGATGAAAGTGAAAGAGGAGAGTGGAAAAGTTGGCTTAAAGCTCAACACTCAGAAAACTAAGATCATGGCATCTGGTCCCATCACTTCATGGCAAATAGATGGGGAACCAGTGACAGACTTTATTTTTCTGGGCTCCAAAAATCACTGCAGATGGTGATTGCAGCCATGAAATTAAAAGATGCTGGCTCCTTGGAAGAAAAGCTATGACCAACCTAGACAACATATTGAAAAGCAGAGACATTACTTTGCCAACAAAGGTCCATTGAGTCAAAGCTATGGTTTTCCCAGTGGTCATGTATGGATGTGAGAGTTGGACTATAAAGAAAGCTGAGTGCCAAAGAACTGACACTTTTGAACTGTGGTGTTGGAGAAGACTCTTGAGAGTCCCTTGGACTGCAAGGAGATCCAACCAGTCCATCCTAAAGGATATCAGTCCTGAATATTCACTGGAAGGACTGATGTTGAAGCTGAAACTCCAGTACTCTGGCCATCTGATGCGAAGAACTGACTCACTGGAAAAGATCCTGATGCTGGGAAAGATTGAAGGCAGGAGGAGAAGGGGACAATAGAGAATGAGATGGTTGGATGGCATCACTGACACAATGGACATGAGTTTGAGTAGGCTCCGGGAGTTGGTGATGGACAGGGAAGCCTGGCATCCTACACTCCATGGGGTCGCAGTCAGACACGACTGAGCAACTAAACTGACTGACACACACATACTAGCTCCAAAAAGAGTTTTCTTCCATGTTTAGTCTAGTTTATCTAAGACTAAGTTACCCTTGAACTTGAGATAGGAAGTGAAATCAAATTTCCACTCAGGTTAGCAATTTCATTTACATTCTTACTATTTCATCCATTCATTTATTTCATAGAACTTCTAGTCTTCCAAAAGAATGATGAAACGTTGTCTGAGACACTACTCTCAAAAATCAAAGGAGAGTTGAGCATTTTCCTTCTCTTTGCTTCTATACTACCTTGGGCATATTTCTATTATGGCAATAATAATATAATAATGCTCAATTCATTTATATCCCTATTTCTTTCATCAGATAGTTGATCTTAAAAAGGTTAAGTAGGGGACTCTGCTTCATTTTCTTTCCCTTAAAACCTAAGCACAATCTCTAGCATTCTAGATGCTCAATTAATGTCTGCTCATTAATTTGTTTGGGGAAATATTTGGGTATGAGGTCAGTATTGATAAATGAGTAGTTTATAAAGAATCACTAAAGAAAATAAAGCTCTTAACATAATGCAATCATACAATATCTTAATAGTTATTATGTTGTTTCTCTTAAGTAAGCAAAAAACAGTGATGCGATAAATTTCAAGAGCCAAAATAACTTAGTCCCTTACAAGGATAGGATGTACTTAAACCATCTTCCCTCCTCAGAAAAGAGAACGCAACTTAAAATTTCACTGGAGTCAAGGTTGCTGCCGCTGCTGCTAAGTCACTTCAGTCGTGTCCGACTCTGTGCGACCCCACAGACAGCAGCCCACCAGGCTCCCCCGTCCCTGGGATTCTCCAGGCAAGAACACTGGAGTGGGCTGCCATTTCCTTCTCCAATGCAGGAAAGTGAAAAGTGAAAGTGAAGTCGCTTAGTCGTGTCCGACTCTTAGTGACGCCATGGACTGCAGCCCACCAGGCTCTTCCACCCATGGGATTTTCCAGGCAAGAGTACTGGAGTGGGGTGCCATCGCCTTCTCCAGAGTCAAGGTTACCTAATATCTAAAATAAAATAGCTATCAATCTTTATTTACAACATCACCATGGCATTCGAAGGATATACAAAGATGGTATATGGTATAAAATACATTATAAAGTGAATTATTTTCAACACTCTTATTTTTTATAATTCCTTTATTGTTTTGCTTATAAAGGAAATCCCTGATATGAACTATAAAAACAAGAGGAAGAAAAATAACTTTACAGAAAATAATTATGGCAGACATTGTTAGTGGCTTGCTGAAAATATTTTTTCCTTTGTTACTTACTAACAAAACTCTGATTTTGTTCATATTGCCAATGGGAGTCACCAAGCACCCTTAAAAAACAGAGGTGGCCATATATGTAATACAGTTTGGGGCTATATGATGGAGATAGACAGAACTTGTCAAGTCAAATTGGAGAATAAAGTCCAAACTAACATAACGATGACAATTAACATAAGACAGCTCATTTGCAGCTAATAGAGATTTCACAGGCTTTATCCTAATTTTTTCAAATTAATAAACAGAATCATTTATTTTCTGACAAAATATAGGTTATTAGTCATCAGAGTAAATGATAACACTAACAGAACCCTAAGTATTGATATTTGTGCCTGTTCAGTCGCTCAGCTGTGTCTCTTTTGCAATTCCATGGACTGTGGCCCGCCAGGCTCCTCTGTGCATGGGATTCTCCCACGGACAAGAATACCGGAATGGGTTGCCCTTTTCCTCCTCCAGGCAATCTTCCCAACCCAGGGATGGAACCTGGCTCTACTGCATGGGCAGGCGGGTTCTTTACCACTAGCGCCACCTGGGAAGCCTTAACATTTAACAGGCACTAAATCTACACCAAGTAACTCCTTTAATCCAACCCTATCAGGCAGGTTGACAGTATTAACTGGTTAAGGATCACACAGCATGTAAGCAGCAGGTGGAAAATTCAAATTCAGGTAACTTAACTCCAGAGTTATGCTCTGTTAATTAAGTCCCAACATGCCAATACATGTATGTATATATGTATAAGTGAATAAATATGTATAAATAAACATGTAGGTTTATCACACCATCTCATGTTGAACTGAACAATAAATCTTCTTAATAAACTGATAATATATTCAGACTTTAAGAAGATATTGCACAGGATTTTAATCTACAGGTAAATATGAAGGACTTATGTGACCAAGTCTATCTTATTCACAACTGTAAGCCCCACCACAGAGTAGGACCTTAATAATAAAAGACTTGATGAATGACTGAAGAAACAATGTAATTAAAAGGTTAACATACATATTTGAAACTAGAGCTGCTGTGAAGTTTACCCAGCTAATGTTAAATTCGGGAAGAAATATTTTTAAAATGCTATATTTGTCACAATAAACATAATTGTTTATTCATAAGCCAATTTTGTATGCAATACATCTCTAAGCCTAGCTATTGAAAAAAACACTTTGCTTGTTCTTTATAATATTCAACACTTGAAAGATCTTTGACTAAGACTTTCATTTTTAAATTAAGGTAATGCTTACTTTCACCTAAACAAAATTTGCATTTATAGTTACCTTTGAACTTGAAAAAGTACTATGGAAGACCAAATGTTTCTAACAGTGATCTTTGACTATTCATTTTATGAAAGTATTTAAAGGCTTTTTTTTTTAATGTTTTACATCTACCACAAAATTTAGTAAATTTTGGTACATAAAAATTCGTGTTATTTACTACCTTTCAAGGATATGGTTTTTGTTGAAAGAGAGGTAAATACATATGTTACCTTGACATTCAGAATTATAAACAGGTCATTTAGGTCGTGTGGATCCCACATCTTTTACATTTGCTACAGGATTAATCTTTCATTGTAAAAGGAAAGTTGGCTACGTCAGGGACATTGAACAAATAATATTCTATCTGCCACTTTCCTCTTTGTTGGTATTTTGGTCAAGAAAAATAACATCCTTCTTTTTTTAACTCCCTAACTTATTCAATTTAGAACTGACAGAATATAGTAATGCTTTAAAAGCTGCTACAATGTTTGGATAATGTTATAAGTGTCCTTAAGAAGCTCCTGATCTTTAAAACTGGATTATGACTTTAGTAGTCTTCCTTGGGGTCGCACAGAGTTGGACACGACTGAAGCGACTTAGCGGCAGCAGCAGCAGCGGCGGCGGCGGCGGCGGCAGCAGCAGCAGCAGCAGCAGCAGCAGCAGCAGCAGCAGCAGCAGCCTTCCTTGAATTCAGGTGCTTAAATGATTTTGATAACATTTCATAAACCCCATTGGTAGACCTTTTTTTAATTATCTGTCCACTCACGTCCCAGTAAATGACTATTTTTGAATGATCTCGATTTTACTACTTTTAGACACTTTTGCTAAGTTGGAAGCATTTAAGCGTGGTGTGCTGGTGTAAAATGATGTGTATACACTCAAATGAAGCACAAATATTTCACCAGTTATGGTTCTTGATAATGAAAGCGAGGACAGAATTAAAAAACTCTTACATAAACTCAGCAACTTAGATGAAACAGACCAACTCCTTGAAATATACAAACGATCAAAAGAAACAAAGGAATAGTCCAACAGCTATTAAAGCATCTAAGTTCATAGTTTTAAAATATCCCAACAAAGAAAACTCCAGGCCTGGATAGGTTCCATCACTGCAGGTGGCCAACCTGAAGAAATGGGGAAAAGCAGCATTAAGGTAAAGCAGAAATGTTAAAATTGTGTTGTCTGCTACAGCAGCCACCAGTCATGTGTACCTAACAGAGTGCGTGAAACGTGGTTAGTCCCAAATGAGATATGTTTTAAGGATAAAATATATAAGATTTTGAGGACGTGGCATGAAAAAGAAATATAAATATCTCATTAATAACTTTACACAGATTACATATTAAAATGGAAATATTTTGGACATATGGAGTTATATGAAGGATATTATTAAAATCATCTGTTTCTTTTTAAGCATAGTTACTAGAATATTTATTACTACAAAGGACACTCACATTATATTTGTTGGACAGGGCTGCTCTAGGAAATTGAGACTGCAAAGTCCAACAACACAACATGAAAAAAGATTATTGATGGTATCAAAGTCTCTGGATCAGCTTTTGCCTGAAGCTGCCCCAATTTTGGATTTTTCTGATACATAAATAAATCACTTCATATAGTTTAAATTTAGTTTAAATTATCTTCCTAAATTTTCTAATTTTGCAACTGAAACATCCCAACTTTTACTCTGACCCAGCAGTGTTTCTTCTATTGCCACTTTTGAATAAATAAAAATATGTTCTGCAGAGATTTTCTTTACAGTTCTTTCATTCTATTCATGTATGTTTATAATGCACTCACTGGCTTTTAGAAAGCACTTCATTTCCATGAAGGTATTACAGGAAATGAAGGTATTAAAGCCATAATATTAATTTTTAGAATAACTTCTAAGCAAATAGGTGGATTCCCATTGAAATAGGCATAGAGAAAAAAGAAATTCTCACCAAAATGAAAACCACATATTCACTTATTAATTGAAACCCTACTGAGCCCTTACTTAAGCTAGGGAAGTCAAAAAGGTTTCAATGCCACATCACTGTCATGGCTGCCTTCAGGGCTGTGGGTCAAAGGATACCAGGCTGAACCTGACACAGGTGTTTGTCATGATGAAGGAGAAGAGGGGAAGCATATGCTCAGATATTTGTGCCCTCTGTAAAATGCCACCCCACAGTTAAAAGTGAGGAACGATAATTTTGATGAGCATTATTTCAAGTTTTATAAGTTAAATTTCCCACTGACCATTAATAGATTATAAATCTTCGCTCATAGCTCAGTCAATAAAGAATCTGCCTGTAATGCAGGAGACACGGGTTCGATTCCTGGGTCGGGAAGATCCCCTGGAGAAGGAAATGGCAAACATTCCAGTATTCTTGCTTGGAGAATCCCATAGACAGAGGAACCTGGCTGGCTACAATCTATGGGATCATAGTCAGACACGACTTAACAACTAAACCACCACCATTGACACATATTCAATTCCACAACTATAATTTTATTAAGTTCCTAAAGATAGATTTTACTATGTAAGTGCCAATAATATGCTAATATTCTCTTTGATAATTTAGAGTAATGAAATTCTAGGCATTTTAAAATAGATTAACCTAAGCCCAGTACATTGAACTCATCCATCTCAGGTGGTTCTACTGGTACTACAAGAAGGCCTTCTCTCTCTGAACAGATTAGAGACTCTTATTCGTTTAACATACAGTTATTGAACATTTACTATGTGTGAAGCTCTATGGTAGGTGCTATAGAGGTAGGTGTGTATATACACCTTTAAGCACGATTCTGGTCCTTACGTAGTTTGAAGTCTTGGGAGAAAAGACAAATAATTACAATAAATTGTAAAGAGTATTATTTTAGGGAAGGTGTTTCAAAAGTATGCAAAAGAAGGAACTCACCTAGTCTAGGGAATTGTATTGAAACTACAACAGGAAGACTCAGTGGGCACTGCTGAGTTACGAGTGGAGACATGGGACACTAAAATAGAAGTGGGAGAGGAAAATGTACTACTCAAACAGCATGTGGGATAAATGAGGCAAGATGTCTGCCCAATTGAGAAACTGAAGGAAGTTTAGTATAACTGAAGTATCAAGTGGAAGAAGAAAGCCAGTTATCAAGAGATCTACAGATAAGTGAGGGTAAATATCTTAGAGAGCCTTAAAAGGCAGGTTCAGCAGTCTGGACTTTATCTTAATTATCCATCTGGCTATCCTGTGGGAAACAAGGCAAGACCAGCAAGAGGGTGTGTTACTAGAAAGTTCTACAGTGAACCATTCTAGGCCACCACTGGACCAGGGTGATTGCAGGAAGGAGAGCGAGAACTGGTGAATTTCAGGAGACATTTAATAAATAGAATTCTAGAAGAAGTGGTATGAAGTCAACAGAAGAGTTCAAGGACAGTGTCCAGGTTTCTAGCTTGACCAGATGTTTGATTGCTGGTGTCAAAACAAGTAATACTAGAAGAGAAAACCTAAATGTGGCTTTCAAAAGTGTTGATTTTGAGATATCTTTGACATACCCAAGAGGAAACAGCTAACTGTATATACAGCTCTCTCTGCAGCTCAACAGAGTTGTGTGTGCTGGTCTATAAGTGGTAACTGAGGCTACCGGAATAGATGAGCTTGCCCGTGGAGTGTGCAATGAGAAGAAAACAGGGCCTGGAGCACACCTTCAAGGAACCTGAAAAACTTTATTAGAGGGCAAGAAGAAGCCTCCAAGAGACTAAGAAGAAAGCCAAAATATGGAGGTTTCAAAGACATCAAGGAAGGAACTGTTTCAGAAAAGAGGCATGATCCTTAACAAACACTGTTGATGCATCAAACCGGAAGACTGACATCTGTCTGTGAATTTCAGGCACCTTATGGAAGAAGAGTGCACACCAGATTTCAGTGGATTGAGGATCCACAAAAGGCCAGCAGACGGAGGCGAAAACTGCCTCCAGTCCATATGGCCTACAGAGTAGAGAAGAGAGACACAGCAGTGTCTAGATGAGCAAGAGAGAGAAAGACTGCTTTTCTCCTTTTCTTTTTAGATGAGAAATACTGTGTCATTAAACATTAATGAGAGGTAGGATTTATCTCTTATTAAGAATTTGAAAATGCCAAATATTCATTTCCCAGCTTCCTTCAGAAACAGACCATAGGCAGAGGTACCTGCCTCACACTTTGAATCAGGAATGTGTGTTACAAACAAGCAGAAAGAACATTCTTGAGTAGAGAGGACCGTTGCAGCCTGATTTAAGTTTCGGGACAGAAACAGAAGTCCGACAGCAGCAGCACAGGTCTCAAGCAGCAGAATGCTGCCCTAAGCAAGCCGGACCTGCGACTCCTGCCAGGGGACGGTCAGCAGCAGCTCTGCCCGTTGTACCAGTCTGGTCTCTAGTATTCCCAGACATGCTGAGAGCTTCGCGACATCCGTTTAATAAGTTTACTACTAGTTTAAATAGCCAGAGTCAGTCTTTGTTTCTCCAACCAATAAACCTACTTGAGGAATTACAATGAAACGGGATGCTTATGTCAATGAAATGTTGGCCAAACAACTCCACCAACACACGTACTAGGAGACCTGGCTTAAAACAGTCGCTCGGTCTTTAGCATAATTCAGAAGCAAAGCCCAGCAATATGCAAGCAGTTTCTGAAACAGGCTAAAGAACACACCCTGCCACTGATCTCCCGTTTCATATATTAGTCCTTGTGATTCTTTAAAATAAGGAACAATGTAACCAAACACTGAGTCTCACTTCAAAACACATCAATAAGAGAAAGAAAAGAAAAAAGTCAAGGATTAGAAGAAAACATTTGGAAATCACATATCTGACAGGAGATGTGTATCCAAAACACAAAAAGAATTCTTAAAACAATAAGACGACGAACATCTCAATTATAAAATGGGCAAAATATCTGAATAAGTATTTCACAAAAGATATATGAATGAGCAAAAAACACATGAAAAGATGTTCATGTCATTAGCAAATTAGCACCACAATGAGACAGTACATCACTTGTTTAAGAACAGCTATAATCAAAAAAGAAAACAAGTGTTGAAAAGGATGTGAAGAAACTGAAACCTTAGGACATAGTTCATGTCACCATAAAACAGCTTGGGGATTTCTTTAAAAGTTAAACAAGAGATGAAAACATGTTCACAAAAAAAAGTTGCATGCAAATATTCACGTAAGCATTATTCATAATATCCTAAAATCTGGGGGAAAAAACAAACATTTATCAGTTGGTGAGCAAATTGTGTTATTTCTGTAAAATGAAATTTAATTCAATAATAAAAAGGAACAAAATACTGATACATGCTACAACATGGATCAAAGTTAAAAAAAAAAAACGCTAAATCAAAGAGACCAGACACAAAAGACTATATACTGTATGATTTTGTCTAGGTGAAATGCCCGGAAAAGGTAAGTCTATAGTCACAAAAAATAGATTAGTGCTTGACTGGGGGATGGAGATAGGAATGGGTAATAAATACAAAAGAGCATGAAAGATCTGACTGATGTGATTAAAATGTTCTAAAATTGTGTTTATCCATTCATCAATTAATAGACATTCGGACTGTTTCTACTTGTCTATTATGAATAATGCTGCTGTAGAAATTTGTTTACAAAGTTTTGTTTGATCACCTGTTCTCAGGTGATGTTTTACCTAAGTTGGCAAATTAACTGAAGTCACTGTATACACTGAGTAGAAGTGAATTTTATGCTACATAAATCACACCTCAATAAAACTTTTTTTAATTCCCATGTTCCCTTTTTTGGTCCTCATAGGAGGCCACTCAGCACTTTAGGGTTAGGCCCCAGTGTATTGTTAGCAGCAGCAGTAGTTCCTGTAAAACAGAGTTTTCTAGTCTAGGAATGACTTCTAAAACACGGTATTTACAACACTTGTATATTCTAGAACAGTCCTTCTCAAAATGTGATCTGCAGACCAATGCCAATCTATGTGCACCGTTACTGTCTGAGACTGATCCATGACTAGATAATTACAGAAGCTAAGAATATGTGTTTAGAAACTTCAATAGCAATTTCGCAAAATAATATGTCTGCTGAATCTGATAATGTTTGGACCTGAATCCTATATTTCTTAGGTTATTTTTTTTCTATTTCCAGTCATTCACTTTTTACTGTATTTTACATAATATTCAGTCAGTGATTGGAAACTTAACGTTTAGACTTTGTCAATGTATACTGCTCTTCCACTGTCTTAAACTAAACTGGCCATCATACCTATCAGTGTAGGTCAAACTCAACATGATCTCAAAAAATTCTTTAAACCTGCTTCAAATACTCCAGCAACTCTGGTGGTATATTTATCAATGCCTAATTTTAAGGCCTTCTGTATAACCCATATTTTAACAGATATTCATATAATTTTTTTTTGTTTTTATCAAAAGATTTTCAAGTTTATAAAGACAAACATTTTCAAACTATATATACTTAGTAAAGGTCCATTTCTTCCCTTTTTCCTCAACTAAAAAAAGCTTAAATTGAAAAAAATACCAAACCTAGTCTTTAAACATGGACAAATTATGGTCCTAGGAAAGGTTCTGTAAATCAAAAAAAGGCTAGCTGATTATGTTTTCATTTTAAAATAAAAATACAAACTAAACCAAAAACATGTTTCTATGCTCATTTGTAAATTGATGCAAAAATGATATGTAAATGGATATAAACCAGTGTCTACACATTATACAACATGATGCCTCAAATGTCTATCAATGAATTAAATCAGGCAATAAAATGACTACATATATAGATATACAATAATGATTATTTGACAGATCTCGAGCAGAAGAGATTCATAATGCGAGGGTCAGCAAATGGTTGGAAAACTCAAGACAAAAATACAACAGTAGCTATACATACCTAAGATCGCAGAGAGAAGCTGAGCAGCCTGAAGGCTTCCTAAGACAACATGGTCAAATGCAGAGGTACATGACAAATAAGTGACTGACTGAACCATTTTTATACTACCTGAATGAGATTGTTAGATAATGGATACTATACACTAAAGTGATAATGAAAACAAGAGAGATAAACTGAATTACTGTTAAAAATATAGACCCATCTATAAAAAGGAAGTTATTCAAATCCCCTAACTGCCCTTCACTAATTTGCAGAATTTGAGCAAAGTGAATTAGAGTTCACTGTCTTTGGTAACAGGCAGAACAATGAAGAGAGTGTGAAACAAAGAGATAAATGACCTGAGTTCTACCTTGACAGAAAGACTTTAAACAAGGAAATCTTTCTTCCTTCAATTCCTTATTGGATGCAAATGATAAACCAGATCATTTCCAGTCCTTTTCTTTAAAGAACTATACATTACACCTTGTTGATACAACTGCCAACAGTGTGAAACATCATCACCACACATGGAACAAACTGCCCTAAAATGTGTACTACGCCTCTTCTAAACTGACCCCATATGCACCTGGTTCATGTGTGCTGAGGTCCTTTAACGGACCGGAACCTGGTGGTCCAGAGTCGACGATAAGAAACTAAAGGGGAGAAAGAGGCTGATATTCCTTGGTTTACGCAGAAAGCCAGTAAAGCCCTTGCACGGGGCTCGCTCTGTTCACGAAGGCCTCAGGCGCCCTCTCGATAGGGTGAAGGCGCAGAGCGCCTTCTCGAGAGGGTCTTAGAAGCCCAGGCAGGAAAGTGAACTCAGAGAGACTAAGAAAGAAAAAGAAAGACATGGGAACCAGAGCTCTGATGGAGCAAAGGTGTTTTAATCAACATGGTGTGGGCATATATACCGTCTTACAAAGTAGTTACTCTCAGCAAAGATAAAGATTAATATTCCAGACTTACAAAACATAGGCAATCCATATAAAGAGAGAGATTTGTAAACAATCACTTTTACCATACGGTTCACAAGAAGGAAGAGGGTACTTATCACCACATAGAAACACTAATGAAGGAAATGCCTGGATTCCTCAGCCCCTGGGAGAGGCTTGCCTCTCCTCTTAATTTCTGAATATTCAGGAATTAATAAGGAACAGAGAATTCCTGACAGATCCAAAACAGCACACAGGAAGCCTCCTGTTAAATGCTTCCTGACACTAGTGAAAAATAATCTTTCATTTAAAAAAATGAATTTTCCCCCCAGATTCCATTTAATTATTTTTCAAATAACTCTGATAACTTGATCAGTTCAGTTTGGTAATCCATTCATAATTATCATTTTCAAAAAGTTTTTCCTAAGAATCTCATTATGCTTGAAAAAGGAGAGGAAATGGATATACAAAGTTTAAAAATGTTTAGATATTGAGTGTTTTAGAAATGTCTTGTAAGACAATTACATAAATATACAAAACAACATTTTATACATTGAATTTTCTTTTTATGTATGTTTGAGAGGAAGAAATGATAATTTTTAAAAATCTCATTAACTAAGAGTTAACTTGAGGGGGAAAAAAGATTACTTACATTGTTAAGTAATCTCTTAGGCTTCTCTTACAAGTTTTTCTCCATAAAGAAATTACCACCATTAGCAGAAAGTGCAGGAAAGAAAAGCTAACATTTCCAACAACTACAGAAATAGTAATTAACAACTTAAGCAATCTTATGCTAATTCAGTTTAATCCTCTAGCTCTGAGAAGATTAACCATCTATTCAAGCTGTATTTCCCACTGGCTAGTGGTGACTAGATAATTCATTAGGGTATCTAAAATGTCAATTTCTGGATTTCTCTGATTAATCTCGGATTAAATTCAAAATAACATAATTTTTATTAGGCAGTAAGTCAGCCTGCACAAGTTCATGTAGCCAAAATTATGTATATATGTTAAAAATTCATATAATCACCGCTGAAAACAGTGCTAGTATAAGGCAAAGATCAGAAATGTCTATTAGAATCAATTCTGTAATTAACTAGAGAAACTGAGATCCTGAGTTCAAGTATTTTAAAGAAGCATATGAAATGTTTTGGTACAAGGCAAGAGACTGGCTGATGGGGTTTAACATGCAAAGATTCAGATGACGGTGATCTAAAAGAAGATAATCATGCAAGTCAGTCCATTTAAAATAGAGATCTGTTAAATAGGATAACACCACTGTCTTTGAAGCACACACACAAAAATATGATTAAATATATTATATGAGAGGGGCTGGAACCCAGCAAAATAATTTAATAACTTCCAAATAGAATAGGCTTCTTGATTATCCTGAATACCCAAAGATCACTAGACTCCTACCACTAAAGCGTATTAATTAAGAGTGGAGACCATTATTCTCTTTCAAATGACTACCACTGGCATCTCCTCTTCTCACTCTCCTCTATCATGTCCTCCTAAATCCAACCAATTTGGGGCAAGACAAAATGCAACCACAATGCTGCATGTACAGGTGCAACATTACATTGCATTATATGTAATAACATTGCAGTATAATGTATAACATGTACTGTTACATATATAACAGTTATATGTTAACATTATAGCATGCTTGTAGGTGTATCTGTTTGTCTATTTTTGCTCTGTGTATGTGTGCGGATTTTGTTTGGGGCATTTTTTTTTTTTTTTTTTAGCTTAAGTAAGAATTGGTTTCCAGTGAATTTACTTTGAAAACAATTCTTTTTGATAAACAAAAAATTCTTCCCATTTCTTATTGCTCATATAAAAGCTCTAAGCCAACCTACACTCAACCAGCCATCACAATCAACCAATGCCTTCTAGACTGCCCTTCTAAATCAAACTGACATGAGATACTAAAGACTAATATCTCAAATACTTTACTCTGCACCAAAAAAAAGAAGGTTGATTTGTTTGCTGATTGTTTATATCATTTGTTCCCTCACTGTTTAAGTCAGTTGTCCCTTTTTTAAAAAGACTTTTTTGATGTGGTCCTTTTTTTAAAAAAAGTATTTTATTGAATCTGTTGCAACACTGCTTCTGTCTTATGTTTTGGATTTTTGGCCACAAGGCTTGGGGGATCTTAGTTTCCCAACCAGGGATCAAACTCAAACCCGCTGCATTGGAAGGCAAAGTCTTAACCACTTAATCTAGTCTTGGTAACCAAAGTCCCTTTATCAGCTGCTCCTGCAAAGCTGGAATTTAATTATATCTTATCTGAACTAACAAAATATGAGTATAAAGAACTGTTTCTATAAAAACTAGGTTGAAAAAAAGATGGACTATTTTGATAAAATAAATGATTTACTTTTAAAAATGCTATTGAATTGAGTGTGGGTGGGACTACTGGAGATGTGGGGAAAATAATAAAATATTAAGATGACTCACAGATTATATGTCTTTAAGGTCTACCTCCCATTCAAAAGAAATCAAAACTCAAAATTATAAATAATACATTATGGGTATAGTTTATGCATGAAAATCTGATGCAGACTGCCAGTCTGTGAATTCATTTATCAAGAAAAGACCTTGGCCCTGGATAAAGGTTTCTTGACCCCAGCACTATGGACCATTTGGACTAGAGACTTCTTTCTTTGGAGGCAGGGGAGGGCATGGAGAGCAATATTGTCTTGTGAATTAAAAGATGTTTGGCAGCATCCCTAGCTTCTCTACCACTACCTGATGGCAACAACAGCACCCCAACCCAGTTTTGACCCTCAAAAATGTCTCCAAATGTTGCTAAATATCCCAAGGGGGTAAAATCATCCCAATTGAGAACCACAGGCTGTATCAAGTGATGGTTAAATACACATATATTTTTTTCATTAAAGAGAAATGTTTAGGTAATCAGCTTTTAATGATTTTTACTATAGCCAATTTTTTTAAATTAATTAACAACTTACAAATTAATGGCTTCTCATTACTTAACAGGAACAAAAAAAAAACAATCCTTGAAATGGGAAAGTGCCAAATAAGACAGCTTTACTATATATATGATGGTATTCCCACTTCTTCCATATCTTCTCTGAGAGCAAGACAGAAGCACAGAATTATTGAATTAGAGCAGAGAGAAGAAAAGGAGGCAGCAGCAAAGGAAAAAAAAATTTTTTTTGAGAAATAATTTCCAAATGGTTGAAAGAGCAGCATAAGGAAAAAGCTTATTGTCTCTTGACTATTATTAGTAGTAGCCCTATTATTGCAACATTTACTACCAGTCAAGAAAGGTTCCTAGGCATAAACTCCAGAAAGCCTATTGTTGTTCAGTTGCCAAGTCGTATCTGACTCCATGTGACCCCGTGGACTGAAGCACACCAGGCGTCCCTGTTCCTCACTATCTCCTGGAGTTTGCCCAAGTTCATGCCCACTGACTCTGTGATGCTATCCTACCATCTCATCCTCTGCCACCCTCTTCTCCTTTTGCCTTCAATCTTTCCCAGAGAGCTTAAATGTCTACTTTAGGTGAGTGGTTACAGCAAATTATAATTCACTCATTTATGAAAGTGAAAGTGAAATCACTGTTGTGTCCGACTCTTTGTGACTCCATGGACGGTAGCCTACCAGGCTCCACCATCCATGGGATTATCCAGGCAAGAATACTGGAGTAGGCTGCCATTTCCTTCTCCAGGGGATCTTCCCAACCCAGGGATCAAACCTGGGTCTCCTGCATTGCAGACAGACGCTTTATCATCTGAGCCACCAGGGAATTTATGATGTTCAACACAAATAAGATGAGTACTTACACCATTACATTGTTAAATGAAAAATAAGTTGGTTACTCAACTATGTGCTGTGCTTAGTTGCTCAGTCGTTTCTGACTCTTTGCGACCCCATAGAGCCCCGCCAGGCTCCTCTGTCCATGCGGACTCTCCAGGCCACAATACTGGAGTGGGTAGCCATGCCCTCCTCCAGGGGATCTTCCCAACCCAGGGACTGAACTCAGGTCTCCCGCACTGCAGGCGGATTCTTTACTGTCTGAGAAACAAGGGAAGCACTACTCAACTATACTCCAATATAAAGTAAAATTAAAAAAAAATAGTAACTCTAACATTAAATAAGTTGTTTTACCTCTTACAATATTATATGTTCGTCATGTAATGGGATAACATATATCCATGTCAAATAGAGCAAAGTTACCTAATGACATAAAAAAATTGGAGTATGATAAAATCATATAAGTAGACAGTTGGAAGTATGATTTGTACATACAAAGACAATGATTTAAGAGTAAACCAAATTATTAACAGCATTTATCCCTGGTCTGTATCTTCCATAACTGACAACAATATTCCTTCATACATGCTCTTCTAGAACTCGTCACTCCTGCTTTCCTGGTGGCTCAGTGGTAAAGAATCTGCCTGCAGTGCAGGAGACCTGGGGTCTATCCCTGGTCAGGAAGAGCCCCTGGAGAAGAGAATGGCAACCCACTCCAGTATTCTTGACTGGAGAATGCCATGGACAGAGAAGCCTGGTGGGTTACAGTCCACGGGGTCATGCAAAAAGCAATATATACCTGGTTTTCTCTCTCTGTTGGGACCCCTGCCGTTGGTGCCCCCGGGGTACCATGTAAGCAGTCCAGCTATAGTGAACAAACCACACTGGAGAGATCACAGAGACCAAGAGAGGTGCCAAACAAGGCCCAGCTATCCCAGCCTGCAGTTGTTCGAGCTCTCCTAACCTGGGCATCAGACACAGGGGTGAGAGCGCCTTCAGATGACTCCAGATGAGAGATCCAAAGTGAGAACCATTTAACTGAGCCAATTCTCAGAACCCTTAGAGGATAATAAATAATAATAATTATTGTTGTTTTAAACTACTACATTTCAGGAAGGTCTCTTACGAGCAATGGACAGAAACCAGAGTAGAACATGTTGGGAAGAAGAGGGGGAAGGTACGCTTGTTATTTTACATGTACTTTATTGCTTGAATTCTTTTCTATACAATAATTTCATAAGCAAGAAATTTTTTAAGATCCTTAGATCTCCCACTGTTCAGGTTTAAAAAAAAAAGGCGGGGGGGAATCTTCTATCCTTAGAAGACAGTGAACTTAAACTTTCTACTCTGACCATGCTTAACTACTGCCATTACTACCAGCATTCTGTAGCACAAATATTTGTGAGGAACTTAAGACTCAGCAATCTATCAAATGCTAATTACTATTTTTAAGCGTGGATCTGAGAAATTACTGGGCTGAGAATAACTCAGGTATAGTACTGAGATCTTTAACTCAGGTTTGAGTCCTCCTTCTGATCCTATCAAAACCAAACCATGAGCTTCCTAGAGTCTATATGGATACTATGTAGTCAATATTGGTTGGATGAATGAGCCATAATAAATGAACTATGAAAATTAAAGGAGAAGAGAAAAGAATGGCAGAGATAGATGAGCCAATAAGAGACACAAGGACTTTACACTCCAACTAAGAATCCAATCCATACACATGAAATGAAAACCAATATATTTAAAACGTGATATACTTACAAGTGAACACAAAAAGTTATATACACTATTAACTGAGTATACAAGTGCAGCTTATTTATGGAGAAAATGAACTGGTCTGAGCAAGACAAGGTTCACTGGAAAATGTCTCCTCAGAAGAGAAGGCTTTAAATAGGTCTTTTTTTTTTAAATTTTATTTAACTTTACAATATTGTATTGGTTTTGCCATATATCAAAATGAATCTGCCACAGGTATACATGTGTTCCCCATCCTGAACCCTCCTCCCTCCTCCCTCCCCATACCATCCCTCTGGGTCGTCCCAGTGCACCAGCCCCAAGCATCCAGTATCGTGCATCAAACCTGGACTGGCGACTCGTTTCATATATGATATTATACATATTTCAAAAAAATAAAATAAAATCCTAATAACGAAAAAATAAATAAATAAATAAAATATCAAAAAATAAAATAAATTGTTAATTTAATTGTAAATTTAAATGTTAATGGTTATCTTAAAAATAGTTTATAGCTATATTTTGCTTTGCAATCAAACATAATAAAAATACAATCAGTGATCTGGAAAAAAAAATAGGTCTTATTAAGAACATTTAAACTGGCAAGATAAACCTATACAAACACATTAAACAGAGAAAGTAGTATGTATCAAGAAGTAAAGAATGAAAACATACAGGAGAAAGAAAGGTAATTTACTTGACTAACAGAGAAAACATCTTTAGAAATAAGAAAACAGAATGCTAGTAAGGGAGGGAAGAAAATGTTAGAAAATCTTAAAAAAAAAAAAAAGCAAATATAAGGATTAAAAACAGGGATATAACACAACTCGAACTAAGGTACTTCTTGAACGACTGGATGAAAAGAGCTTGATGACAATTATTCTAACGGGACTGTGCAGAAGAGGCAGCAAGGCCAGTTCCACTGCTGCAATCATCTCGGCGAGCAGGGGTGAGGGTGGCAACTACGGATGTAAAAAGGACGAGAACGATCTGAGAGACATGAGGAGGAGAAAATCAGCAGCACACTGCGGAGAAATTAGACGGGGGAGGACAGAGAACAGTTAGGAAAGGAAAAGTACTGAAGGGTGATTTAAAGGTTTCAAATGTAGGAACTCTTAAGACCAGAGGTAACTTTTAGCAAGGAAGGAAAAAGACAATGGAAGGAAGAAGACCTGGATAGAAGGAATCTTAACTAGAAGGAAATAGCCATTTGTATCAAATGCAAATAAGGCCTACAAAAGTATAATTGAGGAAATAAATCACCAAAAAATAAGTTAGGAAGGGACTACTTTCAACATATGAGAATTCTATTTACAGCAGAGAGGTAAATACCACAGACACAGAAGCAGGGCCAACTAATAAAAAAGATGTCTTCATCTGTGCCCACCACTATCCTAAGCACGTTACGGTACTTCTTGAAGCACTCACAGCAATCCTGTAATGGAAGTACTATCATTCACTTCCAACGCACAGATGGAGAAAGTGAGACACGGCAAGGATTTATTAAAGTTACAGAGTAAGTCATGGAGGCCAGACTTACACCTAAACTGTCTGGCTCCTAAGTCCATGCTCTCAACCAGCTCAAACAGGATTATTTAAGACTCTGAGAATGATGGCAGACCCCCCCAAAAGTGAGTAATTAAAGCTGTCAGAGCAAAATTTCAAGAGATGGTTGCTATACAAAAAGGCATACTATAAAAAAATCTTGTTTAATGGATATAGAAAACTAGGAGAGATTTATTGAAGGAAAAAAAAACGGGGGGGAAGACTGCCTTAAAAGTTGGAATGTGAAAATATAAAACTTTAAAAAATGAACTGATGATATAACCATTAAAGGCTCGATGTTTGGGCATAATACTAATCATTAAGCGTAACAACCAGAAAAACACCTTGCTTACCCAGAACACTTCCCACATCACAATGTATATATGCCGCATCTTCTTCATCCATTCATCTGGCGATAGACATTTAGGTTGTTTTCATGTCTTGGTTGGAGAAGGCAATGGCACCCCACTCCAATACTCTTGCCTGGAAAATCCCATGGACGGAGGAGCCTGGTAGGCTGCAGACCATGGGGTCTCAAAGAGTCGGACACGACTGAGTGACTTCACTTTCACTTTTCCCTTTCATGTATTGGAGAAGGACATGGCAACCCACTCCAGTGTTCTTGCCTGGAGAATCCCAGGGACGGGGAAGCCTGGTGGGCTGCCGTCTATGGGGTTGCAGAGAGTCGGACACGACTGAAGCGACTTAGCAGCAGCAGCAGCATGTCTTGGTTATTATAAATAATACTGCTATGAACATTGGAAGTCACCTTTTATTAAGGCTAATACCACCGGGTGCTCTACACGAAGAGGATTAAACTCATCTTTGTAACTCAGAGTATCTATCTATGTACTGCTAGACTTGACATGTTTAATTGAATACCCTCTTCAATTCCTACCACAAGAGTCCTCCTGCATCCTACTCACCAATGCCACAGAACAGCAACACACATCTAACTCATGGTCATGCAATGCATTCAGATTTCTCTCTCGCCAAGAGAATTTAAAGAAATATTAGGAGGTAAGCTTTAGCTGAAAGGAAAAGAGCAGTTCAAATCAGTAACATGGCAAACCAAATGCACCTGCAAGTCCAAGTTATGAAGCAGCAGAAACTGAAAAACTATAGCAAAGCAAACAAAAGTGGAAGGGAGAAATGGGAAAGGCAGATTAAGCAGACACGGAAAGAGAGGGCAAGACAAGGAACCATAAAGCCCCAGAATGACACAGACACTAGCTTCTCAGATCCTAACAGTTTCCCCATCTATACAAGGTCTAGTTGTTCTTTATCAACCGAAAAGAACCGGATCCCTACCACAACCTCGCTTTCAAGCCAAACAATTCCTGATTAAAGCATTATTTTTTTTTAGAATGCACATGAAGCCAATATAAAAAGCTGGCAACAGATAAATCCAAAGAGAAAAAAAAAAATTGAATCAGGAAGAAAGTGAAATCTCGGATAGCCAGTACGTTTTCTAAATATGAATCTGACTTATCAAGAAGAACCACCAATATTTACCATATTCTTACCAATGAAACAAATTAAAATTTAATTGATGTTTTCAAAGCAAATATCAGTGTGGACCAAGAAACTGTCTCAAATCCACAGGAGACAAAAACCACATGATATATCTTTTCTGTTAACATATTTGCAAATATTTTGTAAGCCTGTTTAAAGCAGACCTTTGTTGTTTGAGGTTTGTAATAATCAGTGATACGTTGGATTAACAGCCTCATTTTTGAAGACAGGCTTTATAACTCACACAGCTGATAAAGGGGAGGCAAAGGCCAGCTCCTTAACTAGTCTTTAACCTGATGGTTCTTTCTTGTACCTAGACTAATAAAAGTATCTTTACCACTTTTTTCCTTCTAAGGTATTTTCTCTGAAAACAATCTTTGAACCTTTGAAGATAATTCCCTTGTAACAAATCCAAATAAAACTAAAACTTGAGCTCATAATCAATTAATCCCACAAGTATGCGTCAACACCGTCAAAGACTAGACTAACGTTAGAATAACTGATTTTGTTTACCCAATACTGATTCTAGCATACATCCTCTGTGGCAAGAAATATCACTTAAGCCTTGAATGCATTTAAATCATACACATTTGATTTACAGAAATTTTTAATTTATAGAATTTTTTAATATTATTCTTACCTTTTACTAAAAATAGTTTAACAGGTACTGATGTTAAAAATCTTCAATTAAGAAAAGCTTGCCAATTTTTAAATTCTTATAAGAAAGTTTAATTGGAATTTTCCATAAAAACTTTCAAGATATGCCAAAAGAACTTCCAAACTACAAAAGGCAAGAGCGAAATTACTGATCCAATAATTGGTATCTTTCTTCTTAGTTATACTGACAACACAACAAAATTTACGAATAAAGAGGGATCATTCAATCTCTGGGGTGACAGAAGAGTTCTGCATCTTGACTGTGGTGCTGGTTACAAATTCTACATGTGTGATAAAATGGCAAAGACCTACACACACACAGAGTACCAATGTCAATTTCCTGGTGTTAATACTGCACAAAAGTTATGTAAGATGTAACCAGGAGGGGAAACTGGGTGAAAGGTACCAGGCCCTCTCTATTCTTCAACTGCCTATGAACCTGTAATTATTTAAAGATTAAAAATAAACAAGTAAATGGATAGCTTTTAATCAATGACAACAAAAATACTATATATATTTAAAAAATTAACCTAAATCCCCTATTCAACAGACTGGAAAACTGAGACCTAACCAGGTAATACAAACTTTCACTGTCAGTAACAGAGTAAAGGCACTTAAATGAAATGCTGTCAACCAAGAAACATAAAATGAGAAGTAATCAATCGCTGGCAGTCATCAACAATATCTTGTTTAACCAAAGATGATCAAGTCGGCTGATGCCTGTGTTGCATTAAAATGCAACCAGTATTTTTTTAATTATTACATTTTATTGAAGGAAGAAACTTTTTCTGAGAGGGGAAAAAAACTCAAAAACAAATTTATATTTAACCTTAGAACTTGCACATCTGAAGCAAAGTGAGTTTACTGAAAAGCAGGACACAGTATTCCAAATAAGACCATGCCATCTTTACAAAGAGGTCATCCTCAGACAACAAAGTGCACAACTATTCCTGACCTGAATGGCTCTAAACAGCTATAATATAAAACTAAACATAGGCTGGCTACCTTTGATTCCAGAAAATGGATTTTCAACCAGATAAAGTTAATACTTGGAATAGCTACTTTCAAGTTCCCCATAGTTAACAATTATGTTCCATGAAGGCAAATGCTGGCTAAATTGGTGGTTGCAAACTACAGTCATAATATAGCCTCCTACAAAAATTACATTCTGCAGTCTGAACTGATACCTTAGCTGTTACCCTGTGTCCTGTGTTTGAGTAACATTTATCCTTACGAGACTCAGTTTGGTAAATACAAGTCATTCTTTCTCCTCCTTGAGAGAAACGGGTTACAGATATAAATCACCATATATGCATCATCTACCACTTTGGAAAATCAACTTGAAGCAGTGGAGCCACCCAACCTCAAGTATAAACATCAGCAGGTAAATAAAACAGATGTCTGTCTAAAACGTGGCTTCCAGATCATATAAAGCAAGTATTCAACTGTCCCAATTGCAATGTAAAGAAAATACATTACCTGAAATGGAACAAGAATTCAGATTTCTGGGGGTGGAACAGAGGGGGAAAGTGGAAGAAAACTACACAAAGTTAATAGGTCTTCACTGAAGTTATGAGACAAAAAGTTAGATTAACAGGGGGAGATTTAGGTAAGAAACTTAAGCATGCAGGGGCTAGGAAAGTGAATTTTAAAATTGTATCCTGAATTAGGCTATGGTTTAAATAATGTTACTTTTTATTTTGGGAGAAAAAACAGAAGTCACAGCAACAGACTATGGAAGCATAAACATAGCAATAATACTTTAAAGGTCACAATTCTTTACTTCTGAAGACATTAGTAACAGCTGCAGCTCTCACAAATGAACACCCAACCCTGTCTATGCTAAAGAGGTTTTTTTGGCATCGATCGCTAAGGCCTATAGGGTCTGGGATTGGTAATGATAAAATATAAGGCAGGAAGAGGAGCATAAAATATCTGGTATAATACAATATAGTTAACATTTACAATATGTCGACATCATTCTAAGAGCTCACAATAATCCTATGAAGTAAGGACTAGTTCTTCCCATTCAACAGGTGAGAAAACTGAAGCACAGATTAAATGATCTGCCTAGGGTCACACTCCTTGGAAGAAAAGTTATGACCAACCTAGATAGCACATTGAAAAGCAGAGACATTACTTTGCCAACAAAGGTCCGTCTAAGTCAAGGCTATGGTTTTTCCAGTGGTCATGTATGGATGTGAGAGTTAGACTGAAGAAAGCTGAGCGCTGAAGAATTGATGCTGTTGAACTGTGGTGTTGGAGAAGACTCCTGAGAGTCCCTTGGACTGCAAGGAGATCCAACCAGTCCATTCTAAAGATCAGCCCTGGGTGTTCTTTGGAAGGAATGATGCTAAAGCTGAAACTCCAGTACTTTGGCCACCTCATGCAAAGAGTTGACTCATTGGAAAACACTCTGATGCTGGGAGGGATTGGGGGCAGGAGGAGAAGGGGACAACAGAGGATGAGATGGCTGGATGGCATCGCTGACTCAATGGATGTGAGTTTGAGTGAACTCCGGGAGTTGGTGATGGACAGGGAGGCCTGGTGTGCTGCAATTCATGGGGTCGCAAAGAGTCAGACACGACTGAGCGACTGAACTGAACGGAACTGAAGGTCACACAGCTAGGATGGGGCAGAGCCAAGATTTGGAACAGGTTGAATGGTAATATGCCTTTACCTAAGGGCTAAGGGGCCAATTAAGGATTATAAGCCAAGTATGACTAACAAGCAAATTCACATTTTATTTTAGCAAGATCGCTCAGGTGGGAGCATAAGGATGAAAGAAAAAAAAAAAACCAAACCGGAAACCTGAAGATGAGTTAAGAAGGGCTGTGGAAAGACAGAAAGGACGAAGACCCGAATTAAGGGAATAGCAATAGAATGAAAACAAGTGAATAGACAGATACAAAGGAGAAAAATTCAGCCTGACTTCATGATTAGAAAAGGAAGAGTGAGGATGAGTCTAAGCCTTCACTGACCAGGTCCAAACCAAAAGCTGCACATTTTAATGATCCTGTTACTTTATCAAAACCTTAAAGCAGAAAGGTTTAGTATTAAATCACCCTCTTCTCAACAACAGCACAGCATCTGACTTTATCCTCTTTTAAAAATGTAACTATATAACTTAAAATTACTGCCACCAGGCAACTCCACACTAATTGTTTAATATGCAGACAGTAAAGAGAGCTATAAAACCACACGCAGACCATCACTGAACATGGACAGAAAAGCTAGAGTTTGTGAGATTTAGCAAACATTCTTATATTTAGCACTCTAAATTTAAGGAAAACCTAAACGCCCTTTAAATGGATCAAAATCATTTTATCACTTAGAAGGGGCCTGCAGATAAGTCCTGAGATTCAAAAAAAGTAAAACAACTCATAACTTCAAAGTTAAATCAATTATGTTTTTCTTTTCTGTCTGTAAATGCAAATAAACAAACAAACAAAAAACCACTATTTTTATAGTCTAAGTCAAGGATCTGTAAAATATTACATTTTGAAAAAATGTACTATAATGTACAAATGTACTATAACGAACAATGAAAAAAATGTACTGAAAAAACTTACTATAACTTCAACCTTATTACCACTGTAAGGTAAAAACAACACTAAAGCCAGGCCCTTCCAGTAACTAAATGCTCTTGGAAAGTGTCCAAAACAATGTTAGTAAATTTCCAATTCATTTCATCTAAGATCAACAAAAACAAGTTATCTAAAAACACTGGGTCATATTTAAATAGGCTCACTGTAAAAGTTTTACATGACCGAATCACTCAGAAAAAAATCTTCGTACTTTTTACTTAGGATGGTACCTAAGACCAGTGAGTAACCAGATAGGGGGAGAGGGGGGTGCTGCATCTAGGAATTTAATCACATATTAATATTATTTTGAGAAAATTTTCAACACCACTAGCTTTCTTTTGGAAAGAAGCAGACTTTGGCAGAATCTGCAAAAATCATGATTTGCAGTAATACTAAAAATCTCCATAACTTCTATAATGTGAACAAACGTGGTGGTGCAAACTCTGATTTCAAGCTTGAGTTTTTTAAAGCTTCTTGTTACTTGTGGTTCAGATTTCTTTTTTATGGGTTGTATGTCTGATAGGTATATACCAATTTCATACAAAAGCACACATAAAGGTGCTTTATATATGTGAATGTACATATATGACACTTCAGACAACCTGTGATTTCCACTCAAAGAGCTTTTTTTATAAACTTCTAGTAAATTGAGAAGTAAACGCCAACAGTTCAAAGAATAAATTAGCCAAACAGCAAAGGGAGCTATAAAATTAAACCTGGAAGTAAAAAAAAAACCTAAATAAAGCAGATACACAAAACGAAAAAATCCAGCACACTTGCATTGAGCTTGTTAAAGTTTATCTATAAATGTTAACCTTTTTTAAAAGTTGAAGAGTATACCAATTTTCACTTATGAAAAGTGACATCCTAGGATAAATTTCTAATACCCGAGAAAAATAAGTCAAATTTTAAGATCTGCATACAAAAATACCAGAAGAACTGCAAAGAAATGAATAGAAAAAGCAAACATGGTTTTACAGGGAACATAGAAACCACCTGAAACATTAAAAGTGGGATGGACTCACTATAATGATCAAAAGATCCAAAATGAACAAATTAAGCACAAACACTCCCAGTGTGTTTAATATCTTCAGGAACAAGCAATGCCATCCAATCAATACTTGCTACAAAAACTGCCATAAACTGGTTACTTCTTTTTTTTTCAAAACATGAACCAAGGAAAGGTTTGTTGCAATATATTTGTAACTTACCAATACCGAGCTACTAAGTTTCAATTAGATGCTTCAACTAAGATCTGTGCTAAGAAGACTGAAATTTATTCAGACAGCAGTGAAAAATGAAGCCTCGCTAAAGACATTGAGATAAAGCTGACCCCTAAAGGCTCCTTGGTGCACATTTGCAACCACAGTATTCACAGCACGCCGTACACTAAACTAGCAACAGATTGGTTAAAAACAGTTTGAATTTTCAACTTCTCATTATATAGGCAACATTTTTAGAAGTAATCATATTAAATAAATGTGTCTCTTCCACAGTTACCAGATGAAATTTTAAGCTGGACAGGAACCAATGCCCTGATTTTCTACTTTTTTCGTAAACCATATGACTTCCACATGCTGAGAATGTTTTATGCTTTAACCTGCAGTAAAGGCTTTACATCATTTTATTGCTCAGTGCCTGAAATGCAACAGAATCACCCCATCCAATGCAAGGAATATATTTGGCTTCAACCAAACCACTAGTCAGAAAAAGTTTAATGAATGCTTTTCTCAGTAAGTAACTTTGCATTTCCATAGAATAAACCAAAATCTGACATGAGGGTAGGGGGAAGGGAATATATTCTTATATTTTAAAGTTTTCCAACTCTAAACAAACATTTTAGTTTTTCTATTTATAAAATAATCATTGAACATTTAAAGACACCGTTTAGTAGAATATCTTTAAGCAGAAAAACACTGTTATATGGAGTTATATAGGATATTTCTCCAGTTTTTGCAAAGGTAATATTTCAGGCTAAAATAGAAGATTAAAACAAATAATTCTGGAAATTCTAGTTAATAACAAACTAAAAAGTCAGCTTTGTATCAACACATTGTATATCCTAAGTTTGAGATTTAGAAAAAACACATTCTTTTTTTTCTATTCAGGTCAATCTAAATAAATATGCTACCTCATACTTACAAGTCAGCTTATCTGTGTAAATGACCAACCACAGAAATTGCAAATCACAGGTTATAAAACATACCATATAATTACATATGATGTAACTTCCAGTTTTTAGAGTATCTAAGGTCCTTTACTGATAGGTTCAAGAACTGATAAGCCAAATATGTAAATACATTAAATTCTCAGCAGTCGAAAAGACAAATTATGCCAATTTATTTAAAAGTTCATTATACTAAAAATATATGACAAAAGAATGGTTATTGAAAAACTTACATTTCCGGGTGAAAGAAGTACAAATTATGTTAATTCTTCTGGTGTAATGTTTTTAAATATTAAAGACTGTGAGAAACAAGAGATGTTGCAATCCTCTTCCCTTTGTAACTCCAATTGAAACTCGGGGGGGAGGGGGGAAATCAGAATTCAAATTTCCCAACCTTGACTTACACACTTAACTCAACTAGATCTAACTCAGCTGTGCAATTTTAAAATAAGTTTAACGCAAAGCACTACAATCTTGATGTGATAATTACCTGAGAAATAAATGCAAATTAAAAACAAATGCAGGTCCTCTTCATCGAAAGATGCATCTTACAGCAAAACCACTAAAAGCACAACCACATAGAACCAACTAAAGAAACAGGCACAGGAGGCAGCATGTCCATCAAAGAAGAGAAATGTACCATGCCAGAACAGAAACGAAGCACTGAAGGGAGGGAGGGCGGGAGGGCAGGCAGAGAGAGACGGCAGAGGTTTCTACACCTGCAGGATCCCATAGAAATTAACTAGTCACATCACTCTACCCTACATGATACGTAAGATTTTTAAAGCTTCAGGGTAAATAAAAACGGTAATCACTCTATACCATCATTCAACTTTCCATAGTACAGTATTTGTAATGCCAAGTGCATTCTCCCCTTCACTCACCCAATGTTTCCTCTCGCTTCCATACCAGCTTTCAGCCAAATGCGAGGCAGAACAGGGTGGGGTAGAAGAAAAATACAAGCTGCGCCTTTTAGCGAGTCCCCACGCACCCCCCTCAACAATTTCCAACAGTTTTTCCTACTACGAAAATAAGTCACCCAACCACAGGATACACAACAGTCATTCCGTGTCTTCAGGAGACACAGAGGGTCGCGTACACAAGTGGGCACTCCCGACCCCCACCCCTCCGCCCCCGAATCTTAAGTAATGTTTCATCTATGGAAGGCGAAGACGACCAACGAGACCTACGGTTTCGGGGTGAGGATGGGTGGAGGACTCCTTTCCAAGTAGCCCCAATAGTGTAACCAAAACACGGTTCCGGAATAAAATATTAAGAACACTCTTCCTTTCCCACCTAGCTACCAACTTGAGGATGCAAAAAGCCACCTCTACCGCACCTCATCTCTCCGAGGCGCCTGCCCTGAGTTTGGGGTGGAGGTGGGTCCCGGGAGAAGGGGAGGAGGAGTGTGAGCCGCCGATGGGACACAAACGAGTTGCTCCCCGCGGCCACCCCGCGCCGCTCCGCTAGCCCAGAGGTCCCAGAGCCGCACCTCGCGCACGCCTCTCCGCCCAGGCCCAGCTAAAAGCTCCGACTCCGGCTCCCGAACTTCCTCTCCAGAGACATTTATTCAAGGCTAACCCATCGCCCGAGTGCACGTCACCCAGTTTCAAACACAGCTCTGCACCCCAAACAAACCCACGCACCTCAAATTCCCCTCACAGTTTCCCAAACTCCAAACTGGAGACCCCACCTCCAGGATTCAAACCTTCCGCCCATTGGGGAGGCAACCAGGAAAAAAGAGTTGGGAGCACCGGACGCCTTTCAATTACCGCCCCCACAAACTGCCCCACCCCAGACCCTGCGTTCGGGTCACCCCCGCGAAACCCCCCGCTTCCTCCCTCCTCTCAGTTGGGCCGCTTAAGACACTCATCCCCAGCCCACTCACTTACTCCCCCCAACACCCACACCCTCCCCCCAAAAAAAGTGAAGAGAAAGAAGTGAGGAAAGAGACTGGAGAGATTTGAGGCTTCCAAACCACTCGACTCACCTCAGAATGCTTTGCTGAGTTCTCTCCGCCCGGCACAGCCCCCTCCCCAACGTCCCGGTACGAAGGGCTGAGGTCTGAGGTAGGGAGGAGGGGAAAACGGGAGGGGGAGGGGTGTCTTCCGCGTGGGGCGCCCGTCGGGAGGGGTCTGGGGAGGGGTTGAGGCCGGCGCAGGAAGAGGAGAAGGGGGAGGGGAGGCCCCTATCTCCCAGTCTCCCCCTGAAAAACCTCCCTTGTCTCAATCACATCAGACTGACTGTCTTTGTCTGGCTGACAACCGCCATATTGATATCAACAGCCCCGCTCCCACCTGCTGCCACCGGGCGGCCCTGGGAGTTGTAGTTTTTGCCTCCCTTGAGTAAAGGTGCGAGACTCTACGTCCGGAGGCCCCAAGGAACTACAGTTCCCGGCAAGTACCGCGCCCGTGCGTCTTCCCACAGGGAGGAGGGGAAAGGGGCGCCAGAGCCGTAGGGACTACATATCCCAGAATACCGTGGATTCTGGGCCCAGATGAGGGACATGATATCATGCTGGGGTGAAGACGGAGGATGAATTGGCGGCGCGGATGAATTTGAGCTGACGGAAGGAGGCGTTCTAAGAGGAGAGGAAAAGGAAAGATGACCATGGTTCCCATGATGCACGGAGAGATGACTACATTTCCCATGATGCGCCGGGAAACGGGCGTAGGGAAAAAAGACTGCATGTCCCGCGATGCTCTCGGCGGGGCCGTGGCGGAGATTGAACCGGAAGACGCTTTCTGGGTTTGAGAAGTCGAGGAACTGCTTCTTACCAGCGAAAAGTCCAGCATGAAACTGGTGAGTCCCCGTTCTTAGATCGGAGGGCATATCCTTTTGGAATTCGTCGTTTCCACCTTAGGAAGGCAACCGTCTCGGACGAGGGGTGGCGGGAAACTAGAAGGTGGGGTGAACCAAGGAAAGCTGATGTTGTTGAGTTTGAATTCCAACTCAGACCCTTCACAACTGCTAGATGTAATTCATCCCTTGGCGCGGCCCTTTTGGTTAGATAAGAGGCTGAATCTTGTCACCTTTCTTCACGTACGGACCAAGGTTGGACTTTACGAACGAGGGTTGATTTTTTTCTCAGCTGCCACGTGAGTGTTATAATTGGTACACTGCTTTCCACGGGATTGACACTTGATTAAGCGTTCCTTTTTACAGTTGTTGAGACGGTTTGGTAACATGAACAGAGTTTGGTAAATTCTAGGCGGATCTTAATCTCTTATTTAATTCTCTGTTATAGACTCCTAACTGCCTTTGATCATTCAAAGGAGGTCGAAGTCAGAGTGTGATCTTGGATGGTTTGAGTCTTAAATTCTGTATAAGATGGGCTGAGAGGAATTGTTACATGGCGTTACAATATAGAGCGAAGGCAATGGCAGTGGCACCCCACTCCAGTACTGTTGCCTGGAAAATCCCATGGACGGAGGGGCCTGGTAGGCTGCAGTCCATGGGGTCGCTAGGAGTCGGACACGACTGAGCTTGTGACTTCACTTTTCACTTTAATGCATTGGAGAAGGAAATGGCAACCCACTCCAGTGTTCTTGCCTGGAGAATCCCAGGGACGGGGGAGCCTGGTGGGCTGCCGTCTATGGGGTCGCACAGAGTCGGACAGACTGAAGCTACTTAGCAGCAGCAGCAGCAGCAGGGACTGCGTGAGCTAAGGTTATATGGAACATGCCAGGATACCTGGAAAAGTTTTGCATTAGAAAACTCAGAAAAAAAAGAAAAAAGAAAACTCAGACGCTTGGCTTATAGGAAAGCTGCTCAGGCTTTTGTTTTGAGCCATTTTATTCTCAGTGTGCACAGGTTTAATTAATTCACTCCAACTAATTAATTGGAATTAGTAATAGCATAATTTGAGTAGAGAAGGTGTGAGATGCTGTTTCTCAGGCTTTAAAAGTCATGTTCCTGCAGCCAGGTATTGTCAGGCTTTACTTTCTGAAGTTTTTGAGGAAAAACAAAAGGTTTCTCTTAATTATTTGAGCATGCTTTTGCAAAGTACGTGTGTACGTACCCACACAGGGTACCGGCATATATACTCTGCACAGTGTCAGCTGTTCTTTGAGACGGTAGAGAACATAAGAAAGGTGGATTCAGTTCTAAAACTGTCTCTATCTAAAGCTGTTTCTATTAGAAGAAGGGCACACAGATCAGTAAACCTTGAGAGTGTCAATTTGCTTTTGCGTCAGTTTTCCAAACATTTCAAAATGCAGAATTGAAAGTCACCACCCTTGTCCTAAAGAAGCATGCAATCTAATGAAGAAGATACAAAGTAATGAAAAAATTATAATTCACCTCCATCTGGGTGAACTGGAGTCATCATGTTCAGGGTTTGGGGATTGAGAGGATACTGGGGGTGTGTGGGGAGTCAGATACACCTCCTTTGGAAAGGTAGTTCTTGAACTGATAAGAATGTCAAGTGGGCTCGGGCCTTCCTTGAAGAAGGTTCAGCTGAGAGAAGCCAAAGAGCTTGGCACCTAAATCGTTGAAACACAGACCATGTTTCGTCAATAAAAGATAAATCATGGTTAATGTGTGTGGTGCGAAGGCAGGCAGGTAAGTGGGAAGCAGGTTTCTTCTCCTGTAACAACTCATTTGCTGAGGGTATCAGAGTTAGGGTTTGATTTACTTATACTTTGGTTTGCTTGTAAAATTCTCCTGCTTGCTTCATGTAGAGATGTGAAAATGTGGAAAAAGTAGAAATATTTTTTTTCCTTTAAGAACCATAAAGTGCCTGAGAGGAAGAAGAATTGTTCTATCTGTACTCCTTCCCTCTTTATTGTTCATCCACCTAATAACTAAAACTCATTTGGTACTTGATGATTTATAATACAGGAGTATCTTTCAACACAGCAAAGTGGTTTCAGAAACATTGACAGCAAGTTGGACTTCTTTTTTGTCATGCTTCCCATACAGTTGGGCTTTCCGGGTAGTGCTAGTAGTGAAGAATCCACCTGCCAGTGTAGGCAACTCGAGATGCAGGTTCGATGCCTGTGTCAGAAAGATCCCCTGGAGTAGGAAATGGCAACCCACTCCAGTATTCTTGCCTGGAAAATTCCATGGGCAGAGGAGCCTGGTGGGCTACAGTCCATGAGATTGCAAAGATTTGGACATGACTGAGAGTGACTAACACTTTCATTTTTTCTTTGTAATATCAGGCAACTTTATTTGAGGAAAATTCATCTTCAATTAATCAGGACAACTTTGAAAAGAACAGGAAAATTAGAAACATATCCTCTAAATTAGCACGTTTTAGAGCCTATTCCCCTTTTAGTATCGATTGAGCCTAATTGGGTATACCCTGATGGCCAAATTCAGCAAAGCATAGAAAATTGAACTCACCAGGATCTTTAACAAAAGACTTTGGGAGCCCCCGTCCCCCCACAAAAACCCAAATTCATTGACAGAAATCAAGTTTGAAACATCATGGCCAGGGATTTAGTCATTCAAATAGATGAACGTTAAAGTGAATAAAATAACTAGCAGTTCAAAAATGAATTATTTGTCATGCTTCCTGTAGATAGTTCCAGAGCTGGAGAGAATCCTCTAGTTTATTCAGTCAATAAGGATGTATTATACAACCACAGTATACCCGTGGCATTCAAAGTTTTAATACTTTGCATTTTAACTATTGAATTTGACCTCAAGGATCGATGACATGGAATTATTTGTAATTTTGCTGAGACGAAAGTTTGAATGTGATTTTAAGATAAATGATGATCCTTAGTAAAATGAGCCTGATTGCCTCAGAATCCAGGACTTTCTGCAGTTCTGTTGTTCTCTTGTTAAAGATCTGAAAGAAAGGTCACTTGAACGCTCGCTCTATGCTATACTCTGAATTTGATGGAGAAAATTATATGCTGTAGTTGTCTTTATGAATTTAAAACCTCAATAAGGCCGTGAGTTACTTTCTTCAGCGGTCTGGACTCCTTTTGTACAAAATGCTCTTTCATTACTACTGGCTTGGGGGCGGGGATGGAGAGGTGCAAACTTATAACTCACCATTTTTCTTAAGAAAGCAGGTGGAGCAAAGAAATGGATTCATGGGCCACTTCCAGCTGAGGACAGGTAAACCACCAAGTGGAATTGCAGATTTGAAAGAAAAGACTGGCTTGAAAGGGGCAAATCCTGCCTCAAGGTCAATTTAACAAACATTAGGAAGGGATGTGCTTAATTCTTACCTTGGATCTGAGAGCAGTGGATTCTTCTTGCAATTTTAAGACTTGCAGAATCCTTTTGGCTTCTCAAACTTTG
Organism: Bos grunniens; assembly: GCF_055505025.1. Classification (NCBI taxonomy): domain Eukaryota; kingdom Metazoa; phylum Chordata; class Mammalia; order Artiodactyla; family Bovidae; genus Bos; species Bos grunniens. The sequence goes on from NC_141172.1 coordinate 8,311,915, forward strand.
GATCAGGAGCAGAAGATGGCTCGCTGTAAATAACAAACATAATTTTACCAGGACTTAATTCACCTCTTTCAGTACAATTGTTAAAATGTCAACCTGGTTTCACTAGCTCTGTGTTTCTCCTTGCTAGTTGATTAGAGCGCCCTCGTGTGTCTCTGTGGTGTAATATCATTTCAAGCTTTAGAAAGGCCCTTTCTGTCACCACCTCAGTATGATAGGGTTTTTTTCCCCTGAGAATGTTTTCCTCGAGCTCTGAAAACTGACATAAGGCTGGACCACTGTTCAGTTGTGCTCTGGGATTAAACTGGATATTTTACTCTTGGGCATTTCTAAGTCCTGATGGTGACTCTGAAGATTAAACCTTTTATACTTAAGGCAAAATATATATATATACACGCACCAAGGTGAGTAACGAATTAAAAGGAAAATTTTGTATTTGTGTATATGTAATAGGGCTTCCCTGGTGGCTCAGACAGTAAAGAATCCACCTGCCAATCCAGGAGACCCGGTTCCATCCCTGGGTCAGAAAGATCCCCTGGAGAAAGAAATGGCAACCCACTCCAGTATTCTTGCCTGGAGAATCCCATGGACAGAGGAACCTGGGGGGCTACAGCCCATGGAGTTGCAAAGAGTTTGACACGACTGAGCACACACACACAATCTGACATACAATACGAGCATGACAGCATTGCTGCTGCTTTTAACTGTAGTGGCACGTTTGTTTCGTAACCGGTTTGCTCTGAGTACTCAGATTCCTCTGCCATTTGCTCTGACGATCAGCAAAGGGTACTTGAAGGTCTAGGCCAAGAGTGCAGCATGGCCACGGAACTAGCATTCCCAATGGAAAGTTCGCTCCTGGCTTAGCCAGTACCAACTGAGGTCCAGGCAGAAACTGCTCTTCAGTCATCATCACCACTCATTTCTTCATTCACCAGATCTTCCTGAACACCTGCCTTCTCTGTGCTAGGCATTGCTTAAGGTAATGGGTATGTTCCAGTGGAGAAGACAGATTTACTCCCTGCCTTTATGGGAAGTAAAGTCTAGCAGGTCCACTGTGCAGCTCAACAGCATTACAGTTAACTTTCTGATGGAGAGATATCACTGGGCCCTGGCGTCAGTAGATTTTTTTTAGTACTCATGTATTTATCTGGATGTGTCGGGTCTTAGTTGCGGCACACAGGATCTTCGTGCATCAGGCTGGCTCTTTCATTGCATTGCACGGACTCCTTGGTTGCAGTGTTTGGGCTCCAGGGTGTAGTTGCAGCAGTGGACTTAGCTGCTCCTGGGCAAATGGGGCCTCGGTGCCCTGAGCAGGGTTCACACCTGTGTCCTCTGCATCGCAAGGCAGATTTTTAACCGCTGGACCACCAGGGAGGTCCCTCAAGTACTTTTTAAATGTTGGTGTTCAGTCACTAAGTCATGTCTGACTCTTTATGACCCCATGGACTGCTGCATGCCAGGCTTCCCTGTCCTTTACCAGCTCCCAGAGTTTGCTTGAACTCATGTGCATTGATTCAGTGATGGAATCCAACCGTCTCACTCTCTGTTGCCCCCCAAAAATGCCCTTAATGGTATCCTAGAAGGTACCTCCTTGATATTGTAACAGACATGGCCAGCTTGCCCTCTGGCTTAACCATTGTGCCAGTAGTGTATGAGAATATATTTCCCCACCCTTGCCAAGGACGTCATCTGTTTCTTTAACTGTATGTCTTACTAATGTAACTGTCTCCTTTATGAGTTCTCACATCCTCTCGTCTCTTAGATTGAGCCACATTTAGTAAAACGTCCTTACAGTAGTGATGTGTGGATGTGGGAAAATGTATCAGATCTCTTCAGATAAAAAGGTGGTGCTGTAAGAATCCTTTTTTTTTTTTTAACTTTTAATTTTATACTGGAGTATAGCAGGAGACCTGTGTTCAATCCCTGGGTCCAGAAAACCCCCTGGAGAAGGAAATGGCAACCCACTCCAGTATTCTTGCCTGGAGAATCCCATAGACAGAGGAGCCTGGCAAGCTAATTCCATGGGGTCACAAAGAGTCAGACACAGCTCGGTAACTAAACAGCAAAACAGCCGATTAATTTAGGTGAACAGCGAAGGGACTCAGCCACACATGTACATGTATGCATTCTCTCCTCACTCCTCTCCCCTCCAGGCTGCCACATAATATTGAGCAGAGTTCCCTGTGCTATACAGTAGGTCCTTGTTGGTTATCCATTTTAAATATAGCAGTATGTACTTGCTGGCCATAAGAATCCTCAAAAGGAACTTTTCAAAGAACCTGTGGTGTTGCTTTGAAAGCACTGATGCACGGCAGCAGTAATTATTATGACAGTATTATGGGATCTGGCAGATCGGAGAAGCAGCTGGGTCAGGCGTGCCTCAGTGGCAGAGGAGACCCCACACCCTGCAGAAAAGAAGAGGATGACCAGTGACATGAAGCCAGGAGTTGGGGCGTCAGGAAGGGCTAAGTCAGAAGGGTAGGTGTCAGAATTGTCAGCGATCCTGAGAAAAAGGCAAGAATGCTAACAGAGAGGATAAAGGGGAACAGAAAAGACTGTAAGAGAAAGGAGTTGGCTTGAGAGCTCCAAGGGTCTCAGCGATCAAGACTGCACTGTGATGGGAACTTGACTGTGAGAATAGTAAGTAAGTTTCAATTGTCCTGCTGCTGCTGCTAAGTCACTTCAGTCATGTCCGACTCTGTGTGACCCCATAGACGGCAGCCCACCAGGCTCCCCCGTCCCAGGGATTCTCCAGGCAAGAATACCGGAGTGGGTTGCCATTGCCTTCTCCAATTGTCCTAGTCGACCATATATCTGAAGGAAGTGCCCTAAAGGTCTAAAACAGTTAAAGTTATAGAAAACACAAACAGATGAACTTTGGCTCTCTCATGGATAGATCATCAGATAGATGGTGTTAAAGAAAGCCATTCTTTAATAGAAATTGCAAAACTAACACTCTTTTTGCCCTTAAGGTACAGTTTATTTTTCATCACTCATGCTTATGAAGGGGATAGGGAAGGTGAATAATAAAAGGTCTTACATAATCTACTCGTCAAATTTATGGCTTAAGCAAAGATTGGCCTTTCCTGAATACATTATTTCTGCATTTTTCTCTTCCAGTAAAATAGAGAAATGCATAATTAGATGCTCTAATTTAGTAAGTCTTCTCATTTTTTTTAATCAGCCTGTGAAAATACAGGTAAACAAGCAGTAATATTAATGTAAAAGATATTATAATTGTTACTTTTGTGCATTTTTAATTTTTAAACTGTTTATAATAATTATTATTATTCGTTACTGCACGTGGGCTTTCTCTAGTCGTGGTGAGTGAGGCTCCTCCCTAGTTGCGGTGTGCAGGCTTCTCATCGCAGCGGCTTCTCTCGCTGCAGTGGACAGGCTCCGATGCTCAGGCTTCAGTAATTGCAACATGCAGGCTCAGTGCTGTGGCACTTAGTTGCCCCAAGGCATGCGGACCAGGGATCAAACCCATGTCCCCTGCATTGGCAGGCGGATTTTTATCCACTCTGCCACCAGGGAAGTCCTTCTTTTGCATTTTTTTTTAAATAGCTTTATTGAGGTATACTTAACATACAACAAAACTCATACATTTAAAAGATACTATGCAGTGACTTTCAGTAAATTTACAAAGTTGTACAACAGCCACCACAATCCAGTTTTAGAATATTTTCATCACTCCAGAAAGATTCCTCGAGCCCATTAGCAATCCTCATAACTACCTCCAGGCACAGGCAGCCACTAATCTGTCCTCTGTCTTGTAGATTTGCTCTTTCTGGTCATTTCATATGAATTGACTCATGTGATGCACAGTCTTAGGTGTCTGACTTCCAGCAGGTATTGCTCAGTCATGCTCTACGTGAACATGTCACATTTTGTATATCCATGTACCATGTCGATAGATATTTGGATTGTTTCCACTTTGGGACTGTTAATACTGTGTGGACAGAAGTGTTAATTTCTGACTTCTCCATGTTTTCATTTCTTTTTCTGGCTTGTTTGCACTGGCCGGAACCTCCAATACAATACTGAATGGAAGTGGAGCAAGCGGGGGTGCCAGTCTTTTCCCCCTTCCCAGTCTTCGGGAGAAAGCATTCAGCCTTTCACCTCTGAGGATGGGAGAAGCTGTAGGGTTTTGCTTATTTATGGGGGTGGGGGTCTTCATGGACGCTCAGGCTTTTCTCTGGTTGGGCGTGCGGGCTTCCCAGTGTGGTGGCTTCTCGGTGTGGATCACGGGCTGTGGGGTGCGTTGGCTCAGTAACTGGGGCAGATGGACTTAGTTGCCCCAAGGCATGTGGGATCTTCCTGGACCAGGGATCAAACCCGTGTCCCCTGCATTTGGCAGGAAGATTCTTAACCACTGGACCAACAGGGAAGTCCTGAGCTGTAGGGTTTTTTATAGATACCTTCGTCAAGTTCAGGATGTTCCCTTCTAGCCCTAGTTGGTTGATCATTTTTATCATGAATAGGTCTTGGATTTTATCAAATATTTTTCCTATGTGTATCAAGAGGATCATGTGGGTTTTGTCCTTTTTTATATTAATATAGTATATTACCTTTGTTGAATTTTGAATGTTAAATCCGTGTTACATTCCAGGCATAATTACCACTTGATCATGAAGTAAAATCCTTTGCTGATGTTGCTGAATTTGGTTTGCTGATATTTTGTTGATGGTTTTTGCATATATATTCATGAGAGAAATTGGTCTGTAGTATTTTTCTGATGTCTTTGTCTGGCTTTCATATCAGTAATATCGTTCTCTCAGAATGAGTTGGGAAGTACTCTCTCCTCTGTATTCCAAAAGAGTTTGTGTGAGAATTGGTATTATTTTCTCTTTTAATGCTTGGTAGACTTCATCAGTGAAGTCATCTGGGCCTGGGCTTTTCTCGAAGATTTTTAATCAGCTGTATCCATTTCTTTACCTGCTATAGTTCTCTTCAGATTTTCTATTTGTGCATTACATTTTTTTTAATTGTGATAAAATATACACAACATAGGATTTACTATTTTAACCATTTTTAAGTGTACCTTTCAGCTGGAAACTCCCCAATACTTTGGCCACCTGATGCAAAGAACTGACTCATGTGAAAAGACTCTGATGCTGAGAAGATTGAAGGTGGAGGGAGAAGGATATGACAGAGGATGAGATGCTTGGATGGCATCACCGACTCAATGGACGTGAGTTTGAGTAAACTCCAGGAGTTGGTGATGGACAGGGAGGCCTGGCAGTCTGCAGTCCATGGGGTCGCAAAGAGTCGGACACGACTGAGCGACTGAACTGAACTCAGTGGCTTTAAGCACACTTACATTGTTGCGCAGCCCCACCATCCGTTTCCAGACACTACTTGGCATCGTATCTTCAGGGTTCACCCGTGTTGTGGCCTGTGTCAATTTCTCCCCTTTTTAGGGTTGAATACCACATACTGTTTATCCATTCATCTGTCGATAGACACTTGGCTTGTTTCCAGCTTTTGGTTGCTGTGGATAAAGCTGCTGTGAACACAGGTGTGCAAGTATCTATTCAAGTCTGTGCTTTCAGATCTTTGGGTGTATGTCCAGAAGTTGAATTGCTGGATCATATGGTAGTTCTAAGTTTCACTTTCTGGGGAAGCAGCATGCTGTCTCCAATAGTGTCCGTACCTGCGCATTTTATTCAGGGCATCCCCACCAGCATTGCACAGAGATCCTGATTCTCCACATCTGCACAACTGTCCCACACTTGTCATTTGCTCTTTGTCTGTTTAGATAAAGCCATCCTAAAGGCTGTGGGACATCAGGGCTTCCCCCTTGGCTCAGCAGGGAACGTGGGTTCCATCCCTGGGTCAGGAAGACCCCCTGGAGAAGGGCATGGCAACCCACTCCAGTATTCTTGCCTGGGGAATCCCACGGACAGAGGAGCCTGGTGGGCTACAGTTCCTGGGGTCTCAGAGAGTCCAGCCAGACGTGACTTAGTGCTTCACATCCACTGTTACTGTTTAGTTGCTATCTCACTATGGTTTTGATTTACATTTCCCTACTGTTTAGTGATTTTGAGCGTCTTTTGGGTTTTTTTTTTTAAGATAGGGGTAATACATGCATATTGTTTAACTAAAAAAAAAAAAAAGCCTGTACACAAGTTTTAAAAGAAAAAAGATCCCTTACCACCTTTATCTTTCTCCCCAAGAGCAATCTCAGTTGTCAGTTTCCTGTGTATACATCAGAGAGATTCTGTGGAAATATACACATTTGCGTAATTTGCATCCCTTTGTTTTTTACATGAAAGTTAAGATACTTCCCTCTCTAGTTTTGCATGTTTCTTTTTCTTTAAGTTAGAAATACGTTTTAGAGATCATTTCATATCAGTATCTAGAGCAGCTTCATTTTAAAATGAACACTCCATATGCATACTTAATAAGTTTAACAAGATCCTGGGTCATTTGTTTTCATGATACTTTCATTCTCAACAATGAAAGAGTTTCAATACTCCTTTCAATTTTTTTTTTTTTTAATATTTCTACCAGAAACTTTGTCTTTTCATTGTCTAAAGGAGGAGTTCAGAATCAGGATGTTAGGCTCAAAGGTAGAGTTCAATTTCCCCCACATACATCCCTCCCAACTATTTGAAAGTCTTTCACTGTTAAAGATTAGGGCATGGTTTTTGTTGCTAATATAAACCATAATACATAGCATGTGAAATTAGTATCAACACATCTCAAAAATATTTTCAAACTATTGCTAGAAAAAAATCAGTGGCATAGTGTTTTGTTGTTTAGGTATTCATACCGTAATTTATCTAACCAAACCTTCCTCTGTGAGCATTAGGTTATTTCCAGTCCTTTTGCAATTAGAAATCGTGTTGCATAGATAATCTCTTTTGTGACCATCTTTGGAAGCATATCTGTAGGTTACATTTCAAAAGGTATATGCATTCTTTTATTTCATTTTGTTGTCAAAATGCCCCCATAGCGACTTAGCAGATTACACTCTTGCTGGCAACTATATCCCAGCTCACCACTACAGCGTTATCATCAAGCTGTCTAATTTTTTTTCCTCCCTGGGAAGTGAAAAAAAAAAAAAAAGATATGTCATTATACTTATTTTTCTCTCATTATGTAAGACATGGAACATCTCTTCATATGTTTAGAAAAGCATCTTTATTTCCCTTTCCTTCTCCTCTCTCTTCTCCCCCACTTGGTCAATTCATACTTCACTTTTCAACTGTTCTACCTTCTGTAGCTTTATAATGTATTTTAATATGTGGTGGTACTTGTGCCCATCCATTTTTCTTCACTTCAGAATTTTCCAGACTACTCTTATTTTTTTTTTTTTTCATATGCAATTCAGAATGATGAGTTTCCAATAAAATTCTTTTCATATTTTCCTTGGAATCAGGTTAAATTTACAAAATTTAAAGAGAGAATTGACTTATTTCTTCCATCATATCATTGAATCTAAGAACAAGAAATGTCTTTTTCCTTTATCTAAACCCGGTTTTAAACATGTCTTTTTGGTTATTGCTATAATTGGAATCTTTCCCTGCATTGTTCACTTATAAGAAGGGTATTTCTTTTTTGCTTTCTCTACACAGCGCTTTGTTGAATTTTCTTATGTTGAAATTTAATACTTTTTCCATTTAATTCTTTTAGGTTTTCAAGTGTGTAACTTGGCAGATAATATTTTTAATCTCATTCCTCATCCCCCACTCCAATAGTGTAATTACATTGGCTTATAGTTTGGAATAGGAGCGGGGGTGGTAGGCATTTCTATTGGAATAGGCATTTCTGTTCTATTTCTGATATGTGGACATGCTGCTTGAACTGAACATATAAACTGTTATATTGATTTCTGGCTTGAAACTTTTGTATATTTGAATTTACATACTGCTTTCTTGCTCCAAAATTTTCTAGTCACTAAAAAAAAGTGAGATTGTTTTCACATAAGCCAACAGTTATTTTCTGAGGGGAAGATCTATTTGTGTGATATTGTTTGTTCCAGGTAGTTAATTATATCTTGCAGGCCATTTCCAGACTTTTGAGAAAACAATGGTTTTTATAACTGCAAGTCTTAGGTGCTGCAGAGCAGACTTGTGGAAGTAAAAGAATTCCATGACCTTAGAAGAAAATTGCCTGGTTTCCTTGGAAAGCAGAACAGCCAGAAATAGTTTCTCTGTACTTAAGAGACAGGCCTGATAAAGGCAAGAAATGTAAACAAATTGTCTGTTAAAATAAACATAATTACCACACCAAAAAATAAAAAACCTGAAGAAACAGAGAGGAGTTCAGAGCCCTAGGCAGTGGCTTTTTATTTTAAGCTGCATTTGATTCGAGCTGCATAGATCCAATAGGAAGAAACTTGATGAACAACTAACTATGGGGTAGTTAAAACTAACAGTTAAGAGAAACCAATCAAAATTCCCCTGTTTGTCTATACAATCCAATAAATGTTGTTAAATGACTATCTTTTATTAAATCAAAACCTCTTAGGTGCCGTAGGGCAAACAAAAGATGAGTAAGACATAGACCTTCCCTCCCGTAACTCATCACTTAATAAACCGTAGATGAATGTCCTGTGTACGCTGTTTACGTGTGTGCCTGAGTGTGTGAGGTTTTACTGACTGTGCACGTGTGCTGAGACGCTTCAGTCGTGTCTGACTCTTTGCAACCCTGTGGACTGTAGCCCGCCAGGCTCCTCTGTCCATGGGATTCTCTAGGCAAGAATGCTGGAGTGGGTTGCCATGCCCTCCAGGGGATCTTCCCGACCCAAGGATCGAACCCTTGTCTCATATGTCTCCTGCATTGGCAAGCGGGTTCTTTACCACTAGCACTGCCTGGGAAGAGGATTATGAGGTGAATTCCATCCCGAGAATCAAAATTTCCTAGAGAAGTAAAATTTGAGCTGGCCTTGGAAATATCTTGGCTTATAAATAAGTTGGAGGAGGAACATTATGGTCTTATTCCAGGTAGATGGAACCGTTAAGGGATTTGGGTTTTGTTCATAGTTCTTATCTTCTTCCCCACCACCACCACCCCCAGCGCACAAAAAATAATAATAATAGTCATAAGTGAGAGGAAACTTTGGGAGGTGAGGGATATGTTTATAAACTTGATAGTGGTGATGGTTTCATAAGTGTATGCTTATCACCAAGCTCAGCAGGCTATTTACATTAAATACATACACCTTTTCACATACCAGTCATGTATCAGTAGGGTGGTTTAAAAAAAGATTTGGAAGTGAGTGTTCCGTTTTCCAAATAATGTGTTCCATTTTCCAGATACTGTGCATATGGAATTTAATACGTTTTTTGCTCTGTAGCAGTGTGTACCAAAATGAACACATTTCTGTCCCTCACATTCTTCTAATTCATGACTTTAGAATATCAACATTGTTATCATATGTGTTATTAACATCTGAAGGATTTATCCATGTTTATACGTGCGATTGGACTTCCCTGGTGGCTCAGATGGTAAAGTGTCTGCCTGCAATGCAGGAGACCCAGGTTCGATCCCTGGGTTGGGAAGATCCCCTGGAGAAGGAAATGGCAACCCACTCCAGTACTCTTGCCTGGAGAATCCCATGGACAGAGGAGCCTGGTGGGCTACAGTACATGGGGTCACAAAGAGGCAGACACGACTAGAGGCTTCACTTTCGTACATGTGATTGGAGCTCTAGCTCACTGCAGTTAGGGCCAGGGACAGACTTGCTGGAATGAAAGTTAGAAAGGCAGATTGAAGCCACAGTGGTGGAGTATCAATGTGAGACCTACTGGTTTGGGAAGTAAGAGTAAGGATTTTTTTTTTTTTTTTTTAAAGAAGTTGTTTCAGAGATGTTTAAGAATGTTTACACACCCAAAGCTTTAAATTCATCCCTTCAGAAACCTAGGACAGAGGAGTTAGAAGAACTGTATTTTACACAGTTAAAAGCTTTGAAATGTGAAATCAAAAAAGATGATTTGTTGCAGTTACAGAAAATATTTTTTAAAGTGAAATCAAAACAAGAGGCATTAAGGAGCTTAACAAACGCATCAAAGTAAATCAGAGTCAGAATTACCTACTTAGGACAAGATTTGTCTAAACTAAGCACCTTTACAGGGACCTTATGAACAGTAACAGAAGTTGTGAATACATCAGAAAATGAGAGGGATCCCGAGAATCAGTGGGCTCAGTCGCTGGTCACCATGTAAGAATTGTCCAGAGTGGAAAAAGAGATCAGAGACCCTCACTGATTCCTTGACGTTCTTCTTTATGGAGAAAGAGGTGGGGAAGGCCCCATTCCCGCAGAACGGATGAATTCCTAGAATATTCTTGGTCACATCAATAGGTTGAATAGAGAGAAGTTTCCAAAAAAAAGTGTGATGCTGTCCTCAGGATATTTTTTTAAATAAAATTTTCTGACAATAGAAGTAGCAAGCATGTCATGTGTGCATACGGTTGGTAAATTTGTATCTGGTTATACATCTGAGTGTGTTCTCTTGTGCCTGGCTTCTGTAACTCAGCATTTTGTTGACCTGAAAGTTTCGAAGGATGAAATTGATGGCTTGCTGGTTAAACTGTGTCACCCGGCCATAAATAGCAGCTTGGGAGAGGACTGGCCAAGTGCCTGCGGGATTACCATCTCCTTGTAGTTTTCTTGAGGGAAGCCTGAGAAATTCAGCCTGGCACAACCTATTTCTGGGCCAGGCAAGCTGCTTCTGTTCAGTGGGAGACTGTCGGCTGAGACAACGTGGCTTCTTTTAAAAAGCAATCCATCTAGCTAAAGTAACAGTTCTTCACAGAGACAAAATAAAAGAAAACTTGTTTAATTCACTTGAATTTTTAGAAATATTTTCTCAAAATAAAGATAGCTCTATTATAGAACCAATACATACTCATACATTTTTTTCTGAATATAACTGAAAGATATAAAAAGAAAAAAACTCGCCCGAATCTCACCACCTAGAGTAATCACCGTGTCAGATTCTGGTCTCTAATCTCCTGTGATGGATGTGTGCAGGGGTCCAGCCTCGGCTGATCGAGGGAGTTTGAAGTGGGGACGGCGTCGGCAAGGATCAGGATACAATAGATTCAATTAGATATTAATTAGAGATGTAAGGAGTAATAGAATGAGGATAGCTCAGTAGGAAAATTCAGTGGAGAAAAGAGGCTGAGTAGCTTGGTTTACACGGGAGACCAATAAAACTTCAAGACAAGAAGCTTGCACCACTTACGTAGGCCGCAGGTGTCCTTCCGTTCTCCCGAAGGAGAGGAGACACTGAGGCCTCCCCGGTCGGATCTTAGAAGCCCAAGCAAAATTAGTAAGCTTGGTGGGTTCCGCACTCCAGATGGAGACTCAGCCAGAGTGAGAGAGAGAGAGAGACATGGGGAGACCAGTATTTCAAGAAACTGATCCCAATTCTTTATTTTCCACAGTCTACTTTTATACACTGAGATGTTACGCAAAAGTCACGCGGGGTCAGCAGTCCTGACTTTTATAAAAGTCAGGTGCTTCATCCAAATGTATACTAAGGTCTTGGGGGTGTTACATCATCTTCTGGCCAGGGGGCCTGCTGACAATTTATGACCCTCTCCTTGTGACAGTGGTCAGTCAACCAGGACACTTATTTCTCCAAGGGTGATTATTCTTAAAACAGACGCCACCCAAATAAAGTTACATTCCTATAGGGTGAGGGTGTAGTGGGTTTTAGTTAAGGAAAGAATTTACTTAGCCTAAGGTCTAACGTGATTAATATCAAAGGTTAATACTTATTTCTTCTATATATTCATTAATGTGTGTAAGGGCAGGGGATGTGGAGACTTAGCAACAAACATTGGCTCAACAAATGAAAAAACCCTTCACCAATACAATTTCTAATCAGCCCATTATACTTATACTAATAGTTTTCTAACTTTTCTAAGGAACCTGTTTTTAGAAGGTTTAAAGCATCTCGTGCCTCTCACGGTTGGGAGGCTGTGAGCAATCACATGTGGCCGGACAAGCCTGTCAGGCAGGCTAGAGAACCTTCAGAGGAGTTTGTAGGTTAAAACACTCTTGTCATGCCCAGGAGTTTTTATTAACTGAAGCTCTAAGTTAACTCCTTCTCTGAAAGATGTGGTGGGGGACAGACCCCCGTAAAGTCAGAGGTGTAGGTGAGAGCACAAAGTAGTAGGCAGGCTCTGGTTATGGGGGTAGATGCTCGAGGATTTCCAGGGGGACTCCTGAGGCTCGATCCCGCCTTTGTGTATGTCGAGCCTCCTTCCTCATGACCTTTGCCACGGGCGGAGTACCTCACTCTGGTCCCCAACAGATGTGTGCGCTGACACCCTTCAGACTGTCTCATGCTGTGAATCTGTTAGGATTCGATTCAGCTCTGAGAGATAAGAAGCCTGAAGTAACATGGCTGAAACAGTTCAGTTGTTTGTTTCTTACGAAGGAAGTCCAGGTGTAAAGAGTCCAGGTCCCCACCATCTTCAAAGTGTGGCTTACTGTTTGTGATCCAGTGTGACTTTACCAGCTTGGGCCATCACATCCTTTTTCTAGTCAGCAGGAGTGAGGCTTCCAGGTGGTGCTAGGAGACATGGGTTCGATCCTTGAGTCAGAAAGGTCCCCTGGAGTAGGAAATGGCAACCCACTCCAGTATTCTTGCCTGGAAATTTCCATGGACACAGAAGCCTGGCGGGCTACAGTCCATGGGGCCACAGACAGTCCGACATGACTGAGCACACACGCATACACAGGAGGGAGGGAGGAGCAAGGAAAGGCATGCACCTTCCCTGTAGTTGGTTCTCAAAGTTGCATGCACACCTCAATATATTCCTCTTGGCTAGAATTTAGTTAAATGACTACATCTAGTTGCAAGAGAGACTGGTAAATCTTATTTGTTTATTTATTTGGCTGTGCTGGATCTTAGTTGCAGCATGTGGGATCTAGTTCCCTGACCAGGGATCAAACCCAGGCCTCCTGCATTAGGAGCAGAGTCTTAGCCACTGGACCATAAGAGAAGTCCCAAGACCGGGGAATCTTTATTCCAAGTGGCTAGAATTCCACCTGCGATTTGGGGTTTTCCTATGAAAGGGCAAAGGGAAATACAGATAATGAGATGACTGTGTCTGTCACAAGCCTTTCCATTTTGAATATTTGTAAGGCGATGGGACCCCACTCCAGTACTCTTGCCTGGAAAATCCCGTGGATGGAGGAACCCAGTAGGCTGCAGTCCATGGGGTTGCTCAGAGTCGGACAGGACTGAGTGACTTCACTTTCACTTTTTACCTTCATGCATTGGAGAAGGAAATGGCAACCCACTCCAGTACTCTTGCCTGGAGAATCCCAGGGACAGGGGAGCCTGGTGGGCTGCCGTCTGTGGGGTCGCACAGAGTCAGACACAACTGAAGTGACTTAGCAGCAGCAGCAGCAGCAGCAAGCTCACTTTGGATCTTTTTATAGGATTACATTGTGTGGATTTATTCCTCTTTGGACATTTTGGTTTTTGTTCCCTACTGTCCCATACAATGCTGAAGAGAACATATTTTTATTTATATTTTTTTGCACCCATCTCGGTGTTTGCCTAGTGTCAGTTTCTTAGGTAAAATTGCTATATATGCACATTTCAAATTTTGATTCAGTGTTCATTTTCGTCTTTCATTTTCACCGGCCCAGTGTCAATGAGAGTTGCCATTTCCCCACACCCTCACAGTCAGTTTCTTTATCCTATGCTGTGGCACCCCACTCCAGTACTCTTGCCTGGAAAATCCAATGGACGGAGGAGCCTGGTGGGCTGCAGTCCGTGGGGTCGCTAAGAGTCAGACAGAACTGAGCGACTTCATTTTCACTTTTCACTTTCATGCATTGGAGAAGGAAATGGCAACCCACTCCAGTGTTCTTGCCTGGAGAATCCCAGGGACGGGGGAGCCTGGTGGACTGCCATGTCTGGGGTCGCACACAGTTGGACACGACTGAAGCGACTTAGCAGCAGCAGCAGCGGCAGCAGCAGCAGTGTGTAGACAGAGAATTTTCTCTCAGTGTTAGATTTGGGGGTTTGCCCTTTTTTTTTTTTTTCCTTTGGCTCTGCCGAATCTTAGTTGCAGCACGTGGAATCTACTTCCCTGACCAGGGATTGAACTCAGGCCCCCTGCATTGGGAGCACGAAGTCTTAGCCACTCTACCACCAGGGAATTTCCCTCAGCGTAGTTTTCATTTGTACTTGTATTACTTTTATAAAGGTTGAACATCTTTACTTTGTTCTTTTTTTGAGGTGGGGGAGACCCTTTATAATCATGTGTGAATGACCTGGAGTTTTTTTTGCCCATTTTTCCATTGGAATCTTTTTGTTACTCATTTGTTAGAGTTCTTTATATTTTAAGGATGAAATTTCTTTGTTTTGATTTTATAAAATTTTTACATTCTATCTTTTGCCTTGTTTATAGTGGTTTCTGCCATATCAGAATTTTTACTATAAATTATCAAATGTGTCATTTTCTAGTAGGATCATAGCTTTAGGATGGTGCTTTTCCTACCCCACGATTATATCAAGTATTTCCCTTAAGTCTTAAAATTTCTCTGCTCATACTCCATATACAGATTTTCCAAGAAGTATTTTATCATAAACCACAACAATCTGAAAATCAAAATCAAATTAGTTCCTCCAGTAAGAGTATGTCTCCTTGCTGCCATTTCTATAGGGTCAGTGTTAGTTTAAAAAAAAAGAAAAGCAAAACCCTGCTTTTTTGTTCTCTCCCAAGGACCCGGATGGGAGAGTCAGATGAAAGCTCTGCCCTTTATTGACCCCTGACTTGATACTGGTGTGACTACTAAGACATTTTTTGGTTCAGAAGCCTTTTCTGTACCCCCGAAACATGGTTTGCTAGCTTGGTTTTTGTCTCCAACATAAATTAATGCATGTAAAGAACCATCATGACGTACTTGATAAATGGTAGCTATTTTTAGAACTGTATTCACTTAATCAAAAACTATTGGTCAATTCATGTCTTTGAAAATCGTTAAGTGACTAAAAGAGATGTGAGCTATTCCCCTGATTCATGCAGAAGCACATTCATTCAAAAGCTGAGTTAGCCATACTCTTCTCTGTGCTGATAAGACCTAGTAGCTCGGTAAAGAATCCGCCTGCAATGTGGGAGACCCGGGTTCAATTTCTGGGTCAGGAAGATCCCCTGGAGAAGGAAATGGTATTCTTGCTGCTCTAGTATTCTTGCCTGGAGAATCCCATGGTCAGAGGAGCCTGGCAGGCTACAGTCCATGGGATCGCAAGAGTCGGACACGACTTAGCGACTAAACCACCGTCACCACCCTAAACATTAGAACAGTCTTGCCATCACTGAAAGGTATGTTAGGTAACACCCCTTCCCGATTACCTACACAAATGCCACAGGGAACTCCTAGTAACTGTGATGTCTCTGCTGTCTCCCTCATGTTTGACCGATGTCCAGATTTGTCTGGACCTTGAACCTTGAGAGTCCCTTGAACTGCCAGGAGATCAAAACCAGTCCAAAGGAAATCAGTCCTGAATATTCATTGGAAGGACTGATGCTGAAGCTGAAACTCCAGTACTTTGGCCACCAGATGTGAAAAACTGACTCATTGGAAAAGACCCTGATGCTGGGAAAGACTGAAGGTGGGAGGAAAAGGGAACGACAGAGGATGAGGTGGTTGGATGGCATCACGTACTCAATGGACATGAGTTTCAGCAAGCTCCAGGAGTTGGTGATAGACAGGGAAGCCTGGCGTGCTGCAGTCAATGGGGTTGCAAAGAGGCAGACATGACTGAGAGACTGAACCAATGCATTTCTCTGTGACTTGGGGCGGGGAATGTACAAAATTTTTAACATGCCTAGAAAAAAATCCCTGGCTTCCTCTTGAGTTAATAGTAGACTAATAGGTGTCCTTGTTGATGCAGATCCTGTTAGCCGCTCACAAGTTTTACCATTTTGTTAATCCTTTTTCTTCCTTCTTGCTCATTGTCATTGCTGCAGATTTGCAGCTGTTTGTATAAATTACATTGTCCTTAGATTGCCTCTACTGCTAAATAATTCATCACGTAAATGATACTTACCACTTCTATGCCTCTTTTCCCTTGTTAAAATTATCTTTATCAGTCGTAGTCGTATGTTGCTTTTTACAAGCACTTTTATCACCCTTACCTCTGTTGTTCTTATAGGACATATTGGGTTAATAATGTTCATTAAACACCTGAAAACCAATCACAAGGAAGCTAAACACTTTAGAACAAAAGAGCTCGAAGGTCACTCATATGAGACCTTTAACACAATTTTTTTTGGTGGTGGTGGGACACAGCTTTTGTTGTGGGGAGTATATGTATTCATCGTTTCTATGACAGTTTAGAGGAGTACTTATCCTATTATTGTCATTAAGCTATTTCTGTCCTTGTGTGTCTCTCTCATGTTCTTATGTCCTTTCCTCCAAATCCTGTTGCCTCTTTCTTCTCAACCACTTTTACAACTTTGTTGCCAACAGAAACCTCTGTGGTTGCTCATTATTCCAAAAGTGAATTTTTTTCAGATTAAAAAAAAAAAAGTTAATGTTTTTAAAAAGGAAAAGTCAGGAGTACAGAAATATCTAGAGCAGAAAGTGAAAGTTCCATCTGGTCAACCACCCTCACTCCACTTTTACCAGTTTGGTTTATGAGCTTCAAATCTTTTTTTTTTTCTTTAAACTAAAAAGTATATTTATGTAATTGATGTGTGTGTGTGTGTGTGTGTGTGTGCGCGTGCGTGCACGTGTGCATGTACTCGGTTGTGTCTGACTCTTTGCGACCCCCATGGACTGTAGCCTACAGGCTCCTCTGTCCGTGGGATCTCCAGGCAAGAATACTGGACTGGGTTGTCATTTCCTCTTCCAAGGGATCTTCCCAACCCAGGGATCAAACCCAGGTCTCCTGCATCACAGGCGGATTCCTTACTGCTGAGCCATCATAAATAAGGTCATATACATAACTCTCTGAACTCTTTTTCCACCAATGATTATTTTTTAACAGATTTAAAGTTCTCTTGCGAGACAGCCAACAATGTTCCTTCCCAAGCCAAGCCCTGTTTTCCCTCCCTCACCCTTAATATTTACTGGCAACACTCCCAACCTTCCTAAACTTCTCTTGGAGACTGTGGGAAGTTGCTTTTTCTGACCACTCTGCTTTTTTACTCATTTTCACGGAGAGCCAAGTCAGAGGACTGGATAAGCAAGAGGGAAGAGCCCTGTGTCAGTTACCAGCTGTGGGTGATATTTAGCTGTGCCCCAACCAGCAAGTGGCTTCTCTGTTCACCGTGCATGCTACAGACTTGCTGCTCAAGTGGAAAATGAACCCTCTTTTATCCAGCTGTGTAGTCAGTTTGACAGTGAGTGTGATTGGCACCTTTAACAGCTCTCCTGCAAGATAGAATCAAGAGACAAAGTGGAAGAAAATGAAAGATTACCAAATAAAATTGAAATGTATTTATAGAAATCTCTGAGTATTGGAGAGCCTGGCTCACAGTTCTCAGCAGGGATAATAATTCCAAATTAGGCAGATTTGGCTCAGTGGAAGCCAGTTTAGCTCAGGATGCTGTGGTGTCAGGCGGGGATTCTCGACAAAGAGCACTTTCCCTTCGTCTACCACACTAAGAATCTTTCACACCCTGTTAGGACATGGTGGGTCTCCTAGTGAACTATAGTTATTGATGGTAGTGAATGTGTACACTTAGGTGTGTTGGTGCAGAGAGAAGTTCACAAGCCTTGAAAGAGCTTGGCTCCTCATTTTTAAAACAGATATTAATATTTGGACTGGGTGATCTTAGAATATTTTCCATCTTATAAATCAAGTAATTTCTTATACTTTCATTGTTGTTCGTTGTTCTGTTGCTAAGTCATGTCTGATTCTTTGCAAGCCCGTGAACTGCAGCATGCCAGGCTTCCCTGTCCTTCACCATCTCCTGGAACTCACTCAAACACATGCTCATCGAGTTGGTGACGCCATCCAACCATCTCATTCTCTGTCTCCCCCTTCTCCTCCTGCCCTCAGTCTTCTCCAGCATCAGTCTTTTCCAGTGAGTCGGCTGTTTGCATCAGGTGGCCACAGTATTGGAGCTTCAGTTTCAGCATCAGTACTTCCAATGAATATTCAGGCTGATTTTTTTTTAGGATTGACTGGTTTGACCTCCTTGCTCTCCAGGGGACTCTCAAGAGTCTTCTTCGGCACCATTGTTCAAAAGCATCAATTCTTTAGCATTCAGCCTTCTTTATGGTCCAAGTCTCATATCCCAAGTACGGGAATACCAGACCACCTTACCTGCCTCCTGAGAAATCTATATGCAGGTCAAGAAGCAACAGTTAGAAACAGACATGGAACAACAAATTGATTCCAGATTGGGAAAGGAGTACGTCAAGACTGTATATTGTCACCCTGCTTATTTAACTTATATGCAGAGTACATTATGCGAAATGCTGGGCTGGATGAAGCACACGCTGGAATCAAGATTGCCGGGAGAAATATCAGTAACCTCAGATATGCAGATGCCACCACCCTTATGGCAGAAAGCGAAGAACTAAAGAGCCTCTTGTTGAAAGTGAAAGAGGAGAGTGAAAAAACTGGCTTAAAACTCAACATTCAAAAAACTTAAGATCATGGCATCTGGTCGCAGATTTACCCAAGGGAAATGAAAAATTGTATCCCCCTACAAAAACCTGTATGTAAATATTTATGGTGGCTTTATTCATAATGGTCAAAAACTGAAAACAGCAACACAAATATCCATCAGCTTGTGGATATTATTAATAAGTACACACGGTCCATCCATACAATGAGATACTTCTTAACAATAAAAAAGAGTGGGCTATTGATATTTGCAACAACAGGGATGACTCTCAGAGGCATTATACTGGTGGTAGTGGTGGTGGTCAGCCGCTAAGTCCTGTGTCCAACTCTATGTGACCCCAGGGACTGTAGCCCATCGAGCTCCTCTGTCCAGGGGATTTCCCAGGCAAGAATACTGGAGTGGGTGCCATTTCCTTCCCCAGGGGGTCTTCTCCACCCAGGGATCAAACCCGTGTCTCCTGCACTGTAGGCAGATTCTTTACCGGTCAGCCAGCAGGGAAGCCCCAGATTATACCGGTCGTGTTTGAGATTTCCAGTTGCTCTGCACCCATGCCTGCACTTGTCAGTCTTTAACTTTGACCTTCTAGTAAGAGGGTCATGGTACCTTACTGTGCGTTTAATTTGTATTTCTTTAAGGACTCATGTTTGGCATTTTGTCATTTGCCATCCATATGTCGTCTTCAGTGAATGCATCTTCACATATTTTACCCATTTATTAACATTCAGTTTTTTATTTTGGCTGGAATTGTAAAAGTTCTTTTTAATTTTCTCTTTTCAAGTCCTTTATCAGATGTGTTTTGCAAATATTTTCTCCCAGTCTCTGAGTTATCTTTTGTTTTCTTAAGGGTGTCTTTTGAAGAAGTTTTCAATTTTGATTAAGTCCAATTTATAGATTTTCTTTTATGGTTCTTCTCCTTTGTCTGATCTCAGAAATCTTTGCCTAACATTCCCTTTCTTTTTCTAAAATTGCCCTATGCATTAGAGTATCTGCCAGTTGCATGTGGCTATTAAACAGTATAAAATTGTATTTTATTTTAATTAATTAAACTTTAAAAGCTGATACTCGATTCTGTTATTGAGGAAATTTTAAGTACATTCAGAAGATCTAACTGAAATTAAATTTCAAAATAAGACTTAAAAATGACTTTACCGTTAAGGTCAGTTCAGTAGCTCAGTCGTGTCCGACTCTTTGCAACCCCATGAATCGCAGCACACCAGGCCTCCCTGTCCATCACCAACTCCCAGATTTCAACCAAACTCATATCCATCAAGTAGGTGATGCCATCCAGCCATCTCATCCTCTGTCGTCCCCTTCTCCTCCTGCCCCCAATCCCTCCCAGCATCAGGGTCTTTTCCAATGAGTCAGCTTTTCACATGAGGTGGCCAAAGTATTGGAGTTTCAGCTTTAGCATCAGTCCTTCCAATGAACACCCTGGACTGGTCTCCTTTAGGATGGACTGGTTGGATCTCCTTGCAGTCCAAGGGACTCTCAAGAGTCTTCTCCAACACCACAGTTCAAAAGCATCAATTCTTCAGCACTCAGCTTTCTTTATAGTCCAACTCTCACATCCATACATGACCACTGGAAAAACCATAGCCTTGACTTAGACGGACCTTTGTTGGCAAAGTAATATCTCTGCTTTTTAATATGCTTTCTAGGTTGGTCATAACTTTCCTTCCAAGGAGTAAGGGTCTTTTAATTTCATGGCTGAAATCACCATCTACGGTGATTTTGGAGCCCAAAAAAATAGTCTGTCACTGTTTCCACTGTTTCCCCGTCTATTTCCCATAAAGTGATGGGACCAGATGCCATGATCTTAGTTTTCTGAATGTTGAGCTTTAAGCCAACTTTTTTACTCTCCTCTTTCACTTCCTTTTTTTTTTTTTTTCCTCTTTCACTTTCATCAAGAGGCTTTTTAGTTTCTCTTCACTTTCTTCCATAAGGGTGGTGTCATCTGCATATCTGAGGTTATTGATATTTCTTCCAGCAATCTTGATCCCAGCTTGTGCTTCTTTCAACCCAGTGTTTTTCATGATGTACTCTGCATATAAGTTAAATAAGCAGGGTGACAATATACAGCCTTGATGTATTCCTTTTCCTATTTGGAACCAGTCTGTTGTTCCATGTCCCGTTCTAACTGTTGCTTCCTGACCTGCATATAGGTTTCTCAAGAGGCAGGTCAGATGGTCTGGTATTCCCATCTGTTTAAGAATTTTCCACAGCTTGTTGTGATCCACACAGTCAAAGGCTTTGGCATAGTCAAGAAAGCAGAAATAGATGTTTTTCTGGAACTCTCTTGCCTTTTCGATGATCCAGCGGATGTTGGCAATTGATCTCTGTTTCCTCTGCCTTTTCTAAAACCAGCTTGAACATCTGGAAGTTCATGATTCACGTATTGCTGAAGCCTGGCTTGGAGAATTTTGAGCATTGCTTTACTAGCGTGTGAGATGAGTGCAATTGTGCGGTAGTTTGAGCATTCTTTGGCATTGCCTTTCTTTGGGATTGGAATGAAAACTGACCTTTTCCAGTCCTGTGGCCACTGCTGAGTTTTCCAAATTTGCTGGCATATTGAGTGCAGCACTTTCACAGCATCATCTTTCAGGATTTGAAATAGCTCCACTGGAATTCCATCACCTCCACTAGCTTTGTTCGTAGTGATGCTTCCTAAGGCCCACTTGACTTCACATTCCAGGATGTCTGGCTCTAGGTCAGTGATCACACCATCGTGATTATCTGGGTCATGAAGATCATTTTTGTACAGTTCTTCTGTGTATTCTTGCCACCTCTTCTTAATATCTTCTGCTTCTGTTAGGTCCATACCATTTCTGTCCTTTACCGCGCCTATCTTTGCATGACATGTTCCCTTGGTATCTCTAATTTTCTTGAAGAGATCTCTAGTCTTTCCCATTCTGTTGTTTTCCTCTGTTTCTTTGCACTGATCGCTGAGGAAGGCTTTCTTATCTCTCCTTGCTCTTCTTTGGAACTCTGCGTTCAGATGCTTATATCTTTCCGTTTCTCCTTTGCTTTTCGCTTCTCTCCTTTTCAGGGCTCTTTGTAAGGCCTCCTCAGACAGCCATTTTGCTTTTTTGGATTTCTTTTCCATGGACATGGTCTTGATCCCTGTCTCCTGTACAGTGTCACAAACCTCCATCCATAGTTCATCAGGCACTCTATCAGATCTAGTCCCTTAAATCTATTTCTCACTTCTACTGTGTAATCATAAGGGATTTGATTTAGGTCATACCTGAATGGTCTAGTGGTTTTCCCTCCTTTCTTCAATTTAAGTCTGAATTTGGCAATAAGGAGTACATGATCTGAGCCACAGTCAGCTCCCGGTCTTGTTTTTGTTGACTGTATGGAGCTTCTCCATCTTTGGCTGCAAAGAATATAATCAGTCTGATTTTGGTGTTGACCATCTGGTGATGTCCATGTGTAGAGTCTTCTCTTGTATTGTTGGAAGAGGTTGCTTGCTATGACCAGTGCATTCTCTTGGCAAAACTCTAGTAGCCTTTGCCTTGCTTCACTCCGTACTCCAAGGCCAAATTTTCCTATAGTCAGGGGCAGCGACTGACAGGAGCTACCCCACTCCCAAGGTCAGGGACTTTACCATTAGGAAATACCATATTTTTTAAAGGCTAAAGTATACGAATGCACAACTTCTCAGAAGTATGGAAATAACTCTTTCGGCCATCTTAATTAACTAATTGAATGCTCTCCCTTTCAATGCAGGAGACCCCAGTTTGATTCCTGGGTTGGGAAGATCCGCTAGAGAAGGGATAGGCCACCCACTTCAGTATTCCTGGGCTTCCTTTTTGGCTTAGCTGGTAAAGAATCTGCCTGCAATGCAGGAGATCTGGGTTCGATCCCTGGGTTGGGAAGATTCCCTGGAGAAGGGAAAGGCTACCCACTCCCGTATTCTGGTATGGCGACTTCCGTGGACCTATAGTCCATGAGGTCGCAAAGAGTCAGACATGACTGAGCGACTTTCACTTTCACTTCACCTTTTCTTGGTCTATTCCAAACTGTCTTAGAAGTAACCTAGCAAGAGTTAGGTAGTGGTACAACAGGGAAGCAATATTGAAGGAGAAATTAGAAGAGATTACTAGAGAAAAATAGGGACATTTTTATTGCTAAGATTCTTGAATTTTTTTCTATCCAACTATCCAATCCATATTAACTCTATTGCTCTTAGTATAATGCACTATTTTATATATATAAAACTTCTAATGTATTAGTGGAATGATTTAAGAGAAAATATTTGGAACGTGTACTGATTTGAGTGCAAAATCAGTCTGTTATTGACTGTGTGACCTTGGGTATTGACAATCAAGTTGATATTGATAGTATTCATTTCATTCAGTTTGGGGGTAAGAGCTAATTTAATATTGGATAGAAAATGTTTGTCAGTAATTCTTATTGTTACTGGAGGTAATTCATACAATGATATTTTCAATTCCTGTTCCTTTCTAAGCAAGGGTCTACTTTTATTTTTAGAATTCATTTTCAGGTGTCAGCATTGATGTTTATTTTTATGAATATGTATTCTTTATAAATATAGCTATCAGATTAATGTAACATTTCTGTTAATTAGATAATTATCAATAGCATTTGAAAATTTTCTCATAAAATTAAAAAGCCTTGCTGAATTTTGCTAGAGAAATGTTTTGCCAAACTTCAGAGAGCATCAAGGAGTTTATTAAAATTACTAATGTAATCTCAAAACTTGAGATAAAAATCTGGGTGGTATCTGTTTCTTTCCTTCCTCCAAGGCAATATCTTACTGAATTTTGTGAGGTAGTATTCTCACTTTATTCCATTGCTATTGCCATGTCAGTAGTTGTAAGTCATGTTCCCTTTGCATCAATGAAACTCATGAACCATTATCACTAGTAGTTCCTTGAAAATTAACAAACATACCTGGCAAACACTATACTAATATTCAAATATTTATCCATTAAACTCTGTTAGAGTTTGCTTTTGTACTGTGCAACTTTTGTTATAAAGAAAAGGGCACTACAAATTTTGACAACAGTAGGAAAGGTATAGTTACAGAATTCTAATGTCTGCAGGAGCGTCGATAACAATACAGAAAAACGCTCTTGTCCTCGTTACTAATGTTAAGTAGATGTTAACAGTTTGCCTCTTTTCTTGTTTTGGATCAGCTCTTCTTCCTCTTCTCCCCACTTTTGACGTAAGTCGGATCTAAAGGCAAGATTCCCAGTCGTCACTTTTGCTCCCTCTCCAGAAGTCACTTGTTTCCTCGAGTTGACGTGTAGCGCACCCACGCGTGGCTTTATTAGTTTAGTGTATGTTGCAGTGTGTGTATATATATTCAGTATTGTTGGTGGCTTAGCTGCTAAGTCCTGTCTGACTCTTTGCAACCCCATGGACTGTAGCCCATCAGGCTCCTCTGTCTGTGGGATTTCCCAAGCAAGAATACTGAAGTGGGCTGCCATTTCCTTCTTCAAGGGATCTTCCCCACCCAGGGATTGAACCTGGGTCTCCTGCTTTACAGGTGGATTCTTTACCAACTGAGCCACCAGGGCAGCCCTCAGTATTTTTAGGTGTTGCCAGATTATTCTCCAGAGTGATTATACCAATTTATACTCCAGTTTGACTACCTTCTTTCCAAAATATAATATCATCAGTCTAATTTTAGGCTATCGAAATTGTCTTATTTAGCCTATCAAATCCTTGATGCTGGTGGTACTGAGCTTCTTTATATCTTTATTTATTGACCACTTTTGTTTCCCTATTTCTGTTGGATTTTTAAATCTTTTTATTGTTGTTAATTTGAATGAGCTTTTTGTACTGAATGGGTTACCAGTGCTTATTAAAAATAACATATATTGGAAATACCTTGTCTCAATCTCTGGCTTGTGTATTCTGTTAGTGGTGTCTTTTGAAGGCTTTCATTTTAAGGTACCGTAGTCAAATATATGAATCTTTGTCTTACACTTTGTGCTTCTTATCTCTTTAAGAAATTCCCCACTATCCCAGAGTGATAAGGTGTTATCCTCTTTCCATTTTATTTTTCATTACAAATTGTGAAGTTTTTGTCTTAAGTCATCTGGAAATAATTTTTTTGTGTGGTATGTAGTAATTATTCCAAATAGGTGACAACTGTTCCCAGCACAGCATTACCTTGGTAATGCTGCTTTTACTGTCAGACTCCAAGACACGTATGTACCTGTTTTCTGGACTGTTGACTCCTTTACCACTTGTCCATTAGCTACTTTAGTGCAACATCTTACTGTTAATTACTCTGTAGTAAGTTGTAATATCAGAAAATTTAAATCTTCTCTAATATTTATTCTTCAATGTATTTTTAGCTAATCTTAGCTCTTAATTGACTCTTTCATATGATTCTTAATTTCCATAAAAAGTAGACTAGTGAGAACTGATTTTTTTCAAGTAGATTTGTTTTGAGGAATTGGCTCATTTCATGTTGAATATAAGAACCTTACAGTAGTTTACTTTCAAGTTTTCCCTCCCATTCTTTGTGCTGTGGTGGTCACACATGTTTATACATTATAAGCTACACACAATATTGTTGCCATTTTTTCCTTTAGACAGTTAATTATATTTTTAAACAATTTAAAAAGTAGCTTTTAAAATGTGCATTTATTTTCACCATTTCCAGAGTTCTTCACTTTTTTGGTATAGATTCTTTCTTCCTAAAGAACTTCCTTAACATTTTTATAACACAGTCTGCTGGCAGTGAATTCTCTCCCCTTTTATTTGTCTCATAGAGTCTTTTTTTCCAAGTTCCCTGTTTTTATACTTTTTTTCTTCCAGCTTTATTGAAATATAATTGACATACATTACTCTGTAAGTTAAGGTGTAGAGCATGATTTAACTTACATATATCACAAGATGATGACCACAATAAATTTAGTGAACATCTATTTTCTCATATAGATACAAAATTAAAGAAATAGAAAAGAAAAAATTTTCCTTGTGATGAGAACTCTTAGAATTTACTCTTATCAGCTTTTATATATAACATACAACAGTGTTAATTTTATTTATCATGTTTTATATTATATAGTACTTATTTATCTTATAACTGGAAGCTTGTAATTTTTGACCACCTTCATCCAATCCTTCCTCCTTCCACTGCTTTGCCTGTGGTAACAACAGTTTGACCTCTTTTTCCGTGAGTTTGTTTCTTTCTGAAGTATAATTTACCTATAACTATTAGTTCCCATTACATATCATAGTGATTCAAATATTTCTGGGTATTTCAAATGTATTTCAAAATGATCACCAGAATAAGTCTAGTACCATTTGTCGCCATACAAATATATTACATAACTATTGGTTATATTCCCCACACTGTACACTTCAAACCCATGACTCATTCATTTTGCATATGGAAGTTTGAACCTCTTAATCTCCCTCACCTATTGTTTCTGTTTCTTACAACAGCTTATTATCTTTCCAATTAACATTATTTTTAAGGAGAGTTTTATACGTTGGGGTTTGTTTTTTTTTAATTTTTTATAGGGTTTTATACTTTTTTTTTTTTTTTTACTTTTATGATGCGTTTAAATTTTTACCATATACAACATGGTATTCTCATTTTAATTCTTTTTACTTTTACTGAATGTTCATTGCTGGTATGTAAGATCTCAGTTAATTTTGGTAGGCTGATTTTTTTTGTATCCAGCAATCTTGATGAACTCTATAGTTGTAGTAGATTTTCTTCAGAATGTCTTATAAGCATATCATCTGTGGACAGTGACATTTTTATTTCTGCACTTCTAACCATTTTATCTTTTATTTTTCTTGTCTTATTGCATTATATATCTTTTCCAGTATAGTATTGAATTTAACCAGTCATAGTGGATAGCCTTTTGTTCTTGACATTCAGGAAACTGTTTCTTATGCTTCATCATCAACTATGATGTAGAATTTGGTTAGCAACTTAACAGGTTAAAGAAATATTCTTCTGTTTATAGTTTGGTAAGACTTTTTG
The DNA here is from genome assembly GCF_055505025.1 of Bos grunniens. NCBI lineage: Eukaryota > Metazoa > Chordata > Mammalia > Artiodactyla > Bovidae > Bos > Bos grunniens. Next base: position 8,338,460 of record NC_141172.1, read on the forward strand.
CCTTTTTAATGATATTGAGTTTTTTAAATACATTTTCTCAAGCTTTTGAGTTTTGTTTTTCCCTATATTCATTTGTATGTTAATTATACTAATTGGTTTTCTAATGTTGTACCAAGAAGGAAAAGCATTTCATTAAAATCAATTTGCTAGAAGTATTTTTTTAATGTCATATTTGAATCAGAAGGAACTAAAGTTTATTTCACTACCAGAGAGAGAAAAATGAACCGCTTCTCTCTGCTTGCATATATCCACAGTGAATATATGAGTTGGCTAAATAGAAAATTGAGAAAAAGAGGGAAAAAATGATGGCAATGGTGTTTTTATAGGTAACACTGTTACCTATAAAAAAAGTTCCTTTATGGTGTGTAAAATTCTCCCAAACAAGATTAAAGAGCTTTTGGCACTAGCTCAACCTAAAGGTTACATTACAGAGCTTTAAAAACAGTTTCATCAGTAAAACTACTTTACAGCAAGAGAATTCTATCATCTTTTATTTATTTATTTTACTTTTTTTTTTTTTGGAATGGAAGGGGAAAGCCAACAGAAAAAAAATTACTGCTTATGATAGAATGCAGACGTATTTAATAATTTAATCTTTGCTTTGCCTTACCTTAGCCAGCAAACTAATTTTTTTGTTCACTAGATTATACATTCAGTCTACATTCTTATCAACTCAAACTACGGCCTTTCAGAGCACGTCATCTCTGCCGATGTTTGCCAGTCTGTAACGTCCCTTTCTCTTTGTGTGGCGTGGCATGCAGTGGTGGTGAAATGCTCTGTGTCCAGATCTCATTCTCCTGGGTTCACATGCTGGCACAGCCTCTACAGCTTTGGGACCTCACAATTTCTGTGCTGCATTTTCTTCATCTGTAAAATGGGAATATAGTGTCTACCTCATAGCATTCCTGGGAGGATTAAAGGAGTTAAATGGAAAGTTCCTGCAGAGTGCCTGACAGTTAATAAATACCATATCATAATAACTCTATGTATTATCATCATTTTAAAGAAGACTAGGAGAGAGGAGTTCGTATGTGATGTTTCAGTCTATGGTTCTCTCTGCAAACGACAGACTTAACTTCTCAAAGCCAGTTCACTAAACTTGAATTTGCCATATGATGAAATTGCCAAGTTCACCATACATACTAATCTGACAAATTCTTTATTTTTTATTTGTTTAATTGAGATATAGTTGATTTGCCAAATTTTGTTATTTACAGTAAATTCATACAGCTTTTAAAGACTTCTGTGAGGCCAGATTGGCTAGTTGTCACTTTGTGTTCATAGCAGCTTTTTAAAATTAAAGTCTTTTAAATTTGCTGAAACCTGAGGTTTCATGAGTCTTCTTAGTAACAGTTGTAATATCCAGAAACATATATTTCAAAACCAGAAACTGTCCTCCTCCCCACCCCCCCTCCCGCCACAAAGGGCTGTGTACCTCAATGAAAGGAGTACTAGAAAATACCATTTGCTTGTTCAAGAGATCAGTAGGGAAGATTGTCTCTGCAAGGAGCTGGGGCCAGTGCTCTGAGAGTTTTGAATCTGATTTGTCTGCTCCTCTCTAAGCATAAATAGTCAAGCTGAGAAATCAGCTTAAAGATTGATCTCAAGATGGTGGTACATAGAATTCCCACAGATGTAGCCCCACCAAAGATGGGCTCACCATCCAAAAATTTAAAACAACAGTAATGAAATCCATTATCAATTTGAATCATCAAACCTAACAAGACTCCTAAGAACTTCAGACAATTGTTCAATCTGATGGAGAGTCTAAAATTAAAACATTAAAATGATCAAATACATAAATGAAGATATCAAACCTGTGAAGAGACCAAGATGTTATTTTTTAAAAAAGAGAACTTCTAGAAATGAAAAGTAGTCCGTGAAAAGAAAATTTCAGTAGAGGAGTTTAAATAGCAGATATGACACCAATAGGAAAGAATTAGCAAATTAAGATAGGGCTGAGAAAAGTATCCAGAATGGAATATACAGAGCTCAAAAAGCAAAATATGAAAGGATAATTACAGAGACAGTAAAATGAAACATTGCAACATACATTTAATAGGCATTTCACTAGTAGAAACTAGGAAGAAAGAATGCGGTAGAGATAGTATTAAAAATGATAATAGCTGACAGTGTTTTTCACAGCTATGAAAGACGAGTCCTTATATGTTAGAAGCATAATTTCGCCCCCCCGCCCAAAAATGCCAATGTACATCTTAATAAAATATCAAAACACTATTGGCAAAGAGATTTTAATAGCCACCTGTAATGGATTACCAGTTAGACCAGCAGCAGATTTCTCACTAGCCCTAAGAGTTGCCAGAGGACAGTTGGATTAATAAATTTACTGTTGAAAGTAGTCTGCTACCTTATAATTCCACCACCATCACTATTGAGGAATAAAGTCAAAATTAAGAAATTTCCAGACTAGTAATGACTAAGAGTTTACCATTTGAACCAAATAGCCTAAAGTATGTACTTCAGGAAAAAGGGAATTGACCCTAAAAGAGAGTAATGAGATACAAGAAGCATTGGTGAACAAAGAAGTTGGTTAAGATGATGGTAAATAATCATTAACTTAAAAAAAGTGTAGACTAATTCACTGACTCTACAATACTATTGTTAGGATATATCTTTCTTTAATTTGCATAGCACTGAGAGAAAAAACAGTTAAATCCTGATAAGTTGCTTTAATGATTGTGTTAATCGGTACATTAATCTGTTACACAAACTTCTCATTCCTTTTAAATTTTTGCTACCCAGTTCAAGTAAAGTGGCAGTTGTCTTCATAAGCTTTGCTTCAGATGTGATAGAGAATCCTTCTGTACATATGTTGGTTATGGACCATAGCAAAGTTTCATCAGTTTTGAAATAGTTTCCATAGCAGAAAAAAGTCAGTAACAACTATAACTCAAGAAATAATAGGATAATGATATTACTGAGAAATAACTAGAAGAAATAGCTCACAAGTAGTTACTTCTTGAATTTGGTGATTCACTTTTAACTATATATATGTAAATTTCATTTAAAAAACACAAGACTGATTCACTGAAGGAAAAATTGATATAGCTATAATATTATTTAGAAATAAATCTAAAAATAGATTTTTAGACAAAGAGCATTACATAATGATAAAATATTCAATAGTAGTAATTTCGATTATGTAGCAATGTAGCCTCGATATGTAAAAAGCAAAATAGGACAGAATTTCAAAAAGAAATCGACAAGTTCTTTTCTCCTAAGACTCAAAAGTAGGTAAAGATATAGGAGATGCTCTGGAGGCATTAGGTAAAATAATAAACTCGATCTGCTCTGTATACAACAGTTAGATTATATATTCCCAGTTTTCATGCACACTGGTTCATTTATTTAAAAAATCAACCATTCACACTATACTGTTACAAAGCAAGTTTCAATAAATATCAGCAAGTATGTATAAAATCTATTCCCTGCCCACAAGAAAGTTAGAAATCAATTACCAAAAGATAACCGTTACCACCTTTATATCTGAAAGTGAAACCAAGCACATGTACATATACAACACCCAATTCTTTGTGGCTCAAAGCAGAAATCACAATAGAAGTCACTAAGTCCTTAGAAATGGATTGAAAACTCAATGTGAATTTGAAAAATGCCTCCAGAGCATCACTTAGAGGGCTATCTGTAGCCTGAATGCGTAACTTAATGGGCTACACTGCACGTCCAACTGCAGGAATTTTTACAGATAAAACTTGAACAATAAAACCAAGAGTAGAAATTGAAAAGCAAAAATATATTTATGTTAATGATAATTGACTAGTTGGTTTTGAACTAAAGAAATAAAACATCTTAAACTGTAAAGGAAGAGCAAAAAAAATTAAAGAGAAATCAGTGCATTGCTTCTGGGTCAGAAAAACGTTGTTATATAGTAGAAATGGCAGCATTCCCTAAATACATAGCTTAAATGTAGCCTCCATTAAGATCCTTGGGAAGACTATTTTAGTAGTAAAGTCTTCATTCTAACTTGTTTTCAAATATTTCAATATAGTAAAACTACAGCATTGAGAGAAATGGAAAACAAAACCAAAAAAGGACAGTGGACAAAATAGAGATTTCAGAAATAGGTATTACAGGACTCCCAGGTGTTAAAAACTAAAGATGAGTTAAAGGTGGAAGAAGTTACATTTAATGAATTTTGCTATGATATTTAGAAAAATGGAATCATGTTTTTGTCGCAGTTGTGGGTAAGAGATAGATTTAAGACTCTCTATGAAAACAGTATTTTCAGAGATCAGATTGGTTTGTCAGCACAGTAGCCATTCTGCAGAAGTGTGTCAACATCAAAAGGAGGGCAGTGAAGAGAAACACAGAAAATGGACAGATGTTAAATCCGAGTGATGGGAGTTTATTGTACTAATTATGCTTATTTGTGTGTTTGAAATTTTCCATAATAAGATGGTTTTAAAGGAATGTAAGAGAATTGGAAATATGTTTACTAACTATAATTGATAAAAAAAAAAATTTACCCCCCAAATGTCAGTAATTCTAAAAAAAAAAATTATAAAACCTTATATTTGCTAGAATATTCACTTTTGCAGTAGTAACTGTTATCTTCCTGGAAGGAAAACTGCTAAGTCATTTCAGTCGTGTCCGACTCTGTGCGACCCCAGAGACAGCAGCCCACCAGGCTCCCCCGTCCCTGGGATTCTCCAGGCAAGAACACTGGAGTGGGTTGCCATTTCCTTCTCCAATGCATGAAAGTGAAAAGTGAAAGTGAAGTCGCTCAGTCGTGTCCGACCCTCAGCGACCCCATGGACTACAGCCTACCAGGCTCCTCCACCCATGGGATTTTCCAGGCAAGGGTACTGGAGTGGGGTGCCATTGCCTTCTCCAGGAAGGAAAACTAGCAATAGAAAAATATTTGTAAAATTGTTCGTTCACTTTACCTAGTCTTTTTATTTTTTAATTGATTGCCTGTGCTGTGTATTTATTTATTGGTTGGGCTGGGTCATCATTGCTGCATACAAGCTTTCTCTAGTTGCACAAGTCGGGGGCTACAGAAGGTGTGGCTTGTGGACTTAGTTGCTCGTGCGGGATCCTAACTTCCCTGTCTACAGACAGGGATTGAACCCATGTCTCCTTCATTGGCAGGTAAATTCTTAACCAGCTGGACCACTAGGGATGTCCCTGCCTAGTCTCATGGGATACACAGATGTCTAAAACATTAGTGAATGCCTCAATGAAATAGAATTTATTCTTTAAAATGCTGTAAATTTAGGTGTCCCCCCCAAAAAATAAGGCTTCCCTGGTGGCTCATAGGTTAAAGCGTCTGCCTCTAATGCAGGAGACCTGGGTTCCATCCCTGGGTCGGGAAGATCCCCTGGAGAAGGAAGTGGCAACCCACTCCAGTATTCTTGCCTGGAGAATCCCATGGATGGAGGAGCCTGGTGGGCTACAGTTCACGGGGTCGCAAAGAGTCGGACATGACTGAGCGACTTAACTTTCCTAACTTTCCCAAAAAATATTTCGGTAGCCTCTTCAGCCCCTTCTGTAACTACAGTAACAATGAGTACATACGGTATGTCAGGTTCTGTGTCTGTTCACTTAGTCCTCACAACTTGAGGAAGGTAGCGTTTATTACTAGATCTTGTAGATAAGGAAACTGTATCTTTGCAAAGTTAAGTAATTTTCCCAAAATCACATGTTAATAATGAGCATGACCAGTTTTTGAGCCCAGGCATTCTTGCTTCAAACTCCCTGCTTTAAATCATTTCTTCAAACTGTCTCCCAAAACTAAAGCATTTATCAAGTAGTTGATTTCCTGTTTAGGGTCATTTAATTGCTCCTAGATAGCCACTGCTAACATTTACTAACCTCTGTCTTGGTAGATTCCAGATGGTTTTGACCCTAATGCTAATGGGACTAAGCAGTGTAATGGATCTTCTGCTGTATGACTGATGATATTGTAAATAGGCACAGCCTTTTTTGGAAAACATTTTGGCAGCATATTTCAAGAGCCATAAAATGCTCATATTTTTTTGACCTAGTTAATGCCACTTCTGGAAATCCTCTGAAGAAACAGTCCAGTGTGGAAAAAGCCTTGAGCGCTAAAGTTAACACTACAACCGTATTTGTGATAGAGCAACCTAGTTCAGTTCAGTTCAGTCACTCAGTCGTGTCCGACTCTTCGAGACCCCATGAATCGCAGCACCTAAAGCGACCCTAAATGTTCAACAGCAAAAGAATGATTAAACAAGTGATGGTGTATTGCAGCCAGTAAAGATGAAGTGCGATGTAATGACAGACAAAGAAAATACAGCTGTCAGTCTTAAGAGCAGCACACAGAGGAGTAGTGCACTAAAATTATAGCTTTTACAAATATGAAGAAAGTCAGGGACTGGAAAAATGCTGGTGAGGAGTATTTTTCAAAATTTTTGTCATCTTTTTTCTACTTATAAAGTCACATGATTACTTACTGTTTTTGTGCATTACTCTCCTAAGCCTCACTAGATTATCATCTACTTGGTGATTGTTCACAACTGCATGTTGGAAACAGGCAGAGAGCATCAGTGGAGCAGAGAAACTTCGGGAACCTTGCCAGGTGGCTCATTGACTGGTGACAATTACTCTTGTCTCAGCAGACTGAGCTGACCCTCACAAAATGAGCAGTGCGGTTTGGGAAGCAGGAGTAAGGTCTCTGGAGTCGGGAGAACTTGCTGTGTGTCTTTGGCTGTCTTCTCAGCCCCTTCAATTGTGTAAAAAGCTCTATTTCCTGACTCACAAAATTGGAGCTACTGACATCAAAGCCTGGCACTCTTAGTAGAGGCTCTGGGAGTGTCTTGCAGTCGGTTATGGCCCTTATGAAGTGGTCCTGGTCTTTTTTTATCCTTGGATGACAGGAGCAGTTAAATGGCTAACTTCCTTAGCCTGAAATCTGAGCAGCAGCTTTGCCATGTCCATTTTCTGTCTTCTATTGCAGCTTGTTATCCGTGGTTTAAAGATGAAGATCAAAGAGATTTGTCATTCGATGTGGCTGGCTAAATTTTCAGCTTTGTTTTAGTTATATATATTTTTCTGATTACAAAAGTATGGTAAATGCTGGTCAAGCATTGAGAAGATGCAAAAAGCTGAAAGACGATAATTACACTAATCTTTCTACCCAGAAATAATCATTATTAGATACATTCCAATTCTTTTCTTTTTAGGTTTTTCAGAATATCTGGTTTGTTTTTTTATAGGAGAACTCTTATTAGAACCCCTGTTATGTTTGGGGCACAGGTTGCTCTGTGTTCATTTTGAGATAGTTTATCTTTAATTTATACATGATTCCTAGATAAGTGTGAAGACCAAGCTGGCAATAGGAAACAGATGGAGAAAGGGCGGGGGTGGATAGCTCTGCCTTGATTAGTTGGAAAATATATTCTGTAGTTCTGATAGCTCTTAAGGAATGAACTTAAGGTAAAGTATAATTACCCAAATCATGCTTCCTGGACTTTTTTAGTACTTTCTTGCTACTGTTTTTATTGTAAGTAACCCTGTACTATTTTAGGCCATGAGTTGTGAATTATACAATGAAAAATACAATTATCTTATATAAACTTGGAATAAAGAAGCTTGCAAGGGACTTCTCTGGCAGTCCAGTGGATAGGACTCTGCACTTCCACTACAAGGGACCTGGGCTTGATCCCTGGTTGCAGAACTAAAATCTGGAAGCCACACAGCGTGGCCAGAAAAGAAGCTTGCAAAATACCCAAAATTTCTTGGCTCTCGGCCTTATCAGTTTTAGAAACTGCGGTTTTAAAAAGTCATCGGTTCCTGTACTGTCTTCTGGAGAAAAGTAGGAAATGTATCCAGTGGTAGAACCAGCAGAGCAACCAGTACCTGTGAAGACTTAGCCGGAGCTGCGGTGGCCATGTGGGACAGCAGTGGTGTTGCATTACCTGTGTGTGTATGGGTGCTCAGTCACATCCGACTCTCGGCAGCCACATGGACTGTAGCTCACCGGGCTCCTCTGTCCATGGGATTCTCCAGGCAAGAATACCGGAGCAGGTTGCCATTTCCTTCTCCAGGGCATCTTCCTGAACCCAGGGATTGAAACCGTGTCTCCTGCATTGGCAGGTAGATTCTTTACCACTGTGACACCCGGGAAGTCCCACTTTACCCTGATTTTTACTTAAATCAGAAAGAAAAATGTGTCTGTCCAGAGATGAAGAACATTGATCCTTCCATTTTCTGGACTTTGCTGTTCAAGAGAGGCTTCTGTAAGATGACTTAAAACGTGAGAGAAAAGGTCTTTTTTCTCTTCTTTCATTTTTTCCTTCAGAGCAGCAGTCAAATTATAAAAGGTGACACAGAGTCCATCCCATATAAATAATTCTCAGTGTGGTGCATCTGTCATCTCCACTCCATTGAGGAAGACGTGAAGAGTGCTTGCAGTCGGCGTGTTGGTTTGCCCTGTCACCTTGGTGGCTCCTGTCCCTGTGACCTCTGAGGTCTGCTGCCACAAGCAGGAGGCTCCTGAGTGGTTGGGAGTTGGTGTTCGTCACTCCCGCCTGGTATCTGCACATCAGGGAGGTCATTTGTCCTGACAAGGCTGAGCCATTAGGAGCCGTTACCCTAAGGCTTGTTTGTTTACCTTTGCCCAGCGTTTCCTCCTAAAGGAAAGTCATCTGACTTATTTACAGAGGAGAAAACTTAACCTGTAGCACAGTTTGAGATTCCAGCTTGGAATTTAATTTGACTTCACACAGTGGACACAACTGAGCAACTTTGACTCTATTTCACTTTCACACAGTACTTAGGGATGGTGGGATAGGGGGGTTTGAATGTGTCATGTGAGAATGGAGCAGAAAACTACAGCCTGGAAACCATCTATTTGGAATAACCTCGGCCTCTCTGAAACTCTGCTTGCCTAAGATGTAAATTGGCACCCTACAAAGAACTGGATATGATCGGGGTAGAGAATGCTGAATGTGAGGGGAAGTGGTATCCAGAGCTGTGAAAGGGAGGAAACCATATAGAAAGTTAGCTGAATTTACACCCTATTGTAATGAGAGAAGATGGTCAGCTTTATTTAATTCACTATATTTTTGAGACTTCTTCTGTAATTGATTATTGACAAAAGTTTTTTTTTTTCTTTTCAGTATTGCCTGTCAGGGCACCCAACCTTACCATGCAACGTGCTCAAATTCAAATCAACCACCATTATGTTGGACTGTGGATTGGACATGACTTCCACCCTCAACTTCCTTCCTTTGCCACTTGTTCAAAGGTGTGTACTGATGTATCTGAAATAGACTGGGCTTTAGTTGGCTGAAAAATGGTCCCCAGTAGCATCAAGATGGCAGTGCCCTGTGTGTTGTCCAGAGTTTACTTGGTTCCCTTAAAAACGTTCTTAAAATAATATTCTTTGGCTGGGTTGATGGAAAGTGTTGTATTGATTTATTGATTGACGTCTTTATTACAACTTCTTCTGAGCTTCTGTAAAATGTTCCTGCAACTGCTCAGTGCAAGTGAGGTCATGTATATTTCATCTTTCTTGCTAATTCATGTAGGAGCAGATAAATGGTCAACTGATAAGCCCCAGGAATTGAATTTTAGAATCATTTGCAAGGACTTGACATCATAAAGCCTGACATTTGTTTTTGGTAGGTATCTATGTATTAGATATCTATTAGTATCTGATACTGCAGAAGGCAATGGCAACCCAATCAGGTACTCTTGCCTGGAAAATCCCATGGATGGAGGAGCCTGGTAGGCTACAGTCCCTGAGGTCATGAAGAGTCAGACACAACTGACCGACTTCACTTTCAGTTTTCACTTTCATGCATTAGAGAAGGAAGTGGCAACCCACTTCAGTGTTCTTCCCTGGAGAATCCCAGGGACAGAGGAGCCTGGTGGGCTGCCGTCTATGAGGTCGCACAGAGTCGGACACGACTGAAGTGACGTAGCAGCAGCAGTATCTGATACTGATCATCTGTAGATATCACAGAATCACATATGAAGCCAAAGTCCTTGTCTTAAAGCAGACAGATTACCCCAAGCCTACAGGCAGCACTGTTCACTCTTACGAAGACCTTGTCTAAGAGATCAGTTTTCCAACTTGCTGCTGTTTAGAAGCAGCAATTTATAAAAGAAGCGGATCCTTTTAGAAGCAGATGTTCTTGCCTGGAGAATCCCAGGGACGGCGGAGCCTGGTGGGCTGCCGTCTATGGGGTTGCACAGAGTCGGACACGACTGAAGTGCCTTAGCAGCAGCAGCATACTCCCAGTAGCAAAAAGCAAAAAGCATACTCCCAGAAGCCATCTCAAGCAGATTTAAGAACTTAAAAGCTTAACAAGCTAGGTAAACCATCTCATGTGTTCTCATTCACTGCTGAAGAATTCACTGTGTTCAGTGATTATTCATAATGATAACCCTATGAACCTTCTAGAAAAGGTATAATTAAAATGGATTGACTTTTTTCTGAGATAAGGCATACAGCAGTGACTCAGTGGTAGAGAATCCACCTGCCAATGCAGGAAATGCAGGTTTGATCCTTGGATCGGGAAGATCCCCTGGAGTAGGAAATAGCGACCCACTCCAGCGTTCTTGCCTGGGAAATCCCATGGACAGAGGAACCTGGCAGACCACAGTCAATGAGGTTACAAAGAGTCAGACGTGCCTGAGAGACTAAACAACAACAGAGGCATGAGGTAAGGTGGTGGGACAAGATCAAAGAGAATTCCAGATTCCATTTTATGCATAACTGATAGCATTCAGTTATAATCACACCCAGCACTTAGAAGTACATTTACCATCCACTGATATTATCCAAAAGAGAAAAGAAGTGTATTCAGAATTGATTCAGGAACTGTAGGTGTCACATGTATTTCTTGACAACAATGATGAACAAGTTTTTCCTTATTAAAATAGCCTAATATCATTGTCTGTTTCCCTCCAATGATTAAAATGTTCATTCCCTTGATGTTAAAAATCTGCAGTGTCCTGGACCACAGGACACAGACAAGAACGGGACAGCTCTTCTTTCCTCACGGAATTTGTAGTCCATCAGGAGAAAAAGAATTACACTGCTGAAGATTTAGTTATACTTGTGTTACAAAAATAACTGTCTATGTATTTGTGATAAATACTAAAAAAAAGAAAAAGCAGGCTATGCTGAGGGTTCCCAAAAGGGCACCCACATACTCTGTAGGGCCATGGGTCATCTAGGTATTCAAACCTGGGTTGTGTAGATAGTCCTCGCTGCATGTTTTCCCTGTCCTGTTCATTCCTGTCTTTAACCAGTTCTGTGTTCTCAAGTAGATAGAAAATCTGCTTCTACCCTCTCTTCTTGTCATTGTTTTTTTCTCAGAGGGACATTATACTAATGGGACGATTAGCAGCCCATGGCAGTTCCCCACAAAAAGTGTCTTCATTTGCTCAAAATTTTGGCAATCTACTTGGCTGAAATACTAATAGTATCCCCAGTCCCCGCCCCCCCACCTCTTTGTCCTGCTTTGTTGGTCTTCAGAGCACTTCTCGTTGTATCATACAGACATATTTGCTTTACATATCGTTGTCTTCTCTAATGAGAGACAAGTTTTATAAGGGCAGAGATTTTGTTTGCTCTCTGTTGTATCCCCAGTGCCTAAAATAGTTCCTGATATGCAGTAGCTGCTCAGTAAATATTTGTGATAATGAATAAATCACTTTATCTTCTCTGGTTTTCAACCCTTCTCGCCTCTGAGTCATTTCACTTTTATAATCTTTCCTTTATCTTGAATCTTTGCATCTTGACTTATTCCTTCCCATTTAATTATGCTCAATCACTTCTAACTTAAAATTTTTTTTTAAGTTCTCTCAGCTCCACTGTCCCCTTCAGCATTCCTGCTCCTCTCCCATCTGCTTTGCCCACACAACCCACCAGGACATCTCTCAGTAAAATCACAGATGACTTCCATGTCATTAGCTATTATACTCAGTTGTCACCCTCATTCTCCTCGGCCATTAGCATCACTCTCCTCCATGATCATGCCATCCTGGTTTTCTTTACTTCTCTGACTCTTCCTCTCCTGTCTCCTTTCGGGATTCAGTTTCCTCCATCTAGCCATCACACATCAGAATTCTAAAGTACTCGGTGCTTAGCCACAGAGCCTCCACCAAGGGAATTTAATAAATGCTCAAGGCCTCGATAACCATCCAGACAGTCACTTACAAATGTATATTTTTCAGTTAATAATGCTCTTCTGAGTTCCACATTCATAAATCCAAAACACCTACTCGGCTTCTGTCTTTGGATGTACCTTTGAAAGCACTTCAGAACTCAGCATGCCTCAGACTGAAATCGTGATTAGACTTGGTCCAGAAGAGGAGAACCGACCCTCCCAGACCTGGTCCCGCCCGTTGCTGCCCTGTCTTAGGAAAGGGCATCCTGATAGAAAGGCCAGAGAACTGGCAGTTCCCCAGATGCCGCCTTCCTCCCTCCCTGCACCCGGTCTTCCGTTTGTTGTTGCAGCTGTTGTGTAGTCACTGAGTCATGTCTGACTCTCTTGCGACCCCATGAACTCTTTTGGGCAGGCTCCTCTGACCATGGGGTTTCCCAGACAAGAATACTGGAGTGGGGATGCCGTTTTCTCCTCCAGGGGATCTTCCTGACCCAGGGATTGAACCCAAGTCTCCTGCATTGGCAGGTGGGTTCTTTACTACTGAGCCACCAGAGAAGCCAAATCTTTCATTGAGCCTTGTCATTTTTCACCTCCTAGATAGTGCTAGACTCCCGTCACTTCTCATAAGTGGTACTGTGGTGGCCGTCATCCTCTTTTACATGCATTACTGCCGAAGCCTTCTGACCAGTTTCTTCAATTCTGTCCTTGCCCCTGTATGAATCCAGAGTCTTCTTTTTTTGTAATGTTTTATTTTGGAGTTACTTCAGATTATGGAAAAGTTGCAAGAATAGTACACACAATTCCCAATTATTGTTACCAGTTATTGACATTTTATCACATTCACTTTATCACTTCCTCTTAATACATACATATATAGTTTTCTCTGACCCATTTGAAAGATACAGACAGGATGCTTCTTTGCCCCTTAAATACTCAAGTTCCTGTTTTATAAGAGGACATTCTCTACATAACCACAGCACAATAATCAAAATCCAGAAACTTACATTGATATCATCCTAATATCTGAGCTATATTGGGCTTCCCAGGTGTCACTACTTGTAAAAAACCTGCCTGCTAATGCAGCAGACATAAGAAACGCAGTTCACCTCTTACACTGTTGGTGGGAATGCAAACTAGTACAGCCACTGTGGAGAACAGTGTGGAGGTTCCTTAAAAAACTGGAAATAGAACTGCCATACGACCCAGCAATCCCACTGCTGGACATACACACTGAGGAAACCAGAATTGAAAGAGACACGTGTACCCCAATGTTCATCACAGCACTGTTTATAATAGTCAGGACATGGAAGCAACCTAGATGTCCATCAGCAGACGAGAGAATAAGAAAGCTGTGGTACATATACACAATGGAGTATTACTCAGCCATTAAAAAGAATACATTTGAATCAGTTCTAATAAGGTAGATGAAACTGGAGCCTATTACACAGAGCGAAGTAAGTCAGAAAGAAAAACACCACAGTATATTAACGCATATATATGGAATTTAGAAAGATGGTAATGATGACCCTATATGCAAGACAGCAAAAGAGACCTAGATGTAAAGAACAGTCTTTTGGACTCTGTGGGAGAAGGTGAAGGTGGGATGACTTGAGAGAATAACATTGAAACATGTATATTACCATATGTGAAAAAGATCACCAGTCCAGGTTCGATGCATGAGACAGGGTGCTCAGGGCTGGTGCACTGGGATGACCCTGAGGGATGGGATGAGAGGGAGGTAGGAGGGAGGGTCAGGATGGGGAACACATGTCCACCCATGGCTGATTTATGTCAATGTATGGCAAAAACCACCACAATATTGTAATTAGCCTCCAATTAAAATAAATTTTAAAAAATAAAAAATTAGAGGAAAAAAAAAAAAAGAAACGCGGTTCAATCTCTGGGTCAGGAAGATGCCCTGGAGAAGGGCATGGCAACCCACTCCTATTTTCTTGCCTGGGAAATCCAGTGGAGAGAAGAGCCTGGCGGTCTACTGTCCATGGGGTCGCAAAGAGTCGGACATGGCAGAAGCAACTTAACACCTTATTTATATTTCCCAAGCTACACCAGCTCATATTTCTCTGTAATGCCTTTTATAGCAAAAAAGAAAAGTAACTTACTGGTCCAGGGTTCAATCCAGATGACATTGCATTCAGTCATGTCTTCACAGCCCTGTGTCTTTGATGACCTTGCCATTTTTAGGAGTACAGGCCAATTATTTTATGTAACGTCTTTCAGTTTGGGTTTGTCTCGTGATTCTTCACAGTGAGGTTGGGCTTACTGTTTTTGGTAGGATTACCACACAAATGGTGGCACATGTTTTCAGAGGGTACTTGATGTCAGTTTTCTCCAGAATCACCTTTTATTAACAGAAAGACTGATCTAATCTCGTCTCTCATCTGTTTAAGATCTTTCAGTGGATTTTTCATTGCTTTTAGGTTAAGTACCAAGTTCCTCTTGGTACATTTGATACCCTTCTAGTCTCCTGCTCTTTGTATTCCTTCAGTTTCAAAGACTTCTCCCCTACCTGGGAGCAGTCTACACAGATTGTTCCTTCAGCCAAGAAGGCTCTCCACCCTTCCCCCATCCCACCTTTGCCTTAGCCTACCTGCTAAGCAGGAGCTCCTCTCTGAAATAATTTCTGATACCCCTTGCTACATGGGAAGGACAGAGAGATGGCATTTTTGTTGGTTGAGGGGGAGAGTAGTGTATATGGGACTCTCCATGAAATTTCATTTGAATGACCTTTTTTAAGACATCCATACTGAAGGCTGGTGAGAGTGATTGGGCTTTGCAGCTATCTTCTTGCTCTGTTCCCTCCAAACCCTGCCCTTTGATCCCACTACAGATGGTTCAGTGATGAAGAACCTGCCTGCCAGCACAGGAGATGCGGGTTCCATCCCTGGGTTGGGAGGATCCCCTGGAGGAGGAAATGGCAACCCATTTCAGTATTCTTGCCTGGGAAACCCTATGGGCAGAGGAGCCTGGTGGGCTACAGTCCATGGGGTCGCAAAGAGTCAGATACAGTGAAGGACAAATCACCACACATACACACACAAACACACACACACACACACACTTGCCCCTTGACTTCCCAACATCCAGATCTCAGCTCGATCAGCAGGG
The DNA here is from genome assembly GCF_055505025.1 of Bos grunniens. Taxonomy (NCBI): domain Eukaryota; kingdom Metazoa; phylum Chordata; class Mammalia; order Artiodactyla; family Bovidae; genus Bos; species Bos grunniens. The sequence continues at coordinate 8,353,711 of NC_141172.1, forward strand.
ACTCAAGGGGTCCCGATGCTGCCTAGATCACTCTCGTGTTAGGAGACTTCGTGGTGCTTTGTGTGACGCTGCCTCATCATTAGTAACAGCTTGCTCTCTGTGTGTGTGACTACTTGATCAGTTTCCCCTACCCTGTCAGGATGACAGGCACATTTTGCTCGTGGTCAGTATCACCAGCCTCTGAGTGCCTGACACATAAATCAAGACTCATGAATGAACAAGTGAAGATGAATACCTCTTTCCCGCTTCAACACTTCACTAAATGATGAGGCCGTTCCCTATCCCTCTTTCTGTCTTCACCTCGTGCTCCTGTTCCGTGTTCCTGCTCTCTCACACCTCTGCGCACTGTCACAATTGCCCTTCCTGTATGAACCATAGTACCTGTGCGCTCCCTGTCGGAGCGTTTATTTTAATCCATTGTAATTGCTGTTTACCGTCTCCCTGTACTGCAGTGCAAGCTCCTCAAACTCAAGGGTTATTTATTGCCATATCCCTCTACTTTGCCTATTTTAATCAAGAGTAAGCTTTTATATATTTTGAATGAATGAATGTAGTCATGCCTCTCGCACTATTTCCTGATTATAAAAGTAATGCATTTCAAAGCCGGAAAATGGGAAAATGAAACATATAAAGAGAAAATGAATTGGATACCATGTTCATTCTACCTTTCACTATTTTTCTAGACAATAGGTTATTTTCAAATACCTTAGGTTGTTTATTTAGTTACTTATACTTTACCTGTTTTTAAAACTAGTAAAAAATTTTTTGTATACATATTTTTTTGACTAACATTTTTTATTGGCGCCCTTTTTTCCCATAGAAATTATTGTTAAATAGTGGGTACAAAGATGTGTTCATCTGTAGTCAGAATTTTTCTAATATCATTACCTCCCATATTTCTTTAATGTAGATTTTTGTGAAGAGACTTGTTTCCTTGTTCAAAAAATTTACATGGCGAAATTTTGTAATCATTAAGAACAAAGTAGTACATTTCTTCCTCTTGGGTAGCTTAACATTTACTAGCTCTTCATAGTTTAGTCATTAACCTAATTGGACCTAGAAACAAAGCCTTTGCATCTCTATAGTCAGCGTCCGTTTGCCGCCGGGGCTACGTTTCTGTGCCCCTTTATCTTTGGCACTATTGTTACAACGTGGTCAGGCTCTTTGAGCCTTCAGTCCCATCTACAGGCAATTTCTCAAATCCAAAATAACTCCAGATATTTCATAGAACTCTTTGATGTTATAAACAATGTTTAGCCAACAATAATACCTGAAATTTTTACTTTTAAAAAAATTGTTTTTTAATAAGCAGCAAATGGATTTTCCTGGTGGCTCACACGGTAAAAAAAATCTGCCTGAAGTGCAGGAGACACAGGTTTGATCCTTGGGTGAGGAAGATCCCCTGGAGAAGGAAATGGCAACCCACTCCAATATTCTTGCCTGGGAAATCCCATGGACAGAGGAGCCTGACGGGCTACGGTCCTTGGGATCTCAAAGAGTCGGATGCGACTGAGCACAGCAGCATACCATTTCTAATCACTTGTTGAGGACAAAACTAATTGAATCAATCATCTGTAATTTGAAGGCTGAGTTGTGTGTGTCCAGTAGGGAACAAACAGGATACAAGTCCTCTGATCCAGTTCTCTTTGTAAAGGGAAGTGGACATTTATAACCTTCCTGTAAAGAGTCCACGTGCATGAAATGAGAATAGTATTGAGACTGGCCTATCATTACACTTTTATTAGAATGCTTGGTTTTTTAATCTGATCTGGTAGTAAATATTTTTTTTAAAAAGTCTCTAAGTGAAGGTACACATGTGACTATGAAATGAAATGGAAATTCAACATCTAATGGTAATAGAGTATTTTTCTGAGAAAACTCCAAGCATTTTTTTTAAGTTTTTCAGATATAATTTATGCCAGCCAAATTTGATTCTCCTAGTAGTTATTTTCATTCTCAAGAATGAAATTCAGAATTCTCACTTTTTGACTAATAAAGGCAAAATGTCAACAGAGAATCTAGGCAAAGGGTATGTGGGACTTCATTGTATTTATATTCTTAACAGCTTTTCTGTGAACTAGGAATTATGTCAAATTCTTACCTTTTTTGCTAAAATCAGATGCATATATATATATATATATATATATATAATCAGGTTTTTAATCTTTCCTGGAAGATTGACAAATATTTCACATTATTTGTTTCAATTTGACTTTCATACCTAGCACCTAATTACAAAGTCAGAATTTGATGATAATCAGTTTAGCAAGAGGATAAAGTACTATACATTCATTTGGTTTGGGGTTATAGGGTCTTTTAGTCCCACACCCATACTTTGCCCTTTATTTTTTAATTTAATTTTGTGTTGAAGTGCTGAAATCCTTTTGCAATCTACCTTGTGCTTCTGATGTGTTTTCTTCACATATCACCTTGGTCATTAAGTTTTTCTTTTTACCAACATTTTTTTTTTCTCCCAAAGTGTTTGCGTTTTCAGCCTCCAGTGTAATTCTTCTGGTCAGCTCGTAGCACTCAGTTAAATTCTGAGCTTGCCAAAGTGAATGATTTCTGGTTCAGATTTCTTTGATATAACATATATGTGAAATTAACCTCACCTTCTAGAAGTTGCTCACTGAGATACGGTGTTGTTTTATAACACTGAGAAAAGCTAGCTTCATTTGCCAGAATTGGAAACTCAAGGTACAGGTAACAAGTGACTAATTCATTTAAGCAATGAATCCAGAGGTGACTTTGAGCCGAATTCTGATTTTCATTTGTGGTAAATTCTGGTTGGTAGGCAGCTAAGTGTTCTTGACAGACACCTGACCTCTCTGAGCCTATTTTGTCCTCCGCAATATGAGGGTCCCATTCGGCCTTCCCCTCAGGCCTGTTGTCAAACGCAAGCAAGGAGAAGTCAGGGCCAGTGACTGCAAAACTATACAATGCTGTCGTGCCTCATCTTTCTTTTTTCTCTTCATTATTCTGCATAGCATTCTTTTAATTTTCCCAATTGAGGGCAGAACTCTTTCACTTTTTAATGTTCCATTGCCACATAATTCTTAAGCTTGATACCACTTGGTTACTTTTCATCTTTCTGATTGTTATTTTGGGTGAGCCTTGCTGCCACTCCTTTCAACTGTTTTTCATTTTGTGGAGCCGGTACAGTCACCATGAAATCACTGAGGATTATAATCTATTTAGGATAATTTAATCTTTTGTTTTGCAGTCCCAGACTGTCCAATCTTCCTGGCTGGTCCCTAAAGGATGGAAACGCTTTCTTGGACAAGGTAATGATAAGCTGAAGTGTATCTGCACCCACTGGGAAGCCATCTTGTCGTTCTGCAGTCACCCGACAGTAATGTGACTACTGGGTTCATTTCTTCCCCTTGGTCTTCTCCCTAAAAACTCCTGTGACCCATGTAGAGTCTTCAGTACTTGGTAATTACTGTTTTTAAGAGCTTTTTAAGGAGTCTTGGTGTTCAGACACAGATCCAGTTTTCTCATGTGTAAAATCTAGGGACTTCAGCTGGAAATACATTTTATCACCCCAAAAAGAAAGCTATTATTTCTAGAATTGTGATGAGTGTTTCATTGGCATTGCTTGTTTAGAGAATTCCGTCCAGCTCATTTCGTTTTGAGGCTATACTGACTCTTCCTGTAAGGAGTGAACTTTTTTTAAAAATAACTTTAAAGCCCACCAAACACTGTTGAGTTTTAAACGGCTCTCCTAGGGGCCAGGTCACATAGGGCATTGTCAAAACTTTGAATCTTCTTTAGGTAACGAAGGGCCACAGAGGTTGCTGCAGGCAGCGTCATCCTCTGCTCAGACCACTTTGACTGCAGAGTGGAGAATAGACTGAGGAGCCAAGTGTTTCACTTCTAGGCCATGTGCTCTGGGGCCGTGAGAGGGAATCACGTGTTCAAGTAAACGTGAACAAAGGGCCTTCCAGTCTATGATCGTAGCCTGGCATGGATACTCTTATAATTTGTGAAAAAAGAACATGGTTCTTTTAACACGAATCACTTTCACTTTTCACTTTCATGCATTGGAGAAGGAAATGGCAACCCACTCCAGTGTTCTTGCCTGGAGAATCCCAGGGACAGAGGAGCCTGGTAGGAGGCTGTCTATGGGGTCACACAGAGTCAGACACAACTGAAGCGACTTAGCAGCAGCATCAGCAGGAATTTGGAGTTCTCTTAATGACTTTAATTGCTAACTAGGCCTAAACTGAATGACTCAAATTACTTTTTATTTTTTTCAAGGCTGTTAAATTTTTGCCATTAGATTGTCTTCATGGTATGTCCTTCCTCAGATCAATTTTAGGCATTTAAGTTCCATGTGAGAGACCAGAGATACAAAACAAAAGTTAAAACTTATCTAGCCAAATTTTCTTCTGAAAAAAATGAGAGATAAAGGAAGATTAGACACTGTAAAGCTTATCCATGCCATTCTTAGACCTCCATGTCATTGTTCCTCTCCCCAGTTTCATAATTAAAAGACTGAATATGAGGATCCTTAAAATGATTCATCTGAGTAAGGCATTTCCTTCTCCTAATAGATATTGTTAAATAAAGAGGAGCTCTTTTTACAGAATTAATTCCTGTACCTGCCCCCTCACCCCGGCTTCAAGTGCAAGCCAGATGCATGACTTGAAATCAGATTTCCCTCATAGCCTAACTATAAAATTAGGTGACATTCAAGAACCTGTACACCTGATGAAATTTCAGCCTGTGTCTCTTGCTGGCTGTAAATCATTGTTCCCAGAGAAAGGCTCAGAAGCATCCCATTACCCATGCATTGTGAGCAAGATGACTCGCATGTGTCTGTGGGAGCATTTCATTAGGAGGGAGTGGCGAATAAAATACAGTGACATTGTAAGTGCTCAGAATGGCAAATACGCTGCTCCAGGCCAGGAAAGATGAGCACCTCAGAGGAGGATCTGTCAGGCGAGGTAGACAGACCCCGCACCCTGGTACATGGCAGGGCATGGGGAGTGTGGGGAAGAAGATTACACAACCGATGAAAGGCTGGGCAGTGCTTTGCAGTTTCCCATGATCTGTCTTTAATCGTTTTTAATCTCATCCCAAGGGAATTGGGGGTCTTCCTCCATTAACCGCAATTGCTCATTTGTTTTTCACTGGCAGGTATATTGTAATTACAAATGGTTTCAGTCTCTTTCTGCCTCTGCATTTCACTGGTTAAATGGTAGTCATATAAGGAGAAGAACCGGAATTTACAATGGAAGGCAAGAGTAGAAAATGTTCTCTAAGCTTCTGATAGGAGACTTGTAAAATTCAAAAGGAATTTTACAGCTGCTGGCATTTGTATGGCTTTGCCTGACAGTTTTTTCCTGAAGCTCCCCTAGATGCAGAAATTGCTGTATAAATATCCCAGGTCCCTTGCCTCTGGGTAGAATCACTCCTGGGTGTACGTTTGATACCGTTTCTCAGAGTCTCCCCTTTGCCCACGGTGGAATGTGGCTGTGTGACACATCTATTATCGGCCAGCTTCTTTGCCCTTTATCACTTGCCCTTCCTCCTGCTGTTTTTTTTTTTTTATCACTTGCCCTTCCTCCTGCTATTTTTTTTTTTTTTTTAGCACCTCTCTTATAAGCTTTCACACACCCTTTTCTCAGGGTCTGTTTGTGAAAGAATTTGAAGGAAGATAGGCCTATTAAATACTGTAGGTCATGGGCAGTGTGGGGAGTTGCAGTGTATAAATACAGCGTTTTCTTTTGAATGGTGGTGGGGGTGTGATTTAATCCCTATCCTGTATTCTTCATCTCCTTCCTTATTTGCCCCTCAAACCTTGGTAGGAGGAGAAAGGGGTTCCAGTTCATTTATCTGCACTCTGGACTCCCAGTCTAATTGCAGAACAGAATCACGAGACACGCTTGTCATGGATATAGGTTCCATGTCTGATCCCTTAGATCTTAGGTAAAACCCAGGAGTCTGCTTCCATCACTGTCTGTTCCAGATCATTCTGATATTGCTGGTGTAGTTCATATAACTATTATTTGGAAAGCTCTGGGTCGGAGTTGTGGAAGCAGCCTGTCTCCACACATGGCTTCCTTAAAGAAGCATCAAGAAATGTGCATGCACGCCCTGATTTTTTTAATACTGAGTAAAATGTTCAGCTGCCCTGAGCTTAAACAAGAACCAGTTGACCTAATAACCTTCTCCCACTTTCCTCCAACTCCAGCCTTCTGCAACACTTCAAAGAGAGTCTGGTTTGGGGATGGAATTTCTTTGGCACTGTGTTTATTGACCCATCTCGTCCTAGAATTTTTTTTCTTTCATGTCTTTTAGGAGCTAAAGGAGTGCTCAGGTCATGTATTTGTGGATTCTGTACCCGAATTCTGCCTACCAGAGGTAAGAGTGAAGTGAATCTTATTGTAGGAAGAAAGCATTTCTGATCATGTCTCAAAGTGAAGACAAGAAATAATTTTAAGGGGCTGAACTTCTTATTTTGAAATCAAAATGAATCTTATCCTAGGCACTTTATTATACGACTAAAATTCGATCATTTAGGAGCTTTTTGTATTGTCCATAAATCACTGAAGTCATTCTCTTCCTAGCTCTTTTTATAATCCCCAGTGACATTCACACTGGGGCATAGTGTTGAGCAGGGTAAAGAATAACCTAAGTCTTTCAGTTTTGTAATTACAGTCATCCCGTAGTATCTGAGGGGATGGGTTCTAGGAGCCCCCATGAGTACCAAAATCCACAGATGCTCAAGCGCGCGACATGATGGAGTACGATGAATAGAGTACACCCTCCGAATCTACAGGTTTCACATCCAGGATTGCAGTGGGCCCATTGGATAATGCCTCTGTCTTAGGTTAGCCAGACTTTTTCTAGTCTTGGGTAATTGGGAATTGCTGTTATTCCACTAGTACAGTAAACTGGAAAACTTCTTGCTGACTTAATAACACATGAAATTTTGCTTGAAATTCAGATTCTGAACTGAGTTACGGATATCTGTTGCTTACATATTATCATCACAATGAGACTTGTTATAAGTGTCTGAGTCCAGTTCCATTGTTTTAAAGGAAACAAAGATCAGTTTGCATTAGTCTTAAAGGAAACATCTCAACTGACAGGGCTAATCCCCAGAGTGGCCTGGGTGGAGTTCTCAGCACAAAGGAGAACTGTGGGGATGCCAGTAGCCTGTCCAGGTTCCTGGGCAAATAACTGAGAAGCCACATTCTGCCCTTTCCATGTGCCCTGGGGGTGTCGGTGCCTGTCAAACAGACTTTCACAGTTCAGCGCCAGAGAGAAAAGAAATTGGGTGTGCTGTGTCTCTTAGTTTTGTCCTTTCTTCCTATCTCTCTTTCCATTTCTACAACTTCTGTTGATACCCTTTAGATAAACTTTCTCTCTCTCTCTCTTTGAACTATATGAGGTGACCTTTTAGAGCAAAAGAGAGCGAAGAACAGCAGAGAAGGACGTGGTCATTGAAGTTGGCAGATAAGGGAGAGTTTGTGGTGAAGTAATAGGAGCAAGGGTGAAGGAGACAGCAAAATGCTGAGCTCTCCCTAACTGCTGATAAAACGTTGTCGTCTTCATTTGTCATTGAGGAGCTGGTGGGCCAGTCCCCCATCTGTTCAAAGGTTCCTATTTCCAGGTGCTTTTATTTTTCAGTTTACTGCCTGTGGCATTGACCACTGCAACCTTCAGCTTGTGACCAACAGCAGAGGATCCCTGGCTTGGGGTTCTGGGGTGTTTCTGACTTGCTCCATAGACTCCTACTAAAGTTTTAATTTAGACAGTCACCATTCCACAGTTCACTTTTGCCAAGCTAAAAGCAGCAGCATTATATGTTGGATTCTAGAGCCATAGGTTTTTTTTTAACAACTTGCATCAGAATTTGTAGTTTATGACATGTTAGGGAAAGTTGCTTAGTCGTGTCCGACTCTTTGCGACCCTATGGACTATACAGTCCATGGAATTCTCTGGGCCAGAATACTGGAGTGGGTAGCCTTTCCCTTCTCAGGAGATCTTCCCAACCCAGGGACTGAACCCAGGTCTCCCGCATTGCAGGTGGATTCTTTACCAGCTGAGCCATTAGGGAAGCCCAAGAATACTAGAGTAGGTGGCCTATCCCTTCTCTAGCGAATCTTCCCAACCCAGGAATCTAACTAGGGTCTCCTGCATTGCAGGCAGATTCTTTACCATCTGAGCTACCAGGGTAGCCCATGACATATTAGTAGTACTTACTGTTTTAAGGGAAACCAGGGCATTGTACGATCAGAAGAAAATAGGAGAGTATTGGAATCAGAAGAGAGGGACTTACACACAGTCCAGCCTTGGCTGACTTGTGGCTGAGCCATACAGAACTAAAATTCTAGTCTTCATGGAATTTACAATCTAGTGCAGCTACTTTAAACATCTTTGTATTCCCCCAAAGTCTGTACCACAGACTGTGCCTAAAGTCTAGGATAGTACAGTAAGCAGCCAATAAATTATAATTGTTTTGATCCAGTTCATGGTCTGTAGAATCCAAGTGTCTGTATTGGGCTTCCCAGGTCGCGCAGTGGTAAAGAATCTGCCTGCCAGTACAAGAGATGCAAGAGACGGGCGTTCGATCCCTGGGTCAGGAAGATCCCCTGGAGGAAGAAATGGCAACCCACTCCAGTATTCTTGCCTGGGAAATCCCATGGACAGAGGAGCCCGGCTGGCAATAGTCCATGGGGTCGCAAAAAGTCAGACACATCTGAGCACACACGTGCACACACACACACAGAACCAAAGTGTCTATATAGAAGTTTAAAAATAATCTTTATGGGCTATCATTGAGTGAAAGTAAATACACACACATAGTTTGGATGTTAAATTTATTTCTCAGAAAATTGTTTATGTAGACAGTCTTTGATATATATACAGGCAATACGTGTGTGTGTGTGTGTGTGTGTGTGTGTGTGTATACACACATTTGTCCCCCAGCTGTCTTCACCAGATTTCTTATCATTCTAGACTCTGTGGACTGATTCTTACATCCTTAAAGAGAAATTTCAAATATCCCTACCCAGTTTCTATAGAGGTAGAAGGAAGGGAGGGGAGTTTTTGGCCTTTACTGTTGCTTCAACTCTCCTTCCCTTGTTTTCTTCTGTACCTGTCACTCTGCTACTCTGTCTTAACCTTCTCATTTGTTTAAAAAGCGTTCTGGAGAGGAGGTGAGAAATAGGACCAGTAGACCTTCCTTCATTAATGTGAAGACATAGTCTTGGAAGTGCAGTACGCAACACAGAGTTAAGTTGTGGTCCTTAGACATTTTATTCACACAGATTGCCATTGCCTTGGCAGTGAGTAGCTTTTGACTCTAATCTCCTTTCTGTCCTAAGGAGCTGAAGCTGATTATGCCTTGGTGGCTTTATTAAATCAATTTACTTTACACATAAAGTCATTCAACCAGAAAATACCCACAGCCAAAATGGTGCACTATCTCTGTCGTTTGCAAAGATGGTGCAGACATCTTTGTTACTTCTACTCTGTGGGGTACACAGTGGCTCTGTGCCCCAGTCTCCTAACAAAAACTCTTTCTTGAGTTACCCCATGCTATCTGTACCGCCTCATGCAGTTTCTGTGGGATAAGTTCCGTGAGGGAGAGCTCAGAGACTGAGGAGATGTCTCTGAACCAGAGCTGCTAGCTTCTCACAATGGCGCCTCCACAGAGGGCGCTGCTTCTCGTGATGTATTCCTCCAACAACAACCCACCAAGGCCTGTTCTGTCCTGGCTGCCACAGCTTGAAGGGGACAGAGATGAGTCCCACGGGATTATTGATCTCAGATGTTCCAGTTTGGGGAGACAAGGGGGTACTTTGAGGTGCCCACCATAGTAAAGAGTAGTAACTGCTTTAAGAGGGATATTCACAAAGTGCCTTGGCAGTTCTTAGGAAGAAGTGCTTTCTTTCATCTGGGCAAATCAGGAAGGCTTAGCGGGAGAAGAGAATTGAGCCTTAAAAAGCAGGTAGGGGAACTTCCCTGGTGGTCCAGGGCTGAGAATCTGCATTCCTAATGGCTGGTCCCTGGTTCAATCCCTGGTGAAGGGACTAGATCTTGTGTGCTGCAACTAAGACCCAGCACAACCAAATGAATAAGTAAATATTAAAAAAAAAAAAAACACAGAAGCAATTGCCCCCAAAAAAATACTTCATAATTTTTTTTAAAGGCAGGTAGGGCTTAAATTTATGTAAAAATCGTTCCCTTCTACTAAAAGTTTTCATAAAATTTACTCAACATGAGTAGCATTATTCCTCACCTGCCAACCTGTCTTTTTCCCTGTTCGTACGACATTAATAGTGGAGTAAAGGGTAGACTGAGGGTTGTGATTAGGGTAGAATACAAGAGTGTAACCTCCTTTTATGACTCTGCCACTACATTTGTCGGGGGGGGTGGTTCTCTATTCAGCACTAGTGGTCAAAAGTTACCTCGAAAAAAATAAAGTTGTCTGCCACAGTGGACTTCTGAAGATCTGCTTCCTGTGTGGTACTCCCTCACAGCTGCTTCCTGTCACCTGGCTCCACCTGGCAGGCAGCAGTGGCCAGTGTCCCGTTGTCATTTATCCTCATACGTCTGCCTCTCAGAACTCTGTTTTAGTAAAATCAGCAGCCGTCCTGTCCTGCTGCTCCACGTCAGCACTAGGGAATATCCCCGTATGAGAGACCGGAAACATTACAGGGACTGCATCATTATTCTGTAGCACCACAGCCGCTCCTCTGCCTTCTGACAGTGTCATTTTTCAGCCCCATCATGCTGATCTGTGTGCCGCGCACAGATACGTATCACTCCCTCCCCTTTTTTTCCAGACCGAGCTAATAGATCTGTCTACAGTGGATGTGATCCTCATCTCTAACTATCACTGCATGATGGCCCTGCCCTACATCACCGAGCACACCGGGTTCACGGGCACAGTCTACGCCACGGAGCCCACCGTTCAGATCGGCAGGTGAGGGCATTTCTGCTTGAGCTGTGAGTGAGTGGCTGGAGAGCTCCTCCCTTCCACAGTGACTCTCTAATAGAGTGTTGTGCCCAGGGGCACCGTTGTTTCCCCCTGAGCAGCTGACCCAGAGAAACAGAATGAATAGACAACTCTGCTGATAAAACAAATGTTCGTTGGAGTTGCCTAGAGATGGATGCTGCAAATAGTGGTCATTTAGTCTTAGAAAAACAGAAAGAGAGGGACAACTCTTCTATGCAGACGACACTAATTAGGGGAGGTATCATTCAGTAGGTGCCACCGAGATGCAATACAGAGGGCTTTGGGGGAGAAAGGAACACAGCACATTTAAGAAAAAAAGAAAATTTACTACTTTGCTTTCAAAATCCGCCCGCTCCCCTCCCCTGCCCCCCGCCTTTTAGTGCAGACTATAAACAGAGATGGCTTGCAGGATTTCCCTGGTGGTCCTGTGGTTAAGACTCCACACTTAATATTGCAGAGGGTGTGGGTTCAATCCCTGATCCGGTAACTGAGATCCCACATGCCAATAAAAGGAAAAAAGAGAGAAAGAGATGGCTGGTAGAAAACAGGATAAGAATTTAGATGAAGTTGTCTGTACTGTTGACTGAGTGAAACTCAAGACCCAATGAAATGAAAACCTCACAGTCTTTCTTTGACTCTGAGAATGCTGTGAGCCAGATGCCAGCCCCTCCCAAGTCTCTGTGGGACAGAAGATTGTTTCAAGTAACCATAGCATCATTTAGTGAGAAAATAAAAATTATGTGAAGAAAATTACCCCAGAACAGAAAGAATGGTGTTGAAGCAAACAGCCCAGTATGGTATGAGGTAAAACTATCAAGACCCAAACTACAGGATCCACATGCAATATAGACTCTTCGTTCTAGGTTCCAGAGTCTGGCTGAAGTCCAGCAAGATGGAATTACCAGGAGTGAAGCAAAATCTGTCTGTGTTTTTTGTGTCCAATTTATTACCCTCAGTGTGTACAGAAAAACTGTAAAAGATCTGAGGGAAAGACATAATAGAGAAGTAAAGGTGATGGATCAGTTTCAGGGAGAGGAGAAACTGAAAGCATTAGATTGTGTGAGAAAGCTAAGTCCTGAGGATGGACATAGCAGAATGTTCTCCTGAAAGCGACAGCCACAACAGCCATGAGCCTGAATCCCAGACCTTCGAATGCCAGAACAGGTGCTGCTCCCTTGAGATGAAAGACAGTGATGGTATTAGGAATAAGTAAATAAATGGAAGCAAAATGAAGTTTTCCAGCATTCAAAATGCTAATAAATTTATGGCTTGCCACGCCTGTATGTTTATTGGGAGAGGATTTAAGTCGATACGGAACATCTGTACTGTATTACATAGGGGAATCAAGATGTAAAAGTCTGTTTCTAGCTTTCTGGAAATCCTGTAGCTATGCAGGGGCCTCTCAGCGCTCTGTTCCGTGGCTTCCTCAGAGCATGAGATCTTTGACCAGCTGAGTGAGGCATCTCTCAGGTTCCCTCAGGTGGGAGTCTGTGGAAATCCAGCTTGCAGTCGCAGAGCCTGTCCTTTGGCAGGTCCTTGAGTTAGAGCTTTAGGATTAGTGTTCTTGCATGTGGAATTTTGTTCATTCCTAAAACATAATGTGAAGAAAATTTGTTTTCCCTGTTTAAAAATGTCCATTTAATGTCGTCATTAAGAAACGATCCTACCTCTGCTACCACCAAAATCAGATACTTCATGCTCATTTAGCTTTTTCTCCTGCTGTGTTTTTAATTACTTCAATAAAGGCAGAGATCTTAAGAGTGAGAGTAAAACTGTAGGTTTAAATATTTCAGCCTTTCAAGATAAGCGACACTCCAGGCTTATTTTAAAGGTGAATTAAATCATTTACATTCCGATTTTTTAACATGGACGTTCAAGACAGAGTCTAAGTTTTTGTTCAGCTTTATATAAAATGGTGCCCACATTTCTATGAAACAGGAAGAAAGATGATTGGGGAGGGGCAGGCAAACAAGCCCTTTTCTCTTGACTGTGTTAGAGTGCCGTGTTTTTCTGACGCTCTTTTTGGGTGTTCATAGCTTTCCTTGTTTCCACTCAGGCTTCTCATGGAAGAGTTGGTGAACTTCATTGAACGAGTGCCCAAGGCCCAGTCTGCCTCCCTGTGGAAGAACAAGGATATTCAGCGGTGAGCAGTGGGCGGTCACTCCCCTTGACAGCTGTGGGGGGCAGGGGAAGGGCTTAGCAAAGCTGTCTGAAGTGTTTTCTTGTTTTCTGCTTAGCTTATACTATTAGAACCGAGATTCTCTTTCCCCTGTGTTTGATTCAACCACCATATTTTGAGAGGCAGCCATGCCATATGCAAGGTAGTATGCTAGGTTTGGGTGTTTTGTAAACAGTTGGCTGTCTCTTTGAGGTGCAGAGGGGTTAATGGGAAGTCAGACAATGAAACATGTACATTACAGTCTTGGGTGGCATGGATTGTAACAGATGCTTGGTCACAAGGCTATAGGTGCTCCGAAAATGAAGGTGTTTCTTTGCTTAGGGAACTGAGGAGGGACATTCCTTAGGAGATGACAATTAAGGTTAGTCTCAGAGAAAGAAAAGGACGTCTCCTGATAGAAAAGGTCATAAAGTGGGGTCCAGGCAAAGCATCGTAGGATACAGCAGTCTCCAGCCTTTTTGGCACCAGGGACCCATTTTGTAGAAGACAGGTGTTCCATGGACTGGGGCGGGGGATGGTTTGGGGATGGTCCAAGTGCATCGCATTTATTGTGCACTTTATTTCCGTTATTATTACATCAACTCCACCTCGGATCATTAGGCATTAGATCCCAGAGGTTGGGGCCCTTGATATAGTATATTCAGGGAACAATGAGAAGTCCAGGGTGGATTAGAATTGGTTGAGTACAGAGGGGGAAGGGTGAAATGTCCCTAGACAGGGACACTGGAGCAAGCTAATGAAGAGTCTACCATGTGAAGACTGATTTTTCTGTAATCGGGCGTGGGAAGTTCATCAGGGGAGGTTGACGAGGCAGAGACATGATCGCATATCTACTGAGAGGAAGCAACCCTGGAAGCAGCATGGAGGATGGATGGGATACAGAGACAGGAGCAGGAAGCCCAGTGGCAGAAACCCAGGCAAGAGAACAGAAGCCTGAACTAAGAAGGCTGTAGCGGAAGAATGAAGAGGTGAAGGGAGTGGAAATGCAGTCGAGAAGGCAGAGAGGCAGCTTGGTTCTTCTCCTGCGCTCATGTTTGATAGATAGTAGAGGACACCAGTCAGTCTTAACACATTGCAGCTGGTCACCCCTGCCAGTTGCTGCCCTTAGCCCCCAGCACCTCAGCCCCAGCCCTCCAGGCCTGGCGTCCAGAGTCAGAACTCGTCTGTAATTTCTTAGGTGTGTTCCTTATACTCCTACCCATTCTACTCTCTTCCAGCTACCTCGTCATTGAGTTCTTTCCCTCTAGGTCCATGATTTGTGAGCCATCTGTTACCTAAACTTTAGAATGTCTTGGGTTTTGTGACATTCTTTCTACAAGGATACATGAATATGATTAGGCTTCCCTGGTGGCTCAGACCATAAAGAGTCTGCCTGCCATGCATAAGACCCAGGTTCCATCCCTGGGTCAGGAAGATCCCCTAGAGGAGGAAGTGACAACTCACTCTAGTATTCTTGCTTGGGAAATCCCATGGACAGAGGAACCTGGCAGGCTACAGTCCATGGGATTGTACAGAGTCAGACACAGCTGGTCAACTAATACACACTATGAACATGTAGCTAGGAGAATATGCTTTGTTTGGTTTTTGCTTATATATTTTTTTTAACGTGGACCATATTCAAAGTCTTTATTGAATTTGTTACAATATTGCTTCTGTTTTACATTTTGGTTTTCGGCTCATGCAGCATGTGGGACCTTAGCTTCCCAACCAGCGATCAAACTTGCACCCCCTGCATAGGAAGGGGGGTCTTAGCCACTGGACCACCAGGGAAGTCCCTGCTTTGTTTTTATACTGTGACTGTCTCAGAGATGAGAATATGAGTCTCCTCGATGCATTCCTTTATCACATGTGTTATTCATCTTGTTTAACTTAAGTAGCACTTGTTACGTGCCTGACCCTCTTCTCAGTGTTTTCTTTACTTCACTTAGTTCTTCAACATGATCGTTTTGCAGAAGAGAAAACAGGCACAGTGAGGTTAAGTAACTTGTTCAGCTCAACCAATTAGAGGATGGTAGGATTTGGATTCAAACCCAGGCAGCTGGGCTTGTCTGGATCCCAGCACCGCGCCGCTAACCACTGTGCTGGGCGGCCCCTCAGCCATTACAGGCCTCTCCTGCAGAGCATGTGAGCCCCTCATGTGATGGAAGAATGCATAAGAGTGCACATCTTCTGTGTTTTATGGGTCTTCTTTGTGTCTCTGTTTCCTTCACTGGGGACATGGTATCTGTCTGACTTGTCATTAGGAAACACTTGGGAGACGCGTGCATTTCTGAGTTTTCTCAGTGCTCGTGGCTGCCTTCCTTGATCTGCCAGCTTAGCACGGGTCCCCTCCCGTCCCGAGTGCCTTCTTACTCTCAGCCTCCTTCCTCCTGCCCATCACATACCTCCTCTCCTTTTTTCCCCTCTCCTGTCTGCCCACTGGCCCACACTTGTCCCAGTTCCTCGCTTCACCCCCCTCCTTAGAAACCTGAGGAGTTTGTTTTCACTTGCTGTGGAACACGGACACCTTGGCTCCCCTCACTTCCTCCTTTTAAATTTACACCCTTAAATATTCTGCCATGAAGAATTTTGGCACACCAGTAATGATGTTCAAAGGTCACTGTTTCCTGATTCCCAAACCCTGGACCAAGCCTTGAGACGTCCAAGTCCTTATTTTGCCTTTTTTGTTTGTGACCTTGGACAGAATCCTTGGCAGTGGTCTTTGCTTCCCATTCTTTGTAAAATACAAGATAACTGGCTCACCGATAAAAATGCCATTGTATTTTAGGGGAAAAGGTGAATTGAACTGGAAGGAGCAGAGGGCTAGGGAGGGGGCCTGAAAGTAATTTCCTAAGGTGCTTTAGGATATCTCTGTTTTTTTAAAAAGGTGCTGCTGCTGCTGCTAAGTCACATCAGTCGTGTCCGACTCTGTGCGACCCCATAGACGGCAGCCCACCAGGCTGCGCCGTCCCTGGGATTCTCCAGGCAAGAACACTGGAGTGGGTTGCCATTGCCTTCTCTGAGAAAGGTGCTAGTTGAAATAAAACCTTGAATCGGTTATCTCGCCACCTGGTGGGCAAAAACCAGAAACTGTTGAGAGGTAGCTTGTTGAGAAGAAAGGATAACTTGGACCAATCGGAGACTGTATTTCATTACTTCGTGTATCCTGAGCATATTTCTGATCCCCATCAAGCATTTTGTTTTGGTTTCTGAGTGTGAGATGAGCCATAGTTACTGATAGTGAAAGAGAAGAGTCTGATTATTGGAAAGATTAAACCAAGGTGACGGACAATTAAGCAAGCCATGTCCTTTTTTTTTTCTCTTGAAGAAATTCAGCATAAATATTAGAACTGGTAGAAAAATGTGAGGAGCTATTTTGTAATTGAAATCTGACAAAAGAGTTCTCTCAAAATAGTCACCCAGAACGTCATCTTGTGCCAGAATACTAAAAGCGTTTCATGTAAACATTTAAGGATTTACACCCCTTGAAAAGTTCCCCGTCATAAGCCAGATGATATCATATGTCCCAAGACACTGTGACAGACTCTATCGCGAATCACTGTTTGCTTGCTGTCACTTAGTACAGTGACCAAATGATACGGCTGTATCTTTTCTTTATATCTCAATTTATTTTTTAATTCCTTCATTCCCCTTGTTCCATTCCTATAAAATAGGGTTCACAATCTCAGATACCTCTAGGGATGAGAAAGGGGTAGGTAAGTACAGGAGTGGGGTTGGCTGGCGGGAACCATGGCCTGGTGACCACACCTCTCCAAAGGGGCAGCTGACACACTACTTCAGCACAGTTTAGGGCATATGGGAAAGTGAGCCCATCACTGCCAAAACCTGTTCTTTTTTTTTTTTTTTAATGAGAAGCTCAGGATCTGGACGTTTCACATGTGATTTTTTTTTTTCTACCTTTTAAAAAGTTGGCTCTCACATTAAAATAAAATTACCAATGAACACCTCAAGCAGAACACTTCCATGAGTTGGATTCAAGCCCCTAATTTTTGACCTAAACCTTATACAAGCTGTCTCACGGTTAAGTGTTTAAAATTAAAATGCATCTTAGTCGCTTAAGTTACTCATAAGACCATCAACCAAAAAAAACAATATATGAACATCTTTCAGGCTCATTGGTTTCTGACAAATTCCCTTAAATCACAGGAAGTTAGTTTGAATTAGCATTTGATTTAGTATTAGTGTATTTACCAACCTGCCATCCCCCCCAAAAAAACCATTACGCTTGCTTTTTGGCAGCTGTCAGACTCCCCAGCTCAGTTGACACTGCTCCCTGAGATTTATTTAGAAGTTAGCTATCCTTCCTCATTTTGACATTGCAGCTTACACTTCTTGAAAGAGATTTTTGAAGGGTAGGGAAAGGAGAATCCCCTACCATAAAATTTTTGAGCCTCTTGACATTCCCATATACACTTCAAAATTTAGGTTTTTAGTGGGAAAATTTAAAGCACAATATTGCACTGAAGAAACTAACCCATCTTCTAATATTTTTTATGTAAATGTAGCACTTTTTGTATAAGACTAGAAATCTACAATTATAATTAAGAGGCTAAATCATTATAGGATATTGTCACAATCCTCTGACTAGCGTTAAGGAATTATGCATCGATATATTCCTGGCTGAAATGTTATGGCAGTTTTCAGTACTCAGAACTTAAAATGTGGATTTATACCTTATAGAAGACATAATTAAAAAAAAAAAAAAAAGCATATTGTACTTGAAGTTCCTCTGTTCTGATACTCTTTAGGTATTTATAGATGAATTTATCAGGTCTCACTATGTAGCAGGAAGAAAATTAAAACTCTGGGCTTAGAGGTCAAATAGACTGGTGTTTGAATTTCAGATCTGCTTTTTGGCTGCAGAAGCTCATCTCTTCTCGGCTCTGTTTTCTTGCTTATATGATAGGAATAGTATTAGCAACGTCACCAGGCTGTTGTGAGGACTAAATGAGTAATGCAAGTAAAGTCCTTAAAACAGTGCCAGGCACACGGTAGGTGCCCAGCGAACACCAGCATCCTTTCTCCCTTTAATGATACGCGTGGCTCGCATCACCCCCCTTTCAGTAACCATCACACATCTGCCTTCCTCAGCCTTACTTATCTTTCAGCACTGCCTTTCCTAGTGAGAGCAACGTATTTAGTATAGCAGAAGAGAAGTTACTTTCCTAATCCCCCTGTTGATGATCATTAGCAGTATCATTCAGATTCTGGGACTCAGTCTTCTTTTCTGTAATATAGGAGAATTGAATTGAACACAGTTTGCTTATGTTAGAGTTTTTAAAGATGTCTTAAGCGGGTTCTTAGAGAGTGGTCGGAGAAGGCAATGGCACCCCACTCCAGTACTCTTGCCTGGAAAATCCCATGGATGGAGGAGCCTGGTAGGCTGCAGTCCATGGGGTTGCTAAGAGTCGGACACAACTGAGCGACTTCAAATTCACTTTTCACTTTCATGCATTGGAGAAGGAAATGGCAACCCACTCCAGTGTTCTTGCCTGGAGAATCCCAGGGATGGGGGAGCCTGGTGGGCTGCCATCTATGGAGTCGCACAGAGTCAGACACAACTGAAGCGACTTAGCAGCAGCAGAGAGTGGTGGTACTTTGATGGCATCATCACAACTTTGCAGTTCCAGAAACGTAGTCATTTCATTTCACTTAGAGTCAGTTAGCCTCTGAAGGGCAGGTTCGGCCTAACTAAACTCCCAGGATACTGGCTGACAGACAAAAACTCCGTTTAATTACTTTATCCTGAGAACTAGGAGCGTTCATCTGCCTAGGACTCTGTTTTGGGCAGCAAGTCCACTTAAAGAGATCAAATTATAGATAAGAGGGTTTTGATAAGCAGAAAATGAAAGCAGAGATGGGTTAGGCCCTCTCAAGAATTATTTATGTCATGCTTTGGTAGCCTAAACAATTGCCTTTGTGCTTTTAAGAGAGAAATTGATCTAAAACAAAAATCAAGGTTTATAATCTGATTTCAGTTTAGTATTAAGAAATGCTTGATTTTCAGGTTTTGCTTTTGGTAAATTCCATAAAGATCATAAGGCTTCCCTGGAGACTCAGTAATAAAGAATCTGCCTGCCAGTGCAGGAGACTCAAGTTTGATCCCTGGGTCAGGAAGATCCCCAGGAGAAAGAAATGGCTAATCTCCAGTATTCTTGCCTGGGAAATCCCATGAACCGAGAAACCTGGCCCGTGGGATCACAAAGAGTCGGACATGACTGAGCAACTAAACAAGGAAAACCATAAAGAGCGTCAGTCCGCTGACACATCTCCATCCTCCCGCCACCTCCGTGTGTATTAAGCACGCTTCACTATAATGAGAGGAAAGAAATTTTTTCTGCTTCTTTTCTTCTCAAACACTTAGAAAAAGCCCAACCAGTGTTTTATTTATAAGCTTTTAAGTGGTCCCTGTGGACCTAAAAGTCTTGCTCTTTTACGAAAACACATGATCTTGTGCTGGTTGGTTGGAAGAACAGACAGCAGAGTTCTGGCGTGATGTCAAGCCCTGAGAGAAAAATGTTTATTAAGCACTCAAGTGTGATAAGAACAAAACAAAACAATGAAATCTTTTAGAAAGTACTTATTAAACATTTAGACTCTGAGAACTTGACTTTGATAAATTAGAAAGCCAGCAAAAACAGAACTAGTTCCCACTGGGTTTCCTTATCCGACTTATCCTTAATCAGCCAATAATCCTAATGGCTTTGAATGGCTCTGTAAAGGCCTCTCTGTAATTATGGCCTCAAGCATAAGTTTTAGGGAAAGCGAGTTAGACGAGATGTTAGGTGATAGAAGGAGAAAGGGACCATGTAACTTGAAAGAGTAAAAATGGTGTTAGCGAAGGGAATTTGGGAGTAGAAGTAGGAAACTCAGAGGACTTCAGTCTTGTTTGTTGATTAACTCCCAAGGGCCTGGCATTATGATAAGTTTGTAGGGAAATGCCCCCAAAAGTTTAAGGCATAGTACCTGTATCCAGGTAGCGAGACTCGGGCCGGGCTTAGCAGGTTAAGCAGGGTGAATGAGGAAAGAGGTCATTCTTAGATAAGAGGATATTGTGGGCAAGAACATGGCAACATGGCACGATTGAGAGGGACTGGTTGGATTGCAGTTAGCCAGTGCACACCCGAGGGAGAGCAGCACTGCAAGCTAACCCTGCACAAAAGAATATTCAAAGGCTGTTCTTTTGGAAAAGCCAACAATGCATTTGACTGATTTCCTGGTTGAAGTCTTTTGTCTAGCGGGTAGAAAATTTATCAAAATTGTTTGTGAAAACAGAGTCACCAAACCTTTGTGATAAAGGAAACCTCTAGATGTTTTCCAATAGAGAAATGATAATTAATTAGTTTTAGATCTGAAAGTAGTGTAGTCTATATATAAGGTACCAGTATAAGATACCCAAAGAATTTAAGCATAAGAGTAAGGGGGAGGAATTCATAGGCACTGAATAATCATAGATATATAATGTTAATAATATAGTATACATATACACGTGTGTGTGTGATTACTCATTTGCTGTGGTCTTCAACAGTTTTTGAAGGAAACATTTTACCATCCATTTAGATTTATGAAGGGAAGGAAAGAGGTTAGGTGAATTATTCAATGTTGCAACTAAAGCAGAAATCAAATTTAAATTGGATATGATGACCATGCTGCAGATGTTCTGTACAGTTAGAGTTTGTAAAAATGTCATTGACCAGACCTGAGAAAACCAAACTTAGTTGAAAACAGTGCCTCTGTACCAGAGCACGGCCCAAGACGCTTCCTAATGTATTAGTAACTGGGTCTCCCACCAGGCCACCCTTTTCTCAGGCTTCACCAGGAGGATCCCCTTCTTGGCTCATTTACGTTGAGGTTGGAAGGATTCAGTTCCTCAGGGATGTTGGACTGAAGCTTCCCTTGGGTCCTTGCCCCATGGGCCTCTCCTCAGAGCATCTCACAGCATGGCAGCTGGCTACATCAGAGCAAACAGGAGGCCAGAGGAGAGATTGTGGACAAGAAGGAAGTCCCAGTCCTTTGTAACCTAATCTTGCAAGTGACCGCTCGTCACCTTTGTCATATTCTCTTCACTAGAAGCTAGCCGGTAGGTCCAACCTATATCTGGCGGGAGGAGCTCACACGAGGGGGCAAGTATGGGAGGTGGGGAGCCTTGGAAGCTGTGTCAGAAGCTGCCTGTCACCCATCCTAAGCTGATCAGGTCAGACTTGAGACCAGAGTCGTGGGGGACCTGCCTGACCTTGCTCTTCTGGCTCACTGATCAGTTTCTCCCAGATGCTTACCACCTTGCATGCTTTCTTAGGGCTCACCTCTCCCCAGACTTACCACTGAGCTTCAAATAATACAGACACATGGATCAATGGAACCAAATAGACAGCCCAGAAATAAACCGATGTACCTAAAGTCAGTTAAAGAATGTGTATCTGATCTACTGGCGTGTGACTTGTTAGCACAGTCTCAAGAAGAAGTGTCTCTATGGTAGGGCCTTGGCAGAGCTAAGAGCAGTTAAAACAGATCCAACTGAGGTGAAAGATGTGGTTAGGCATCATTATTTATCACTCTAGCCACTCACATAATAACCTTCCAGCTTGGGTAGCAAGTTAAGAAACTCCTGCTCATACCCAGCCCAAAGGAAGAAGTCTTTATTCTTAATGAAGGGCAGTCCTGGGAAGCCCAAGCCATAGGGCCTCCTGATGTCAAGGAATTTAAAGGAGGCACTAAAGCAGGGCTTCTCAGGTGGCTCAGTGGGGAGAAAAAAAATAAACTCACCTGCCAATGCAGGAGACATAGGTTTGATCTCTGGCTCAGGAAAGATCCCCTGAAGGAAAAAATGGCAACCCACTCCAGTATTCTTCCCCAGAAAATTCTGTGGACAGAGGAGCCTGGCGAGCTGTAGTCCATGGGGTCACAAAGAGTTGGACACGACTGAGCACACATACTCACTCAAAGCAGGGGAGTAACTTGGGTTCTTCCTTGAGACTCTCTGGAGCAGTGCCTGGGCCACTCAAGTTCAGGGTCAGATTCATCTAAAGAAATTACCCTGCGTTAAAGTCCCCCACAGTATTGTTGGAAAATGCTTGTTCTGGGGCAGCGATGGCTGTGTATGTTGGGGAAGGTTGGAGAGAGTCCTCACCCAGCCTCTGTTCTATGGCAGACACTTCTGTGTGTTCTGCCCTTCACTCCTCACAGGACAGCTCTAACAGGGAGGTGATACTCTCCTTTTTCACAGATGAGGAAACTGAGGCTCACAGGTGAAGAGGCAGTGCTGAGACTTACATCCAGACAAGTCTAAATCGTCTGCTCTTCCCCTGGTGTCTCCAAGAGAAACCTCTCCTTCCTCAATGGGTGGAAGATAGTAGCAGGGGGTGCGGAAGGAGACAGAAGTGTCGGTGGCGGCCCCTTGCCATGAACCTGCTCCAGAGAGGGCTTCTGTGCCACTTCCTGGACTCTGAGACTCCGTCAGCCATCTTCTCAGCACACGGGATATGCACCTGGCTGAGACAGGTGTCACGAGACCTGAGAAAAGGTGACAGGTCGCCTAAATTTTGAAGCAGGAGTAAGGCGTCCCCAATGGCTCAGTGGTAAAGAATCCACCTGCAGTGCAGGAAATGCAAGAGATGCAAGTTCAGTCCCTGGGTCTGGAAGACCCTCTGGAGGAGGGCATGGCAATCCGCGCCAGTATTCTTGCCTGGGAAATCCCATAAGCAGAGGAGCTTGGTGGGCTACAGTCCATGGAGTCACAGAGAGTCAGACGCAACTGAGTATGCACACACGTTGTCCACACAAAATATGAAGAAGTGGACAGTGGAATGTTACAGCTTTGAGGGAGCCTGGCACTTAGAGAGCTCCTTATATAGTTCAATGTGTAGAATGTAGGCTGAGGCAGGACCATGATAAAGAAGAGCCTTATGAGTCATGCTGAGAGCCTTCAATTTTATCCTGAATGTAATGGTGAACCATTAAATTGGAGGAGAAGAGAGAGAGACTGTGTGTGTGTATGTGTAGAGATTTGCATTTTCAGTGTATCATTTAGCCCCTTCTGGGAGGGAAGACAAGTATGCAGGCAAGAATGACTTATGACGGTTTTCCATGTCTCCTTTTTTGCCTTGTACTGTTGTAAAAATTTTTTCAGACTAAGTTCCTGTAAGCTGAGGCCTTTATGTTATACCTATTCAGTTTCTTACAGGACTTGAGTACTGTGGCCATAATCAGAGCTAAGTAAATATTTATTGACTCAATATTGTGAAACCTAAATCAATTCACTCTAGAGGACAGGTACATGAAATAAGAAAATCGGGATATGCACCTGGCCGAGACAGGTGGTCTCGGCCACCTGTCTTTATGCGGAAGGTAACAAGGATTTTTGGTATTTTGTTGCTGCAGAAACAAAGATGAAGAGAGTTGGACCTACGTGACCTGTGTGCTGTTTTTACTAAATCTCTGTTCCATGTTTACATTATTATGACCATGGAAATGCAATTCACTGGCCGTGTAACATTGTTAGGGTTTTTTTTTTCTCGCACAACCTTCTGTTTCCCCTTGAGTTAGTAATTATCTTGCTTGTTTATTTGCCTAGTTTTCTGGGTGCATATATGCTCAATTGCTCAGTCACGTCCAACTATTTATGACCCCTTGTCTATAGCCTGCGAGGCTCCTCTGTCCATGGGATTTCCCAGGCAAGGATTCCAGAGTAGGTTGTCATTTCCTTTTGCAAGGGATCTTCCCGACCCAGGGATCAAACCCGCGTCTCCTGCATTGGCAGGTGGATTCTTAACCACTGGGCCGCCTGGAAAGCCCTTACATATTATATTAGTAATTGATCTCTAACCTTTCCCCCATTTGTCTGAGTCTCTCCTCAGTATGTTCAGACTTGATGAATAGTCTGACAATTTTATCTTCCTTTTCTAGAAGTCCCCTCCCTGAGTCTTCACTCTTACCCTGCCTGGTGTCAGATGCTCTTGGGACTACTACACAGCATTCAGTCTGGGACTTTCTCCACCTTGATCCTATAGATTTCTTCACCCTTTTCTTCTGTTAGAAGCTCTATTTTCTGGGCCTTTCTTTTTGTGGTTTACACCTTCACTTTGCCAGGCACCTCCTCCACCAACTCCCTGAAAAAGAGTGCGTGAGAAGTAAATTTTCTATGACCCTGCACATCTAAAATGTCTGCATTCTACCCTCACACTCTGATAGAAATGCAAACCAGATGTACTTTGCTCATAGAATTTTTAAAGTATTGCACTATTTTCTTCTGTCTCCCAGAAATGCTGTTGAAAAGTCCAGTAAGGCTTGATCTCCTGTATGTATACTGTTTATTCCTCTGTGGAGACTTTTAGAATCTTCTTGTCCTTAAAGTTTATGATGGTGTGTCTTACCTAAAGATAGTTTACATTCATGGACTGAGCTTAGTGTGTCCTTTCAGTGTAGAAAAGTGTCGGCAGCTATGGTGAAGTACCTGATTTGTGTCTGAATCTGGCCTGCCACTATTTTTGTAAATAAAGTTTTATTGGCACACAGACACACTCTTATCATTGTGGTGGTATATGGCCAAGTTGAATAACTTGACAGAGACTGTATGTGGCGTCCAGAGTTTAAAGCATCTGTGGCCCTGTATCTAAAATGTTTGCTGACCCTCAATCTAGAAAATGGAGAATTTCAATTCTGGTTTAAAAAATGAATTTTTCTCCCCTTCTAAAATTCCTTTTTTCAATTTTTGTGTATTTTTTGGAACTCGTGTTATTTGGGTGTTGAACCTCCTGGACTGACACTCAAATACTTATCTCTCCTCTTTACCGTCACTTTGTTTTGTTATTCTGTCTGGGAATTTATTTTATCTCCCAACCTTCCTATGAATATTTTTTGTTTCTGCTACTTATTTCTTGTTTTGACATAAATTTTTCTATATTTTAAAATTAACCTTTTTATATTGTAATGAAAAACACAGACCAAAAAACCCCACAAAGCTTGATAGATCAGATCAGATCAGATCAGATCAGATCAGTCGCTCAGTCGTTTCCGACTCTTTGCGACCCCATGAATCACAGCATGCCAGGCCTCCCTGTCCATCACCAACTCCCGGAGTTCACTCAGACTCACGTCCATCAAGTCAGTGATGCCATCCAGCCATCTCATCCTCTGTCGTCCCCTTCTCTTCTTGCCCCCAATCCCTCCCAGCATCAGAGTCTTTTCCAGTGAGTCAACTCTTCGCATGAGGTGGCCAAAGTACTGGAGTTTCAGCTTTAGCATCATTCCTTCCAAAGAAATCCCAGGGCTGATCTCCTTCAGAATGGACTGGTTGGATCTCCTTGCAGTCCAAGGGACTCTCAAGAATCTTCTCCAACACCACAGTTCAAAAGCATCAATTCTTCGGCACTCAGCCTTCTTCACAGTCCAACTCTCACATCCATACATGACCACAGGAAAAACCATAGCCTTGACTAGACGGACCTTTGTTGGCAAAGTAACGTCTCTGCTTTTGAATATGCTATCTAGGTTGGTCATAACTTTCCTTCCAAGGAGTAAGCGTCTTTTAATTTCATGGCTGCAATCACCATCTGTAGTGATTTTGGAGCCCAGAACAATAAAGTCTGACACTGTTTCCACTGTTTCCCCATCTATTTCCCATGAAGTGATGGGACCGGACGCCATGATCTTAGTTTTCTGAATGTTGAGCTTTAAGCCAACTTTTTCACTCTCCACTTTCACCTTCATCAAGAGGCTTTTGAGTTCCTCTTCACTTTCTGCCATAAGGCTGGTGTCATCTGCATATCTGAAGTTATTGATATTTCTCCCAGCAATCTTGATTCCAGCTTGTGTTTCTTCCAGCCCAGCGTTTCTCATGATGTACTCTGCATATAAGTTAAATAACCAGGGTGACAATATACAGCCTTGACATACTCCTTTTCCTATTTGGAACCAGTCTGTTGTTCCATGGCCAGTTCTAACTGTTGCTTCCTGACCTGCATACAAATTTCTCAAGAGGCAGGTCAGGTGGTCTAGTATTCCCATCTCTTTCAGAATTTCCCACAGTTTATTGTGATCCACACAGTCAAAGGCTTTGGCATAGTCAAGAAAGCAGAAATAGATGTTTTTCTGGAACTCTCTTGCTTTTTCGATGATCCAGTGGATGTTGGCAATTTGATCTCTGGTTCCTCTGCCTTTTCTAAAACCAGCTTGAACATCAGGAAGTTCATGGTTCACATATTGCTGAAGCCTGGCTTGGAGAATTTTGAGCATTACTTTGCTAGCGTGTGAGATGAATGCAATTGTGCGGTAGTTTGAGCATTCTTTGGCATTGCCTTTCTTTGGGATTGGAATGAAAACTGACCTTTTCCAGTCCTGTGGCCACTGCTGAGTTTTCCAAATTTGCTGGCATATTGAGTGCAGCAGTTTCACAGCATCATCTTTCAAGATTTGGAATAGCTCAACTGGAATTCTATCACCTCCACTAGCTTTGTTTGTAGTGATGCTTTCTAAGGCCCACTTGACTTCACATTCCAGGATGTCTGGCTCTAGGTCAGTGATCACACCATCGTATTAACTGGGTCGTGAAGATCTTTTTTGTACAGTTCTTCTGTATATTCTTGCCATCTCTTCTTAATATCTTCTGCTTCTGTTAGGTCCATACCATTTCTGTCCTTTATCGAGCCCATCTTTGCATGAAATGTTCCTTTGGTATCTCTGATTTTCTTGAAGAGATCTCCAGTCTTTCCCATTCTATTGTTTTCCTCTATTTCTTTGCATTGATCGCTGAAGAAGGCTTTCTTATCTCTTCTTGCTATTCTTTGGAACTCTGCATTCAGATGTTTATATCTTTCCTTTTCTCCTTTGCTTTTCACTTCTCTTCTTTTCACAGCTATTTGTAAGGCCTCCCCAGAAAGCCATTTTGCTTTTTTGCATTTCTTTTCCATGGGGATGGTCTTGATCCCTGTCTCCTGTACAGTGTCACGAACCTCATTCCATAACTCATCAGGCACTCTATCTATCAGATCTAGGCCCTTAAATCTATTTCTCACTTCCACTGTATAATCATAAGGGATTTGATTTAGGTCATACCTGAATGGTCTAGTGGTTTTCCCTACTTTCTTCAATTTAAGTCTGAATTTGACAATAAGGAATTCATGGTCTGAGCCACAGTCAGCTCCCGGTCTTGTTTTTGCTGACTGTATAGAGCTTCTCCATCTTTGGCTGCAAAGAATATAATCAGTCTGATTTCGGTGTTGACCATCTGGTGATGTCCACATATAGAGTCTTCTCTTGTGTTGTTGGAAGAGGGTGTTTGTTATGAACAGTGCATTTTCTTGACAAAACTATTGTAAAGCAGCTACCCCTATAAACACCACCTAGGTTAAGAGATAGAAAATGTCTGGTAACTCAAAAACCGGGTCTCTGTGCGCCAGTCTAATCACAGCGCTGAAACATACATAGTGCGTGGATTTCATCCCATCACCACATCACCCTTCTTGCAGCTCAGATTGTCCCGTCAGTGAAAGCATATTCAGTTTATCCACTATGTCCTTTTGTTACATCGTTTGTAGTTTTTGATAGTTTGCTTGTTATCCAATGTAGCAGGATGTCTAAGACTCCTTTTTTACGTTCCTAAATCTGAAATCACCCATTTCTCCAAGAAACTCTGGATTCTTTTAGTGGAAATGGGATTTTGAGCTCCCATTCTGGTTGCTAACAATGCTCACTGTTACTGGATTGGTCAGTTGTTTTGAGGCCTTTTTGGAGGAAAGAGAATATATATTTTTCTTCCGCTGCTTTTATACTTTGACTGTGTCTATCTTGTCAGAACATGTAGCCGTTACATACTGTCCTCTCTCCCTTCCAACTTCATTTGGCCTTTCTCCTCAAGGAACTCTGCATTTAATAGTATCAACCCCTATATTGATGTTTCTACTGTAGTCAATTTGGGTTGTGTGAAACTCATTCTTCAGATGATATATCAGGATAGAATCATGAGAACTGTATTCTGTGAGTTCTTGCTGATTAATAACTGTTTTTCTGTGCTCTGTGACCTTGAAAGTCACAAAGTTTTGCTAAATATGTAATCCTTGGCTTGCATTTTCTTTCTTTGAGTCTCTTAAATATGTTTCTCTATTTTATTCTAGAAAAAGCATTGATAACTGTTGAAAACCGATGTAATCTTTTTTTGTTTTCCTTGTAAATAACTTGCCCTTTTTGCCTCCACGCCCAAAGATTTTTCTCTGTAATCTAAATATTTTCCCAGAATATATCTGGCGTTAGTTATCCTGGGTCAGTATTCTCGGGTCTGCATTGTGTTCTTTCAGTGTGTAGTTTCTTTTTATTTCTACTTACGGTTTTTGGTATTCTGTTCCCTTGCTTGGATTTCTGTGAGGGACTCCTGTTACCTGTATGTTGCATCTGTCTTTGCTCTCTTGGCATGTCTGTTGTGTATATCCACTCTTGTGTGTCTTTCAGTTTAGTCTTCATTCCTGAATTCTTACTAAATTTCTAATTCTTCATGTAGTTCTGTTCCTTCATTTTTAAGCTTTTCTGATTTCTTCATTTATATGGGTCTTTGTGTCTTGAATATCTTTTTAACGTTTTTAGCTTATTTTGTGGGCTGCCTTCTATGGGGTCGCACAGAGTCAGACACGACTGAAGCGACTTAGCAGTAGCAGCAGCAGCAGCTTATTTTGAAATCGTGTTGTTTTGTTGGCATGCTCTCATTGTATAATGCCATATTTTCATTTATAAGTGTTCTTTTCATTCTCTTAATGACTCTTCACCCTTTTAGTAGAAGTGTCTTCTCATTTCTTAGGTACACTCTTTTATTTATCTGAGAATAATGATTGTTATTTACTACCTACCTAATTTATTTCCTCTCCTTCCTCCATTTGTTTTGGCCTTTATCATTTTAGAGGCTTTATTTAGATACATGGTGATCCTTGGTTATTGGTTCATATTTAAGAATTAGACAGGTAAAAAGAAAAGCTACTTGGAAAGTCTGTGTGCCAGGTCTTGTTGAATTCTGGACTTTACCATGACATAGTCTGGTTCGGTAATTTCATTGTAAAACCCCAAGTCAGTCAGTATCTTTTCATTGAGGGTTTTTTGGGGGTTTTTTGGGGGGTTTTTTTGTTTGTTTGTTTTTTGGTTTTGTTTTTCGATGCTGATCTTGTTTTTCAGAGAAGGTTCTCCTAGTCTCCTACCCTGCAGGGTATAAGATTAACTGATAGTGTTCTGCTCTGAGGATAAGAAAATTGTCCTCTCAGTATGTAAACTTTTGCTTAAGGAGGTTGCTTCCAGGTGTTGCTGGTTTCCCCTGGTCCAGACTCTCATTTTTATTCTCCCTAGAGAAGAGTCTCTGGTGACATGCCTGGGAGGGGAAGGGGCAATTGCTGAGCTATATGGATTAGGTGAGGAGAATTAGTAGGTTCTATTTCTTAATCAGTTTCTTCTAGGAATTTTCTTGTTTTTAGGCTCACCTTTAACCTCACTTGGAGAAGGAAATGGCAATCCACTCCAGTACTGTTGCCCGGAAAATCCCATGGACAGAGGAGCCTGGTAGGCTACAGTCCATGGGGTCGCAAAGAGTAGGACACGACTGAGCGACTTCACTTTCACTTTCACCTCACTACAAGACATACCTGTTGTTTCCCATTGCTGAGCTTGTTGTGAGTTCTGCAGTGGAAACTAAGTGACTTGAACTTTCCTGGGTCTGCGAAATCAGTCATTATTTGTCTTTCTACTTTCTAAAATGCTGTTGCATTTTTGTCAAAGGCTTTCTCTGCATCTATTGAGATAATCATAGGGTTTTTATTTTTCAATTTGTTAATGTGGTGTATTACATTGATTGATTTGCGGATATTGAAGAATCCTTGCATCCCTGGGATAAAGCCCACTTGGTCATGGTGTATGATCTTTTTAATGTGTTGTTGGATTCTGATTGCTAGAATTTTGTTAAGGATTTTTGCATCTATGTTCATCAGTGATATTGGCCTGTAGTTTTGTTTTTTTGTGGCATCTTTGTCAGGTTTTGGTATTAGGGTGATGATGGCCTCATAGAATGAGTTTGGAAGTTTACCTTCCTCTGCAGTTTTCTGGAAGAGTTTGAGCAGGATAGGTGTTAGCTCTTCTCTAAATTTTTGGTAGAATTCAGCTGTGAAGCCGTCTGGACCTGGGCTTTTGTTTGCTGGAAGATTTTTGATTACAGTTTCAATTTCTGTGCTTGTGATGGGTCTGTTAAGATTTCCTATTTCTTCCTGGTCCAGTTTTGGAAAGTTGTACTTTTCTAAGAATCTGTCCATTTCTTCCTCGTGTCCATTTTATTGGCATATAATTGTTGATAGTAGTCTCTTATGATCCTTTGTATTTCTGTGTTGTCTGTTGTGATCTCTCCATTTTCGTTTCTAATTTTATTGATTTGATTTTTCTCCCTTTGTTTCTTGATGAGTCTGGCTAATGGTTTGTCGATTTTATTTATCCTTTCAAAGAACCAGGTTTTGGTTTTGTTGATTTTTGCTATGGTCTCTTTTGTTTCTTTTGCATTTATTTCTGCTCTAATTTTTAAGATTTCTTTCCTTCTACTAACCCTGGGGTTCTTCATTTCTTCCTTTCCTAGTTGCTTTAGGTGTAGAGTTAGGTTATTTATTTGACTTTTTTCTTGTTTCTTGAGGTGTGCCTGTATTGCTATGAACTTTCCCCTTAGGACTGCTTTTACCGTGTCCCACAGGATTTGGGTTGTTGTGTTCTCATTTTCATTCGTTTCTATGCAAATTTTTATTTCTTTCTTGATTTCTTCTGTGATTTGTTGGTTATTCAGCAGCCTGTTGTTCAGCCTCCATATGTTGGAATTTTTAATAGTTTTTCTCTTGTAATTGAGATCTAATCTTACTGCATTGTGGTCAGAAAAGATGCTTGGAATGATTTCTATTTTTTTGAATTTACCAAGGCTAGCTTTATGGCCCAGGATGTGATCTATCCTGGAGAAGGTTCCATGTGTGCTTGAGAAAAAGGTGAAATTCATTGTTTTGGGATGAAATGTCCTATAGATATCAATTAGGTCTAACTGGTCTATTGTATCATTTAAAGTTTGTGTTTCCTTGTTAATTTTCTGTTTAGTTGATCTATCCATAGGTGTGAGTGGGGTATTAAAGTCTCCCACTATTATTGTGTTATTGTTAATGTCTCCTTTCATACTTGTTAGCATTTGTCTTACATACTGCGGTGCTCCTGTGTTGGGTGCATATATATTTATAATTGTTATATCTTCTTCTTGGATTGATCCTTTGATCATTATGTAGTGACCTTCTTTGTCTCTTTTCACAGCCTTTGTTTTAAAGTCTATTTTATCTGATATGAGTATTGCTAGTCCTGCTTTCTTTTGGTCCCTATTTGCATGGAAAATCTTTTTCCAGCCCTTCACTTTCAGTCTGTATGTGTCCCCTGTTTTGAGGTGGGTCTCTTGTAGACAACATATGTAGGGGTCTTGTTTTTGTATCCATTCAGCCAGTCTTTGTCTTTTGGTTGGGGCATTCAACCCATTTACGTTTAAGGTAATTACTGATAAGTATGATCCCGTTGCCATTTACTTTATTGTTTTGGGTTCGAATTTGTACACCGTTTTTGTGTTTCCTGTCTAGAGAATATCCACCATTTATGATAAAAACTCTCCAGAAAGCAGGAATAGGAGGAACATACCTCAACATAATAAAAGCTATATATGACAAACCCACAGCAAACATTATCCTCAATGGTGAAAAATTGAAAGTATTTCCTCTAAAGTCAGGAACAAGACAAGGGTGCCCACTTTCACCATTACTATTCAACATAGTTTTGGAAGTTTTGGCCACAGCAATCAGAGCAGAAAAAGAAATAAAAGGAATCCAAATTGGAAAAGAAGAAGTAAAACTCTCACTATTTGCAGATGACATGATCCTCTACATAGAAAACCCTAAAG
The DNA here is from genome assembly GCF_055505025.1 of Bos grunniens. NCBI lineage: Eukaryota > Metazoa > Chordata > Mammalia > Artiodactyla > Bovidae > Bos > Bos grunniens. Next base: position 8,385,790 of record NC_141172.1, read on the forward strand.
ACTCCACCAGAAAATTACTAGAGCTAATCAATGACTATAGTAAAGTTGCAGGATATAAAATCAACACACAGAAATCCCTTGCATTCCTATATACTAATAATGAGAAAACAGAAAGAGAAATTAAGGAAACAATTCCATTCACCATTGCAACGGAAAGAATAAAATACTTAGGAATATATCTACCTAAAGAAACTAAAGACCTATATATAGAAAACTATAAAACACTGGTGAAAGAAATCAAAGAGGACACTAATAGATGGAGAAATATACCATGTTCATGGATTGGAAGAATCAATATAGTGAAAATGAGTATACTACCCAAAGCAATTTATAGATTCAATGCAGTCCCTATCAAGCTACCAACAGTATTCCTCACAGAGCTAGAACAAATAATTTCACAATTTGTATGGAAATACAAAAAAACCTCGAATAGCCAAAGCGATCTTGAGAAAGAAGAATGGAACTGGAGGAATCAACCTACCTGACTTCAGGCTCTACTACAAAGCCACAGTTATCAAGACAGTATGGTACTGGCACAAAGACAGAAATATAGATCAATGGAACAAAATAGAAAGCCCAGAGATAAATCCACGCACATATGGACACCTTATCTTTGACAAAGGAGGCAAGAATATACAATGGATTAAAGACAATCTCTTTAACAAGTGGTGCTGGGAAATCTGGTCAACCACTTGTAAAAGAATGAAACTAGAACACTTTCTAACACCATATACAAAAATAAACTCAAAGTGGATTAAAGATCTAAACATAAGACCAGAAACTATAAAACTCCTAGAGGAGAACATAGGCAAAACACTCTCTGACATACATCACAGCAGGATCCTCTATGACCCACCTCCCAGAATATTGGAAATAAAAGCAAAAATAAACAAATGGGACCTAATTAACCTTAAAAGCTTCTGCACATCAAAGGAAACTATTAGCAAGGTGAAAAGACAGCCTTCAGAATGGGAGAAAATAATAGCAAATGACGCAACTGACAAACAACTAATCTCAAAAATATACAAGCAACTCCTACAGCTCAATTCCAGAAAAATAAATGACCCAATCAAAAAATGGGCCAAAGAACTAAATAGACATTTCTCCAAAGAAGACATACAGATGGCTAACAAACACATGAAAAGATGCTCAACATCACTCATTATCAGAGAAATGCAAATCAAAACCACTATGAGGTACCATTTCATACCAGTCAGAATGGCTGCGATCCAAAAGTCTACAAATAATAAATGCGGGAGAGGGTGTGGAGAAAAGGGAACCCTCTTACACTGTTGGTGGGAATGCAAACTAGTACAGCCACTATGGAGAACAGTGTGGAGATTCCTTAAAAAACTGGAAATAGAACTGCCTTATGACCCAGCAATCCCACTGCTGGGCATACACACTGAGGAAACCAGAAGGGAAAGAGACACGTGTACCCCAATGTTCATCGCAGCACTGTTTATAATAGCCAGGACATGGAAGCAACCTAGATGTCCATCAGCAGATGAATGGATAAGGAAGCTATGGTACATATACACAATGGAGTATTACTCAGCCATTAAAAAGAATACATTTGAATCAGTTCTAATGAGGTGGATGAAACTGGAGCCTATTATACAGAGTGAAGTAAGCCAGAAGGAAAAACACCAATACAGTATACTAACGCATATATATGGAATTTAGAAAGATGGTAACAATAACCCTGTGTACGAGACAGCAAAAGAGACACTGATGTATAGAACAGTCTTATGGACTCTATGGGAGAGGGAGAGGGTGGGAAGATTTGGGAGAATGGCATTGAAACATGTAAAATATCATGTATGAAACGAGATGTCAGTCCAGGTTCGATGCACGATACTGGATGCTTAGGGCTAGAGCACTGGGACGACCCAGAGGGATGGTATGGGGAGGGAGGAGGGAGGAGGGTTCAGGATGGGGAACACATGTATACTGATGGCGGATTCATTTTGATATTTGGCAAAACTAATACAATTATGTAAAGTTTAAAAATAAAATAAAATTAGAAAGTTAAAAAAATAAAATAAAATGCTGTTGCTATTAGCTCTCCTCTCATCTCTTTGTCTTAAGGGCTGGTTGTGTGTGTGTGTGTGTGTGATTCTTTACTATTGTTCAGTGTCAGTTTAGGAGATAGAGCAGAGCTAATGCACAGGTTCCGTTCTCTGGAAATCCCTTCACCTGTATTGTATAGAGAATCTCAGAGAAGTCACTCTTTAGGTCTATTCTTATTTGTGTTTGAGCAAAATAATATTGAATAAAATGTCTTTCTAATGATACATTTTTGTTTGTTTTAATGATTGCTCCTGATGCTGGTCTGAAAAGTTTCAAAATGTGTTTTATTTTCCTCTTTCTGCCTCAGATGTGTTTAACCTAGTTCTTTTCTATAACTTTGCAGGCCCATGAGTAATGTTATTTCATTTATCTTTTTTGAACAGGGAAGAGAATGTGAGAGGTTATACAGAAATGCTCTATATTAAGAGATATAAGATAAGCCCTTGGGATAGCCACTAAGGAAATAACTTTTTAAAAAGTGAAAAATCATGAAGGGATTTAAGAGGCTACATCAGAAAATATTCACTTACTATTTTTAAAAATCAGTGGAGGAATAGAAGAACAAAAAAAGATGTGATATATAAAAAACAAAAATTAAATTGGTAAACGTAAGCCAACTATTATATTAATATATCAGTAGTAACATTGTGAATGGCTTAAATAGTTCAGATGACCAAAATAATCACATAGGTTTAAAAAGACAAAAGAGAAGATCCAGCTATATGCTGGATATGCAAAATCAAGAGTAGAAAAACAATGGAGAAAAATCAATGAATCCAAAAGTTAGTTCTTTGAAAGGATCAACAAAACTCTACCAGACCTTTAGCTAGGTTGACCAAGAAGAAGGGAGTTCAGCTGAGTTCAGTTGCCCAGCCATGTCTGACTGTTTGCCGTGGAGAGAATACTGCAATTACTAGAATCAGAAATGAAAGAAGGGAGAGTACTGCCAACCTTACAGAAATAAAAATAATTATAAAGGGATGTTTATCCTGTGAACATTCAGATATGCCAGTAGGTTGGACAACTTAGACAAAATGGGCACGTTATTTGCACAGTATTCTCTGTACATAAGAGCTGACTTGATGATCTGTTTCCAGGCTCCTCCCTTCTCCTCTCAAGGATGCAGTAGAAGTCTCGACCTGGAGAAGATGCTACACTATGCAGGAGGTGAACTCTGCCCTCAGTAAGATCCAGCTGGTGGGATATTCTCAGAAAATTGTGAGTGTTAATACGATTTTAACTGATTGACGAATGCTTTTGATTGTTTGGAAGGATTCTATAGTTCCCTTTTTTAAGTGGAAAGATAGGACATCTGTTATTTTCCTCCATCCTTCCCAGGTTCTTACTGGTGCTCTGTCCTAAATCTTATGTTCCCCATCACTCATTAGCATATAATAAGTCAGGGGAAAAAAGGCATCTCATCCTGTTTACTTTAGAACAGTGACACCACTTTACAGGTTTTGGACTTGTGAAGTAGAGAACAGCATCAAAGGGATCAAGAAATAATTTGGCACATATGACTTCTGAGCTCTGATCATGATGAGGGTTCCCATTCCTGTCAACTGTGGCCCAAAGCCACTTTTTACAGAACAACCAAGATATTAATTCCTAACCTGAAAAGGGTTAAAAAAAAAAAGAAGAAGAAAACCTAAGTATTTATCTCTTTGGCCTATATCATAATATATCATCTCTGCCTTTTAATGGGTGGGACCTGGGTGCCTGGTGACATGTGGATGGACTGAAATTCTCAGAAATGTGATAAGTAAAAGACTGTAAGATGTGTCTGTCCCATGGTCTCCACCATCTTTCTGTTCTTAAACTTTCTGATTCACTTGAAATAGTTTCTAAGAAGGATTTTCTGTTTTTTTTTTCCTCTGCAAACTTAACTGGCATGACTGCACTACTGAAAGTTCAGCACACATTCTTACAATGGTTCTTTTCTAGGAGCTTTTCGGTGCGGTCCAGGTGACTCCTCTAAGCTCTGGCTATGCCCTTGGAAGCTCCAACTGGATCATCCAGTCCCATTATGAGAAAGTGTCTTATGTCTCTGGATCCTCCTTGCTTACCACGCACCCACAGGTAATTCTAAATTCTCTTGTAACAACTCAGATTTTCAGTTAAAAGTGAAGTCGCTTAGTCATGTCTGACTCTTGGCGACCCTATGAACTGTAGCCCACCATGTTCCTCCATCCACAGGATTTGCAGGCAGGAATACTGGAGTGGGTTGCCTTTTCCTTCTCAACCCAGAGATCAAACATGGGTCTCCTGCATTGCAGGCAGACTGTCTGAGCCACCAGGGAATCCCTGAATTTTCAGTAACTCACCCTACATTCAGAATGTTTCCAGAGTGGCGTCAGCTCTTTGTCATTTTTTATTTATTGATTCGTTTCTACAGTAGGTCCTTCTTGGTTATCTATTTTAAGTGGAACAGTGTGTACATGTCAGTCCCAAACTCCCAATCTGTGACTTCACCCAGCCCTCCCGGCCACAACCATAAATTCATTCTGTAAATCTCTGAGTCTGCTTCCATTTTGTAAGTAAGTTCATTTGTATCTGCTTAGATTCTACATGTAAAGCAGTATCATACGGTATTTGTCTTTCTCTGTCTCAGTGAGTTCACTTAGAATGATGATCTCTAAGTCTGTCCATGTTGCTGCCGATGGCATTGTTTCATCTTTTTAATGGCCGAGTAGTATTCCACTGTATGTATTTACCACACCTTCTTTGTCCATTCTTCTGTCAGTGGACTTCTAGGTTGCTTTCACGTCTTGGCTATCGTGAATAGTGGTGCAGTTAACACTTCGGTCCGTGTATCCTTTCGAGCCATGTTTTTCTCTGGATAAAAGCCCCAGGAATGGGATTGTTGGATCATGTGGTAACTCTTTTTTTTTTTTTTTTTTTAAAGAAACCTCCATACTGTTCTCCATAGTGGCTGTACCAATTTACATTTCCACCAGCGATGTCGGAGGATTCCCTTTTCTCTACTTCTTCTCTAGCATGTATTGTTTGTAGACTTTTTTGATAATAGCCATTCTGACAAGTTTGAGGTGATCTCTCACTATAGTTTAGATTGTGTTTCTCTAATGATTAGTGAGGTTGCACATCTTTTCATGTGCCTGTTGGCTGTCTTTATATCTTTGGAGAAATGTCTGTTTAGGTCTTCCCTTCATTTTCTGATTGGGTTGTTTGGGGATATAAAACTGCATGAGCTTTTTTCTCATTCTGTGGGTTGTCTTTTTTTTTTTTTTTTTTCTTTCCCCTTGTGATTTCCTTTGCTGTGCAAAAGTTTTTGAGTTTAATTAGCTCCCATTTGTTTATTTTTGTTTTTATTTCTGGGAGACAGATCAAAAAAAGATATTGCTGAAGTTTATGTCAAGGAGTGTTCTGCCTATGTTTTCAGAGTGTTTATCCAGTCTTACATTTAGGTGTTTAATCCATTTTGAGTTTATTTTTGAGTATCGTATTAAAGATTGTTCTGTCTTCATTTTTTTTTAACATGTAGCTGTCCAGTTTTCCCAGCACCATTTATTGAAGAGACTCTTCTCTCCATTGTATAGTCTTGCCTCTTTTGTTGTAGATTAATTGACCACAGGTGCATGAATTTAACTCTGGCCTTTCTGTCCCCCTGCTCCATCGATCTATAATTCTGTTTTTGTGCCAGTACTGTGCTGTCTTGATGACTATAGCTGTGTAATACAGTCTGAAATTCAGGAAGCCTGATTCCTTTTGCTTTTCTTTCTCAAGATTGCTTTGGCTATTCAGGGTCTTTTGTGTCTCCACACAACTTTTAAGATTTTTTGATCTAATTCTATGAAAAATAGCATTCATAATTTGGTAAGGATTTCATTGAATCTGTATATTGCCTTGAGTAGTATAGTCATTTCAACAATATTGATTCTTCCAATCCAAGAACATGGTATATGTGTCCATGTGTTGGTGTCATCTTCAGTTTCTTTCATCAGCATCTTATACTTCTTGGAATACAGGCCTTTGTCTTGTTTATTCCTAGGTATTTTACTCTTTTTCAATGCAATGGTAAATGGGATTGTTTCTTTAATTTCTCTTTCTGATCTTTCATTGTTAGTGTAGAGAAATGCAACAGATTTCTGTACATTAATTTTGTATACTGCAACTTTACCAAAGCATCAGCCTTTTAAATCTTTCTGATTTTAGTTTCTACAAACATTCTTTTTTGTTGTGTAAAAACACTTAACATGAGGTATGTGCTCAGTCACTCAGTCGTGTCCAACTCTTTGCAGCCCCATGGACTGTGGCCCACCAGGCTCCTCTGTCCATGGGATTTTTCAGGCAAGCATACTGGAGCGGGTTGCCATTTCCTACTCTAGAACATAAGCTATACCCTTATAATAAAAGTGTAACTGTATGGTACATGGGTGTTGACTATAAGTGCAGCATTGTATAGCTGATCTCTAGAGCTTTTTCATCTTGCTTACCTGAAATTTTATGTCCTACTCTTTATCAAAGTTAGATTATTTGTGTCTGAACATTTAGGATCATAGTTACTCTATAAGATCATTCTGCCTTTAGGTCACCTCTGGGATTTAGAGATTTCCCAACACTTTCAATAACCAGAGCTTGATGTATGTAACAGAGATGGTCGCTCATTTACTCAGCAAATACTAATTTTTCAATATTAACTAAGGGCCTGCCATGTCAAGCACTCATCTAGGTGTTAGAGATTCAGTGGTGACCCACAAAGTCTCCTCTCAGAGGTCAGTATTCATATGATGAGAGAGAACGGCATGATGAAAATAAATGAGCAAAATGCTTCCAGGTGGTGACACAGGTACTGAAAACAGAGTTCTGTAGAGAGTGATGGTGACTAGTTTAACTTGGATGGTCAGAGAAAGCTTCGAGGGAAACATCTCATTGGAACTGAGACCTGGAGAAATGAGGCATGTAAAGCTGTGTGGGCGAAGTGTGACAGACACATGGCAGATGAAGAGCTCCTAACACCAGAACAAGCTGGGCATGTCTGCAGAGCAGAGCACACCCTTGTGATTGCACTGCATGAAGTGTGATCGTAACATGTCCAAGATGCCAAGCCATGTAGGACTTCATAAGAAATTTGAATTTTATTTGAATGTATAGACTGAAGCTTTTGGAAAGTTTTAAGTTAGTCGTTCATTAACAGTCATATTGACAAGAAGTTCAGTGTATAAGTATTGTTATAAGTGTTACTCCATTTTTTAGATATTTATAAAGAATTTATTATTCATTTTATATATCTTTTCATGTTTATAAAAGGTCAGCTCAGTTCGGTCGCTCAGTCATGTCTGACTCTTTGCAACCCCATAGACTGCAGCACACCAGGCCTCCCTGTCCATCACCAACTCCCGGAGCCTACTCAAACTCATCTCCATTGAGTCGGTGATGCCATCCAGCCATCTCATCCTCTGTCATCCCCTTCTCCTCCCACCTTCATTCTTTCCCAGCATCAGGGTCTTTTCAAATGAGTCAGTTCTTCACATCAGGTGGCCAAAGTATTGGAGTTTCAGCTTCAACATCAGTCCTTCCAGTGAATATTCAGGACTGATTTCCTTTAGGATGGACTGGTTGGATCTCCTTGCAGTCCAAGGGACTCTCAAGAGCCTCTTCCAACACCACAGTTCAAAAACATCAATTCTTCAGTGCTTCACCTTTCTTTATGGTCCAACTCTCTCATCCATCCATAACTACTGGAAAAACCATAGCTTTGACTAGATGGACCTTTGTCAGCAAAGTAATGTCTGCTTTTTAATATACTGTCTAGGTTGGTCATAGCTTTTCTTCCAAGGAGCAAGTGTCTTTTAATTTCATGGCTGCAGTCTCCATCTGCAGTGATTTTGGAGCCCCCAAAAATAAAGTCTGTCACTGTTTCCATTGTTTCCCATCTGTTTGCCATGAAGTGATGGGACCAGATGCCATGACCTTAGTTTTCTGAATGTTGAGTTTTAAGCCAATGTTTTCACTCTCCTCTTTGACTTTCAACAAGAGGCTCTTTAATTCTTCTTCACTTTCTGCCATAAGGGTGGTGTCATCTGCATATCTGAAGTTATTGATATTTCTCCCGGCAATCTTGATTCCAGCTTGTGCTTCCTCCAGCCCAGCGTTTCTCCTTATGTACTCTGCATGTAAGTTAAATAAGCAGGGTGACAATATACAGCCTTGATGCAGTCCTTTCCCTATTTGGAACCAGTCCATTGTTCCATGTCCAGTTCTAACTGTTGCCTCCTAACCTGCATACAGATTTCTCAGGAGGCAAGTCAGGTGGTCTGGTATTTCCATCTCTTTCAGAATTTTCCACAGTTTATTATGATCCACACAGTCAAAGGCTTTGGCATAGTCAAGAAAGCAGAAGTAAATGTTTTTCTGGAACTCTCTAGCTTTTTCAGTGATCCATCAGATGTTGGCAATTTGATCTCTGGTTCCTCTGCTTTTTCTAAATCCAGCTTGAACATCTGGAAGTTCACAGTTCACTTACTGTTGAAGTCTGGCTTGGACCATTTTGAGCATTACTTTGCTAGCGTGTGAGATGAGTGCAATTGTGCGGTAGTTTGAGTCTTCTTTGACATTGCCTTTCTTTGGGATTGGAATGAAAACTGACCTTTTCCAGTCCTGTGGCCACTGCTGAGTTTTCCAAATTTGCTGGCATATTGAGTGCAGCACTTTCACAGCATCATCTTTCAGGATTTGAAATAGCTCAACTGGAATTCCATCACCTCCACTAGCTTTGTTCGTAGTGATGCTTTCTAAGGCCCAGTTGACTTCACATTCCAGGATGTCTGGCTCTAGGTGAGTGAGCACACCATCGTGATTATCTGGGTATAAAAGGTGGCGCTTCTGTAAAGAACCCACCTGCCAGTGCAGGAGACGTAAGAGACATGGTTTGATCCTTGGCTCCAGAAGATCCCCTGGAGGAGGGCATGGCAGTCCACTCCAGTATTCTTGCCTGGAAAATGCCATGGACAGGGAGCCTGGCAGAGTACAGTCCATGGGGTCACAAAGAGTAGGACTCAACTGAAGCAGCTTGGCACAGCACACATATATCTTTCCATGTTTATAAAGGAGTGCAATGGAGATTAGATAGTCAATGGATGATGGAAATCCATATCCCATTTTAATATGAGAAAAAGAGTGTTGTAAGTCTAGAACAATAGAATGCTCTGAGCTGCCACTCTGCTTTGTTTTCATACCTTTTTTATAAGCAACTTTTGTTTCAAGGTCTAGAGCAGACAAGTTGCTATTTTTTCCTATAGCTAGCAGAATTCTGGGCCTTTCCCGCTTGCTGAAATCAAAACCCCATCAGTGTCATCTTAATCTGCTTCACGGAATCAAAATTTTGTATTGGCAGCTTCTATCATTCCTGATATATTCTCTCATAAAAGACAGAAAGATTACTTGGCTGCCAGTTCTTCCGATTTGTCCTGCTTAGATCAAAGCCTTTACAGTACTATCGATGTAATTTCCAGTAAATTATTCTTACAAGATCCATAAATTTAAAGGGAAAAATAAGGTCTTGAAAGTAATGAGTAACATACCTAAGTAATTAATTTTAATTTCTAGCTGGCAACCACTATGGTATGTAAAAAAGAAAGTAAATTAGATTTTCTTTTGCCCAGATGATTGGATTCTGTATTGAATTTAGCAGGGATAAGAAAAGATTTGAAAAAGCTCAGTAGTCTACTTCAGATGTCAACAAACTATGGTCCTTGAACCAAATTTGATCTCCCACCTGTTTTTGTTAATAATGTTTTGTTGACATATAGCCACACCCATTGTTTTATGGGTTGTTGGCAGCTGCTTACACCCTGTCACAGCAGTTATAAAGTTAGACTTTATATTAATAGTAAAGGGCCAATTCAGCTTTAGTAATGGAAGCCCATGAGCTAGGAAGAATGTGGCAGACTGTTACACTGATCTAATAAGCGAATGGAAATGAGACTTTGGATTAAGCCTGAAATAGTAGGGATGGAAAGGTAAGTTAAAATATTGGCGGATCTTAAATTCAACAAATTTCTTGAATGCCGACTATCTTCGGGGAAGGAAAAATGTAAGGCAGAGATTTCATACCTGGATGACTCAGAGAATGGTGATAATGACACGAATCCAGTTGACAAGGAGGAGTTGGCTGGGGGCGGGGGTGGTCATTAGTTGCAGAAGAGGATAGTGGGTATGATGAATGGGAATTAGAACATGAGACAAATGGAAATGCAGAGCTGGAACTTAGACGTGAAGGCAAGCCTGCAGACAAACTGGAGAGCCATCAGATTTTTTTAAATATAAGTGCTGAGGACTGAAGACTGATCTGTGGGAAACTTAAATTTTGATAAGTACATTGTCATTTATATCTAAGTATATCATAATTTCCTTCTTAATGTTCCTGATTTAAATAACCAGAGTTTATTTTATAGTATACTTTTGTTTGTTTCAAGCCTATCCAGTATGGTTAGACTTAAACAAGACTTTTGTCATATCATGGTTAGGTTTCAGGAGTCTATTCTAATTTTTTTGTGCGTTACAATAAGAATTTACAGATTCATTGAAATTTGTTCAGGCTTACTTTGAAACACAATCCTTTTTTTGTAAATGTTTACATATGTTGTGTAAAGCTAGTGGAGGTGATAGAATTCCAGTTGAGCTATTCCAAATCCTGAAAGATGATGCTGTGAAAGTGCTGCACTCAATATGCCAGCAAATTTGGAAAACTCAGCAGTGGCCACAGGACTGGAAATGGTCAGTTTTCATTCCAATCCCAAAGAAAGGCAATGCCAAAGAATGCTCAAACTACCGCACAATTGCACTCATCTCACACGCTAGTAAAGTAACGCTCAAAATTCTCCAAGACAGGCTTCAGCAATATGTGAACCGTCAACTTCCTAATGTTCAAGCTGGTTTTAGAAAAGGCAGAGGAACCAGAGATCAAATTGCCAACATCCACTGGATCATCGAAAAAGCAAGAGAGTTCCAGAAAAACATCTATTTCTGCTTTCTTGACTATGCCAAAGCCTTTGACTGTGTGGATCACAATAAACTGTGGAAAATTCTGAAAGAGATAGAAATACCAGACCACCTGACCTGCCTCTTGAGAAACCTATATGCAGGTCAGGAAGCAACAGTTAGAACTGGACATGGAACAACAGACTGGTTCCAAATAGGAAAAGGAGTATGTCAAGGCTGTATATTGTCACCCTGCTTATTTAACTTATATGCAGAGTACATCATGAGAAACGCTGGGCTGGAAGAAACACAAGCTGGAATCAAGATTGCCGGGAGAAATATCAATAACCTCAGATATGCAGATGACACCAGCCTTATGGCAGAAAGTGAAGAGGAACTCAAAAGCCTCTTGATGAAGGTGAAAGTGGAGAGTGAAAAAGTTGGCTTAAAGCTCAACATTCAGAAAACAAAGATCATGGCATCCGGTCCCATCACTTCATGGGAAATAGATGGGGAAACAGTGGAAACAGTGTCAGACTTTATTTTTCTGGGCTCCAAAATCACTGCAGATGGTGACTGCAGCCATGAAATTAAAAGATGCTTACTGCTTGGAAGGAAAGTTTGCTTGGAAGGAAAGTTATGACCAACCTAGATAGCATATTCAAAAGCAGAGACATTACTTTGCCAACAAAGGTCCATCTAGTCAAGGCTATGGTTTTTCCTGTGGTCATATATGGATATGAGAGTTGGACTGTGAAGAAGGCTGAGCGCCGAAGAATTTTGAAACGCTTTTGAACTGTGGTGTTGGAGAAGATTCTTGAGAGTCCCTTGGACTGCAAGGAGATCAGCCCTGGGATTTCTTTGGAAGGAATGATGCTAAAGCTGAAACTCCAGTACTTTGGCCACCTCATGCGAAGAGTTGACTCATTGGAAAAGACTCTGATGCTGGGAGGGATTGGGGACAGGAGGAGAAGGGGATGACAGAGGATGAGATGGCTGGATGGCTTCACTGACTCGATGGACGTGAGTCTGAGTGAACTCTGGGAGTTGGTGATGGACAGGGAGGCCTGGCGTGCTGCGATTCATGAGGTCGCAAAGAGTCGGACATGACTGAGCGACTGATCTGATCTGACATATGTTGGAAAAGACTGTATTCACTGCTGAATGAAAATTTTTTCCATATATATTTATCCCTTTGAGTCTGTTGTGTTTTTAATTCATGCTCAGCTACCAGTATCTGAAAAAGATGCGTTATTTGTTGATTTATCTGTTTATATTTTAAGCCGATAATCAGGGGTATGTGTTCATGTTATCATTATGTCTTGTTGATCAATTGCTCTTTCTGTCAGAATGTTTCCTTTTTTTCTCTATCAAGACTACGTTAAAAGCCAGGAGTCTTTTTCCTTTCTACACTTGCTGCTAGTGTGTTTTTCATCCTCCCCCCCCCCCCACTCTTTCTGTGTCCTTTTCTAGTGAATCCCTTGCAGACAACATAATAAAGAATTTTTTTTTTCTTTTTTAATCTACAGAGTCTCTTTGATTAGTGAAACCTATTTATGTTTCCTAAATCACTATTTGGGTCTTGTTTTTGCCATCTGCACATTTTTTTAGTTCATTCTTTTCCCTGTGTTTTCTTGCCTTTTTTTAGAAGACTAAATTTCTTTTTGCAAGTTTGAACATATTTGTCTATTTTTTCATTTTTAATTTTATAGTGAAGCATAGTTGAGTCATAGGAATCATAGAAAAATATGGCTTACACCCAACATTCAAAAAGCTAAGATCATGGCATCTGGTCCCATCACTTCATGGCCAATAGGTGGGGAAACAATGGAAACAGTGGCAAATTTTATTTTCCCAGGCTCCAAAATCATTGCAGACAGTGACTGCAGCCACGAAATTAAAAGACACTTGCTCCTTGGAAGAAAAACTATGACAGACCTTGACAGTGTATTAAAAAGCAGAGACATCATTTTGCCAACGAAAGTCCATATTGTCAAAGCTAGGTTTTTCCAGTAGTCATGTACTGGATGTGAGGGTTGAACCATAAAGAAGGCTGAGCACTGAAAAATTGATGCTTTCTAATTGTGGTGCTGGTGAAGACTCTTGAGTCCCTTGAACTGCAAGATCAAATCAGTCAATCCTAAAGGAAATCAGTCCTGAATATTATTGGAAGGACTTACACTGAAGCTCTAATATTTTGGCCACCTAATAGGAAGAACCAACTCATTGGAAAAGACCCTGATTGAGAGCAGGAGGACAAGGAGACAATAGAGGATGAGATGGTTGGATGGAATCACTGACTTGATGGACATGAGTTTGAGAAAACTTCAGGAGATAGTGAAGGACGGGGAAGCCTGGTGTGCTGCAGTCATGGGTTTGCAAAGAATCAGACACGACTGAGCTACTGAACAACAGTAGTTGGTTCAGTGTTGTGTTAGTTTCAGGTGTGCAGCAGAGTGATTCCGTTATACACGTATCTGTTCCTTTTCAAATTCTTTGCCCTTCTAGGTTGTTACATAATACTGAGCAGAGTTACCTGTGTTATACAGTAGGTCCCTGTTTGTTATCTATGTATGTCTTATTCTTCCAGTTTATTCCTTCTTCTGTTCTTCCTGTGATTATCTTTATCACTGTCTGTCTCTCCCTCTAGAGCTAGTTTCCTCTTGTCCCTTTCATCTTCTTTCTCTTCTTTCCTCCCACGTCTCCCCTACCCACCATTGTCAGTAGTATCTAAAAATTTAGTCTCAGGCTGTTTAAAACTCCAGAAGATAGTGAAGTAACGGGGAAGCCTGGTGTGGAGTCGCAGAGTTGGGCATGGCTTAGTGACTCAACATCAACAGGGTGGTGAACATATTTAGACAATAGTGAACTTTGTTCTTTTTTTATTTTCAACCTTATTTCCCATAAAGCTCACAATCCTCCTAGATTTACTTTTCTTTTTCCAGGAATAATGGAGGAATGTTCACCATGAGGGCCTTAAAATGGTAATCCTTAGGAGATTTTGAACTACTGAGAATATGTTTAAATTTTCCTCACATTTAAATGATAGCTTTTATCATTTGGAGAAGGAAATAGCAACCCACTCCAGTACTCTTGCCTGGAAAATCCCATGGACAGAGGAGTCTGGTAGGCTACAGTCCATGGGGTGGCAAAGAGTCGGACATGAATGAGCGACTTCACTTTCACTGTCACATGATAGCTTAAGTGAAAGTGAAAGTCACTCTGTTGTGTCCGACTTTGTGACCCCTGACTATTCAGTCAATGGAATTCTCCAGGCCAGAATACTGGAGTTGGTATCCTTTCCCTTCTCCAGGGGATCTTCCCAACCAGAGATCAAACCCAGGTCTCCTGCATTGCAGGCGGATTCTTTACCAGCTGAGCCACAAGGGAAGCCCAAGAATACTGGAGTGCGTAGTCTATCCCTTCTCCAGCGTATCTTCCCTACCCAGGAATTGAACCAGGGTCTCCTAACCACTGAGCTATCAGGGAAGCCCTAATAAATGATAGCTTAGGTAGATATAAAATTAAAGGGAAAAAAACTTTGAACCTATAACCCTATGAAACTATTTCTTCATTTTCCACTTGTACCCTTATTGCATTGAAGAATTGCAAAGCCCTTCAGATTTGTGTTCATCTGTGGGATCTGCTGGTAGAATTTTCCCTTTATCCTCAGTGCTCTTAAATTTCACTGTGATGTATTTTAAATGTTTATTTTCTCCTGTTTGTTTTCCTGTCTGTTTTTCCTGTAAGATCTTCCAATTTAACATAGAAAAATTCTTTAATCGTTTTTTAAATTATTTATTCCTTCTGGTTTTTTTTTTCTCCTTGAAGAACTTCTAGTATATAGATATTGATGTCTGTGTTTTCCATATCTCTCTTCTTTTATATTTCTCATCTCTTAACAGCCTCCTGCTTCAACTTATGAGTTCATTCTTTAGCTATATCCATACTTCTCTTCAACCTGTGTATTGAATTCTTTATTTCAATGATTATATTTCCATATACAGTATCTCCAAATGTTGCTTTTTATGCTTTTTTAAATACTTATTTTTATTTATTTGGCTGCACTAGATCTTGTGTAACCCGTGGGATATTTAGTTCCCCAACCAGGGATCAAACCCAGGCCCCCTGCATTGAGAGCCTGGAGTCTTAGCCGCTGGACCACGAGGGAAGCCCTATACTTATTTTTATTTTACTTACTCATTTTTACTTTATTTGTGCATGGCCTTTTTTTAATGTAAATGCCGCTGTTCCATCCGGTTTGTGAATTCTCTGTGTGGGATGGGTTTTTAGCTTATTGTTTTTAGTAGGCATTGCATTCGTCAGTCGTCTGGTTGTATTTCCCCGTCAGCTGTTACCACTTACCTGCCTCTCAGGGAAACTCTCTTGTACCTCAGCTCCAGACACTGCTTTTTTCCCCGAATCTGTCTCTCTGACTTGTTACCACTTAGTAGCCTTGTGGGGTGAAGGGAGTAAGCAGGGGCTTGTGGGTGTGCCTGCGCCTCTGTGAACATTCACGCAGCTGTTTGGTGTTTTCTCCCTCGCAGTATGTTGGAGCAGGCTGCCGTCTGCCAGGGTACTGCAGAGGAGGAGGATCAAAGGGCTCTCTTCCCGGCCCCTGCTCTTCCCTCAGTGCCCAACCCTTTTTGGCTCTGGCTCCTCCTGGCGTGCTGCAGTCCATGGGATCACAGAGTTAGACGTGACTTACCGACTGAACAACGACATCACTTTGTCTCCATTCCAGGGCCCATGGTCTCTCTGGGAATTTATTCTAGTTTTTCATTTTCTCAAAATTTGTCGTTTGCCTTTCTTTCTATGCTGTCCCTGAAATTCTACAAGACAGCCAACAGCTTGTGTTTATGCTCTGTCTTGTCAGGATTTTTCGTTTTGTTTTAAATTAATATTATTTTCTAAGTCGTTTACTTGTGTCCAACTATTTGTGACCCCATGGACCATAGCCCACCAGGCTCCTCTGTCCATGGGATTCTCCAGGCAAGAATACTGACATGGGTTGCCATTTTCTTCTCCAGATACATCTGTTAGAACAGTAATTTATGTTTATTATAGTAATTTTGTGTGTTACTGTGTTAGTTGCTCAGTCTTATCCCACTCTTTTCTGCCCCATGGACCCCATAGCCCGCCAGGCTCCTCTGTCCATGGGATTCTCCAGGTAAGAACACTGGAGTGGGTTGCCATTCCCTTCTCTTCCTGATCCAGGGATCAAATCCGGGTCTCCTGCATTGTAGGAAGATTCTTAACCATCTGAGCCACTTATTTTAGTAGTTTTCGAAAATATAAAATTCTCAGAGGGGAAAAAAATGTACTTATCTTAAGATTAAGAAAGAATTTACAGCCTGCTTTTCTGCCCTTTCTGATTTAATGAACTTTTCTTAGATGATTAGGTCTACCACGTGATATTTGATAGCTACCTAATTCCATCATAAGGATATACAGTAAAGTACTTAACTGTTTTATCACTGTCAGACATTTAAAATATTTAAAGCTTTTTTTTTTTTTCCAAACAACATCTTCTTCAAACAGATATGCCCAGAAAGAGGGCGTTGGACACAGTTTAAAAACTATAATACTATTAGCACAGAATAAACAGTAACCATTGGATGGGTCCCCTGAACACATTAGCAATAACTAGAGAGCACTTTTAGTTATTAGAGCCGCAGCCTTTTGGGCCTTGGAAACGAAATTAATGGATTTGCTTGTGCATTGTGAACCAATGTTGAACACTAATTTTTCTATTATGGTTTGAAAAGGCAACTTTATACCCATTATTTCAGTAGTTTCCTGGCTATTTTGCCTGACTTCAGGGGTGGGGCTTGAGTTTTAGATGTGAAAATCACCAGTATAAAAGGGCAAAACCTGCATATACCCAGACATGAGGAGCCACAGAATTTGGGGGTCGTTTTAGAGGCTGGCCTAGGACAGGACACTGATACCCATGCAAGGCTAAAAAAAAAAAATTTGTTTTAATATTGTTTATTTGGCTGTGCCAGGTCTCCGTTGCCACATCTGGGATCTAGATCTGGTTCCCCGACCAGCAATAGAGCCTAGGGCCCCTGCGTGGGCAACGCGGAGTCTTAGCTACTGGACTACCAGGGAAGTCCCAAGGCTAAACTTTCAAGTGTGGAACTTTAAAGTTAGTGGTAGATGTTTGTTGGTGTTGTTCGTATTAGCGGTGCTTTAGGGTTTGCGTTTGGTTCATTTATGATTTTGATCTTTTCCCATCCTTCTCCTGACCACGAAAGGGACCTGGAAAGGTGTCCAAACCCCTTCAGCCCTCCTGCCCTGAGGACTATCCCTTACATCCTTGCCTGGAACAAAAATAGGGAGTCCAGGCTCAGTCAATCACCAGGCTAATTCCTAACCGGTTAACACTGGGCCTTGAGGCTCAAACAGGTGGTTCTCCAGTTGCCAGACAGGTGGTGAGTGTCTGTTAGAATGAGAGGAGAGATGTTTGACAGCAGCGGCTCCCTGTGGAAACTTCTGCCTTAGAGCAGTGGTTCTTTTCTTTTTTTTTTTTTTTTAATATTTATTCATTTATTTGACTGTGCTGGGTCTTAGTTGCATCATGTGGGATCTAGTTCCCTGACCAGGGATTGAACCTGGGCCCCCTGCATTAGGAACATTAGGTCCCACTTAGCCGCGGGACCACCAGGGAAGTCCATAGAGTAGTGGTTCTTAACATTTTGTGGGTCACAGCCTCGAAATCCTGGTGGTAAGAATCTGATAAGAACTGTTAATAAAAAAAAAAAATCTGTTGCATATCTATATGACATTTTACATTTATTTTCTGAAGGCTGAGCTTATAGAGTCTTTAGAAGGCCATTGTTATTCATCAGGTTAAGAATCCCTGACATAGAACATTGGAAAGAAAATTTTTTCTTTGTAAGAAATAAAAATTTTTTTAAACCAATTGAGAATTTCTGCCCAGTCAGTACCCTGAAGCCTCTGGTGGTCACAGTGGGAATTCCTTCTTGCCCTTGGGGGTGGAAGAGGCTGGTGGCCAGCCTGAGAGAATGTTTTCTTCTAGCACACCGCCTGTATTTTCTCTGCCTCCTCTTCCTGACCCTTCTCCCTCTGGAGTGCAGGGAGATGCTCCCCCTGGTCAGTTTTCCTGAGGTCTTAAAGTCTTTGGCAGTAATAAATGTAAATGTAGATTCTTCTCTTAATTCTGAAGAAAATATCTCAAATTTGGAGTCTTTGAGTCAGGTTTTTAGAGTTAAGACAGTTGCTTGGGTAGGTTTGTTTTGCTGTTTTGTTTTTTACATTTTTCTTCTTCCCTCTGAATTCCCCAAGTGTTTTGTTGTTTATGCAGTTCTGTCATCTGGATGCTCTAGAATAAAAGTTTTCTGGTTTTTTGTTTGATTGATTTTTCTAATGCATTGTATTGTTATAAATCTGTGACTTGCTGCAGATCTTCACGTGGATGTACATGTTAGCTTTTTTCAGCCACTCCTTAGTCTTCTAAGGAATTAATTCTTGAAGGAATTCATTTCCTTCTAGATATTCTCAGGAAATATCTGTAGGCTGCTGTTTCTCCCTCTGTGCCTGACCTTATGGAGATCTTACAATCAGGTTCAGTCCTTGGGAATTTTCTGAAAGTGTCTGACTTTCCCTGATATAGAACACAAGGGATTAAAACCACTTGCTTACCTGGTGCCCAGGGTAGAGCTGGAGATGAAGGTCAACACAAAGACATTTTCCTGCCTCCACAGAACCCAGGCTTCAGGATAGCCCGCTGAGGCCGCCTGTGCTCCTCTGGTCAGCTGGCCCCATGGAACACCTGGGCTTCAGTTCTCCGCTGTCTTCTGTCGCATCAGAGCCCACTACGTGAGAGCCAGGCCCAAGCTGAGTATTGACCCTTCAGGAGGGGACAGTCTGAAAAAATCACTTCTCTTCTTTGGGCCTCAGTTCCTCTACGGAGACCCGATGACTGTCTCTAGTAACACATCTGTCTGCAGTGGTCCCTTGGATATGTCCACGAAGGGCCCACTCCTCCTGGGAAAGGACACAGCCATGTCCCCAAAATGTTATTTAAGAAAGACGTCTGGGACAAACCACCGCGTACTGCTCCCCACCTTAGCTGCCAAGGCCGCAAGAAGCTTTCTCTTCTCCATGGACGTAGCCCCAAGTTGTCCCAAAGCCTCAGCCTCCTCGGGTCTGTCCTGAGGAAACAAAGCTCTGTCCTCACTGGTGAGGCGGTGCCAACCAGTGAGAGTTAAACCTAATATATTTAAGGGCAGTAGCAGTGAGGAAGCTGAGCTACAAAGAGTTCGTGATTGGTTTGAAGGATTGGACTTGGGAAACGGATCCCATGAAGCCAGGAGGGAGAGACTGTACCACTTAATGGACTCCTGTCTTCTTTCTGCACATGCTGTTTGGTTTCTAACCTGGCACAGTGTTTCCTTCTCTCAGACTTAACGTGCACTGCTTACATGCCTTCATCTCTTTGTTCGTTCCTTCCTTCCCTCATCTAGTCTGTGGTATTTCTTAACCTGCTTTGGACAGTGGGCTGTGCGCGACTGTAAGGGAAACATAAATGGGGAGGTGCTAGATTTACACAGGTTACCGTAGAGGAAGAAGATGGGTGCCCACAGGACTTTATCCAGGGTCCAAATGATGGGTCCTGTTAGGTTAGAAATCCAGTCAAGGGCTGTGGGGATTCAGGAGCAGGGCACATACCTTCCCACTGGGGATCAAGGAGACCCCTGAGAAGAGTGAGCTCTAATTGGCATCAGAAGCCTGGATATGATGTGTAGGACTATCAGTAACCTCAGACACGCAGATGCCACCACCTTTAGGGTAGAAAGTGAAGAAGAATTAAAGAGCCTCTTGATGAAAGTGAAAGAGGAGAGTGAAAACGTTGGCTTAAAGCTCAACATTCAGAAAACGAAGATCATGGCATCCGGTCCCATCACTTCATGGCAAACAGATGGAGAAACAGTGGAAACAGTGGCAGACTTTATTTTGGGGGGCTCCAAAATCACTGTAGATGGTGACTGCAGCCATGAAATTAAAAGACGCTTACTCCTTGGAAGGAAAGTTATGACCAACCTAAACAACATATGAAAAAGCAGAGACATTACTTTGTCAACAAAGGGCCATCTAGTCAAGGCTATGGTTTTTCCAGTGGTCATGTATGGATATGAGAGTTGGACCATAAAGAAAGATGAGCACTGAAGAATTGATGCTTTTGAACTGTGGTGTTGGAGAAGACTCTTGAGAGTCCCTTGGACTGCAAGGAGATCCAACCAGTCCATCCTAAAGGAGATCAGTCGTAAGTGTTCATTGGAAAGACTGATGCTGAAGCTGAAGCTCCAATACTTTGGCCACCTGATGCGAAGACCTGAGTCATTTGAAAAAACCTTGATGCTGGGAAGGATGGAAAAGGGGACAACAGAGGATTAAATGGTTGGACGGCATCACCGACTCAATGGAGATGAATTTGAGCAGACCCCAGGAGTTGGTGATGGACAGGGAGGTCTGGCGTGCTGTGGCCCGTGAGGTTGCAAAGAACCGGACACGACTGAACAACTGAACAGAACTGAGGAATCCACAAGAAATGTCTGAGTTAGTTACAGGGCTAAATCTGTGAACATCCAGTGTGACTCAGTCATGAAGTATTTTATAACGTCCCAATTATGTTGCTAGTCATGTTGTAGCACTGCCTTTGTTTTTTATTATGGGCATTTAATTTTTAAAGGAACATGGTGGTAATGGCTGAGGTTCAGAGATGATGGTGTTTTCAAGGCCAGAATTGCTTCTGAGTCATTGTTTAGATTAGTTGTCTTCAGTTAACCTTTTGGAGATCATGGCCCCAAATGACAACCCGATTAAATCTGTGGGAGAATGGATATAGGGAGACAGAATTGTTTGTACGATTTTTGGAGGTTCTGAGGGCTGCTGAATCCCCTATCAGCCCTGTGAATTATTAGTGGTTTGTTCTAATAAGGTCCTTGTAAAATTGTTGTCCTTTTAAGCTAAGTGTGTGTGTGTGTGTGTGTATTAGTCGCTCAGTCATGTCCAACTCTTTGTGACGCCATGAACTGTAGCCCGCCAGGCTCCTCAGTCCGTGGAATTCTCCAGGCAAGAATACTGGTTTATTTTGTTTTAGTCGCTCAGTCGTGTCCAACTCTTTTGCAACCCCACAGACTGCAGCCCGCCAGGCTCCTCTGTCCATGGGATTCTCCAGGCAAGAATACTGGAGTGGGTTGCTATTCCCTTCTCCAGGGATCTTCGTGACCTCAGGGTCAAACTGGGGTCTCCTGCACTGCAGGCAGACTCTTTACCATCTGAGCCACCTGGAAAGCCCTTCTCATCCATAAGTTAAATATACTGCCCAACAAAGCTTGGTCCCTTTGATCACCATTCCAGTTCCTTCTTGACATAGGCACACACTGAGCATGCCCAGGCTCCTCACACATCAGTGACTGTGAACCTCCATGCTTTACTCCCCCTTCCCTCCTTCTCTGGAAACAACGAACGTACGTGTGTTTGTTGAGAATGCAAATACGCAGGTCAGTTCTGCCTGAGCAGAAGAAAAGCTCTTTACACGCATTATTGTGTCTGTGCAAATAGCAATTAGAAGCTGCTCAACATAGTTGTCACAACAGTACATCTCCTGTATCCATGTTTTTAAAAAATGCTTTTCACAGTATTAAGCAACTTATCTATCCACAATCGTGTTATTTAAAAAAAATTGATGAAGCCCATATGTCCATGCAGATATAAGATGCTGAAGGATGATACATCAAAAGGCACGTGGACTCAGAAATAGCAATGCACGTGGTAGGTCTTGGCTGCACTGCTATTTGGAATTTTACTGAGAAATTTGGATAGGAAAGAGGAGGGATAATGTTTATCCCTCCTGTTTTTTCCTTCTGATGTTCTAGTGAGTAGGTTAAATGAAATTGAGCAAAAGATACATTACAAAATGAAAACATGGATGAGCTCTCTAGCATCTCGGTCTTTGGACCTTCTGTTTTTCCCCTTTCTATTCCTCTTATTAAATACTTTAAAATTTTTATGCAGTTTTAAAAAATATTTATTTGGCTGTACTGGGTCTTAGTTGCAGAGTGTGGAATCTTCAATCTTCAATGAAACATGAAGGATCTTTAGTTGCAGCATGTGGGATCTAATTCCCTGCCCAGTGATCAAACCCGGGCCCCCTGCCTTGGGAGCCTGAAGTCTTAGCCACTGGACCACCAGGGAAGTCCCTGTTTTTATACAATTTTAAAAGTACTATTTACAGTTATTGTAAAATATTGGTTATATTCCTCATGTTGTACAATACATCCTTGCATGGGCCTTCATTTTTGTTTCCAGTTTTAATCCTGATTTATTTGGAAGAGGTACTTCGTATTTTTTTAAATGCTCTGAAAGCAGTCAAAATGCAATTCAAAAATAGAACCTAAGGATTGCATAACATTGTGCTATAGGACTCCATAGGCTACAGGAAGATCGTGTAAATTAGCACATGAGACTCTGAGAAATCCCTGAAGGGAGACGGGTCATTTTATAAGAAGCCCAGCCCGAGGCTCGGCTGAGGTCCCGTACTGGTAGTGGAATTGAAGGGGGCTTTACCTTTCTGGTTCCTGATCCATTGTCCTCTCTCCTCTGCCACTGACTCTTGGGGAAAAGCACCCCAGCTTTTTGAGTCTCGACCTCTGTATTTCCACAGCGATCCCAGTTTCCTGTACGTGGCAGGGCTGTTTTGAGAACCAGACTGTACAGTGCAGTGGATCTCAGGGCACGGTCTCCAGACCACCATCCACATTCCCACCAGGAGCATCTCCTGGGAGCTCATGAGAATTACATCTTCTCAGGCCCCACCTCAAACCTGAATCAGAAACCCTGGGGTGGGGGCAGCACTCCACCTCCAGGTGATCCTGGTACAGGCTCAGATTTGAGGTCCACCTCAAATTTGTGATGATACGTGTAAGATAGCTTAAAAAGAGCTTCTTTTCTTTCTTTTTTTTTTTTTTTTTCATATTTTTGGGGGGTTATCCTTTTTTTTTTTTTTTTTTAGCTTTTTGCTTTATAATGGAGTTCCAGGGGGCACAGTGGTAAAAAAAAAAAAAAACCCTGCCAGTGCAGGTGCCATGTTTGATCCCTGGGTCAGGAAGATCCCCTGGAGGAGAAAATGGCAACCCACTCCAGTATTCTTGCCTGGAAAATTCCATGGACAGCAGAGCCTGGTGGGCTACAGTCCATGGGGTCACAAAGAAACTGACACAGCTGAGCATACACACTAAGCATACACACAGCTAATTAATAATGTGGTAGTTTCAGGTGGACAGCAAAGGGACTCAGTCATCTATATGCATGAATCCACCCTTCCCCAGACTTCTGTGAGTTTTCATAGCATGTCAGAACTTTTCATCGCCCCATAAAGTTCCCTCCCATTGGTACCCATCTCCCTTGGGCAACCACTCTTCAATGATAGGCATGTTGTAAAAGGAAGTGAGATGACCTCTTGACAAGTTGGACGTGGAAAGACCGTTGATTGTGTTCTCTTTTTCCTTTCCTTCTGATACCTAACCTTTTTTTGTTTAATATACTAAGCCTAGTTCTCTGTGGTTTTTCAGCCCATGGACCAAGCATCTCTCAAAAACAGCGATGTTCTCATCCTGACAGGCCTTACCCAGATTCCCACCGCAAACCCTGATAGCATGGTGGGTGAGTTCTGCAGCAACCTAGGTATGTGTCTCGGGAAAGTCCTACATGGGAGGAAATGGTTCACGTTTATTTTGTGATCGCCCTGCTCCTGTGGTACTTTTTTCTCCCTTTGCTTCACATTCACACCCTGTTGATGCCCCCTATTATGACCTTTTCCCTCATTTATTTCCACGCTTTCTGTTTATCCTTCAAAACCTACTGTTGTCAACAAAAGCAGTTCTTAAGCAACTTAAATCTGAAGGCACAATAAGAATGGTGGTTATAACGGTAAGTTTGAATTTTTAGCAATTATACAGCCGATGCTCAACATTCTCCCACTTATATAGAAACTCTTCCTCTTCTTGCTGGCAGGTGCCCACCGCTTCTTGCTGGTGGGTTTTGCAGGTGGGTCAGGAGTGCTTATAGGATAAGCAGAGTTAAAGAAGGAAATAATCTTGTCTTTGCTTTGCAAATAATAGCACTGAAAAGACTTAATATTTTGAATTCACAACAGGGATACATTGAACAGGTGTATTTTTTCCCCAAAAATATTTGCTTGGTATTATTTTTTCTTCTTTGGGTGGGGCAGGGGGGGACTATAAGTGAGAGACTTGTTGAGTATTTTCTACCTGGAATAAATGTATGCTTCTTTGGAATAATTGTCAGTAAAGTCTAGAAATGCTGCATTTCTTCTAGAAATATGTAGGTCGCTTCCTATCTTAGCTCCGGCTACTGTAACAAATACCAAAGGCTAGTAGCTTTAAACAACACTTATTTCTCACAGTTCTGGAGGCTAGGATGTCAGAGATGCGGTGGCCAGCACATCTGGGTTCTGGTCAAGAACCCTCTCTCTGGCTTACAGACAGCAGCCTTCTGGCTATGTCCCCAGATGGCAGAGAAAGGCTGGCCCAGGGCCTCTTCCTCTTTTTATAAGGGCACTAATCCCATCATGGGGGCTCCATACTCATGACCTCATATAGACATGGTCACCTCCCAAAGGATCCCCTTGCTAACACTGTCACATTGAGGGTTAGGGCTTCAATATATGAACTTCAGGGGACACATTCATTCAATCACTGTTACCAAAGAGGAGTTCATGAGCTCAGGCCCCTCAGCCCTGTTACCTCAGCTCTGGGGGAGGGAAGTGGTTGTCTTCTAATATTGTCTGTGAAATTTCATTTTCCCTTGCCAATAGTTGTAGACTTTTTTATTCTTTGCTGATTTTAAGGTACCAGTAACTTACTCTAGGGCTTCCTAGGTGGCTCAGTGGTAAAGAATCCACCTGCCAGTGCAGGAGATGCAGGTTTGATCCCTGGGTTGGGAAGATCCCCTGTTGAAGGGAATGGCAACCCACTCCAGTATTCTTTGCTGAGAAATCCCACAGACAGAGGAGCCCGGCAGGCCACAGTCCCTGGAGTCACAAAGAGTCGGACACTACTGAACAACTGAACAACGACAATTTACTCTTAGCTTGGAAGAACAATTGGACTGGTTTCAAAGAGACTTTGTATGTGTGTTTATAACTCTAGAATCATGGAATCCAAGGGCTTTGGATCTTGAAAGACTCTTCCATGTAATCCCCTGTTGCTCAGAGGGGTCCGCTGACCAGCTGCCTCACATGTTGAGGCTGTGCCACAGTCAGACTGTCTGAGGAGAGGAGGCCTAGTGGAGAAGTTGTATGTTTATCATGTTCTGGCAATTTTCCTACAAAAGAAGGCTTGAAAACCACCGATTTAGTTCACTCCTCTCGTAAGCAGTGAGGAAGCTGAGGCCCAGGAGGTTGCAGTGGCTTTCCTGAGGTCCCACAGCTTGAGATGGAGTGGGACTGGAGCCCTGCAGCGCTCTCATCTTTTCCTTGGTTCCTACTCCAGTAGTAGCGGGTCAGCCAGTCCTCCGTGCACAGCATCTTGGAGAATACGGATGTGAGAGTTGGGACATACAGGAGGATAGAAGGCATCAGAGAGTTCAGGTTCTGTGCCCTAACTTTGCTTGTTTTCATCTATATTGGAAACTAGACGAAGAAAGAAATTGAGAGCTTGACTTGTCTCAGCCAGTTACAGTTTCTACTACGATTTTGGTTATAAGTTGCAATTCCTCATTTGATAACTGATTTTAAGCCTTTAAAGAATAGAGGATTTTCTTATAGACAAAACACTCATGGAAGAAAATGCCACTAGAATGAGTCAAATGGAAAAACTTGGCCTATTTCCTTATGGGTCACTCAGCAATGATCAGAGCCCAAACAGAGACAAATGAAACAAAGTTCTGAGCAGGAGCTGAAAAGAGAAGGCGCTGGGATGGTCTGTCCCGAATCTCATCTGCCATTGGGAACTTGAAAACCCAAATCCACGCCTGCACACCCTGGTCCCTGGGCTTGAGATGTTGCTGATCCCTCAGGTGATCATCAGTAAGCCTCTGGACCCTCCCACTCTGGTGCTAGTCTTCAAAAGAAGTCAGTGTTGGGACTTCCTTGCTGTCTAGTTGGTTAAGAATCCTCCTGCCATTGTAGGAGACGTGGATTCTATCCCTGATCCAGGAAACTCCTGCACGCCTCAGGGCAGCCAAGCCCGTGCACCAGAACTGCTGAGCCTGCGCTCTAGAGCCTGGGAGTCACACCTACTGAAGCCCAAGACCCTAGAGCCCGTGCTCCACAACAAGAAAAGCTGCTGCGGTGAGAAGCCCTGATCACAACTGGAGGAAAGCCCTCCCAGCAACCAAGACCCAGCGGGCCAAAAATAAATAGTTCATATTTTTTTTAAAGTCCATTGTTTGTTGAATGGACCAGTGACTGAGAATCCGTACTAAAATTGTTCCTTTAAAAAAATAACTCAGGGTCCTCCCCACCTACACACTATAATACTGCTGATTTTATTGCTATTTGAACTACATAGCAAGCAACTGAAAATCAGAACTCAAATCTTTTTTTGTTCTTTATGTTTTGATGAAAATTTTTGCTTTGATGACTTTTGCTTAAGAAAATAGTGTATTTGTTATTCATTTAAAGTGGAGGCAAGATTACATGGTTTTTTTTTCCATGTATGGGTATGAAAATCTTTTTTGCACCAAATATCTCAGTTGATAGAATATTAATTTTTTGGTACATTTTCCCCAAAAAAACCAAGTTGATTGTTACCCAAATGAAGTGAATTATAGGAACAGAAGTGGAAAAATGAAAGAAATGCAAACATAATTTGTAAAGTTCTGTCCTCCCTGTATAAAACTGTTCTTTTGATGCTACTTTCCCCCCCTCTGGCCTCAGCTCTTCTCTTTTCTTTTTTGTTTTTAATATTAATGAAGTCCGTCTGAGTTACAGTGTCCTGTGGCTTCCACCCTTCTAGCACTGACAGTTCGGAATGGAGGAAACGTGTTGGTGCCCTGCTACCCTTCGGGAGTGATCTACGACCTCCTGGAGTGCCTGTACCAGTACATCGATTCAGCCGGCCTCTCCAGCATCCCTTTCTACTTCATCTCCCCGGTGGCTAACAGTTCACTGGAGTTTTCACAGATTTTTGCCGAGTGGTAGGTCTCTGTTTTTCCTGTGATCCCTACAGTCAAGCAATAGGAAAAGAAAAAGCTTTTTAGTTTTAATTTAAAAAGAAATAGAAATAATCTTATTTTTTCTCACCTTACTGTGAAACCTTCATTTTTTTCTTTTTTCCTTTCTGTGATATGAAGATTGTATTAATGAAACCCAGAGCAGTTACTTTGCTAGGATTTAGGAGAATTGTTATTAAGAAGGGAAGGAGGAAAGGCAAAGACGTAACTTAGCCACCAGTTTCAAAATGAACAATAAAACTGTTATGCACTTACCTTCTCACATGCTTCCCTCTGTCTGTTACAAAGTGCAGTTACATTCTTAAAGCTAAAAAAAGTCTCCAACCCAAGCTCATGTTCTCTGAAATTTTTAATACCAAATCTGATGGGGAAAACTAGCTTATTTTTCCATTTCAATAGTATATTTGGTGACAGTGTTTTATTACAACAGGAAATTATTTGATCAAATCCTAGGATGGGTAAATTATTGAACAATATGAAGTGGGTGAACCTTTTCAGGATTGTTTAGACAGATGTTTGAATCTAACTCACCTGGCCACAAAAAGGCAGGGTAGGAGGAAATACTGTAAATTGCACACCGGACTTAATGGTACCCGGGGATGGGGTTGTGACACACAGGTGTGCTTAATCCCGTCTACTGGTGTGATGACCTAATGGGCACAATAGTCCACAAAGCCTCTGATTTAAGAGGATTTGTACATTATTCTGTGCAACGTTCACGAACTCTGGGAGATAGTGAAGGACAGGGAAGCCTGGCGTGCTGAAGCAACTGAACAGCAACTGCGCAGCATACATATTCGCACAGATTATCCCAAAGTCACGCTTGCCTACCCCACTTTTAAGTATCGTTTTTTTCTTCCCATTTTAGTTGTGCTCAAGGCCCTTTTTTTCTGTTTTTAAATTCAGTCTTCTCCGTCCAACGTGTGTATTATTCATGTTCATTCATAGGACTTTTTGTTGTTGTTTATATTATATTTGACTTAGTGACTAACAATAAAAGGTCACTTTTTTTGGCGGCCATTGGATTTCTTCTTTGATTAGAAGTCTCTTCTCCGCATTATGGGAAGGTAATCTTGACTAGGTGGCAGTCCACATGAGGATCGCTGCACGTTCATCAGCATGTCCTGAACGTCTTCATCCAGAGCCTCAGCTGAAAATACTGAACGATGCAGGCTCGGGGACCAGCCCTGTGGGCAGTGTCCTAACTGGTGTCTGTGCTTCCATCCACTCTTGTCAGAATGTCTGATGGGGTAGGACTCGGGACCGGTAAGAGTAGGTGGTTTTTGAGTTCCTGTTTTTTGTTATTTGTTTTTAATATGAGTGTAATACATGTTTACTAGAGAAAAAGAAAGTTACAGAGAACAGTAAAAAATAATCCGAACCCATGATCCCACTACCAGAAATAATGTCACTATTAGATTCTGATGTATTTCATCTTTCTATGTAGGGATCATGCTGAATATTTAATTGTGAATCCTGCCTTTAAATTTTTTAATCCGCATTGCAGGCAGATTCATTCCCAGCTGAGCCACCAGGGAAGCCCAAGAATACTGGAGTGGGTGGCCTATCCCTTCTCTAGTGGATCCTCCTGACCCAGGAATCGAACCGGGGTGTCCTGCATTGCAGGCGGATTCTTTACCAGCTGAGCTACCAAGGAAGCCCAATACTAGATTAGAGCATTAGAAAATCTTTGATACCATCATTTTTCCTTGACTGCATTATGACATCATCACTCATCATTTATACATAGTATAATTTACATAACTGTTGTCTTATGGGTGGACAGGCTTTTCCCAGTTTTTTTCCTTTTAGTGATAAATTTTCGATTAATATCATTCTGTATATTTATGACTACATCCGCTTTGGGTAAGTTACTAAAAATAGTATTACTGGAACAAAAGATGTACATAGCTTTTAATGTTCATCATACAAATCTAAATTGCTTTCCAGAAAAATGTTTGTGTCTTCTGTAAATTACTCCTTATTTGCCTATTTACGTACCAGAGGTGTTGTACCTTTATCTATTTATTTGAACCCTATACATGTATTAAAGATCCTAATGCTTTGTTATATCTACAGACGTTTCCCATTTTGGCCCTTTTTTAAGTTTTGTCTTTTGAATTTGTTTTTTCAATAATAACTTGTTCCTTTTAGTAAATAATTTTAAGTATAGAAAGGCTGCAGATATACTACAGAAACTCCCATATACCTTCTCCTCAGGTTCCCCCCTCCCCCAATGTTCATATCTTACATGGTCATGCATTCTGTATCAAAGCTAAGAAATTAACGTAAGCACAGTATTATTAACTGAACTCCAGGCTTTATTCATATTACACCGGCTGTTCCACCAATGCCTGTTTCCTCCTCCAGGATCCGATCCAGGGTAGCACATGGCACTCATTGGTTCATTCCTCTTTAATATTTATGTGCTTGGCTGTACTGGGTCTTTGTTACAGCATATGAACACTTAGTTACAGCATGTGGGGTCTAGTTCCCTGACCAGGGATTGAACCTGGGCCTCCTGCATTGAGAGCACCGAGTCTTAGCCACTGGACCACCAGAGGAGTCCCCCACGTTGCATTTCAGTTCAGTCGCTCAATCATTTCTGACTCTTTCCAACCACATGGACTGCAACACGCCAGGCCTCCCTGTCCATCACCAACTCCCAGAGCTTGCTCAAACTCATGTCCATTGACTCGGTGCTACCATCCAACCATCTCATCCTCTGTTGTCCCCTTCTCCTCCTGCCTTCAATCTTTCCCAGCATCAGGATCTTTTCACATGAGTCAGTTTTTCACATGTGGTGGCCAAAGTATTGGAGTTTCAGCTTCAGCATCAGTCCTCCCAATGAACATTCAGGACTGATTTCCTTTAGGGTTGACTAGTTTGATCTCTTTGCAGTCCCAGGGACTCTCAAGAGTCTTCTCCAACACCACAGTTCAAAAGCATCAATTTTGGGTGCTCAGCTTTCTTTATGGTCCAACTCTCACATCCATACATGACTACTGGAAAAACCATAGCTTTAACTAGACAGACTTTGTCCGCCAAGTAATGTCTCTGCTTTTGAATATGCTGTCTAGGTTGGTCATAACTTTTCTTCCAAGGAGTAAGCGTCTTTTAATTTCATGACTGCAGTCACCATCTGCGGTGATTTTGGAGCCCAAAAAAATCAAGTCTGTCACTATTTCCATTGTTTCCCATCTGTTTGCCATGAAGTGATGGAACCAGATGCCATGATCTTAGTTTTTTGAATGTTGAGTTTTAAGTCAGCTTTTTTACTCTCCTCTTTCACTTTCATCAAGAGGCTCTTTAGTTCTTCTTGCTTTCTGCCATAAAGGTAGTGTCATCTGCATATCTGAGGTTAGTGATATTTCTCCTGGCAGTCTTGATTCCAGCTTGTGCTTCATCCAGCCCAGCGTTTCTCATCATGTACTCTGCATATAAGTTATATAAGCAGGGTGACAATATACATCCTCGACATACTCCTTCCCCAGCTTGGACACAGTCTGTTGTTCCATGCCCTGTTCTAACTGTTGCTTCCTGACCTGCATACAGATTTCTCAGGAGGCAAGTAAGGTGGTCTGGTATTCCCATCTCTTGAAGAATTTTCCACAGTTTGTTGTGATCCACACAGTCAAAGGCTTTAGCATAGTCAGTGAAGCAGATGCAGGTGTTTTTCCGGAATTCTCTTTCTCTTTCGATGATCCAACAAATGGTGACAATTTGATCTCTGGTTCCTCTGCCTTTTCTAAATTCAGCTTGAACATCTGGAAGTTCTCAATTCATGTACTATTGAAATCTGACTTGGAGAAATTTGAGCAATACTTTGCTAGCGTGTGAGATGAGTGCAATTAAGTGGTGGTTTGAACATTCTTTGGCATTGCCTTTCTTTGGAATTGGAATAAAAGCTGACCTTTTCCAGTCCTATGGGCACTGCTGAGTTTTCCAAATTTGCTGGCATATTGAGTGCAGCACTTGAAAGCATCATCTTTTAGGACTTGAAATAGCTCAGTTGGAATCCCAGCTTTGTTAGTAGTGATGCTTCCTAAGGCCTACTTGACTTCTCATTCCAGGATGTCTGGCTCTAGGTGAGTGATCACACCATCATGGTTGTCTGGGTCATGAAGATCATTTTTGTATAGTTCTTCTGTGTATTCTTGCCACCTCTGCTTTATATCTTCTGCTTCTGTTAGGCATACCATTTCTGTCCTTTATTGTGCCCATCTTTGCATGAAATGCATTTATCTCTTTTATTTTTTGACAGAAGTATTTTAGTTTTATACTTTTATATACTGATGCTAACTGATATATTATCCTTTGCAGCACTCAACATTAAAGTTTTAAACCAAGCTCTTTTATCCCTCTTACTGAGTTTGAAATAAAGACACTACTATTGTCTGTTTAGACACTATTAATAAGTAACCCTTCAAAAAGTATCTTGTTTTTGTGTTTTACATCTTCTTCCACAAAGGAGTTGTGGAAGTGATGTTTTAAAAAGTGATGTTTTTAAAGTCGAGTTCAACCAAAGGTAGGAAAAATTAGATAACAGATTGTGTAATGAAGCTAAGACTAAACCTAGACCCCCAGAGTCCTGAATTATTCCATCAAAAGTAATATCTGTTAGAAATGTTGAAATGCTTTAATTCTGCTTTAGTAGGGTTCTTAGAAGCGGGTTCTAACAATCACTGCATGTGTTTTTTCCCCCAACTTAAAAATGTCAGACCTACAGAGCACCACATACCTTGATTAACTTTTTATCATATTTGTTTTCCAGAAATCTCCGTGTCTTAAATGTCACATCTGACTAGGGAAAAACAGACTACCTAAAACAGTCAGTGTCTCTGAATTAAGATAGTTCCTGGAGAGATTTATTACTCTCCAGTTAGACTTACCAAATTCTGCTATTTATGAACCGGTACATGTACAAATAGAAATCTGTCTCAACAGAAAATTACTTTCTACTCAGAATTGGTCACTTTGGAATTCCCTGGTGGTCCATGGTTTGGACTTCGTGCATCCACTGCAGGAGGCATGGGTTCAGTCCCCGGTCTGGGGATTAAGATCCTTATAGCCTTGTGGTACAGCCAAAAAAACTGACCACAACTAAATGAAATACAGTATCTTGGATCCTAGAGGAGAAAAAAAAATCAGTGGAAAAACTGGTGACAGCTGAGTAGAGTCTAGAGTTTAGGTAACTGTAGTGTGCTGATGTCAGTGTCTTAGTTTAACAAAACAGTGAGATGATGAACTCTGTACTATCTTTGCAAATTTTCTGTAAATCTAAAATTACTCCAAAATAAGAAGCTTGTGTTTTAAGGGAAAAAATGTATTGAGGAATTTCAAAGGTTAAAAATATGCTCACAAGAGACTTACATCCTAATTACTTTATAAATGCCAGCTATTTACAGTGAGATTCACTGGCAGGAAAATTTTAAACCTCAGCATGTATTTGCACTGTTTAACCACTAGGTGGCAGCAAATGCCTCTGTGTACCGTGCCTAATGTGCTCATCTTTTTTGTTTTTAAAGGCTTTGTCACAACAAACAGACTAAGGTGTACCTCCCAGAACCGCCTTTTCCTCATGCTGAGGTAAGAAAATGGAATCACTAGGTCAGAGCAAGTAAGAAATGTAGGTAAAGGTATGTGGGTGGAAATAGCAGATCATTAGAATTAAGAAATGTGGAGATAAACTGATACAGCCTTCTGTTTGCCTTGTAAGGTGGCGTGAATATGCTAACTGAAGATGTGTTACTTTCTCTTCTTATTAACACCTTACATTTCCAGTATGTTGCTCAGTTCATAGTCTACTTCTGTTGCATTGACTGGGTGAGGAATTTTATTCTAGTATCTACTACTGCCTTTTTGCAAAATAGATTTACTTATTGTCAAAGTCTTCCTACGAGTTGGTTGTGTCTTAGTATAAGGGCTTCCCAGGTGGCGCTAGTGGTAAAGAACCCACCTGTTAGTGCAGGAGACGCCAGAGACATGGGTTCAATCCCTGAGTCAGGAAGATCCCCTGGAGAAGGAAATGGCAACCCACTCCAGTATTCTTGCCTGGAGGATCCCATGGACAGAGGAGCCTGGTGGGCTACAGTCCTTGGCGTTGCAAAGAGACATACGACTGAGCAACTAAGTTATGTTTTTTAGTATAAGATACTAAACATAGCTTATGTCCTTGGTGTAAATATTTAATGATGAAAATGACAACATTTCAATTTAAAAAACAGAAAAATTCCCCCTTCTTCACAGAACCAGTCGTGTTTTTATACAGCTGTGTGTGCCCAGTTTCGTGACTACTTTTGTTTTTCACCAAACAGTAAATGATGAACCTTTCTCTGTGTGCCTCACTGTTATTGCTGCTGCCTAATATTTCATAGCACATCATATGAACGTCTTGTAGTGTTCTTGGCTTCCGTGGTGGCTCAGGTGGTAAAGAATCCGCCTGCAGTGCAGGAGACCCGAGTTCAATCCCTGGGTCAGGAAGATCCCTGGAGAAGGGAATGGCAACCCACTTCTGTATTCTTGCCTGGAGAATCCCATGGACAGAGGAGCCTGGCAGGCTACAGTCCATGGGTTCACAAAAGGGTCGGACATGACTGAGCAACTAACACTTTCACACATACAGAAAGCTCACCTTTGATATTAGAAGTCAGGAGAGTGGTCATCACAGAGACAGCCGTGGGGGCGGGCAGGGCCTGGAAAGCGGACAAGGGGCGTTTCTGAGGAGCCGGTGATGCTGTTTCTTGATGTGCGAATGGGAACACGGATGTTTTCGTTTTGTAAAAATGCCATCCAGTTAGGTACATCTGTGCAGGTACTTATGTATAGGGATTTCACTGACTGACATATTATGCAATTAACTATTTGACTTGAGTAAATTGCAACAAATGTCCTGCTAATTATTTTAAATCTTATTACTGTTTTCCTACTCCCAAGGAGGGGTCTTTCATTAACTAAGACGTCAAGTGGAAGGTTTTGAGCAAGTTACTTGCAGTCCTCATACTGTCTGTTTCTGTTTTTAATTCTCTTGGCTGCACCATGTGGCACCTGGGATCTTGGTTCCCCAGCCAGGGATTGAACCTGCGCCCCCTCCTTGGAAGGCAGAGTCTTAACTGAGCCTCTAGGGAAGTCCCATGCAGCCCTCATACTGTCTTTTGAGGGGTTGGGAGGGCAGTGCTAGGTCTTTGCTGCTGCACGGGCTTCACTCTAGCTGCGGAGAGCGGGAGCTACTCTCTCATTGCAGGCTCCGGCTTCTCCTTGCGGTGGCTTCTCTTACTGCAGAGCACAGGCTCTATGGTGCAGGAGCTTCAGCAGTTGCGGCTCCCACGCTCTAGAGCTCAGGCTCAGTAGTTGTGGCGCACGGGCTCAGTTGTCCCGTGGCATGTGGGATCTTCCCGGATCCGGGATAGAACCCATGTCGCCTGCACTGACAGGCGGATTCTTTACCACTGAGCCACCAGGAAGGCCCCCTCATACTGTCTTAACAGCCGCCAAGGCTTTTGCAAACTTTGTCATTACTACAGTGAAACTCAGGGTAGAAATCTAATCGTGTCAGAACATTAAGTGTGGCAGAACATGCTCGGTGGTGGCTTTACACTGAAAGTGTACCTGCCTCTTCCCTAGTAACAGTTAGCCTTTCCTTAGAACTTGATCTCCAAGGGTATTACCGTGTTCTTACCCACAAGTTTGTCACGAATGACCTTTGTCCCACTCACAGCTAGGGATGGGAAAAGACCCAAGTTGCACAATCAGGGTTCCTAATACGTACTTATTGATATTAGGGCGTGATGGAATTGATAGCCAGTGTCACGTGACCAGTGTCCATGAGAAAATACACTTCTGCCTTTAGTACTGATGAAAAACTGCTTTACAGAATTCCTGCCTGCAGCTCCACTGCCTGTGTAGTTTAGACCTTAAAACAGCACAGAGATAATTCTGGATTGTCAAAAAGGTAGTAAGTCAGCTGGAAAAGTAGATATAATGGGGGAAAAAATCAGAGCGCCTAAAAAGTGACTTATGTGCAAAGACCTACTGCTCTTCTTAGATTCCCAGTCATCTCTTCGACATGTGTGGGTACAAGAGAACTGGTCCTTTAGTCAGCCATGTATCTATTTAACTGGGGTGAGTAATGCTTTGGGCCACATAGGTTATAAAAAATGTCAGTTTTATTAGTATGTAACCAGGAAGTAAGAATGCAATGAGTTTTCCATGTTTACTATTCGTATCCCAGCCAGGCATGTGAGCCCTGATTAAGACCTCCAGGGTGGTCTTGCTAATGAAAGCAGTCTCTTAGAATTAAAGGTTAAGTCTTTCAGAGTAAAGAAAGTTGAGTTTCCCTTTGGGAATGGCCCCATTCTTGCCTCATCCTCACTGTTGGGATGGCAACAGGTGGGCTTGGAGTTGTTGCGGGCTCCCCTCGTATGCATTAGGAATGACTACAGGATCGAGAAATGTCTCACACCAATTCTTTATCCATCAGACAGCATCTCAGGGCAATGTTGTTGTTGTCCTTTAGTCACTAAGTCATGTCTGAGTCTTTGAGACTTCATGGACTGTAGCCCGCCAGGTTCCTCTGTCCATGAGATTTTTCAGGCAAGAATACTGGAGTGGGTTGCCATTCCATTCTCCGGGGGATTGTCCTGACCCAGGGATCAAACCCAGGTCTTCTGCATTGCAGGCAGATTCTTTACCACTAAGCCTCTCAAAGGCAATACTAGTTGATACTGAGGGTCTCTGAAGTGTGGGTGTTTGTCATCTGACTTGTTGGTGCCAGAGTGAAGCAGTGGGGCTGGGGCAGCATGAAGGACTTCTGAGCCGTGTCACAAGAGGCCATCTGTGGTGCTCACTGTATATGGTGTTGTCTTGGGTCAGGCCTGATTGGCAGGAGAGTATTTCCAGGGGTTGTACTGAAAAGAGGACCTTTATGGTTCAGAACATCCACTTTTTGAGACAGGTTTGAAACCGTGCGTGGCCTGTTCCTCACCGCAGCTCTCTGTCGGGAGGACGTCACGCCTCCCGCGCACGTTTCTGAAAGCCTTGGTCCTTGTGCTTCAGACCCCACGGTGACGTAACACAGCTCCACCTTCCCAAGCGGTGGTCCTGTGCTGGTAAACGAGGTTACTGTGTGAGGTGTTAGTTGTTGACAGAACTCAGTGATGCTCAGAGTTTGGGAAAGTTACTTGTACTTCAAAGACTTCTGGGGGACTTCTGGGCCTGGGGCTCAGAGTGTCAGGAAGCTATAAAGGAAGGGTTAGACGGAATCCAGCCAGAACAGCCTGAATGAAAGTTTCCAATAAGTATGACACTTGTAGAGCTTCCCTGGTGGTTCAGATGGTAGAGAATCTGCCTGCAATGCAGGAGACCCAGGTTTGATCCCTGGGTCAGGAAGATCCCTTGGAGAAGGGAGTGGCTACTCACTCCAACATTCTTGCCTGGAGAATTCCATGCACAGAGGAACCTTGCGGGCCACAGTCCATGAGGACGCAAAGAGTCGGACACGACTGAATGACTAACACACATATAGACCAGTGTTACCCAAAGACCCATCGTTGGAGAAGGTCACACTGTAGGTTAAAAACCTGTATCCTTATCTTGTATTTTTAATGTTCTCCACTCACTCTGACATGCAGCAGTCCTTCCTTCATGGGCAGGCTAACATCTCTTCCTGTGCTTTTGACACGTGCTCTAGCTCATTCAGACCAACAAGCTGAAGCACTACCCCAGCATCCATGGAGACTTCAGCAACGACTTCAGGCAGCCGTGCGTGGTCTTCACTGGACACCCTTCCCTCCGGTTCGGGGACGTGGTCCATTTCATGGAGCTCTGGGGAAAGTCGAGTCTCAACACGGTCATCTTCACAGGTGAATCAACCAGCAAACAAAACCCTGTGCTTCCCACTGGGACCATCCCTGAATACCTGTAGGATGTTACCTACCACGTAGAGACCCCAGGAAGAATTGACAGTAAGGTGTAAATATGATACTGTTGTTGTTGTTGTGTCCGACTCTTTGTGACCTCGTGGACTACAGCACACCAGGCTTCCCTGTCCTTCACCATCTTCCAGAGCTTGCTCAGACTCATGTCTGTTGAGTCAGTGATGCCATCCAACCATCTCATCCTTTGTCACCCACTTCTCCTCCTGCCTTCAATCTTTCTCATCATCAGAATCTTTTCCAGTGAGTCAGTTCTTTGCATCCGGAGGCCAAAGTATTAGAGCTTCAGCTTTAGCATCAGTCCTTCCAATGAATATTCAGGATTGATTTCCTTTAGGATCGACTGGTTGGATCTCCTTGCTGTTCAAGGGACTCTCAAGAGTCTTCTCCAACACCACAGTTCAAAAGCAACAATCCTTTAGATCAGTATTCTGTTGTAAATACGAAAGGATAAATCACCAGCAGGCGGAGGAGAAGAACAAACAAAGTGTCCCATTAGGTGACTGCACTGGACAGGGCTTTCATAGCTGTTTTTGTAGATTTTGTCCCCGAGACAGGTTTCTGGTCTAGAACTGCTGTTGACAGGATTTTGTAAGCTATTCAAAAACTGCAGGAATTCCAGTGATCAGTCTCACTTCACCCTTAAGGAATTACTGACTGAGATGGATCTTTCTCCTTAGGTTATAGTTTGCTCTGGCTTGGGGTTTTACTTAATCATTATCTTATCAATCAGGGTCTTCAGATAGTCTTGGGATTTGAAACTCTCATAGGCATTGAAGTAAAGAGCCTTGATATGAAATCTAGGCGGAGTTACTGTAACCTCAGCCAGGTTACTCGCCTCTGTAAGATGGGACTGTGGGTGGCTCCTCCTCGGGCAGCTCTGTGCTTTTAGTGAAATGTTATAAGGAAGGAGTTCTTACAAGGCCTGGCCCAAAAGCCTGGGGAGAAAGGACCGGTTGCCTTCTGGGAGTTTTCTAATGACTTTTAAGACATGAGTGGTGGAGGAGTCTAGTTATGCCCAAAGCCTTGGGGCCAGGTGGCCCCTTCCCTGTGCTCAGCAGTGGGGCCAGCCAGAGACCACCAGGAACATCCCAGTAATCAAACAGACTTGGGTGCTGACTCTGCAGTGAGTTGGGGAGACTGCCAGGGGGAGGCGGGAGGCTTCACAGGACATGGTCAAAAGAACTTACAGGTTGGGCCTTGGCTGGGGTGATCTTGGAGATGGGCTCATTGCTCCAGCTTGGTGTCATCAGGACCGGAAGTAGTTCTCTGGTTGGACATCTTGATTCTTGTCTAGAGGGTTAGAAGAACAGAGCCAGGACAGGGTGGCATTTGCTTGTTTTGAGGTTTGGACAGGGTTGTGGTCTTGCGTTCAGGCATGACTACAGAGGGCCTTGTTTCGGTCTTGATCCATGGTGGTCACCGAGCAGCCTTTTGTGACATCGGCATCGTGTGGGATGGTTTGTGTGCAGCGGGAGGACGTGGCCTGGCCTCGAGTGACGGAAGCACTCAGAGGAGCAGCTGGTAGGGGCAGCTGTGCTCCGTCCAGGCCCCCTGTTAGCCACAGGCAGAGGAAGCCAGGCTGTAAGGTTCACACCGCCCAGAGCCTCACCATTGATTGCCAGGTTCGGCTAAACAGGAAGTCATCCGGAGAAGGCTATCAGCAGTAGGACTAAGAGGGAGCTCCTGTTCTTTCTGAGGGATGTTGGCTCTGATGTGACAGTGGGCACAGTAGGACAAGGCGCAGAAGAAGTGTCACGAGACCAGAAACTTCCCTTCAGCCAGCTGAAAAGAAAGCAAGGGCTACATGACTGTCCGTACGTGTGTCACCCAGCATTTGTCTGGGTCAGGAATTTATATTTAAACTGGTGTGCTGCACTTCCAGAGCACAAGCTGTATCATTTACAGTGTCTGCTAGGTTCTGGGACACTTTTCCTGGTTGTGTGACCCCTGGGAATTGTATCCATACAGTGGATACTCAGTATCCATCAGAGAGAGATGGTCATCCCCCAGGCAGGTCAGGCTGCTTTGGGGGTTTCTGGGTTCTTCTTGGGTAGACAGGATCCACCGGAAGAGTGAGCATTTAGAAACCTGGAAACTCTGTGCCTTCTCCAGAGTTCCCCGGGGTAAGGAGCGGTGCGTGGAAGCCGGGGGCTACGTATGGGAAGTGGTGTCCTCACGGGGCACAGGCTGTGTCAGGAACCTACAGGTCATTTTTCATGCCAGGACTAAGCCAATGCTTTTGGCCCGAGGTGGGCAGCTTTCTCAGTTAGAGTAAGCAGTCCTTGGCAGGCCAGCTCCAGTGGGGCTCCGCAGAGAACAGGCCGGCCAGTGAGGCAAGGACGGTTCCTGGGCGCTGGACAGGCACTACGGATGGGCCAGCAGCCTCAGCACAGGCGTCTTGTTGACGCAGGTCACGATCCTTCTCTTCTTTGCATCCTGTCGAGTAGGAGGCGTGGGATTTGTCTCTTGCGTGGGGGTGATCTTTGAGCTCTTGCTTTGAGTGGCCTGGGCCGGACTTCTCCAATGTGAAGTCACCACTTTTGTATTAATCAGTATCTCTTGGGGGACACTTTGAGGCTGTCTATTCATCTGGTCCTCCCCAGAGGTTTATCTAATTTTTCCAGCATCTATTGATGATTCTGGTCTGAATAAATTATTCCTGCGATGGCTGCCAACGCATGACTTTTTTTTTTTTTTTTTTCCCGATTTCATGGTTTCTTCTACATTTGTTAGTTGGCATCTTGTTGCAAAGAAGAGCTTTATTCTCTCCCTCATTTACTTAGGTATCCCTTCATCGTCTCATCTCTCTCTGTCAGTGTTGAAAACCTCGAGTTCACACTCCTGCCTGCAGTTCCACGTCTGGCCTGCAGCGCTTGGTCCAGCCTCTCCCTCTCTGCCCAGCGATCACTCCTCTCCCCCCAGTCAGGACTCTGTCTCCTGTACCCGCAGGGCCTTTGCTGTCTTGCTGTCCATCTGCTGGGCCTTGGCCATGCCAGCCGCTTCCTCACATGGCCGCACGTCTGTTGCTTTCATTTTTAACACTTACTTTCTTGGCTGCACCAGGTCTTAGTTACGACCCGGGGGATCCAGTTCCCTGACCAGGGATCAAACCCAGACACCCTGCATTGGGAGCGCGGAGTCTTAGCCACTGAACCGCCAAGGAAGCCCCCGGCGCCTTCATTTTGAATTTCCTTTCTTGCGTTCCCCTTAGAACCCGACTTCTCGTACCTGGAAGCACTGGCTCCCTACCAGCCCTTGGCCATGAAGTGCATCTACTGCCCCATTGATACACGACTAAATTTCATCCAGGTGTCGAAGCTGCTCAAAGAAGTGCAGGTACAGGGGCGGGGCAGTGGGGGCCCACTGTGCCACTTGCTCCCGCGTCTGTGCACTTTGCTCTGCAGATGAGGGCTAATGTCCTCACCCCCGCCCCCCAGCATGCTCGGCCCAGTACCCTCCAGGTTCCAGACTAGTGGGCTTTCCACCCTGAAAGAGGTTTCTCCTCTAAAAAAAAAAAATCAAAAGTGGAAGGAAAAGCAAGCCTAAGCAGTGTATTATTTTTGACAAGGACCACTTGTGTCCAGTTGGGTGGTATTTGGCCGAAGTAAACACTGGCTTCCTAATTATTTTTCTCCCAAGATAATAAAAGAAGACATTTATAAAAACAAAAACCAAAAAACTCTGACGTGGTGTGTCCTCCACAACTGAGGACACGGCCTGGCCATCGCCCACTGCCTAGGACCTGGGGGCCTACAGGTCCAGACCGGAGACCCAGACGAGCACAGAAAGCCACAGCTCTTCTTCGCCAGCGAGTCGGGGTGCCAGTCAGTGCTGCTGAGGGACAGAGAGGCTGCCCTCCAGGGACTGGAGACCCTTTGAGAATGGGCCCTTGGATGTCACCCTCAGAGTGGCTTAAATAGAGGGAGAAAACAAATGCACGAAACAAAGGCAGTAAATCCCTTGCTCATCACCATGGCTTTCCTTGAAACTTCCGTGCTTCCCCCCCAACACTGTGGTCACTGGTGACTTGGGTTTGAGAGGATGGGAGCTCAGCACCGCCCTGTGGTGAGCCTGGGTGGCGTCTGGGGAGGGTGAGGTCAGGACTGGGCCTGCTGCCGCCTCACGCCCTCCTTCCCCCAACCCCTCCCTCTCGATCCTCAGCCCCTCCACGTGGTCTGTCCCGAGCAGTACACCCAGCCACCCCCGGCGCAGTCCCACCGCATGGACCTCATGGTGGACTGCCAGCCGCCCGCCATGTCCTATCGGCGTGCCGAGGTCCTCGCCCTGCCCTTCAAGCGTCGGTACGAGAAGATCGAAATCATGCCGGAGGTGAGCGTTGGGCTTCCCGGGGCTTCCCCAGGTTTCCGCTTGAGTCTGGAAGACTGTCCTGGGGTGGCTTTCTTTGCAGTTTGTGTCACACATGGATGAACCAAGGTACACAGACCCTTAGCAGGTAAGCGGGAAGCGGGCTGAGCTTTTCAGCTGCCTCTTTGGCTGCAGCAAAAGTGAGCTAGCCCTTAGTGAACATCCAGAACTTCCAGCCCTTCGTGAACTCTGAGTTGCAGCATTTGGGATCTAGTTCCCTGTTTAGGGATCCAACCTGGGCTCTCTGCACTGGGAGTGCGAAGCTTCAGCTGCCGGACCACCAGGGAAGTCCCCTTCCTCCTGTTTCCAGTAATGAAGTAACAGATGTCAACACCAGGCCTGCTGGAGTGCCGCTTATATTAAAGTTCAGTGTGTCACCCAGGGGGTCGGAGCCTGGAGAACAAATAATGCTGTTGTCAGCTCTGTCATTAGCCACCTTAGGCTTGTGGCTGTCTCGTCCTTCCTGGACCTCATTTGCCAGTGAGGCTCAGGTCTCACTGAGTTCAGCAGTAGATGGAGGACATGAAAGTGACCAAAAAGTAAGGAAAGTTTACATCCCTGCATGATCATCATTTGCATGCATTTTAGTAGAACGTAAAGATTTTATTCTGTGAAGATTTTGTCCTTTAATCCCAGTGAGTGTAGAGCCCCCAGCTGATCTGGGCCGTGGCGGTGCTGGGGCACGTGGCGCACGCCTTCCCGTGGGGATCGCAGCGGGGTACGCGGGGCCACTGTCGCCAGCAGCAGCAGCCTTGAGAACCTGTTGGAAATGCAGGTTTCTGCAGCCCCACCTCAGTCCTGCTGAGGCAGAGACTCCAGGTGAGGCCCAGCCTCTGGGTCTCTGCCAGCCTCCTCGTGGGCCTGATGCCCGCTAAAATTGGAGAACCACTGGTGTCAGAGACCAGGTGTCAGTTTCCAGTGTGAAAGGCAAAAGGAAGGCAGAATTGGGTCTCCGGAGCCCAGGTGGGATCCCTGCTCCTCACCTGAGAACCAGCGCTCTGGACAGCCTCCTTTTGTTTTTAAGGCCCCTTGGCCTTCTCAGGCCTTGATTTGTATGACCCTGTCATAAGATTCATTTTTCCATAAAAGTGTGCTTGTTCATTCTAGAAAACTTGGGAAATAAGGAGGAAAAGGATACAGACAAAAAAAAAAAAAGTCAATCCTAGTTTGAATACCAAACATAATTACTATTCCAATTTTTGTGTATTTGCCTTGTCTGTTCACCGTGTTGTGGGTGTGTTTGAATCATGTATCATATAATCCCTTTGTCATGTAAAGGTAAGTATATTGTGTCATTCAAGATGGTCTATCGTGAATGTCTCATCATTTCACTGTTCCTGTATTGGTGGATATTTATTATTTCTGCATTTTCAAATTGCAAATAATACTTTTAGAAACATGCTTTAACATAAATCTTTGTGTGTGGGATGTAGAGAGAGAACTAGAAGTATCATTTGGTTTTGCCTGGGAAGTACAGGTGAGAGGAAGGAGTTAAAAGTCTGTCACGGTTCTTTCGGTTTTGCTACAGCTAGTGGATGCTCATCTCTCCCCCAGATCAGCTCCCTGGTAGACCCTCCTTCTCTCTCCCTGCATGTGCAAAGCGGAAGCCCTGTCATCAGCCCTCAGGGGCCTCCATTAAGAGAAAACCTCTGTTTCTGGGGTGGCCAGTGAATGCGCCCTCCTTCCCAGAGATGTCTTCACTGAGTCGTCTGTGGGCTCCGGATAGATTTCCCTGTGGCTGAGCTGCCACTTCAGAGTCTCCTTGGAGATGAATTTATTCCTGGGGCCGCCCAGGGAGAGTCCCCCGCCTGCTCGGCTCCCACACTGCAGTCTGTGAACCGCCCCAGGACAGGTCTTTGGCTTTACAGGTCTGCCCGGCAGCCTGACCTTTGTCAGCGCAGCGTCAGAAGGCAAACGGTATTTGTGAATCGGCGTGGCCTAGAGCGCACGGATCTCTCAGTGGGAACATTTCACACTGTTACATTCTTTTCTCTTTTTAAAATATTATTTTTGGCTGTGCTGGGTCTTGCTGCACGGGCTCCTCTCTAGCTGCAGCGTGCCGCTCTCCCGTTGCAGTGGCTTCTCCTGTTGCGGAGCGTGGCCTCTAGGGCACGTGAGCCTGGTAGTTGCGGCACTGGGCTCTGGAGCGCAGGCGCCATAGCTGTGCACAGGCCCAACCGCTCTGTAGCATATGGCATCTTCCCAGATCAGGGACTGGACCCGTGCGTCCTGCACTGGCAGGTGGAATCCTTACCTCTGAGCCACCAGGGAAGCCCCCACCCACCCGCCCTTTTTTTTAAGTTGAAGTACAATTGACCTGCCTTCCTCCATGTTAGTACCTGGTGCATAATAACATGGTGATTCAGTGTATCTCTACATTACAAAATGATCACCACACTAAGTCTGTTACCATAATGGTACAATATTATGGACTGCATTTCCCATAATGTACATTTCATCCCCTTGAATCAGTCTCGGTCACCTATTTGAGAAATTGGTCATTGCCTCCCTTCTGGCAACCACCTATTTGTTCTCCGTAACTGAGTTTGTTTATGTTTGTTCATTTGTTTTGCTTTTTAGGTTTCACTTGTCATAATACCCTCTGGGTCTATCCATGTTGTCACAGCAAAATTTCATTGTTTCTTTATGACTAATATCCCGTGTGTGTGTGTGTGTGTGTGTGTCACATCTTCTTCATTCATCCATCAGAAGACACTTAGGTGGCTTCCATATCTTAGTTAGCTATAGTAAATAATGCTACCCTGAACACAGGGGTGCATGCATCTTTTCAAATTAGTGTTTTGTTTCCTTGGCGTAAATGCCCAGGAGTGGACTTGCTGGTCATCTGGTAGTTCTGTTTTTAATTTTTTGAGGAACCGCCATACTGTTTCCATAGCACCTCCACCAATCTGCCACCCCACCAACAGTGCCCCCGCGTTCTCCTGTCTCTATATTCTCACCACCAGTTATTTGCTGTCTTTTTGACAACCACCATTCTGACAGGTATGAGGTGACACCTCGTTGTGGTGTTGATATCCACTTGCCTGATGATTAGTAACTGGCCATCTCTATGTCTTATTTGGAAAAATGCCTGTTCGGGTCTTCTGCCCATTTTCAGAGTGGGTATGTGGAGTTGTAGGAGTTCCCTGTGAATTCTGGATTAGCTGGTGCATCATTTGTAAATACCTTCTCCTTTACCGTAGGCAGCCTTCTTGTTCTATTGACCGTATCCTTCATTGTGCAAAAGCTTTTTTTTTTGATGCAGTCTCATTTATCTTTGCTCTTGAATCCCATACTTGAGGAGATACATCCAGAAATAAAATTGATAAAAGACCC
This sequence comes from Bos grunniens, assembly GCF_055505025.1. NCBI lineage: Eukaryota > Metazoa > Chordata > Mammalia > Artiodactyla > Bovidae > Bos > Bos grunniens. The sequence continues at coordinate 8,430,666 of NC_141172.1, forward strand.
ATGTTGAAGATGCCTATGTTTTGTTCCAGGAGTTTCATGGTTTAAGGTCTTATATTTTAAGTCTTTAATCCATTTTAAGTTTGTTTTATGTGGTACAAGACTTTGCATATCGCTGTCCAGTCTTCCCAGTAACATTTATTGAAGAGACTGTCTTCCCCATTGTATATTCTGGCTTCCTTTGTCATAAATGACCATATAAGCATGTGTTAAAAAGACTTTGAATCACTGTATTTACATTTTCATTTGTCTCCAGGTGTTTTCATTTCTTCTTTGATCCCCTCAGTGGCTCACTGTAGAGCAGCACATGGCTTAGCCTCCATGCACTTGTGTGAGTTCTTTTCACGTAGTTGATTTCCAGTTTCATAGCATATGGTTGGAAAAGATACTTGATATGATTTCAGTCTTCTTAAAACCTGCTGAGACTTGTACTGTGGCCTCACGTTTGATCTCCCCTGGAGAATGTTGCACGTACACTTGGGTAGAAGGTATATTCTGCTGTTTGTGGACAGAATGTTCTCTCTCTCTATTAAGTCCATTTGGGCTAATGTATCATTTGAGGCCAGTGTTTCCGTATTGATTTTCTGTTTGGGTGATCCATTCACTGATGTAAGTGGGGCGTTAAAGGCTCCTGCTGTCATTGTACAACTTTCGGTTTCTCACCGTCCATCCCTGAGCTGGGCACGGTGGCCCAGCGTGGCCTCCTAACCCCTCACCCTGGGCAGCACGGCTGCAGCACCCTCTGCCCCCAGTTTACAGGGAACCTGACTGAAACCCCCGTCTTTGCTCCCAGCTTGCAGACTCGCTGGTGCCCATGGAGATTAAGCCTGGCATTTCCTTGGCAACCGTCTCGGCTGTGCTGCACACGAAAGATAACAAGCATGTTCTTCAGGTATCGGGGGAGGCTGGGCTGGGCTGCAAGAGGAACCTCCAGGGCCTGTGGGGACTGGAACCCTTCCTCCTGAGAAGGTGCCGACATTCCAGCCAGCTGCCAGGACAGTGCTGCCCACACCAGCAGATGGTAGAGGTCAGACTTCCTGAGGGACCAGATCTGAAGGGAAGGGCACTACTTATTTCTCTGGCTACGTGCCTTGGAGAGAGAAAAGAGAGGAGAAACAATTATTCATAGGGACGGGGCCGCCCACCATTCTAGAGCCATCACAGCTCCAAGAGCATCAGCTCCCCCAGTGGTGCTCAGGAGACAAACTCTCATCGGGTGTCCGTCCTGAGCCCGCAGGCATGAGGTGGGAGGGAAGGTAGACCCAACAGCAGACGCAGCCCCTGCCCTCGGGGGCCCCGAAGCAGTCAGGCCAAGGGCTGGGAACCGCTGTTTGGGCCCCCGTCTTCAGCCTTGTGGGGACCCCCGTCAGGGCTGGGCTCTGCCACTGTCATCCCCCAGGGTTGTGTGCCCGTAGCAGCCGCTTACGGTGCTGGGCGCGGGACCAGGTCCTGACCAGCCATTGTCTTATTTAGGCCTCACAGAGTCCTCTACTATCACCACTGTAGGGGCAGTCGCTCTGCCCTTCGTTTTCTCGACGGAAGGACTGTAACCGGTCAGTCTGGCCCCACAGCCTGTGTCCTCAGCCCTGGTACCTACTGCTCCAGGCCCAGCTGCCAACGTGGGTTATTAAGAATTTACTTAGGAGCCTGGGGGGCTACAGCCCACGGGGGTCACAGAGTCGGACACGACTGAATTGAGTCGACTGAAAATTAAAAACGGATCTTGCTAAAAGGAAGGTGTCTTTGCCAGCTGAGGTGATGATTCTGTGGCTCGTTGGCTTTAGCTTGTGTGTACTGTGTGGAGATCCAGCTGGACAGCCCTGAACACAGGGCACAGCGGCACCGGGCCAGGCCCTGGCCCTCCCAGGAAGAGGGTCCCACGGGTGGCCTGCACCGACCTGGGGCTCCTAAGTGATTTCTTGACGAGACCCCTGTTTTCCTCCTGCCCAGCCTCCGCCCAGGCCCGCCCAGCCCACAGGCGGCAAGAAGCGAAAGCGGGCAAGTGACGACATTCCAGACTGCAAGGTTCTGAAGCCTCTGCTGAGTGGCTCCATCCCTGTGGACCAGTTCGTGCAGACGCTGGAGAAGGTGAGCGCTGTGGGCTTGCGCATGCGCCGTCTGACCACGCTGGTGTCCCTCCCGGGAGTCCGTGCGCTGTCCCCGAACCAGGCGGGAGCTTTAGAGTTAAGAGGGGAGCTGACCTTCCTCCCCCTACCCCACTACCAGGCTGCCACAAGACTGCGCCCCAGCCCCACTTCTTGTGGGAGCCAGACCAAAGAGGAGCCTTTCTTGAGAAACAGCTGTGACACATCGGGCAGGGGGCCGGCCAGGAAAGAAGGGTCTGCCCCCTTAGGGCCCCACTTTTGTATGAGAAGACCCTTTGCATGGCCGGCTCAGAGGAGATGCCAGTGTGGTGTGGGCAGAGGGGTCCTGATCCCCTGGCGCTCAGGGAGTGGGGCCAGTGACTCCCAGATGGGAGAGAGAAGCAGGCGGTCATGGTGGAGGATGGTGGTCCCTCCCCCAGGTCAGCACCCCTCCCACTCTTCATCCCTGGTGGCTGGTGGAATAGATTTCATGACTACAAGTAAGAGGAAAAAGAATTTATTAACCTGAAAGTGTTTTGTAATTCTGGCTTCAGAGACCACTGTTTTGGCATCAAAATTAGACTCCTTGACAGAAAAGAGAAGCAATTGGCTAAAGATAGTATTTTTCATGCTGCTGCTTGCGGGAAGAACTGCAGTTAGCACTAGAAACTATTCCAGGAAAAGAGATTTTCTTCTAAGTTAGTTACTGCCTTTTGTCCAGACTAACTCAGTACCTCGGTGCTTTCCAATCTTAAAGGCTTTGTCTTTGTTGGGCTCCCCTGACCCCTAGAGATGTGGGGACACCCCTTGGGGACCCCATGTGCTGTGCACACACCAGCGTTCCTCCTGACCATGTCTCGCCCCCGGCTGTACTGATGGGACTCACACTTCACTTGTTTCTTGAAAACTTGAAACACCTTGCTTTCCCAGAAAGATCTTATTTACTTCTGTCTGGCTTTCCCAGGAGTTGATCTCTAGGACCCGACTATTTCCCACTCCAGTTTCTGCCCCGATCTCATGCAGGAGGAACATCCCTTTCTGCGCCAAAGACGGAGAACCTCCCTAGGTCATGATTATTACCTATCTTGTGTCCTTCTCAGGCAAATCATTCTTCTTTCCACTTCTTTTCTTCTTTCTCAACTTTACATCTAATGTGTAAGGAAATTCTGAGTTAGCATGGGAGGGGGCCCTGGAGAAGTATTTGATACACTGCTTCGTCTTCCCCTTTGGCAGGGACTTGCCAGATCACAAGGTCACTGGTACCTGTGGTGAGGAAGGCATCTTCCTGGGACAGGGTGGAGGGTTTTTACAGGTGTGGCCCAGAGGCTGGGATGGAACACCCAGCCTCCTGAACCCAGGTGCCTTGATGTGCTCCTCAGATGATACACAAAAGCTTAAGCAGGTGGTAGGAATTCTGTTGTGTTTTGTATGAGATTTTTGCATGGTTGGGAGCTTCACCTGGAATTCTATTGCTGTAGTAGGTCCTGGGACTGCTCTGAAGAACTGTATTGAGGAGAGTCCAAAATGCCAGTTTCTAGAATGTTCAGTGTAGCCAACGCTGGAAAGGAAAGTGAAAGCGTTAGTTGCTCAGTCATGTCCGACTCTTCGCAATCCCATGAACTGGAGTCCGCCGGGTCTCCTGTACTGCAGGCCAAGTCCTCACTTACCGTGTGAGCCACCAGGGAAGGAGCATCTCAGACGCTAAAATGCCTTCCTGCCCCTTTTCTCTCGGTGCAGCACGGCTTCAGCGACATCAAGGTAGAAGACACAGCCAAGGGCCATATCGTCCTGCTGCAAGAAGCCGAGACCCTCATCCAGATTGAGGAAGACTCGACCCATATCATCTGTGACGACGACGAGGTGCTCCGGGTCCGCCTGCGGGACCTGGTCCTCAAGTTCCTTCAGAAGTTCTGAGGGGAAGGCCCGTGCCGCCTCCACATCCCCGGACCCCTGCGTCCTCCACTGCAGCTGCCAGCCCCCAGCGGAGGAAGGGAAGACCCGCAGCTGGTGGGTCTCGGTGGTGGTGGGCTCTGGCTCGAAGAACAAAGAAGCGGCTTTTGAGATACCTTCTCAGGAGTTACAGCCAGAACCTCGCAGTCTGGATTCTCAGCAGTGTTTGAGGAAAGAGCTCTCCCTTTAAACTTTAGGCGTGTGTCCTTCCCAGGCCTACGTAGCCAGGCAGGTAAGGCAACAGGCTGAGGAGGAGTGAGAGTCACAGCAGCTTTGCGTCGGGTCGGTGGTGGGAGGAACGTGAAAGATGACTTGTGGCCCGTTTGTCACAGTTTCACAGGCCTCAGGCAGAGCAACTGGTCTTTGATTTTGTTGTCTACAGTGCTGTACCTGGTAAGAAAGACGATGCCAAGAAATTAGCAAAGGTTCATTTTCTTTTATAATGTGAGCTCATTTTGTTAATAAAATTTATTTTTTATAGAAGTAGCTGTGTTCTCTTGAACCTAGGATTTATGCATTCACTTAGCATCTATGAAAAGATATGAAAATATACAGAACTGAACTTGGCAAATTTTAGTTTGGTGTGTGCATTAATGTATTTCTTCAGTTGTATAAAAGGGTGCTTAACTTGATCTGAGCTGTATCTGTATGGAAAACAGCAGCACAGACCGCTAACACTGACCTTGGCCTTCTGGGGGAGGGCCTGAACTAGGCTCCACTCGCCTGTCACTGCCCTTCCCACAGATTGTCCGCATGCCTGCACATTAAACTCAGACGCCTGCATCTGCAATAATGGAATTGTTTGAAACAGGTATTTACCGGACTCCATCTAGTCTAAGATAGCGTCAGTTGTCACACTCATGCCAGCTCTGTATTAAGATGTGGGGGTGGGGAGTAGCACGCAAGTCTTAGAACTGACCTACAGCAGAAGCAAATGCTTACCGTCTTTTCAAACTGGTTGAAATTCAGTTGGAAGTCAGTCCTCCAGCCTGGGCAGCAGCAGAGCATCACAGCAGGCTTGAGTGACCCAAGAACTGTAGCATGTAAAACTCTACCTGCTCAGATTTTACAGAGAGTTGACTGTCAGTTCTCTCTCTGACATGGCCCTGTCCCTGGGAAGCAGTTCTTCCTTAGAGAAGGGAAAACACAACTTCATTTTTGCCATCTCCAGCTGGGCCAGCCTTGGTTGGATACAGACATGTTTCCACAGGTTTGTGCTTCCCAAGGTACAGGTCACTCCAGTCGAGGGGCCTCGGGTGTGTCCACAGTAAACAGTGGGGGAAGGTGGACATCGCAACAGATGGACATGCCAGGGCTATGAAAATTTAGCTCGTGCTTAGGAGAGTTGTAAATATGCGGCACATGAAGGCATGCTCCCTAACAAAATTTGAGAGAAATCAAGGTAAGGTTTTTTAAAGTCTTAACATCTTGAAAAATGCAAAAGCAGCATAAAATAGAAAGAAATCAAATGTCCTCTAACAGTGAGTGACATGCCCAGGAATGGCTTGGGTTTGTCCAAGCTGGATTTCTGTTAAGGGCTTAAGTAATCCCAGGGAATCAATTCCAAGGTCTTACTCGAGAGATGGTCACTAGAGAGACAAACACTCTGTGAGTGTAAATTAGTTGATAGACTGTTGGGCAGGAAATAATTAGGAAATTATGAAGGTTTCGGCTATCATCACCACCTACTTCATGGCAGAAGCCAGTCAAGAAGACACGAAGAATCATTTGTTAGAGCAGAGAAAATCTAGATCCTGCCCTGCAGAGCGTTAGGAGACAGCGTGTATGAATAACTGCCTAGAGTCTGGGTATCTGGATACCAAACCAGACCGGTGAGAAGACGACCCAGAAAAAACGGTGGGACCTGCTGTCGGAAGCGCAGCCCATTGATACCAACCTGGGGCAGAGGCTGATGTTTAGAAAAATGCTAATAAAATCTAATGATTAACCTCGTGATGACATAGTAATTGAAAAGCCATTAAAACCAGTGAGAAGGAACCTGGTTTTCTCACTTCTTTGCTTTCTGTAAAACAGCATCTATTGCCGTGTAGCAAATTATCCCGTTTAGTAGCTGAAAACAGAGAACATCTAAGTGCTGGACAAGGAAACTGAGGTACAGAGGGTGACTTTCCCAAAACCCATCGCCAGCAAGTGGTTTCTGCCTCACTGTACCATCATGTGTGACCACCAGGGATCACAGAGCTGGTGAAGAGGAGACAGCCCTGTTCGTTCCTTTTTAAGTAAAGGTAACAAACTACTCTTCTTGACCCCTGGATGGCTTGAAGCTTTGGGGCCTCACAGTTGTCCTATTAAGGCAGAAGTTGGCTTTTCCAAACTACAGGCTTACCTTGGAGATACTGTTAGTTTGCTTCCAGACCACGACAATAAATCTCAATAAAGCAAATCACATGAATTTTTTCATTTCCTAGTGCATGTAAAAGTTACATTGATATTGCAGTCTATTAAATGTGCAAGAGCATTTTTTTTAAGTGTACAGACCTTAATTTAAAAGTAATGCTGTTGGAAGCATGGCACCGATGGGCTTGCTCGACACAGGGTTACCACAAACCTTCGATTTGTTAAAAAAAAAAAAAATGCAGTACCTGCAGAGAACAATGAAATGAGGTTTACCTGTACAATGAAGTATCAACAGAAATGAGAGTGAAGAAACCTCCAAAGCTGTATGATCACGTATTCACGTGAGCCCAGCAGCCTGGTGAGGAAAGGGGGCCCAAGTCCAGTGTTTCCCCAACAGCCATGAGGCAAGTTGAGTGCCGTCTCACCGTCTCATGCCACACTGTGAAGGCAGAAAACCTCAGTGCTCACAAACTCACCGCTGTGCAACTGTGGGCAAATAACATTACTCTTTCAAACCTGCTAGTTTAGTCACTCAGCCACGTCCAAGTCTTCGCAGCCCCATGGACTGTAGCCCGCCAGGCTCCTCTGTCCATGGGATTCTACAGGCCAGAATACTGGAGTGGGTTGCCATTTCCTTCTCCAGGGGATCTTCCCAACCCAGGGATCGAACCTGGGTCTCCTGCACCGCAGGCAGATTCTTTACCACTGAGCCACCAGGGAAGCCCTAGAATGCGGTAAAAATAACCAATTACAATTCTGAAGGAAGGTACCACTGAATTATGGAGATGGATAGTGTAGAACTGAGGCAAACTCGTCTAGTCTTGCTGAAGGCTGCAGCCAACACTATTCCTGGATCACATTTTAGACTTAATCACATCGTAAAAGCATTTCACCATCTATAGATTCAATGCAATTCCTCTCAAAATTCCAGTTGCAACTTTCAGAGAAGAAAAAAACTCTAAAATTTGTATGGAAGCACAAAAGATCCTGAATAGCCAAAAAAAAAGAAAAAGAAAGCTGGAGGCACAGTTCCTCATTTTAAGCTTAATAAAAGCTCATAAAAACAGACACATGGGCCAATGAAAGAAAATTGAGAGCCCAGAAATAAATGCACACATACACATACAGTCAACTAATATCTGACAGGGGAGTCCATAAGACTCAGTGGGGAAGGAACAGTCTTTTCAGTAAACGGCATTGGGAAAATTAGATAACCATGCACAGAAGAATGAATTGGTCCCCCTCCCCCTTATACCACTCATAAAAATTAACTTGAAAGAATAAAGACTTACACGTAAGACTCAAACTGTAAACGTGTTAGAAGAAAACGGGGAAAGCTCGACACTGGTCTTGGCAACAATTTTTGGCAATGACACCAAAAACAAGCAACAGGGAGAAATCAACAACTGGGACTAGTAGCAAACTAGAAGGAACTCTGTGCATGGCAAAGGGACCCAACAAAGTGAAAAGGTGATCACATGGGAGAAGATATTTGCAAACTATCTGATAGAGGTTAATAGCTAAAATATATAAGGAGCTCATAGAAATCGATTGCAGAAAACCACCTCACTTAAAAATGGGCACAAGACTTGAATGTACATTTTTCCGAAGACATAGGGATGGCCAGCAGGTGCACAAAAAGGTGCTCAACACGATGAGCCATTAGGGAAATGGAAATCAAAACTCAATGAGGCACCATTTCACACGGGTCAGCATGGCTACTACCAAGAGATGAGAAATACCAAGTCTTGTCAAGGATGTGGAGAAAAGGGAACCCTCGTGCACTACCGGTGGGGGTGTCAATTGGTGCAGTCACTATGGAAAAGAGCATTGCTGTTCCTCAGAAAGTTAAAAGTAGAACTGCCATATGATGCAGCAACCCCAATCCTGGGCATATACCCCAAGGGAATGAAAAGTTACCCTGAAGAGATTGCTGCATCCCCATGTTCACCGTAGCATTACTCAAAATAGCCACGACACAAAAACTGAAGTTTCCCTTGATAAAGGATTTTTTAAAATGTGGGACATACACAATGCACAATATTCAGCCATTAAAAAGAAGGAATTCCTGCCTTTGACAACAACATGGATGGACCTTAAGGGTGAAATGAAATGAGTCAGAGAAATGCCAGCACTGTATGCCTCACTCACGGAGAATCTCAAAGATGAGGAGTGGTGGTTGTCAAGGGCCAGATACAAATGTCCAGCTAGAAGATGGCTAAGTTGTAGGGATCTAAGGGACAGCATTGTGACTATAATTAACGATGCCATAGGATATACTTGAAAGCTGCTGAGAGTAGATCTTAAAAGTTATTACCACAGAAGTGGCAATTATGTGACAGGACAGAGTTAACCTTATTGTGGTAATCATTTCTCAGTGTAATGTGTATCAAATCATGTTGTACACCCTCAGCTTACATATGCTATATATCAATAACATCTCAATAAAACAGGGGGGACTTACATGTATTACACTTAAGCATTTTTTGAGTCATAGAACCACAGATCATTGAGAGGTGTTTTGCACACATCTTACCATTAAGCATGAAGAATATTTCTTCTTTCTCTTATATTGTTATTTGAAGCCAATGGGAGTGGGGGGAAGAGATAAGTCCTGTGCATGATCACTCTTATGCTAGCAGAATTTATCTTTTACACTTCTCTACAATAAACCATGGCAATATTTTCTAAGGCAGTTTATGTCTCCGTGGCATACAACTATGAAATCAGTCACAAATGAAAAGTAACTGTAATTCACATACTGTAATTTGGGTTTACCAAACACATTATCAACTAAAGGTTTCCTAAGATTACATAAATTTTTAACTAGATTACAATGTTCACAATACTTTCAAAATAAAGAACTTTGATGTTACGAAGCCTTTTCCAGTCATCTGTGGGCCCTTCTACCCCTCTGAGCATTTATTAACACCTGTTATATCCTATGCATTGCTTGTCTCTGAGGACTTAGCTCACCAGAAGAACAGACCAGGTACAGGTTCCTCCCAGACTTCTCCCAAGGATACAGGGGCAGATTTCCAGGACTATGAGCAAAAGACTACTTACACAGAAAATCTTCAGTGCATGAAGCAGGGCAGCAAAGCCAGCGCTCTGGGACAACCCAGAGGGATAGGATGAGGCGGGAGGGGCATTCAGGACCGGGGGGGGGGGTGCGGGGGGGAACACATGTATACCTGTGGCCGATGCATGCTGAGGTATCACAAAAACCATCACAATATTGTAATTATCCTCCAAACAATTAAAAAAAAAATCCCAACAACTACTAGAATTAGTAATATAATAAGTAATTAGAAAAAGAACTTTTTAAAAATCAGCAGTTCCACTCATAATAGTGTGAAAAGAGGTACTTAGGAATAAACTTTTGAAAAGATGTGTAAGATCTCTACATAAAAAGCCTCAAATTTTTTGATGATAGAAATTAGGGAAGATCTGAATACATGAAGAGAGAACAGCATGCTTATGGATTAGAGACTCAGTATTATTATATTTCACTTCTACCCACTGGTCTACAGATTCAATATAATCTCATCAAAATCCCATAACAGCAACAATAAACAACCCAGTTTTAAAAAGCTTTTTAAAACAATTTTTATGTGGACCATTTTTTAAATCTTTATTGTTACAGTATTGCCTCTTTTTTCATTTGTTTGTTTTGGTTATTTTGACCATGGCATGTTGGATCTTAGCTCCCCAACGAGGGATCGAATCCCCTGCCTTGGAAGGCAAAGGCTTAACCAGGGAAGTCCCCAACCGATATCTTTCCAATGGGCAAAGGACTTGAATAGTCATTTCTCTGAATAATAAATGCAAATGGCCAATAAGTACATGAAAAGGGACTGCCCATGGTTAGTCGTTAGGCAAATGTCCATCAGACCCTGGGTGAGGTGCACTCCACATCTATCTACTAGGATGGCTATGATTTTAAAATTATTAATTATAAAGCAAGTAATGGCAAGGATGTGAAGACACTGAACCCTTGTGTGTGGCTGGTGGGAGTATTAAATGGAACAGCAGCTGTGGGAAAACAGTTTGACCATTCCTCAGAAAGTTAAATATTGAGTTCCCATATGATCCAACAATTCCACTCATTGGTATCTACACAAAAGAAATTTGTACATCCATGTTCATCACAGTATTTACAATGGCCAAAACATGGAAGTAACCCAAGTATCCATCAACAGGTGAATGGATAACCAGTATTTCATGCTGCAATTGTTTGTACACAAACAAGAAACCATTGTCCAACCATAAAAAAGAATGAAATTCTGATACATGCTATAAGATAGATGAACCTTGAAACATGCTATATTTAAAAAGCCAGACCAAAAAAGCTGTAATACTCTATGACTCCATTTATATGTTTGTCCAGAATAGACAAATTCATAGAAAAATAACAGAGGCTGTGTCAGGGGCTGGAAGGAAGGGGAAATGGAGAGTTCCGGCTTAATGGGCACAGCCTTTCTACCCAGGAAGACAAAGTGCTAGAAATAGCTGGTGGTGATGGTTATACATCGTCAATGTTCTTACTGCCATTATACTGTATACTTAAAAGTGGCTAAAATGCCACATGTGAGTTGAAGTTAGAACACATCCTCTTACCATACACAAAAATAAATTCAGGACGAGGGTCTGAAGACTTAAACATAAGATGCGACACATAAAACTCCTAGAAGAGATGATAGGCAAAGAATTCTCATCACCGTCAATCCCACGCCTGGGCAAATGCCCAGACAAAACTCTAATCCAAAAGATACAGGCACCTGTATGTCCAGAGCAGCGCCGCTCACAACAGCCAAGACATGGAGACAGCCTAAACGCCTACTGGCCGACGGATGGATGACGATGCAGTGCATATATACAGGGGAATACTACTGAGCCAGAAAAATAATGCCATTGGCAGCAACACGGATGCAACCAGAGATTATCATACACACTGCATGCAGTCAGAGTGAGAGAGAAATACCACATATCACTTATATGTGGAACCTAAATTATGACACAATGAACCTATCTATGAAATAGAAACAGAGAGAAGATATGGTTGTCAGAGGGGAGAGGTTTAGGGGAGAGATAGCGTGGGAGGTTAGCAGATGTAAGCTATTACATATCTAAGAGATAAACAAGATCCTACTGCACAGCACAGGAACTACATTTAGTATCCTGTGATAAACCATAATCAAAAAATATTAAAAATATATATATATGTATAATTGAGTCCCTTTGTTGTACAGCAGAAATTAACATGGTAAATCAACTATACTTCAATTAAAAAATAAAAGTGGCTGAAATCATTTTAAGTTCTATGTATTTTATAAGAATTTTTTAAAAATTTAATTCCAGCAGGTTAGAAAAAAATTGACAAACTAATTCTAAAATTTATAGAAATACAATGTAACTATAAACACTCAAAGCAATTCTAAGAAAGATAAGCAAGTTAGAGAATTTATGCTACTTTTGTTTCAAGACAAACAAAAAAACTACATTTATCCAGACAGCCTGGTATTAGCAACAAATCAGTAACAGAAGAGAGAGCTCAGACAGTCATTATGTTGTCAAGAAAGGCCCCAATCAATTGAATGGAGAAAGGAAATTCTTTTTTAACAAGTGGAGCTGGAACAGCTAGACAGCCCCCCCAAAAAAAAAATAGAACCTCGACCACTACCACACACCATACACAAGTATTAACCTGAGATGGAGCCTGGACTGTACAGCTTTTAGTGGAAAAATTAAAAGAATACCTTCATGATTTGGGTTAGGCACAGGGCTCTCAAGTCACAGAAAGCAACAAAAAAGAAAAAAAAAAAGTTATAAATTCGATCTCAGCAAAAAAGCTTCTGCTCATCAGAAGATAACATAAAATGGATAAGCAACCTCCAAACTGGGGGAATATCTACAAAACACATATGTGGCAATGCGCTCCAGTGCTCTGCTCTGCGGAGGCTCACAACCTGGTGTGGGGAACACACCTATGACAGTGCCAGGGCAGCCCCCACAACAGGAGACAGTGGTGAGGGTGGGTGAGCAGCAACTTCTGAGCAGGGTGGGTTTCTTGAAGACAGTGCTTCAGCTGAGACCTGAATGAGCTGGCATTAAAACAAGTGGAAATGCAAATCAAAACCACAAAAAGGTATCATCACACACTGGTCAGAATGGCCATCATCAAAACGGCCTGCAAACGATAAATGCTGGAGACTGCGTGGAGAAAAGGGAACCTCTTGCACTGTTGATGGAAATGCAAGCACTGATAAAACCACTATGGAGAACAGTGTGGAGATTCCCTTAAAAACTAGGAATAAAACTACCACACCACCCAGCAATCCCACTACTGGGCATATACCCTGAGGAGACCAGAACTGAAAAAGACACACGGACCCCAGCGTTTCCTGCAGCACTACTGACAACTGCTGGATGCCCACCCGCAGATGAGTGGATAAGGATGTTGTGGCACATACACACACTGAAATAACACTCAGATATAAAAAGGAACGCACGTGAGTCAGTTCTAACGAGGCAGATAAACCTAGAGCCTATTATACAGAGGGAAGTCAGAAAGACAAAGATAAATACCATACATTAACGCATATATAGGGCATCTTGAAAGATGGTACTGATGACCCTACGTGCAGAGCAGCAAAGGAGACATAAAGAACAGACTTCTGGACATGGTGGAGGAGAGGGTGGGGTGATTTGAGAGAACAGCACTGAAACATATATATCACCACGAGTAAACAGATAACCAAGCAGAGTCTGACGTACGCCAGGGCTCTGTGGCGACCCGGGAGGATGGGCGGGGGAGGGTGGGACGTGGGAGGCTCAGGATGGGGGGACACACACATGCCTACGGCCAATTCATATTCACGTAAGGCAAAAACCACCACAACACTGTAATTACCCTCCAACTTAAGTAAGCTTTTTAAAAAACAAGTGGAGAAACAGCCACTGAGAACCTTCCGGTATGTTACCCCAACAGTCCACGCCTCTTGTACGCCAGAGTGGACTCGTCACATAAACGTTCATTTTCAACATGTCTTCAAGATGGGGGCACAAGTCTTACCATTTTATAGATGAGAAGTGTAAAATATAACATGTTTCCCACCACAGTTTAATGGGTGACCCAGGATTTGAATCCAGCATCCTTAAACACACTTTCTTAACCAGTTTTGCAAATATTGTGGAATCTTCTATTTCAATGACAATAATATCAACCACTAACATTGACCACTTTGGTTTACCTTGTTAGGTCCAAGCCAGAACTAAGTAACTTGGGAACAGAACCCAAGTTAGACGTGTCACCTCTGCATCTAGTGAGACCCCCATTTCCACAGCCTGGTGCAACTTCCTCAAGCTTCCCTGGTCCTGGGACAAGTTATAACAAGGAAATGGCTGGCTGGAAGAACAGCACCCTGGCAGCCACCACTCCAGACCTAGGCAGGCATCCCCACCCGATACGACATCATCCTCCCCCTCACCTGCCACAAACCTACCTCATCAGTTGTCAACCTTCCTTTCCGAGTAATGCTGGGCTTCCCGTCCCAGGCATTCTTAGGGTTCTCATTGCTGTTCAGTCTTCCAGTCATGCCTGACTCTTCGCGACCCCATGGACTACAGCACACCAGGCTTCTCTTCCCCTCACCATCTCCCAAAGTTTGCCCAAGTCCGTGTCCAAACTCGCAACTGCCGAACCCAGAGAGGAGCACCCCAACTCAGCTTCTCCCTGGCTTCCCATCCTCCTTCCTGTCTCCATCCGTCTCCAAGTCTGACTCAGTGTTCTCTCCCTGAGGATGGCTCTGATCCCGTGGCTGAGCAGAAGCCTGGGACCACAGGCAGCCAGTTAAGCACCAGCTAGATGCACGTGCTTTTCGTGACCCCTGACGGGGCCATTATAAACCAGCCCCCTGCTCTGGGCCAGGGAACACACAGGGAGCTCCCTAGTACCACGCCACACACACTTAAAAGTCACCGTGAGAGAGGTGGGAAACATGTGCCCCGTGCCATCCCATGTCTGCACTCAAACCAGATCAGTGACACCTAAGTTCCTCTAGATCTAATCTAGTGACCCATCCTGGAAACGGACACTAGATATGCGCAAAGCTGCCCATGCCCCCAACAGCATCACCTGGGCTCAGGCATGCAGGCCACTCCAGGCCCGAGGAAAGCACAGCCGTGCAGGAAGAAGGGGCCACAGGCCGTGCACAGTGGGTGGGGGGTGGGGGGTTCCTGGAACCAGGAGGCACCTCTCCTCGGGCCACTCCTCCATCCTGCAGAGAAAAATCATAAAAGACCTCCAAGCTGCTTGTAGTCTCCATTTTCTATTTTTTATTTTTTTTACAAAAACCCAACGTAAGACCATTGTGCTCATGACTGGAAAAGGGGTGGGGTGGATGGACATGGCGTGGGTATTAGTAGAGCTTGCCCCTCCAGAACACAAGCGCTGCAGAGAGGAGCGCCCACATTCACACAGGCAGGCTGCTCCGGAGGGACTCTTCCTTGGGGCACGGTGCCCGGGCCCTGCTGGAGCGGCGCACACAGGCGGAGGCCCACGGTGCAAGTCTGGTGGGTGCCTCCCCTCAGGTGGGTGTCTCTCGGGAGAGAGCAGACTGGCCCACTGGGGAGCAAGGATGCGCTGGGCTCTGGAAGCGCAGACGGCAGTGGGCGTTCACGGAACAGCTGACGACGTCTCGTGTGTCTGCAGGGCTGTGCCAGGCTCCAGGAGTCAGCCAGGTGGCACAGACGACTCTGGACTCCCCAAGGTAAACAACAGGCGTCAAAGGCACTGGAAGCCTGGATCTGGGCGGCCCCCTAACCCATCTTGCAAAATGTGATGGCTGTTCTCTGGGAGACCCGACCAGGCCCCCGAGAGCCCTGCCCCGCCTCTCGCCGTGAGGAGTGTCCTTTACAGACGCGGCCCGTGTCCACCAGAGCCTGCAGTCCCGGCTCCTCCAAGTCAGAGTCACGCTCAGGTCCAACAGAGCCCCTCGTCTGCTCCGACGTCACCTCCCCCCACCACCCTTCAGTGCCCTGTGATGTCACCCACCACCTCAGAGCACCAGCTGCTCCGGATCTGTCCCTGACACGCAGGACCCCGTGCCCTGGCTCCACCTCGGCGGGTCCTGACACGGCTACTTTCTCACCAGGGACCCCGTGCTCAGAGGCAGTCCAGGGGTTCCTCACATTAAAAGAGACAAGATAAAAATAGCAGCCACATTTATAGCTCAAAACAACACACTCTTTGGCTTCCCAAAGGGAAGAAGGCTACTGCTAAAAAGAATCAAGTCCAGGGTCAAAGGAGGAGTAATTAGAAAGTCAGGAGGCGGGGGTCTGGACCCCTTCCCTGGGCTGCCGAGCAGCAGAGCCCATTTCCTAGGAAGCAGCCTCAGCAGGGGAGACACAGGGAGATGCCAGCAGGGACGTCAGGAAGACACAGCCCGGTCCTGCCCCCCAAACAGGGCAGGTCCCTCAGCCCTCCAGGGGGTGCTCCCTCCAGGACAGAGCTGGCTTCAGGTGACACCTGAAGAGGACCCTCTGGTGGGCAGGCAGGTCAGAGACGGATGTGCCCCCTGGAAATAGGTGCATGGGAGGTGGAGGTCCGGGGAGGAGGGAGCTGGCTTAAGGCATGTGCGTGCCCAGGACAGGCCCGAGCTTGTGTTCAGTCACTGAGGGGAACCTCCTAGACTCAGCCTCACCAGAGGAACGGGGTGTCCAGAAATAACGGCAGCGGTCACGTGCTACATCCCAGCCAACGCCAGCGACACCACTCTCTTCAGTTCCCCTACTGCTGCCACCTCCAGAAAAAAAAAGCTTCCTTCTATTTCAGCCCAGGAAAAGAGAGACTGAAACCCACAGGGGCAAGTGGTAATATGGGATATGAACACCTGTTCAATTTCAGGCTGGATTTGAGCTTAACCCAACAAATCCTATCCTCCCATCATTCTGACATAGACCAAACCAACCCCGGGGAGGGCCTGACACCCACCCGGCCTGAGGGATCTAGGACTATAGGATGCGGGTCCAGATGGGGTGGGGAAGGTGAATTTCACCCAGGTATCATCCCAAGGCAGGTGCCTTGCTGTGGCTCCCGGCCAGCCGGGTGGGGATCAAAGGGTGCTGTGCTCACTTGCTCTGAGCCGGAGAGAGTCGGCCGACCTGCAACCAACCACTCAGACCCCCCTGAAGTGTAGCCGCCAGGCATCTGCTCTGTACGTGAGAGAACCTTCAGGAAAGTCTGCAGCCAAAGCACAACAGGTCCTTAAAAGGAGGGTCAAACAAAATGAACCATTTGGGGGTCTGTCTGCAGGTCTCGGTCCTTCCTGTATTCACTCTCAGACAGCGGGGAAAGGAGAGCCAGGTCAAGTACACAGACAGCACAGCCAGCAGGGAGTCCTCGACCCACCTGTCCCAGGCAGGGAAGCTCAGCTGCGCCAAATACACAGGCCCTCCATCCCACCGAGAACTTGAGTGCAGGACAACTCGAGCCACAGAGCGCTGCTGGCAACAGGAAGCGGGGAAGGAGCCAACCCACAGGTCTGAACTCAGGCAAGACCCCCCGGGGCCACGCCAGCCCTTTCTTGTTTCTGCACACAGGGGCCCCTGGGGAGGAGGGAGACCATCTTTAAGGATGAGCCAGATACAGGAAGGCCAGGATCCTTCTCCACCAAAATACAGACCACCACGGTGGGACCCTCACTTTGTGAGATGGGCAGAAACGCCAAGCTCCCCCTCGAATACATACATATGTATATGTCTGTGAGTGTGTGTGCATATATCCGTATACACCCACATATACACACACACACATATGTGTATATATACACACACATATATATAAATAAACCTTGAATGGCAGATCTGAAACTCTTTAAATAATAATAATAGTTGTTAGTGAATTAAAAAACCACAAGCCAGCTGTGCTGGGCTCGTGAGCTGTGTGAGTGACTCCCCAGAGTCCCCATGGTCCTCAGTGTAAGCTATCGTCAGTGCCCTGTTTAGGGAGCCCTGGTGGCCTGGGACCAGGCTTCCGGGCCCAGTGCCGCCCACTTCAGGAGCAAGGCAGCCCGCCCCTCCCGCCCCCTGCGCCTCTCCCAGCCGAGGGCCTGGCCCGACCATGGTGGGCGTTCCTGAGGCCCTTCAGTGTCCAGGGCCCCCGAGCCGCCTCCCCCGCTCTGCTTGTCCTCGCCCTGCCGTGCAAGGCCCCTAGATGAACTTGAAGCACTTGGTCTTGTCGTGGGGCAGGCGGGTCTTGAAGAGCACAGAGTCCACGCGGAACTGTGTGTACAGCAGGGGCATGTAGCCGTACACCTTGACAAAGAAGTTGATACACTTGTGCCGCTCGTGGAAGTGGGAATCGTCGTGTGACAGAGCCTGAGGGCAGCCCGGGCATCGGAAAGTCCACCGTGAGGTCACCTGGGAGCCGGGAAGAAAGGGCAGAGGGTGAGAACCACGGTGCTAACACTGACAGAGGCCCCGCAGCTCAGTCTAGGAGGCCTCCGTTTCCATGGCGACGACACACAGCCCGATGCCCACGCTCACTCGCAGAGTCCTCTTCCTCACAGGGACATATTCGACAGCTACACTGTTGGTAAGGACGTGCCTTCCAAATGGTCCATATTCAACAGATACTGGAAGCCTTGAAGCCTCAGCGACTCTACTTCTAGTATTTCTCCTGGGTGCACAGCCAGAGGTTGTAGGTACAAAGCTGTTCATTTCATTCATGTTTTTAACAGGAAAATACTGGAAAACTACCCATCAAAGGGGGACTAGTTAATTATAAAATACTGCACATCCATTAAAAAGAACAGGAAAATACTGGAAAACTACCCATCAAAGGGGGACTAGTTAAATAATTATAAAATACTGCACATCCATTAAAAAGAAGTTTAAGAAAGTCATATTTAAAGACAAGGGAAAGTGATCATATTATAGTTTACTGGTTATTATGATGATGAATTTCCAGCAATCAGGAATGTATGCAGAGTAACACAACAGCTTCACCGTCAGCAACACGGCAGCCCCGACAATCTAAGCCCCTCAGCAGAGAATACCCGAAAAGGCAGGACGAAATATAGAAACCACCTCTTTAAACATACTGGCTGAGCTTGTAAGGAAAGAAATGAAATCCTCAGAAGTCAAAGGAGTGAGAAGGCTTGAATCCGGAGAAACAGCCAGGAGCTCCAGTCTTCCGGAAGCTGGGGCAGCCACTGTCATCAAATCAGATCAGAAACATGCTGAAGCCACAGAAACAAGCGGAAGGCCACGTGGGTGGGAGGCGGCCCCACAGAGCAAGGTGGTGAAGCACCGCTTCCTTCTGAGTCTGAGCTCCAAGAGGAGGAGGAAAATCCCCTCTGAGAAACTATAACCTCAAGCCGGCCTCACACAGCTGAGGCTACAATTTATGTCACCCGTGTGTCCCAATATGCTAGTTTAGCGTGAACAGGTCTTAAGCAGGAGGTGAGCCCAGGCACGTGAGAGAAACAAGTGCAAGCCCTCTCAGATCCAGGCCTCAAAGCAGGGCAGTCAGTAGCATCCAAAGAGTATGACCTCACAGTCAAAAATCGCACAACAGGGATGGGTCACATGGAGGAGAATATGCAGAAAGAAACAACAGAAGAAACACTGCACAGCAGCAGGACTCTCAGAGACAGGAACGGTAAACGGGTCTCAGGTGCACAGTGAGATGTTGGAAGATTACCCAAGGTTTGATGGAAGAAACAGGGGCTATCAGAAAAAGCCCGTGCGGACATGAAAAGGAGCCAGATGAGGAGGCCCCTGGTGAGGCGGTGGTCAACACCACGCCTCCAACGCAGGCAGTGCGGGTTCAATCCCTGGGGAGGGAACCAAGATCCCACATGCTGTGTGGCGCAATCAAAAAAGAAAAGGAAAAAGAATCAAACAGAACAACAGAAACGGAAAGTACATAAACTTATTGTGATCATCATCTCGTGATGGTTTGTAAGGCAAATCAGTAAGTTGCATGTCAATTACATCTCAATAAAACTGGGAAGAAAAAAAAGTATACTGAATTAAATCAGATACTCAGTGGATGGGTGAAGAGAAAATCAGTGATAAAAAGTATACTAAAATTATTCCCAGAATGGAAAATACTGGAAAAAAGCTTTAAAGAAATATGAAAGCAAGATGAAGAGACATGGAGGGCTTACCTGGTGGCTCGGTGGTAAAGAATCCGCCTGCCAATGCAGGAGACACAGATTCAATCCCTGATGTGGGCAGATCCCACAGGCCTCAGAGCAACGAAGCCCACGCGCCAGAAGCACTGGACTGCGCTCTAGAGGCGGGGAGCCACAACTGCTGAAGCCCGCAGGTCCTGAGCCCGTGTTCCGCAACAAGAGAAGCCACCACAGTGAGAAGCCCGGGCACCGCAACTAGAGAAAAGCCTGAGCGACATGGAAGACCCAGCACAGCCATAAATAAATAAATAAATAAATAACATTATTTAAAAAAAAAAAAAAAAAGACTGAGAGACGTGGAAAGAGATAACTGTATGATTCCATTTATTTAAAGTTGAAAACTGATCCTGGAACAGAAAAAAGCTATCATTTCCGCAGCTGAGCTCTCCTTCCTGCTCTGAGCTGAGCCACCTGCCTCCTGGGGCCCAGCGCACACTCTGCCCTTCTGGATAGATCCCTGCAGGAGGACGCGCGCAAGGCAAGACACTCCTGAAGTACAAGATTACGTTAGAGGGGACCTGTCTTAGCAAATACAAAAACTAATTCTAAAGCTATGACAATTCATGTGAATTTGGCACGTGAACAAACTGGACCAGCAGGCCAGAGTAAAGAACACGTGAATAGAACCACGTGCACACAGACGTGTGCTGAGTGACCTTCCAGCACTGCACGCCACTGGGCATGGGTGAACTGAGTGTGCAATGAATGCTGCTTAGGAGACAGAAAAGTGAAATTGGGGCCCTAGCCCACATTATACACAAAAATCACTTCAACAAGGGTTAGTGATTTAAATACAACAAGGCAAAACCTAAAACTTTTAGAAGGGTATGGGGGAGAGCCTATTTAAGACTCTGGGGCAATGAAAATAAACTACAGTCACAAGCATCAACACTGACTGAGCTCACAGACTGACTTCTTAAAAACCTAAATGCAGAGGAACACATATAGTCTGATTTCATTTACATAAAATTTAAAGACGCCAATCACTTAGAGATGAATGAGTGAGTGAAAATCGCTCAGTCGTGTCGGGCTCTTTGTGACCCCATGGACTATTCAATACAGTCTATGGAATTCTCCAGGCCAGAATCCTGCAGTGGGCAGTCTATCCCTTCTCCAGGGGATCTTCCCAACTCAGGGATCAAACCCAGGTCTCCCACATTACAGGCGGATTCTTTACCAGCTGAACCACAAGGAAAGCCCTAGAAATGAATATACATCGGTAAAAACGCTTTTATTTTTAAGAGAGGAGGGGAAGGTGATTTTTAAAACTAAACTCAGGGTAGCAGTTATCAATGGAGGGAAGCAGCAGGCCGGGATTACCAAGATACATATACAAGGAGCTGGTAGTGAGAATGTTAAACTTTCTCATTTTTAGTTATCATTTTTATTGCACGGGTATTTGTTGACTCAGCTCTCCCAATGCACTCCCAGGTTCCATCCCTGGTCAGGGAACTAGATCCCACATGCCACAACCAAGATCCAACACAGCCAAATAAATAAGTATCTCCAAAAAGAATCAAATATGGCTATGTGTGTATGAAACATACATTACTATCGGTTAAAACATATGAATGAAATGTTATGCTTAAAGGGGGGAAAAAGACAACAAACAAGCAAACTCACCAGGTTTGTCAAATACTGACACTTTGTCCTATTTGTTTTAGGCTACACATATATTTTTCTTTTTTTTTTTGCAAAAGAAACAGAATATTACGAAGAGTTAATCCGTATGCCACCACTCCCTCCCTCCTTTCCTCTCCTGCAATGCCATGGGGAACATGACCTTCAGTTATACTTGACAAAACCAAACTTTCTTCAAAATAAATGTCCCAATGTACACCCACCAGCCCTGATCAACATCTGCAATTTCTACACATCCTTACAGCCATCTGGTACCATCACACTTTCATTTCTGCCCACTTGATGGTATAAACTATATCACACTGTTTTAACTTCCACTTCCCTGATTATTACAGAAGATCAGCACCCTTCCACATGTTCATTAATCATCTAGGTTTCTACTACACTGAACTACTTTCTTACATACTTAATGAATCAACTGAGTAGTCTTCTCCTTTGGAAATCCTTTATCTGGGTATCAATTCTTTGTCATGTACCAGGACTGCAAACGTCACATCTAGATATAGTTTTTTGAACAAAGCTTTGAACTTTAATACATTCCAACAAATCAATCTTCTCCTTCAGATTTTGTACTTTTTGTTTCTGTCTATATCACAAAAATACTTCTGTATTTTTTGTTAGAAGTTTTAAAGCTTGCTGTTAACACTTGGTTTATTACGCCATCTGGAATTTCCTTTGTGTATGGTATGACATGTACTTCTGTTCCATACAGAAAGTGTTATTCCCAAGATGCCACCTTTATCATATGTCAAGCTTCCATGCAGGCGTGGGCCTGTGTCTGCATTCTGCCCTGTAGCACTGACTTTGTCAGTTTCTGTGCCAAGATCACAGGCATCTGTCCTGATTACGTACTTTAATACCGAGCCACGCTTTCTGACAGGGTCAGCTGCCCTCTTCCTCACTAGTGCCTTAGCTATCCTGGCTCTTTGCCTTTCAACACAAATCTGAGGATCTCTTTGTCAAGTTTCACTCCAAGCCAAATTAAACCAAATAAAGTATTCTACTAGAATTTAGGGGTTTTTTTGATGGTGTGGTGGTTAATTTTATTGCCACCTAACAGGATTTTGATTAGTTACACTGACATTTTACACCTGGGGAGAACTGCTATCCTGACCATGTGAATGTGGATGTGGTCTCTACTTCCATTTATTTACTGGGTAACCTTGAGAAACCTGTATGCAGGTCAGGAAGCAACAGTTAGAACTGGACATGGAACAACAGACTGGTTCCAAATAGGAAAAGGAGTACGTCAAGGCTGTATACTGTCACCCTGCTTATTTAACTTATATGCAGAGTACATCATGAGAAACTCCGGGCTGGAAGAAGTACAAGCTGGAATCAAGATTGCCAGGAGAAATATCAATAACCTCAGATATGCAGATGACACCGCCCTTATGGCAGAAAGTGAAGAGGAACTAAAAAACCTCTTGATGAAAGTGAAAAGAGGAGAGTGAAAAAGTTGGCTTAAAGCTCAACATTCAGAAAACGAAGATCATGGCATCCGGTCCCATCACTTCATGGGAAATAGATGGGGAAAACAGTGGAAACAATGACAGACTTTATTTTTGGGGGCTCCAAAATCACTGCAGATGGTGACTGCAGCCATGAAATTAAAAGACACTTACTCCTTGGAAGGAAAGTTATGACCAACCTAGACAGCATATTAAAAGGCAAAGACATTACTTTGCCAACAAAGGTCTGTCTAGTCAAGGCTATGGTTTTTCCAGTGGTCATGTATGGATGTGAGAGTTGGACTGTGAAGAAAGCTGAGCACCGAAGAATTGATACTTTTGAGCTGTGGTGTTGGAGAAGACTCTTGAGAGTCCCTTGGACTGCAAGGAAATCCAACCAGTCCATCCTAAAGGAGATGAGTCCTGGGTATTCATTGGAAGGACTGATGCTAAAGCTGAAACTCCAGTACTTTTGCCACCTCATGCGAAGAGTTGACTCAATGGAAAAGACTCTGATGCTGGGAGGGATTGGGGGCAGGAGGAGAAGGGGACGACAGAGGATGAGATGGCTGGATGGCATCACTGACTTGATGGACATGAGTTTGAGTGAACTCCAGAAGTTGGTGATGGACAGGGAGGCCCAGCGTGCTGCGATTCATGGGGTCGCAAAGAGTCAGACACAACTGAGCGACTGAACTGAACCAAACCTTATCTTACTACTGACTTCAACAGGGACCTTCTAGACTTTCACAATTGAGTGTAATATTTGCTATAGTATTCATGCAGTCAGTGTTGCGTGTTTTGCTTAGTTGCGTCCAACTCTTTGTGACCCCGTGGACTGTAGCCCACCAGGCTCCTCTGTCCATAGGATTCTCCAGACAAGGACAGTGTAGTGGGTTACCATTCCCTTCTCCAGGGGATCTCCCCGGCCCAGGTATCGAATTCCAGTCTAACACACTGCAGGAACCACCAGAGAAGGCCCCATGCAGTCAATAAATTCTGGAAATTCTCATATTGTATTTTCAAGACTGCCCCTCCCATCTCTCTAGTCTTCCCTTTCTGGCACTGTGTTAGATTTTACAGCCTTCACATCTCTTCATCTTTCTTATTTTCCATCTCTTTATATCTCCAGAATACCTTCTCAGAAATGTATTCACATTATTCACGCATCATCTACTAGGTCATTAACTTTCTCTTCAGCTGTCTTATCATTTTATCCCATTCACAAAGACTGTCATTTTAATAACTATAATTTTCATTTCCAGTAGTTCTATTTAGGTTTTTTAAATCTGCATGTTCTATTTTCTTTCTGAATATATTTTTTTCCTGAATAATTTTAAAATTATTATTACTACGATAAACTGAGAAAACAATTAAAATTGGATGGCCCATCCTGTTAATTCCAGCTGAAGAATACTTACCACCCACAGCCAGTATCAGCCATCAGAAGTCCAGTTGCTAGAGTTGAAACTGAGGAGTGATCATAACCACAGGCCAGGGCGCCAAGGGACACTCACACCAGAGATAAAACTCTGAAGAAGTCATGACCCCCAGAGGTCCCTCCACAGGACTCCACCATCCCCTTCCGCCACCCTCTCACCCGCCGGCAGTTCTCTAGACATCTTCCAGTTTACAGACAACAGTGTGTCACTTACTACCCTCCCCATCAGCTTCGACTGCAGCAGGAGATGGATGTCAGGGCCTAGAGAAGGCAGACTGTAATCAAACCACATCCGTGTCCAGTATTCTACTCTGTTCTCCCTGTACCTCATCTCAGACGCCAGCACTCAACCTCAGGGGGAAAAGTCTCTTAACCTGCAAGTGACTCCACTCTGGCACAAAAAGGTATTTATACTGCTTTTATACGGCATTTTCTCCTTATATATGCTCCTTTTATAAAGGTATTTTCACTGAAGCAGTGGTTTCCAAATAAATGTTTTTAATCATGTAACCCACTACTAAAAAAATGTTGTGATTGCAACCCCAATACATTTATTTAAAAAAAAAAATGTATATATAGGAACTTCCCTGGTGGTCCAGTGGCTACATAATATACAGAGAGAGAGAAGGGGGGGAAAAAACTGAGGGCCAGAGGAGAAGGGGGCAACAGAGGGTGAGGCGGTCAGATGGCATCACTGACTCAGGGGACATGAGTTTGAGGAAACGCAGGAAGACAGTAATGGACAGAGAGGCCTACTGTGCTGGGCTCATGGGCCACAAAGAGCTGGACGTGACCGAGCAACCAAACAACTCTGTGTGTGTGTGTAACATAATAAAACATTAAGCAGAGTAAAGTAAATTGTATAAAGTGAAGTTTGAACACTTACTAAAGCGACATCATGGATTATATTTTACACAGGAATATTTCAAGTAATTTAATCTAAGTAAAATTCTGCTTAGTAATAGTAAGGAAAATCTTGAATAGATGTTGAGAAGTTACTCAGCATTAATATTAAGACACTTACTTATGTATTGTCTCTCTACTTCCTTATCCCATAAGCCATCTCCACCTGTCTTCTCAATGCTTTATGAGTTTTTCATCCTTTATTCTGAATGAAGTCATTTACATTCTAGATCTCTCCTCTTCAAAAAAATAATAGGACATTATTCAAAGGAACAAGATGAAATTAACCCTGTGTGGTTTATTTACTCAATATTGTCAAGATATTAACATTATTGAAAGAATATAGCTATCACCTAAAACAGTCATGCTTTCCTAATTGTAACAAGGGAGGGGACAGTGAAAATTTGAAGTATTTAAAGCAAAAAAAAAAATTACTACTTTATAATATATAATAGTATATATACTGGATAAAATTAGGTAAATTAATGAAAATACTGAGTTCAAACTGGTTCTATAATATGAAGTAAACAACTGGACTCAGAATTTGAAGACAGGCTCAACTTACTGAGCCTCTGACTTTAAAAAGTCATTCTAATTTTTCCAGTTTTCACTTTTGTTGTTCAGTCGGTAAGTCATGTCTGACCTTCTGCGATGCCACGCTCCCCCGTCCTTCACTATCCCCCCGAGTTTGCTCAGATTTATGTCCACTGAGTCAGTAATGCTATCTAACCATCTCATCCTCTGCAGCCCCCTTCTCTTTTTGCCTTCAATCTTTGTCAGCATCAGGGTCTTTCCACTGAATCGGATCTTCACACCAGGTAGCCAAAGAATCATGTATACCATAAACAAATTATTTCCACCTCACTCTCTACACTGGAGAGACGTTTAACCAATGAAACACTGGCCTAATAACAGAACAAACATGCTTCCATGAGGATGAAAAATGCACCCCGTCTGTGAGTGCTTAATGTGACTGATGGTATTATTAGGTACCTAATCACTCAGATACTTTAAATTTTCATGAATAATGTCTTATGATCTAATAGGGAGTTATAATTAGAAAGCAAACATCTTGCTCGAGTCCAGTCCCTGGCTACACAAGAAAGGATAAATAAGGACCAGAAAAGTGCACCCATCGTTAATTTCTTTATAAGACCTTTGCCTCCCTTCCTTAGAATTCACGAAGAAGTATGCTTTTTTTTATCATTTACTATCAGATCTACCACTGTAACTGGAAAACATGTCATTTTATATAAAAATACTATCATCATTCAGAGTTTTAAAAAAAAAAACACAATTTGGTGCATTATTTTGCTAATTATTCTTCTCTTACAAGGCTTTAGCAGAAGGCTAAAGAATCTGAGAAACTATGGGGTAACCAGGAGTTAAGTTATGACCCTGAGCCACACTTGGCAAAAGGCTGGAATAGGTATGAATGAAAGCATAAAGCCCCAGGGGCTTCTCTACTTGTCTGTTTTGCTTTGTTGCTGGAATCAGTGTTCTCTAGTTACCACTCTTGCTTGAAACTAAAGATACAGTTTGACCATCATTATTTGTTCAGCCTAGTGGCTACTTAGTCTAGAACTTACATTCAAAATGTACAAGAAGAAGAATGAAATATACACCAAATTATTATTTACTCATGGCCCTAATGATATCCATGAAGTTAAAATTATTTTACAAAATTAAATAATACGACTTGTTGATGATAATAACATGAGGACATCAGGTGTGAATCCGTAACATAAGACACTGACAGAGCACGGTCACAAACACTAGCAATCGGAACTGACAGACGCTCTAGTATTAACTGCGACAAGGCCTTGACCGTAGCCCTCACCAGGAGCGCTCCACTTGTCTGAATCCACAATAATGACAGACAGTGATGGGACTGGTCTTCCTGTGCACCGAGTATGAAACTGCTAATAGTCTGGTCAAATCTACTCACCAACTCAAAGACAGAGAAAGCACTCACATTTCTACAATTTAGGGGGTACTTTTGTTTTGTATAAATACCTTATGAAGAACTTATGTGCCAGGCACTATTCTTAGAGTTTTACACACAGAAATTCTTACATTTTGGGTGCCAAGGACACACCACCTCCCATTCTGGTTGGGTAGTCTGGGGAAGCCTGTGGACCCTCCTTAAAATGCTTTTAGACATGTACAATATAAGAAATTACAAAGGAAATGGCAGAGGATGAGATGGTTAGATAGCATCACTGACTCAATGGACATGCTGCTGCTGCTGCTGCTGCTAAGTCGCTTCAGTCGTGTCCAACTCTGTGCGACCCCATAGACGGCAGCCCACCAGGCTCCCCCGTCCCTGGGATTCTCCAGGCAAGAACACTGGAGTGGGTTGCCATTTCCTTCTCCAATGCATGAAAGTGAAAAGTGAAAGTGAAGTCGCTCAGTCGTGTCCTACTCTTTGTGACCCCATGGACTGCAGCCTACCAGGCTCCTCCGCCCATGGGATTTTGCAGGCAAGAGTACTGGAGTGGGGTGCCATTGCCTTCTCATGAATCTGAGCAAACTCTGGGAGACGGTGGAGAACAGAGAAGCTTGGTGTGCTGCAGTCCATGGGGTTGCAAAGAGTCAGACACGACTTAAGGACTGAACAACAACAAAGGAAACAGGTAATACCGAAACACAGAAATACATGTACTCTTTTAGAGGTAACACAATCCAGGGAAAAGTTAGTAACTGCCATAATTTCAAAGAAGTGAGGAAAGTTAACAATACTTCACAATAAACATAACGTGATAGGAAAGTATCTGTGAATTCCGGTGAAAAATCAGTTACCACCAATCCTCTTATGAATTACAGCCTGTTTTATAACTGATAAAAAGGATAAATTCCAATCCAAGATCAGTGAAAATTAAAGATGTAACATTTCCCCATTCAAATTCCAATCACTGATTTCTATCCATTTACACCTTAGGAAGTGAAGGCCCTCATTAAACCCTGAAGTGATCCTATTTGGCTGGTGGCCTCATCATCCCGTTTCACAGACGAGGACTCTGAAGTACGCTGAGTTATGCACTGCACGATTACAAAGTAAGTGAGCTGAGTACACACACACCCCCAGTCCCGTACACGTCGAGGCCCTACCTTGATGGGGGGTTTCCGAGTGATGTGGGAGACGAGGAAGTTCATGGCGATGTCCTCACAGTTGATGTATTCATCCACCATATCTCGGATGGCCTGGGGCATCACGTAAGAATACAGGTAGGCATAATACTGCCGGGGCAGAAACAGAAGCACATACTGTGTTAGAGGCCACAGTTCTTTGCCTTTCAGTGAAAATACATGCAGGGCTGCTAGGAAGCATGTTGTGGGGGAGGTTGGGGGTGGCAATCTCCAGGAAGCACCACTGGCATTTAGGGAGGTGGGTCCAGGGATGCTGAACACCTGCAAGGCAGATCCTCCACACTGAAGAATCAGCCCATCCAAACTGCCATTATCACCCTCTTTGAGAATCAAACCTTCATGCTTGGTACCACAGTGATTCTGCAACAACATAAACATCTATCAAATTCGGTTGGACACTCGTTCAGCTGAACAATGTTCTCTCTGACAAAGCAAGGGTAAGCGAGGAGGAAAGTCCGGTTATCTTCTCAGACCTCAGTAAGTCACTGAGTAATGAGATGGCAGATCCCGCAGGGCCTCACTTCTCAGTCTGGGCACAGGCTAGCCCTGCCTGAAGCCACCCTCATCCCTGGCCCACACTGTTCACAGCCTCCTGATCGGCCTCCCTGCTGCCTTCTTGCTCCCATCAGTCCATCCTCAGCGCAGCAGAGCAATCGTATTAAAACATGGGCCTCCTTTACTCCAAACCCCTCAATGGCTTCTCATCTCACTCAGATTAAGCCTAAGTTCTTAACATGTCCCACAAGGTCCACAGGTGTGCACTGGCTCACACCTACCAATGAATGTCGACTGCTGAACTTTCAGGGATTTTAGGAATTTTGTGACCTTGTTATGAAAAACAGCCATTATTAAAAATAGAATTACACATACTTAAAATTAAAGGGCTTCCCTGGTGGTTCAGCAGTAAAGAATCTGCCTGCCAATGCAGAAGACGCGGATTCTACCCCTGGGTTGGGAAGACCACCTGGAGAAGGAAATAACAACCCACTCCAGTATTCTTGCCTGGAGAATCCCATGGACGGAGGAGCCTGGCGGGCTACAGTCCATGAGGTCATAGAGTCAGACACGCCTTAGCGACTAAATGACAACTGAAAACTAAATACATTATATCAAAAGCCAATAAATACCTAAAGCTCATCACTTATTTAACTAGTTAACACAATTATAACTATTACATTTATCATCTTTTTTTTTTTTTTTTTTTTAACTTTTTGGTTGCGCTGCAAGGCATGGAAGATCCTAGTTCCCCAACAAAGGATCGAACCCTCGATCCCCTGCAGTGGAAGTGCAGTCCTAAACGCTGGACCCCCAGGGAAGTCCCACATTTACTGTCATCTTGAGGCTGCTCGTGCCTATTATAACTGTCTGGTGAAAATACTACGAAACTGGCATGTAACTGCTCATCTCTTCCAACAGCCACGCTCAGTGACTCATGTTGTTAACCTGAACTCAGTCATGGCAAGAATATTTGCACCACAGAAGTGAATAAATGCCATAAAACACCCCAAATGGTAAGCGAGATCTGGTGCAATATGCTGATGATGAATGAACAGGTGAGGTGTCCAATAAAACTGACTTAGGTATCTTTTTACCTTAAATGGTAGAATCTATACAGCAAAACAACCATAAAATTTTTGTACCAAACAGTGGTTTGCTGGTTATCTTGTGACAAAATACTTAAAAGATGGTGAACTTAAAAGATGAATTATACATCTTTCTTTTACGAAAAGACAGATTGACCCTTTAACTGGCCACTGCCTATCATTAGCATGCTAATAAGAATATTTATTAATTAAAAATCCATATCTTTATCAAGGGAAACATGACATTATACGAAAAAAGAACTGACTTAAAAGTATATGGTGAAAGCATTATGAAAACAAATATTTAGAAGTATTTCCACTATTATATTATCTTTATGCCAAAAATAATTTTTAAAACACAGAAAAACTTTGTAATCTGTTTAAAAATCTTCTTAATGTTTCAGTGAATTTAGAACCTACTCTAAAATATAAAATGCGATTTCTGCTCATTAGTTTGCTTAAAAAAATTGGTGCCATAGAAGATGAAAATTCAACAATTTCAACAAAATACTACCAAATTGGTAGATAAGCATCAGGACTTTGGAAGCAGGGCAATAAGGTATTTCTTCCAGGGAAAGTGATTAAAACAAAGTATCAGAAATGTGCTTAATTTAGAAACAGACCAATTTAGAAACAGAACACTGACCTGCCAGTATACAACGTGTCAAATCAAGATTTTCAAAAATAAGAAGGCATGTTCAGTCATTGCTCTCACTAAAATTTAAGAATTTAGTGAGACTATTATTTTGAAAGTGTTTCATCTTATCTCAACCATATAAAAATTTCTGTAAGTATGGTAGTACAGTACACATACTATAATTTATACATACATACATTTGTGAGGTACCAAAAGTTTTTACTGATAGGCACTTACAGTAAAAAGAAAAAATAACTTGATTGCTCTAGACTAGGGAAGGCCAACTTAGTTTCTTCCAAAGGGCAAACAAGGAAACTTTGGGGGGAAAAGTTCAGTTTGAAGTACTAGGAGGAATACAGGAACGTCCTGAAAATGAATTCACAAGTGAAGCTCTCGGGGAAAGGCAAGGTTGGAAATCACAGCTTATGGCTGAGAAAAGCCACAGGAGCCTGAGAGGACGCAAGGCCAACACAGAATAAGAAGAGCACTCGGCAATTATACATAAACTAGATCACCAACAAGCACCTACTGAGAGCAGAGGCGACTCCACTCGATATTCTGTAACAACTTTTATGGGAAAAGGCTCTGAAAAAGAACAGCTACGTGTGTAACGTGCAACTGAATCACTCTGCTGCACACCTGAAACACAACACTGGAAATCAACCACACTCCAGTGTAAAATAAGAACCAACTTTAAAAAAAAGAAAAGCGCTAGACAGAAGTAGAACCCTGTGAAGAAGTGGAGTCGCTCAGTCGTGTCCAACTTTGCAACCCCATGGACTGTGGCCTACTGGGCTCCTCCGTCCGTGGGATTCTCCAGGCAAGAGTACTGGAGTGGGGTGCCATTTCCTTCTCCAGGGGATCTTCCTGACCCAGGGACTGAACCCAGGTCTCCCGCATTGTAGGCAGACACTTTACCATTTGAGCCACTAGAAGTATAATACTTCAATAATTATAGGGAGATAGGGTCCTGGCTGGGTTGGTCAGGAGAGCACGGAGTGGAGATCAGGATGACAGGCCAGGTGGTAACATCTTTGCTGACCATGAACGGATGACTTAGGAGGTCGGTAGTTGGAGCAACAAGACAGATACAACGAGTCTCAAATGTGATTTCACATGACAAGTGAGAAGCAATTGTCAAGAAGAGTCACCAGTGAGCAGTGGAATGGTTCTCTCTACCTGGCTCCAGGGTACAAGTGTGGGGAAATGAATAGTCTCAATCACGGTCCCTGGAAGGAAGGAATAGGCTGAAGGGGAAGCACTGTCCTCAGAGAAAAGTCAGGTTTCAACCAGATCAAGGAGACAGAGGAGGTTTTCTGTGAAGTGGGGGTACAGGCAGTTTGGCCATCCCAGAACAGGGGCTCTTCATAGCCTAAAGAGAGGACCTGGGAGGGAAGGTATGGAGCAGTCCCATCTGTCATTTTTAATTTTCTAGTGGCCACAGTTTTAAGAAATAAAGAGAAACAGTAAAATTAATTAGTAACATATTTTAATTTAAACCAGTGTATCCAAAATAATTGCACTTTATAAAATAATTGCACATACAATCACTCCAGTGTTCTTGCCTGGAGAATCCCAGGGACGGGGGAGCCTCGTGGGCTGCCGTCTATGGGGTCACACAGAGTCGGACACAACTGAAGTGACTTAGCAGCAGCAGCACATACAATCATTCCCTATTGGCTCAGATGGTAAAGAATCTGCCTGCAATGCAGGAGAAATGGGTTCGATCCCTGGGTTGGAAAGATCCCCTAGAGAAGGATACCCACTCCAGTATTCTTGCCTGGAGAATTCCTTGGACAGAGGAGCCTGCCAGGCTACAGTCCATGGGATGGCAAAGAGTCAGACATAACTGAGACACTAACACTTACTCACCCAACATACAATCAATATAAAAAACTAGTAAAGAGATAGTCTACACTCTTTCTTTCATGCTAAGTTTTCAAAGTCTGGTACGTACAATACTGTACACTGAGAGCACATCTCAGCACTGACCAGTCACGTTTCAAGTGCTCAGCAGCCACATGTGCCCAGGGGCTATTTTACAGAACAGATGAAATGGAGAGAGAAGATTAGTCAGGAGCAAGAAAACAGAACAGTTTAGCAACAACAGTACAAGAGAGGAGTAATGACTGGACGGGTCTGCATCCTAAATACTCAACAGAAATCAGGACATGAAGCAACGTGAAAATTAAAAGCTCTAAGGAATCAAACAGAACTTGCAGAGCCTGAATGGACAGAAGCTTGTGGTGGGGCCTGGGACAGAGGTGGTTGAATCAGGAGAGGGCTACATTCAGCCTTTTGTTGGCCAGGCCATGTCCAGAATGGCTGTGGGGAAACTGGAAAATGTTTTGCCCCAGTGCTCTCAGTTTTACTGAGGGAGAGCCAATGCTCAGGAAGATAAACTGATTTTCTAATGGCCAATGCAGCAGCCTTCCCATCCTGACTTCATTCTAGAGTTGCTATAATCATCTTGATCACTGTCTTTAAAGATAGAAGTAGTGTAATTCTAACAAGCAAGGGATACGTAAGAAGCATTAGGAGAGTTATCTTTATTTAAAGCAGCATTTCACTGCCACACAAAAGCTCAACTCTGACCAAGTCATGCCAATCCTACCAGCCCTTTCTTACCTTGTGGAAGAAGGCAGCACCTGTCAGCACCATGGACAGCTCACAGGAGTAGTTGGAGTTGTACAGCCAGGACTGATGAGGGATGTCCCACGCATGGTAACGGCCAGGGAAACCCACAATGCGGTCCCGTGCTTCTCTCCACACCCTCATAAAACACAAGCATATGCACACACCTGAGTACCAAGCTCTAAGGTTATCAGAAATGTGTAAAATCATTGCCTCTATTTTGCAGGATCTCTCTTTTTGAGCTGTTACTTTTTTCTTTTTAATTTTATATACCAAATCAATCACAAACCAAACAGAATAAAAACAAAGTATCACCCACAGTTTCCTTAATAAGCACCTGCCTATCAATCCTCTAACTTATTGATGCTGGGGGCCAGCATCTCTCCAGCCCTTGCATACAGAACAAGCTGGAGAAACACGGAAAGGCTCTAAGGAGTCTAAGGCAGTTAAAGGTTTCCAGGATGGGGTAAGTACAATAATCTGCTAAGAAGCAGAAAGAAGGTAATTTTTATATCTATTTCTTTTTAATATTATTTAATTTCTTAAGCTTTACTTTTAAAGATCGTAACATACTAGTATGGTAGGACTTGTACATAATCTATGTACATTGTATACTTAACTCCTCTTTTACTGAGTGACCCCGATCTAACCACAGGAGACTGCTGCCTGGAGTTAGGTGCAACAGTCTAAAATTCTGATTGGAGCAGAGCTGAGGTGGAAATCTGTACCATGAAAAGCAGTGGTCTACAGAACCCTACAAATGAAAGGCTTCATAAATGTAAGAAATAAGCTGGGAATGTTTCCAGGATAAACTTTTCTAACATCTCCAAATTTACCTTACCTCTAGGTAAGGTACAACAAATAAAATCCGTTTCATAGGCTGAAATCCACAGTCCTGCATAAGTGCTTCAGGTGTACCATAAAAAAGGATCCACCACCGCCTCCCTCCACCTCACTCCAACAGATATTCAAACTGCCTAACAAAGTCCCTCATCACCCATGAAACCTCAGCTCCTAAAGCACACAGGATTTCATTTCAAGAGTCCCTCTCCTGTTAAGT
The DNA here is from genome assembly GCF_055505025.1 of Bos grunniens. Lineage (NCBI taxonomy): Eukaryota > Metazoa > Chordata > Mammalia > Artiodactyla > Bovidae > Bos > Bos grunniens. The sequence goes on from NC_141172.1 coordinate 8,464,757, forward strand.
TTGAAAGCAACTAACCTAGTCCAATGGGCTTTCCAGGCGGTCCAGCAGTAAGGAACCCACCTGTCAATGCAGGAGATGCGGGAGACGAGGGTCCAATATCTAGGCTGGGAAGACGCCTGGAGAAGGAAATGGCTACCCACTCCAGGGTTCTTGCCTGAGATCCCAGGGCAGAGAAGCCTGGCAGGCTACAGTCCATGGGGTCACAAAGAGTTGGACACGACTGACGATGCATACACAGACACACACATACACACAGTCTAGCCCAGAAGATGAGAAATTACAACTTATATCAACATAGCAGCCGTCTAGATGGGCGTCCTGCCACATCCCACCCAAACCCCTACCTCTATCCTCGTTTATCTCCGAACACAGACTTCCAAACACTCACCTAAAAAGCTGTATTTTAATAATATATTTTGACAGTTACAGAATATAAGGATTGTTAATAAATACCAACAGCATATCCGAAGGCTATATCAATACTCCTAAAAATACTGATCCCTTCAAATGCCTCCAGGAACAGAAACCTACTTTCCAGTCCATGATCCCTCACTGCAAAGCTTACACTTTTGCTCTTTTTAAAAATAAAGTTTATAGAGATATAAACCACATAGAAGGCTCACTTGTTTAAAAGTTTATGACTTGCTGGGGTTTAGTATGTAATATATGCAACCATCACCACTTCAGAATATTTTCATAACCTATTAATGAAAAGAAACTCCATAGCCACTAGCAGTTTAGCAGTCATTTCCCATTCACCCCCAACCCCAGTCTCCCACGGCAACCACTAATCTACCTTCTGTCTCCATGGCTCTGCTTGTTGCAGACATTTCACACAAACGGACTCACACAGTACGTGACCTTTAGTGACTGGCTTGTTTCACTTAGCCTGTTTTCATGTTGCAGCACGTGTCAGCACTTCATTCCTTTCTGTTGCCAAGTAATATTCCACTGTATGGATATATGTTTGTTTATCCATTCATCAGCTGATGGACATTCTGATTATACTTCTCTTGTTTTAGCTTTTTTGACAACTGATTTTTCTTTGGTGTGTGGCAAAACACACATGACACAAAATTTACCATTTTAATTATTTTCAAGTATATAGTTCAATGGCATTAAGTATATTCCCACTGTTAAATGATCATCACAATCATTTATCTCCAGAATGTTTCCATCTTTCCAATCTAAAACCTGACCCATTAAACATTTGGCATTCTTGCCTTCCTTTAGTCCCAGGCACCCGCCATTCTACTTCGTCTCTATGAACCTGACTACTGTGAGTGCCTCATATAAGCTGAATCATGTTATACTTACTGACTCTTATAAATAATGCTGCTATGAACAGTCAGGGACTGTTTTTATACAGATACATGTTTTCAGTTCTCTTGGGTCTCTTTATCCATCACTTAAAAACATACTATTTCCTTCTTTGCTACATAAGCTGAAGTCGGCCAAGATCCACATTATCTTTTGCCAGAGGGACAGTTTCTATGGATGTATTTATTTACTGATTCTAAATCAAAGTACAGCTGATTTACAATTTTTAGGTGCACAGCAAATTGACTAAGTTATATATATTATTTTTCAGACTCTTTTCCATTAAAGGTTATTGCAAGATATTGAATATAGCTCCCTGTGCTGCACAGCAGGTCCTTGTTATCTATTTTATATACATGTGCATGTTAGTCGCTCAGCCATGTACAGCTCTGTGAAATGACACATGTATAGTAGTTTGTATCTTTTAAGTCCAAATTCCTAGATTTAGCCCTGCTCCCCGTTCCCCCTTTGGAACCATCACGCTTGCGTCCTGTGTCTCGGTCTGTTTCCGTTTGGTAAATAAGCTCACCTGCATCATTGTTTTGATCCCACATGTGAGTGATACCATATGGTATCTGACTTTCTCTAACTGACTTCACTTAGTCTGATAACCTCTAGGTCCATCCATGTTGCTGTAAATGGCATTATTTCATTCTTTTTATGGTTGAAAAATATTCCACGGTATCTATATGCCACATCTTCTTTATCCAGTCATCTGCTGATTTCAACATTTAGGTGGCTTTCATGTCTCAACTACTGTAAACAGTGCTGCAGTGAACGTCAGAACGCGTGTATCCTTTCGAAAAGGGAACCCTCCTACACTCTTGGTGGAAACGTAAACTGGTACAGCCACTACGGAGAACAGTATGGCAGTTCCTTAAAAAACTAAGAACAGAGTTATCATGTAATCCAGCAATCCCATTCCTAGGCATACATAGGGAAAAGATGAAAACTCTAATTCGAAAGCAAAGTTTTTAGATCAAAGGATGCCCAAATAAATGAGAGAATACTCAGGGTAATAGAAGATTTGGAAGTAGAGTCAGAGATAATTCACTTGTCTTATAACCAGAGACTAAACCTCAAATTTCTAATGATGGTAAGAGACTCTTAACCACTTGATAATAAAAAGGCAAAGGATCTAAGCAGACATTTCTCCAAAGAAGATAAACAGATGGTCACTGACCACATGAAAAGACGCTCAACACCGTCAGTTATAAGGCTTCCATCATTCTCTCACCACTTGGAAACCTGGTGACAAATGGAAAGGATCAAAAATCTTTCTAAATCAAGAACAAACACCAGTTATCTTAATAAGCTTCAAACTCATCAAAGCAGGACTGCTTATCTAATCGTTCTCGGGATCTAGCGCTGATCGGCAATTCTCCTGTTAACACCCCATGACTCTGTCCACAGCCTCCAGTCCCTCAGCAGACTCTTAAGTACATCACGCTGTATCGGAAACACCCCACCTTCCCGTCCCTCCCGTCACCATCAATAACAACAACTGTGATGGCAAAGGCCCATCTCTGCTATCATCACATGGCTTTTTTTCCCTTCATAAAATCAAGGCAAGAGAGCTGCTTACTTATTATTATGGTAATGTGAAATCCAGTGGGATTTTCACAATTGCTAACAACAGATTCTCGCCTCAATAACATAGTGGTAGGAGGAGGTCAGAGGAAATGAGAGGCTGGCTGAGGGGGAGGAAGAGCAGATGTTCCACTTTGTCAGAAATGTGCCAGGTGACTACACACGGACCTAAGAAAATAGAGCAGTAAAGCTGCTGTGCTTCCATCCAAGCGTCTGCACTTACCATCTAAGCTGAAGCCCGGAAGCTAGGGGTCGGCCAGGCTCTCAGGGCCCGAAACAAAAGCACAGAGAAAAGAGTTTTTGTCCTGGAATCTATACTTCGTTTGAATGAGATCCTCAAAGATATCCACTCCAGTGTTTCTCAAACTATGTGGCAAAGAAGTAATTTTCCCTGGGCTTGGTCATGCTTTTGTAACAACACAATAAAAATGAATTGCATGTTTTCTTAAATATAACACCAAAAGGACAAGTAACCAATGAAAACCTAGACAAACTGGGCTTCATTAAAACGAAAAGTTTTGTGCTTTGAAGGACACCATCAAGAATGTGAAAAGACAACCCACAGCATAAGAGGAAAAAATTACAGATCATTATCCCTGATAAGGGACTTGTACCTAGAATATACAAAGAACTCTGACAACTCAAAAATAAAAAGACAAACCAGTCATGTACACACTGCTATATTTAAAACAGAAACCCAACAAAGACCTACTGTATAGCAGGGACCTCTGCTCGATGTTATGTGCTAGCCTGGATTGCGGGGGGGCGGGGGGAGGGGGTGGTCTGGGGAAGAATGGATTGCTAAGTCGCTTCAGTGGTGTCCAACTCTGTACGACCCCATAGACGGCAGCCCACCAGGCTCCCCCGTCCCTGGGATTCTCCAGGCAAGAACACTGGAGTGGGTTGCCATTTCCTTCTCCAATGCATGAAAGTGAAAAGTGAAAGTGAAGTTGCTCAGTTGTGTCTGACTCTAGCGATACCATGGACTGCAGCCTAACCAGGCTCCTCCGTCCATGGGATTTTCCAGGCAAGAGTACTGGAGCGGGGTGCCACTGCCTTCTCCGGAAGAATGGATACACATAGATACATGGCTGAGTCCCTCTGCTGTTCACCTGAAACTACCACAATGTTAACTGGCTATTTCCCACTACAAAACAAAAAGTTTACAGTTTAAAAAAAAAACAAAACAGACAACCCAAATAACAAACAGCAAAGTATCTAAATAGACATCTCTTCAAAGAAGATATATAAGTTTATTCCTAAACACATGAAAAGATGAGCAATATCCTAAGTCATTAGGGAAATGCAAATCAAAACTACACTGAAATACCACTTTGCACCCAGTAGGAGGGCTATAATTACAGAAAAGATCAAGTGTCGACAAAGACACAGAGAAATCAGAACCCTCATTCGCTGCTGGTACAATATAAAATGGTGCAGCTACTCTGGAAAACAGGCTGGGAGTTCTTCAAAATGTTAAACCAAGTATGTATCTATAAATAGTCATATAAAAAAGCATGTACATTAATGTTCATAGCAGTATTCACAATAGCAAAGAAGCAGAAATGACCCAAGTGTCCAAAAATGGACAAATAAAATGTGTGCGTGCGTGCTCAGTCGTGTCCAACTCTCTGCGACCCCACAGACGCAGCCTGCCAGCTCCTGTGTCCATGGGATTTCCCAGGCAAGAATAGTGGAGTGGGTTCCTATTTCTTTCTCCAGGGAACTTTAACCCAGGGGTCGAATCCACGTCTCCTGCATTGGCAAGCACATTCTCTACCACTGAGCCGCCTGGGAGTCAACAGAAGGTGCACGTCCGTACAGAATGAAGTGCTGACAGATGCCACTAGACAGACGAACGCCGAAAGCACCGTTAAGTGAAAGAAACCAGTTACCAAGGAGCACATGTTACACTGTACCATGTATATGGGACGTCTATAACAGATAAACTTACAGAGAAACTAAGTACATTAATGGTTGCCAATGCTTTAGAGGAGTCGGAGAAAAACAGAGAATGACTGCTAATGGGTACAAGCTTTCTTCTGATGGCGATGAAGATTTCTAAAGCAGATCACGGTGACAGTTGCACAACCTTGTAAATACGCTAGAAGCCACTGAATGGGACCCTTAAATGAGTGAACTGTAGGACGTATGAATTATACTCAATAGATGTTACTCAAAAATGAATTACAAGAAAAGCGTTCACACTTGGATGTCATGGTAAATGTCAAGTTATTTAAAGGCTTCTAAATGTCTACCCTCAATTTCTGTACTTACCTCACTTTGGACAGGAAATAAACTGTCCATGAGTCAGCGCCAGGACTGGACACTCTGAGTGGCCCTGATCTACTCTGTTCTCTTATCTGTACTGTTCCTTCAAAGTGAGATATTTAGGTCCTGGGGCTTCCCAGGTGGCGCTAGTGGTAAAGAACCCTCCTGCCAATGCAGGATACGTAAGAGATGAGGGTTCAATCCCTAGGTCGAGAAGATCCCCTGGAGAAGGGCATGGCAACCCACTCCACTATTCTTGCCTGGACAATCCCATGGACAGAGGAGCCTGGTGGGCTACGGTCCCTGGGGTGGCACAGAGTCAGACACAGCTGAAGCGACTTAGCACACAAGATGTCTCAGTTACTACCAGCTACGAAACTCATTTGGCTGCCTCATCCAGCCTTTGAGTTAGTTTCCTGTCACTTGCCAACAAAAGCGTTTCTTGATTAAAAATCAGCTCCTCACCGAAACCCAAACATGATTTCATCATGGCGGAGGTGAGCGTCATCATCAATAGACAGGATGGCCTCTGTCTCGATTTCATTCCACGGCAGGAATCGGTTGTTCAGACTGTTCTTCTCAGTACGAACCACCTGTAAAGAGAAAGGAAAAACACTGATGATCAATGATGTAATGCAGAATGCAAAAGAGGGCTGTCTTTAGGTCAAAGGAGATTGTGGCTAAATATGCAGAAGTGAAGAAGAACTAAAGAGCCTCTTGTTCCAATATTCATTGGAAGGACTGATGCTGAAGGTCCAATCCTTTGGCCACCTGATGTGAAGAACCGACTCATTGGAAAAGATCCTGATGCTGGAACGGTTGAAGGCAGGAGGAGAAGGGGGCAACAGAGGAAGAGATGGCTGGATACAGCATCACTGATTCAGTTAACACGAATTTGAGCAAACTCTGAGAGATACTGAAGAGACGGTGCCTGGCGTGCTGTGGTTCACGGGGTCCCAAAGAGTTGCCCACGATTTAGAGAATGAATAACAACAACAAAGCCAAACTGTACAATGGAGCACACGTCTTACAGGAACAAAAACTACCTTATAATTCGGCAAATTTATAAAGATTTCCCATTGGAAGCTTTATTCATTTGCTAACTAATTTTCCTGGGAAACAAGCTAAAGCTGAGGATTATTTTAAGTATGCAACAGACACGGTTTAGGGATATTAACAATAACTTTCCCAAGAGAACACAAAGCGGCAGAGCAGAACTGAGGTTACGATCCTCAGCTCCGGAATCCCCTGGAAACCCAACTCAGAACTCCCTGGAGTCTGTGTCCTTTCTGAGTCCCGATTTAAAGGCCTTTCTTTTCCATCTGAAACAACTAAGGCGAGCCCATCCAGTTGAGGTTAATTACTCTGCTTCTGCAACTGCTACCTGCAACACCGACTACACTTACAAGAGCTTTTTCTCTCAAGGGGAACCTGACTCAGTAAAACTAAGAGCTTCTGTGCCCAAAGAAATTCCGAATTCAAAGAATCTTATCCCAAGTGACTGACATATGCAAAGCTGTTATTTCTTCCCGAAACAAAGATGCAGTGCTCGATCGTAAGAACTGCATTATAACTTTTAAAATTATTTAAATGTGCCTCCCTGGGAGGCTTCCCTAGTGGACTTCCCTGGTGGCTGAGACAATAATACGTCTGTCTACAATGCAGGAGACCCAGGTTCAATCCCTGGGTAGGGAAGATCTCCTGGAGAAGGAAATGGCAACCCACTCCAGTATTCTTGCCTGGAAAATCCCATGGACAGAGGAGCTTGGTGGGCTACAGTTTATGGGGTCACAAAGAGTCAGATACGACCGAGAGACTTCACTTTCACTTTTTTTCTTTCAAGTGTGCCTCAGATAGTAGCTACTACTAGGTGGTAGCTTTAGTATTCACTTTGACTCTGAAACTCAAACAAGGATGGACAGACTCGAGTACTCTGATAGCTCCTTTAATTTTATGGTTTCTATACCCATTAAGTATTGACTAACTAGTGAGGAATCATTTTATTCTCAAAAGCCAGAAACAAAGAGAACGTCTTGAGTAATCATCTTTTTAGACAGTTGGGAAGGGACATCCTTCTTGCAATGGGACACCTGTACTGAGGCTCACCTCTACGTGACGTGATGAATATAATTTTATCCAGGGTCTAAAAGCTGAGTGTTTTTGTTCATTGGTTGGTCACATCGCGCAGCATGTGGGATCTCAGTTCCCCGACCAGGAACTGAACCCACGGCCCCTGCGCTGGGAGCACAGAATCTCAGCCACTGGACCGCCAGGGAAGTCCGTGTGAATGGTTTTAAAGGTTCTCCCAGGACCTTGTGAGCACTGTCTCTTCAGCTTAAAATCCTCTCTCTCTCCTATTCCTCCACCACAACTATTCTCCCCCTGAACACCCGGCTCAGATGTCTCCTTGCTCACCAATCTTGTCAAAAGTACTAATAATCACTTCTTCTATGTTCTTAAAGCAGAGACCTCACATTTCAATTCATTCATTCCAGCACACTTAGAATCCAATTAGTTCAGAGCCAGAAGGGCCTCGGAGATCATTCCGTCAACTTTTACTTTGCATGTTGACAACAGGCCCCTCACAGAGCTAGACTCCTAACTCACGCCTCCCTACTCCAAATCAGTCTTCTTCTGGGAAACTTAGGTTAAACCTGTAAGTCTCATCTAGCTATAGGCCCTATGAAAAATGCATTATTAATTTGTGTACTATCAAGAAATAAAAATGCCGCCAAATAAGAAAAATACGAAAAAATAGTTCACCATTTAGAATGTTTACTCTAGTAAGAGCTTTTTAAAATTTCGACTCAGTCCTGGAGGAGTCCCTACCAAGTAAGAACAAGGGGAAATTGGTAACAGATTTGCTGCTACCAACAGCAGACATCAGGGGCAAAGCAAAAGACACAGAAATCCATCTTGCCCTGCAGCACTTTTGAACAAGAAAAAATCTCCGTGCTTATGGCCTGGACCTCCCAAGCTTGGGTTCAGCAGTGACAGAACAAAGGCACTGAAGGCCGGGTCAGGAAAGAGAGAGGGACGCGCAGGGGAGGTGGCCAGCTGCTCGCTGTGCGGGTTGCCCAGCTCAACTCCCAGGGAGTAGGACGCCGGTCACGGTAGCAGAAGTCAACTGCCAGCATCCAGTGCCGGTAAAATGCCATCTGTGGTTTAAGACACACACCCAATTTCAGACATGTGGAAATGTAAAATAACGTCCACCCTGGGTCAGTGGACCTCGGCAGTTGCACACTGTAATGCCTGCCCCCACAAACTACCCTGGGATCTTTCCCATTACTTTCCAAGCGCACCCAGCATTCACTCAACACAGAACGGCAATGCTGCCTGTTCAGTGGACAGAGCTTTCCCTCAACCCTACCAGGGAATACACATCGCTTAAAACGAAGAAAACATTCAGTAAAACATCCGGTTACTGAATGCTCAACTGTAGGTTACCAATTTTGTGGGTCAATCACCAAGAGGATTATCTATACCACAATTAACAATTCAGGGGCTTCCCTGGTGGCGCAGTAGATAAGAATCCACCTGCCGACGCAGGGAACGTGGGTTTGACCCGGTCTTGTCTGGGAAGACCCCACGTGCCACAGAGCAACTAAGCCCATATGCTACAACGGCTGAGCCTGCGTTCTAGAGCCTGCAAGCCGCAACTAGTGAAGCCCGTGCCCCTGGGGTCTGTGCTCTACAAGATAAGCCTCCATGAGAAGCTCTCACATTGCAAGGAAGAGTAGCCCCCACTCACTGTAACTATAGAAAGCCCACAAGCAGCAACAAAGACTCAGCAGAACCAAAAAGAGAAGGAAAAGCAAAAAAAATCCAGGAACACAGCACAGAGCTCTAGTACTCAAAGTGTGATCCCAAAGTCAGCAACATGGGCGTCACCCAGGATTCCATTAGAAAGGCAGAATTGCCAGCCGTCCTAAACCTACCTAGCCAGGACCTGCGTTTTAATATCTCCAGAGTGAGTCCTAGGCACGCCGCACTTTGAGAGGCGCTGGGACAGAGGGGAAAGCATGGCTTTGGAGTCAACCAGAAAGACCTGAGTTCAGATTTCAATTCTACCACTTACTACATGCATGAACCTGAGTAGGCAGCCTCTGTGCGGAGTCAGCACAGCACGATGTTGTGCGAAAAACGGGAGCTACTTACCAGCCACACTTGACAACGCTACAGTCAACTCCTTCATCTAAAATTCAGAAACAACAATAAAAACTAACACCATCATGCTCTGATACCTAGAACACAGGCAGACTTTTGGTCTCATTACAAAGTGAATCCAATCAAGAGGAGCTGCCTGTCCTGTGGAAAACCGAGATGGAGCGGAAGGTCTCATATCAAGTGTGTGTTGGCCTAGATTTCACATTCAGTTTTTTAGCAAGTTTATCAAAGTTCATTAAGAGGCATGTCCATTAAGAACAAGTCCTCTGGATTCAGGAATATAGCACATGTTCTGTCTCAGCTCATCCTGGCATTACTCCTCGGGGCTGGACGACAGCAAGATCTTCAGGGTAAGGGAACTGAATCGGAATAAAAGAGAAGCTTTCCAGGATTCAGAGAAACACAGAGTCAAGTATGGCTGCAGCCCACTTGTGGTTAACCCACGAAAAACTCCGGTCAGCAGGTCTGCTTTAAGGATTCTCAGCTAGGAGTGATTGTGACCCTCAGGGGACACTTGACAATGTCTGTGCACATCTTTGGTTGTCACCACTGGGTGGCCAGCGGGTTGCTTGCACTTAGTGGGCAGAGGCCAGGGATGCTGCAATCCCACACTGCACAGGGCTGCTCCCCACAACACAGAACTATCCAGCCCAAATGTCACTGCGCCATTTTCAGAACCAACCACCAGGAGAGAGCAAAGCCAACTCTGAATACGTGTAATTCGTAATGTAAGCACGTCACCTCTTTCTCATAACCAAAAGGATTTCTGCCTTTACAAAGTTCGCAAATACAAACTAAAATCAAAGGGTGAGGGAAGGGTGGGCGAAGTAAAAGCTTTCTTTGGGACTTCCCTGGTGGTCCAGTGGCCAAGACTTCAAGCTCCCAATGCAGGGGGCCTGGGTTCAATCCCAGACCCCATATGCCGCAACTTACGGTCCCACATGGCACACCTGAGACCCAGCGCGGCCAAATAAATAAATTAAAATTTTCTTTTAGGAAAAGCTTTCTTCTACCAGTTTTGCTTCAGAGCTGTAGTGCTTAATGGCTAGACAAAAGCTCAGTGAATCAACCATTATCCATTCTGGCACCAAAATCAGAAGGACAAAGAGATTTAAATATCTGTAACGCAAACATGCAGAACAGCATGGGCCTCTAAGGACCTGACAAAGGGCAGATCAAACGTGAAAGAAATGAGTCAACCAGAAGATGTCATGATTAGGAAATATTCTCACTTCTGTTGATGTTGTTTTCTTTCAAATTAAAACAATGCTCCTCCTCGCTCCCTCAACATTGGCTGTTTTTTTCATGCCTTATGACTACAGCTTAGTGACTTGTGAGCATGAAGACTGACCTTCAAGCTATTGATTTAACTACCGGTATGACACTGACCAGAATGTACAGAGCACAGTGCCTGCCATACAGAAGGTGTTCAACAAGTGCTTTACAAATGAATAAACAAACAGGAAATAGGACCTAACTTAGTCCAGTCCCATCCATATTTTCAGAATATGGAATAAAGACTTGAAAAGTTTATATGTCAACTATAAACACTGATTATACTGAAACCTCTTAGTATCTAATCTAGTTTTCTAGAGCAAAAAAAAAAAAAATCCATCAACCTACAACAGTCAAGGTCAGGAGCAGTGCTCACTGACGCTCTTTTTCCTGTTTCACATACAGTACTCAGATGATGGCCCCTAGTCCTCTGTTCACCTTCATTCATGAAGGCGCCCCTCTTCTCACCACAAAAGAATAGGGCAACAGGCAGAACCTAGACCCCCAGTGTATGCAAATGCATGAGCTGTACATGTCGTACAAAACATACGGAAAACAATCAGTATCCTCAGTTAACATTCAACCCGGGTTCTGAGGAATTCTGGACTTTATGAATGATAAAAGAACTACTACTTAAATAGAATCCTTTCTGCCAATATGTTAACTAACCATTTGGTTTCTAAACCCAGGTAAAATCCGAAAATTCACGTTAATTAGCCAAGTATCAATTCACTTAGTAAGTATTTAATTAGCTATCATGATAAGTCTTTTCCGAATTAGTAGCAAATAACTCAGTATCTGAGGGCCTCCCCAGTGGCTCAGTAGTAAAGAATCAGCCAGCAATGCAGGAGACACAGATTCAACCCCAGGTCAGGAAGATTCCCAGGAGGAGGAAACGGCAACCCACTCCAGTATTATTGCTGGGAAAAACCCCATGGACAGAGGAGCCTGGCGGGCTAGCCAGCAAGAAATGAAGCCTTTAACGGCCCAGCTGGCAGAGGCCCAAGCCTGAACTGTAACGACTCTTGAGTTAACAACACAGCCGGTTTCTCCTCCAACCTTCCTCAGCAGACTCCTGGGGCAACAGGACTAAAATAACCACCCTGGCATGACATTAAGTTCCCCAGACAGAACCTGCCTTGTTCAATTCTAGTATCAAGGACTGGGAGAGAGGGGAAAAGGGCTGAAAAACCACCTCATATCTCCACAATCTTCTCTTGGGCAACACAGCGCGTTCTGGCCTCATCTCCAGAGACCCTGGAGACTCCCACAGCAGTATGATACACTTCTCTCTGAATCACCATCTCCACCATGACTGCCCCATCCAGGCCGCCAGCACCCCTCACCTGGGCTCCTGCAATAGCCTTTCAACTCTGTCTGCTCTTTCCCCCATCATCCCACAGTATCATATTTCTCTCTGCTCAAAACCCTCCCCTTGCACCCTCACACACTGAGAATAAAACCTTCAGTCCTCACCATGGCCTACATGTGCCGCCTCTGTCTCCTCCAACCTCCTCTCAAGCTCTACTCTGGATCATTCCGCCCAGGGCACACAGGGTCCCCCTGCCATGGCCTGAGCACAACAAGCTTCCTGCACTTCCTGTTCTCTGTACATCCCCCCAGAATTTACATGGTCCATTCTCCCACTTCCCTCAGGCTTCTGCTCAAATGTCACCTCTTCAAAAAAGTCCTCCTAGGCACCCTATTTAAAGGAGCTGTACCCTTTATAGAGAACAGAACTAAAAACTAAGGATTGAGGGCCTCGGCTGTCAGGGACGTACAAACAAGCGAGTTCACAGCCTAGAGATGGACAGTGTTTTGAGTGGGCAAGACTACACGGTGAACAGCAAAGTCCCCTTTGTAAAACTGCAAAAGGACCGAGTTTGATGTTCTTGTTTCCACAGGATGCTCCAACAAGGCCACCCTATATACTATTTTCCAAAATGTAAAGCAGAGTGAAAAAGATGTGTTAATTGGTCAGAATAAACCAGTAACCTGAACCAATATTTTGGGTGGGGCTGTGTATCAGAGACCAGCTGGAGGCTCCTGCCCACCCAGACGCAGCCTCCTACTGACGGCAACATTAACTCTGGACAAAAATACCAAAAGAGCATTACCTGAAGACACCAGACTGAGCAGAAGGCGACACATTACGAAGGGGAGCCAAAATTTAGGAAGGAATTACTGACATGGGGAGAATCACCGCCGCTTTCCCCTTGAGCGTAGACCAGAGCTGGTACCAAGGATAGCTTAAACTTGCATACAGCACCCAGCTGTTCTGGCCTGAGGAATAAGAGGAAAGAGCCTGGGGCAACCACCACCCCTGGAAGAAAGGAGTTGCAGCAGAGAGAGAACCAGACAGGAGAGCTCCAAGTTCTGTGTATAAAGCTCCCAGTCTCCAGGTCACCCCAGAACCATGCATTCTTTCTGCTGTTCACAAGCAGACCAGCTACAGATAAAAAGGCTGAACTAACATTTGTGTTGCCACCCAAGAGAACTTGCTGTCCAACCAAATTAACTTCCCGCTAAAACTAAAAGCTCAACACTTTTCAGAGAAATAAAACAAAATCCACAGTCTTCGCGACATTCACAATTTAATACAAAACTGTTTGCTGTACAAAGAACCAGACTAACCAGAAGAATATGACCCCCAATTACAATGAATACTCAACCCATATGCTGGAATTAGCAGACCAAGAGGTTAAAGCAGCTAACATAACTGCACTCATTGAAGTGAAGTAGGGACTTCCTAGGTGGTCCAGCGGTTAAGAATCTGCCTTCCAATGCAAGGGACGTGGGTTTGATCCCTGATCAGAGAACTAAGATTCCACACGGCAAGGAGCAAGAAAGCCCGTGTGCTTAACTACTGAGCCCTCACGCTCCAGAGCCCCTGTGCCACAACTAGTGAGTCCATGCACAGCAATGAAAGATCCCACGTGAACCAATGAAGACTCCACGTGCTGCAACGAAGACTCAATGCAGCCAAATAAATAAAATACATTTTTAAACGAGGTGTATTTAGAATGGGAAAAAACGAAACAGGAAATCTCAGGAGAGAAACAGAAACTATTATTTTTAAAAACGTGGAAATTCTTAAACTGGAAAACACAGTATCTGAAATATAAAACTGACTCAATGAAGAACAGTGTAGACACCAAAGTCAGCAAATGTGACGACATATCAACAGAAATTATCAAAGATAAAAAATGATTTTTAAACAATAAACAGAGCTGCCGAAAACTGCAAGACAGTATCAAAATGCCTAGTATAGTATAATGGACAAATAAAATTGTAAAATATATTTTTTAATGCCTAGTATACACAGAATGAAGTCCCCAAAGAGGAAAAAAATACCTGATTAAATATTGAATAAAAAAATTCCCCAAATATAATTTTAAAATACATAAATTACTAGATTTAAGAGCCTTGTTGTTTAGTTGCTAAGTGTTGTCCCACTCTTTGTGACTCCATGGACTGTAGCCCACCAGGCTCATCTGTTCATGAGATTTCCCAGACAAGAATACTGGAGTGAGTTGCCATTTCCTTCTCCAGGGGATCTTCCCCACCCAGGCATTGAACCCACATCTCCTGCACTGGCAGGCGGGTTCTTTATCACTAAGCCACCTGGGATAAGCCCTTAAGAGACTAAGTGAAGCCCAATCAGAACACAGATCAAAGAAAACCACGCAGAGGCGCATCACAGTCAAACTGCTGGAAACCCCGTGTATAGAAAAAGTCTTCAAAGTGGCCAGAGAAAAATAACACACTACCTATGGGGAAATAAATATTTGAGAAATCACTGACTATCACTACAAACAACGGCAGCCAGGAAACAGTGGAAAATCTTTAAGATGCATGAAAGTGCTGACTTCCCCCCTAGAAGGGAGCTTTTCAAAAGGCAGGCCTTCAAATCCCCTGGCCCAACGCCACCCTCCATTTGACTTCCATTAAACATTCATGACATTCCACTCAAGGAGCTAAGGAACCCGATTCAACTGCTCACAAACAAGTAAGAGACAGAAAGATACCTCTGGTGCAGCCATCCCTACCATCCCGGTGAGAGAACCCACCTCCCTGTGGGCAGCACTGTCAATTCGAACAGGCCCTACCTGATCTCAACTGAAACTCTCTTTACATAAAGCATGCTGGGCAGGAGGGTGGCAGTGAAAATCACACTTACTCTCTGCCAGACCCAGAGTAGCTTCCCCCTTGCTTGGTAAGTAATGGAAAAGAGAGAGGGATTTCACCACAGGCCCCAGTAGGTACGCCCGAGACAACCCTGCTCTCTACTTGAACACCGAGGGCTCAACAGACTTCACAGCCCACAGACAGACAGCATTTGTGCCCGCTGCTACGATGGCACCCTGAGCAGAAGACACCCACAGACTGCCCAACATTTTCTGAAGTGGCAGGTAGGCTCCTGGGTTGCTTCTTTTAGCTCAAATCATCTTCCCTGAAGGAATGGAACCTGAAAGACTGCCCGGTCATCTTACAGAGATCTACTGTTAACTATAACAACATGAACAAAGAGGTCACGTCTGCATCCTCGGCGGAAAACCCACTCTCAGACGGCTCCTAACGCTACCACTTCCCACCGCGGAGGGCCACCCTCCCTCTCAGCCCACCGTGATAGCTCTGTGCCCCAGAGGGCGGCAGCTCAACTGCTGCCCAAAAACCCTGCCTCTCCTACATACTGAATAGAAAGCAGTCCAAATATTTAGAGAATGGGGTGAAATTTTCCAGCTTGAAAGAGTTTCTTCTTTTTTCATAGGAATTAGGGAGAAAGACAAAAAAAAAAATGTGTACCACTAATACGGACAAGCTATTCAGAGCTGCCCCCAGCCTGGAGAGTTTCTGGCCCTTTCTGACTAAGCATGGTATTGCTGCAATGAGTGGCTCAGTAATCAAAGAGAACGATTTATCTCCCACCAGAGTTAAAAGGAAGGACTCATTCTGGCAAGCACTCTGCTGCACTTCAGACACCGTTAACCGTGGCGGCATCAGCTTCTCCACGTCCCTAACAAATTTACAGAAAACTCAGCAAAATGGAAAACACAGGCTGCTTTGCTAATGAGGAGCATCGACCTTTCACAGAACGATTTTTTTTTTTTTTTAATTTTGATGACATTCAAAAAGTTGTAACTAGGAAAGAAAAAAAGTGAAACGTATTTGGGAAGAAGTCTAGAGAGAAATCTCCCTGTCTACAAAGCTTTCTTAATATACAAAATAAATTCTGGGGTCAAAAGTTTGCAGCACCCTACAGTTTTTGAAGAGTCTCTGATTATAAATTCAATTAAATAAAATACAAGAAAAGATTAGCAGCAGTAGGAAGAAAGTAGTGGCATTTGTAAAAAAAAAAAAAAAAAGAAAACAAAAGATTTGTACAAGAGAAGAAAGGTAGTAACAGTTAAGACACAAGGGAAATTAAGTCGTGGGTACAAGGAGGTTTATCAGTGAAGTGGGTCCTTAACATAAGCAGAACATCCATGCTGACTTCCATCTCCTTTGACATGAAGGAATAAATAGGAATCAAATAATTATTGGGCACTTTTCCAGTATATTAAAAAGCAGAGACATTACTTTGCCAACAAAGGTCCATCTAGTCAAAGCTATGGTTTTTCCAGTAGTCATGTATGGATGTGATAGTTGGACTATAAAGAAAGTGGAACGCCAAAGAATTGATGCTCTTGAACTGTGGTGTTGGAGAAGACTCCTGAGAGTCCCTTGGACTGCAAGGAGACCCAACAAGTCCCTCCTAAAGGAAATCGGTCCTGAATATTCATTGGAAGGACTGATGCTAAAGCCGAACCTCCAATACTTTGGCCACCTGATGTGAAGAACTGCCTCAGTGGAAAAGACCCTGATGCTGGGAAGGATTGAAGGCGGGAGGAGAACGGGACGACAGAGGATGAGATGGTTGAGTGGCATCACCGACTCAATGGACATGAGTTTGAGGAAACTCCAGGAGTTGGTGAGCGACAGGGAGGCCTGGTGTGCTGCAGTCCATGGGGTCACAAAAAGTCCGACATGACTGAGCGACTTAACTGACTACTTGTATTATCTCAGTGAAAGAAAAAGTGGCTCAGTCATGTCAGACTCTTTGAGACGCCATGGACTATACAGCCCATGGAATTCTCCAGGCCAGAATGCACGGGTAGCCTTTCCCTTCTCCGGGGGATCTTCCGAACCCAGGGATCAAACCCAGGTCTCCGACACTGCAGGCGGATTCTTTACCAATGAGCTATCAGGGAAGCCCTGTATTATCTTAGATCCCTCTTTAATCCTGATGTCAAAGGAGTTAATTAACTTATCAAAGATCACAAAATGACTATTTAATCCTAGGTCTCTACTGTGCCAAAACTCATACTTTCCCATTTACCATAATGCTGATTAGAAAATATTTCATGTGAATTAGCTCAATGAAATAAATATTTTAAAAACTGGTCTAGCCTAAACGTTCCCTTTCAAGGCAAATTCTTGCTAAAAACGACTAATTTTCTTAAGCAAGCGTCTAGCAGTGATGGCTTATCAGACTTTGGCCCCTCTTTGCTGCCTTTTCTGGAAAGTACCTGTGCTGCATGGTAAAGTGTTGCCATGTGGCTTGAGATCTGTTCTTAGGCCTCACATTTAAGAGAAATGGGTAATCTCCTTCTAGATGGACAAACGTACAACAGAAGGTGGATAAACAAAGTACTCAGAACTAAAGCTCTATCCTGCATATTTGGGTATTACTTTTCCTGTAGAATACATCATCCTAACCATAACAGAGAAGAGTTTTATGAGAATGAAACTACAGAAAAGGTCCAAGGTCTCCAACTCCCAAAATACCAAACCCTGACACCAGTCTCCCAGAGGAAGACAATCCTGTGAAATGGAACAGGTCTCCTTCCTAAACCCTTTGGGAGATGATTAAAACCACAGCTCCTGGAATCAGGCACACTAAAAGCTCAGCTCCTCCACAAATGCTAATCGTGACCCTGGGCAAAATAGTTAACATGTCTAAGCCTCAGTTAAGAAATCATACTAGCTCATAACTGTTACTGTAAGCTCTATAAACTCTAAAATTATGAGTGCTTCTTAAATAAACGTCAGCTTTTCATCATCATTCTCATTGTCAGCCCCTTTGTAAGGACAGAGAAGATGTCTACGAGGTCGATGACAGGGTTTTGTAAACCTTCACAGGGCCAGTATCAGTCTCCCTATGGGAACGTCTTAGGGGCCTTTGGAAGTGAGCAGCAGAGAACTGGCAAGACCTGAAAGAACTCAAACAGAAGCAAGGGTAAGAATCTGAATAGGTTAAAAAAAACACACACACAGCATCTTTACAGGAAAGAGAGCATCAAGAATGAACTAGCCTCTGGCGCGGTAAAGAAACCGCTCGTGGCTCTATCATTACCATGATGGGGACCCCAATGTCAGGCCACACCAGGTCCTCTGACGGCAGCTTGGGAGAATTCCACACCACCACGACCTTGTTCAGGTAAGGGAGGCCGTTCAGCCTCTCTAAGGAGTTCATGAGCACCTCCTCCCGCTCGTAAGTCAACATTACCACCGTGAACTGCTCCCGAGGGACGTTGCCGCCCAGCGCAGCCTGAAACTCCTTGCCGGAGCCCCCGGCCCCGCCACCAATGGGCCGGAATCCGGTCCCTGAGCCCAGGAACTTGGCCTCCGAGGGCAGCACGGGGTCAAAGGGCGTGTGGGGGAAGAGATGGAAAGGCCCCGGGGCGGAGTTCCAGCTGCGGTAGAGGTCAGTGACGGTGAGGGTGAAGTTGCGGAGGTACTTGGGCGAGGCGTAGGGCGGCTCGGTCTCCACCGGGCCCAGGTCCAGGTCCCCGGTGTCCGCCATGTTGGGGTCGGTGCCGGCCGCCTTGCCCGAGCGGTGCGGGATCTCGGCCGCGGCCTCCTCCCGGATGGGAGCGGCTGGGATCTGGATGCGCGTCCGGATCACGGCCAGCACGGTGCTGAAGATACTGTCCGTGGTGGAGAAGTAGGTCTCCCAGAGGAAGCGGCCCTGGCGCCGCATGGCCAGCAGGTCGCTGTCCGAGAGGCTCCGCAGCAGGAAGTGGACCTCAGTGACCCGCGGCTTGGGCACCACCAGCGCCGCCTCGCTCCACTGCAGCACGTCCTGGTAGGGGAGCTGCACGTGCTCCCCCAGCACCACCGGGACAGCCCCGACCTCCAGGGCCTCGAAGAGCCGGGTAGCACACCCTGAGGACACAAGCAGGCGCGGGTCCCCCGGCGTGATGATGAGGGCAAAGGTGGAGAGCTTCAGGAGCTCCAGGCGGTCCTCCCGCTCGCCGCACAGCGCCCACTCAGTCGGCAGGCTGGCTCTCGGCTGGCTCTTACAGGTGAATTCCACCAGGACCTGATCGAGCTTGCTGTCTTGGACGGCCTTGAGGGTGGCGATGATCCGATCGTCGTAGTCGGCCGGGGGGTCCCCCTCCATCTCCTCCTCAAAGGAGCGGGCCTCCTGAAGGCTGGATCTCAGCGACTCTATCTTCTCGCCCTGGAAGGTGAAGAGGTATTTCCGCTTCACCGGCACCTGTGGTGGGATTTCCATGAAGTTGGGCTCCGACATGGCGTGGACTAGGGGCGACACCACCAAGTCAAAGCCAGGCCGGTACTGGGCCGCATAGAAGGTGGACTGGGCCACCATGGCCCGGCCGGTGCTGACGTTGTACAGTAAGTTCTGGGTGTCCGACTTCCGAGACAGGCTGATGATGACGTGGTTGTGGCCGTCCGTCCGCCAGTGCGGGAGGGACAACAGCTGCTTCTCCAGGTCGGCGGGCCGCAGCACGGCGGGCTCCTGCATCTCCCCTACTAGGATCACATAAAGGCAGGCGATGTCCGCATTGTCGGTGACATAAACGTTGGCTCGGGCCGTGGCCTGGAAAGCCTGCTTGACCAAGGGATCCAGGTAGCTGCCAAAGGCGAACTGGTCACTGTCATAAACATAGACGGGGAAACCAGAGGTCAGAGGGCACCGGGAATAATCGAAGCAATTGTGCAGCCGGCAGCCCCGCTGGGCCTTGGGGGGCGGGAGGCCGGCATCGTCCTTCTCCGGGAGCAGGCGGATAGGCAGGGAGAGCTTGGGCTGGTTCTGCGCCATCAGCTCCTTGTAGGAATGCTCTGTCTGGCTGATGACGTTCTTGAGCTGAAGCAGGTCCTGCTTGGCATTCTCGATGCTCTTCTTGCAGGCCTCAATCTTCAGGTTCAGCTTGGCGATTTCACTGTTCAGCTCCTGCCGCTTGGCTTCCAGCTGCAGGAGCTCCTCGCTCACGGACTCGCGGATGCGGCACAGGTCCAACACGTGCTTCACCTCGCAGAGTTCGCTGCCGGCCCGCGGGCCGAAGATGCGCTTGCCCGCCTCGTCTGCCTCGTCCAGGGTGGTGAGATAATAGTGAGCGATGAGGGGGAAGAACACCAGGATGATGAACAGCGTGAAGCTGAGCCACGTGAGCCGAATGCGGTTGGACCAGCGCAGCATGCAGGTCTGACCTCCGTTCCCCGCGCCCCCATTCCGCAACATGGTATAGCCCGTCATGAGTCCCTCTGCGGCTCTTGCCTCCGCTGGTCACGTTGGCTCACTCGCCATAACCACGGGTTTCTAGTGGGCCAGGCTCAGCCTCTTCTCACTCAACACGCTTTCCCAAGAGTTAGTGTGCTCCCTGGACAAGGCACCAAGTAGAATGGAAATTTCATCTTCCTCAGCTGTGACTGAAATGGTCTCTGACCCTACTCCAGCAGATTCTGAGTTCTAGCTGTAGGCCAAAGAACATGTCCTTAATCTCTGTCAAAAGCCAGAGGGTACCACATGGTTGTTGAGGTGGGAGGGCGAAGGTCCCTGATGGTGGAGCCAGGGAAAAGCACCCCGGAATCAGACAGACCTCCTCAACCGCCATAGTTCTTGTTCCTTGGTTTCGCTGACCAACACATATGCATAGTTACTTTTCACAGTTATAAGGTAGCTGGTTAGAACAGAAGTAAATGCCAGCCTCTTAAGTGTCACTGCCAATATTCAGGCCTGCAAAAGAAAGAGAAGTGTGTCAGTCTTGATGACCTTATGCTCAACAATCTTGCTTTCCCACTTCTGAAACTTTTTGGAAAATGCCTAAATCTTGTAAGACGGAACAATGGATTGGATCACTGGTGTGTGCCTCGAAGAATATTTTAAATCCAATACAGGTTTTATTTTTTGGCATGGATATTGTACTTGGAGTTATTAATAGTAAGAGATGGATTAGGTAAGTGTCCAAAAGCAGTTTCAGACACACCCACTTTCTTCCAATTAGAGCCGTATAAAATGATTAGCAGCTACATTCAACAAAGGGCAAAAATGTTCATAACAATTTGTTATTTGAGACTTAGGCATCGTGGTGAGACAGAGAAACACCCTCCTATCTATGTTCATTACTGACAGGAAAATTGCCTCTTTAAGTATTGGGGAAAAGCAAAAAAAAAAAAAAAACCTCTGTGAGGAGCTCCATTTATTATATTCAAAGTGGTGGAAAAGAGCTGAAGAGAACTCTCTGGATCTTCACCAGCAGTGGGTGCAGTAATCCAGAGACAAAAATGTATTTCCCAGCTTGCTTCTCATTTATCTTCTATATAAATAGTAACTTGGTCTTTCAGAAAGAACGCTGTACTTAGAAATGGGGATATTATTTCTTATCTTTTACAGAGATTTGCTGTGAGACTTTAGGCCTCAGGTTTCTAATCTCCCAAAACAAAGATAAATGCGTGGAGATAACAATACATTGTGTTGCTATGAAAATAAAGGAGGATACTTTAGGTTAATAAATCTTGAACCAGCATTCCCAGTCCTTTTCTCTTACCAAACTTTACTATCACAAGTTATAAAACTTTTGCACTTGCTTTCTCCTCAATTTCAGTACATCTAGAAGTAAAAAAAAAAAGGGCTTCTTTTGTGTCTCAGATGGTAAAGCGTCTGCCTGCAATGCAGGAGACCTGGGTTTGATCCCTGGGTCAGGAAGATCCCCCTGGAGAAGGAAATGACAACCCACTCCAGCATTCTTGCCTGGAAAATCCTATGGTCAGAGTAACCTGATAGGTTACAGTCCATAGGGTCACAAAGAGTCGGACACAACTAAAAGACTTCACTTCATGCCAAAAATACCTCCAACTTCCTTCATTCATTTCCTCCAAAGAGTATTCATCATACTCCTTCATGTCTAAGACATGCTAAGTATAACCGTGGGAGAAGCTAGGATGTAAAATAATCTTTGACCTCAGGGAACTACTTTTAGCCTAAAAAACACACAGACAGACAGCAAGGAAACTACCCCAAGACAGTGTAAAATGAGAGGTAATTTATGGCCAGCATTTGGCTCAGACGGTAAAAGCATCTGCCTGCAGTGCCGGAGACCTGGGTTCCATTCCTGGGTCGGGAAGATCCCCTGGAGAAGGAAATGGCAATCCACTCCAGCGCTCTTGCCTGGAAAATCCCATGGACGGAAGAGCCTGGTAGGCTACAGTCCATGGGGTCGCAAAGAGTTGGACACGACTGAGCGACTTCACTTTCACTTTATGGATGCTCAGTCAGTCTCTCTAGCTTCCACCTTTGCTAACCATGTGTAACTATTAAATGTTTGATAGAGTCATCTCTCCTTTTAGATAAAAATAGAAAGTGATGACAATGTTACTAAGAGGTTTGAGTAAGCAGACCATGAGATAAGGACAACAAAACCCAAATAGTAATCAATCATGGAAAAAAACCTAAACTTGGGTAATTTAGTTTAGCAGCTTACCAAATATCCATGTAGGTCAATATTAAAGCATTATCCTTTTAATTCAAATGTTAAAAATATCCTTTTTTGTTTTCAAAATAAAAAAATGTGCTCTGCATTTATGAGCAAATCCTAACAAAGAAAGGATGGGGTGGAGGAAAACAAGTGGCAAAATCCGGGCGACTCGGCCGCTCCACCCCCTCTCACCCTGTGGCTCAGGCCCCTCCTCTCTGGCTCACGCAGCACTGCGCTTCGGTGCGTCATCTCCTGAAACAGTCACCTCCGGGGCTTCTCTCCTGATTGAAGACAGAGAAGCGACAAGCTATTAGGGAAATACTCAATACTGAAGAATTTATTAACTGTCCACTGTGAAAAGGCTTCTCATGTATACAAGGCGATCACAGAATTTATTGTTCAAATGGAGACAGTATTTTAAGTGAAAAGCGGTCCTATCAATAAATACACTTGGACAATAAGCATAAATTGGCACTCTCAAAGGCAAACCATCCAGCTATATGGTTACCTGTTTATGTGCTCCAAGAGGGAATAAACCAAAGCACTAAAATGTAGAAAAGTCCTTACCTTTTAGAAGTATATACTGAGATATTTACCGACGATTTATCTGGAATTTGCTTAAAAATAAATAGGACAAGCGTGGTGGTAAGAACTCTGGGGTATCAGTGAAACAAGATGAGTCATGACCAGACTGCTGTTGACACTGAATGATGGGGAGAAACTCGGGCCTGCTTTTACATGTGTTTAACATTTTTCATATTAAAAACTCAAAAACAAACTATACAGAGTCTAAACAAGATGTCTTTAAAAAGTCACCTGGAGACTGACTACACAATCTCATATTGCTAGCACCACCAACTTACAGTGAACAGAACTGGAAAAAGAAACAAGTGCCCTGATGGAAACCAGTAATTCAACATTGACTCTAAAATTTCTATCCCCATCAAGTTCCATCTCTTTTACTGGAATTAGGCAAAAGTGTCATCAGTGCTCTGAAGCATGAACTTTCTTTCCCAAACAGCTAAATCCATCATTTCAAGCACAAAAGAAAAACAAAAACACTTAGAATCTCTTCTGCCATTCTCTGGAGCATGATAATGAAGGTACTAGGATCTAGAAATAAGTCACATGAAACACTGATAAGGAGCAGTCTCCTTATCCATGTAACACCACATGCAATACACACGCCTCACTGATTCTGTCATCTGCCACTGCACTGAACGCCCAACTTGTCAGCCTGCGCCCTACGATGCCTTCTACACGCGGCAACCAGAAGCATCATTTTAAACTTTGAGTTCAACCATGGCTCTCCGTCCCTTAAAAACGTTCAGCGCTCTCCCACTGCACTGCCAGGTCCTTCATAACTAGCTCCTGAAAGTCGCTCAGTCGTGTCCGACTCTCTGCAAACCCATGGACTATACAGTCCATGGAATTCTCCAGGCCAGAACACTGGAATGGGTAGCCTTTCCCTTCTCCAGGGGATCTTCCCAACCCAGGGATCAAAGCCAGGTCTCCCACATTGCAGGCTGATTCTTTACCAGCTGAGCCACAAGGGAAGCCCTAGCTCGTGACCACCAAGCTACTCTCTCTCCCACAGGACATCCCTGCCGCACGTGCTTGCTCAGCTTGAGCTGCACTGGCCACCTTTCAATTCCTCAACTGCCCAAGCTCTCAACTGCTTCAGAGGCCTTCTACCTGCTGATCTTTCCATCTCAAATGCTCTTCCCCAGGCTCCCCTCTGGCTGACTCCTCACCCTTCATATTTTCACTTCTTGATATTCCCGTTTAAAGCAGCCTTTCTTAGCCCCTGACACTTTCTGGCACTGACCTACTGATCTCCTTCATAATATCTCTTTCCTGACTTTTTATTACCTATCTTTCCCAACAAAACCTCACTGTTGGGGGTAGGAACCTTGTCTGCCTGGACCACTGCCCCGTATCACCAGGTCTCAGCACAGTGCCAGGCACATGGTTAGCTTCTCTGTAAACATCTGTTAAATAAATGAATTATATCACCAATTACTTTCCCATTCTACAAATTCTCAACTTTCCCTTGGTTGCCCGTGACACTGCACTCTCTGGTATTCCACCTGTCTCCCTGACTCGTCCCTTTCTGCTTTGCTGGCACCCACTGGTGCTCCTACCTCATACAAAAAGTGCTCCCCAAGGCTTCTGACATAATCTGATAATGAATCCATCCATTCAGATGGCTTCAACCCCCAAAGCTACTACTCCCACCCTAGCCTTTCTGCTCTGCACTAGCAGACCAGCATTTCCAGCTCCCAAAGGAGGTGACAAGAGAATGAGATGGTTGGATGACATCACTGACTCAATGGACATGAATCTGAGCAAACTCTGGGAGATAGTGAAGGACAGGGAAGCCTGACGTGCTGCAGTTCACAGGGTCGCAAAGAGTCAGACACAATTTAGCAGCTACCTCCTCTAGGACACAGCATAGCCACTTAGTGATTCCAAATATTCCCTCTTTCCAAAAACTTTAAAATCTGCCCAAGATACTACATTCTTCCCCTTTTACAAACTAGAAACAATGTGATATACAGGAAAGAGTATAGACCTCCTGGCCAGACCTGGATCAAATCACAGCTTGGCAAGCTCTTAGATGGTCACTTAACCATGATGAGCTGCAGTTTTTTCATAAGTAAAAAACTCATGTTCAGGATTGTTATAAAAATTAGATAGTAAAAATCACCCTGCACAGAATCTCAATTTTGTAGTCTATTATTGGCTACAAGTCCTGGAGTTATTTTTAGATCTGCCAAACTATATCCATTCTTTTTTATAATAATTATAGTAACAATATATTTATAATAATAATTTACAATGTGTGCATTTATCCCTTCCTTTTATTCTACTGTCTTCACCCTAATACTGGACCATAACAAACCATTATGCCTAATCTCAATTCCCCATCAATTTATCCTGTGCATTACTCTGAATCAGAGTAACGATTCAGTTACTCTGCAATACTCAGTATTCTTTTCATCTAATAAAGCTTTAGCTTGAATAATTTCAACTGATCTGATTTTGAGTTTACCACATCTTTCTTCTGCTATATCTAGTTAAAGGTTAATTCCACCCAATAAATTCTTAATTTCAGGCATTATACATTTCAGTTCTGGAATGTCCATTAAGTCCCTTGTTAGAGATTCCATTTCTCTATTGAAATTCTTCACTATTTATTTTTTGCATCTCTTATTCTATTTTCTTTAGCATATTTATAAGAGTAAAATTCCTTACCTAATTTTACTGTCTGGCACACCTGTAGACTTTATTCTACTATTTTTCTCTTGATTGTACATCCTGTTTACCTGTTTCTTTGCAATCTTAAGATTTTTTTTTACTGTGTTCTAGACATTGTTTAAAAGTACTATAAATACAGTAGTAAATACAATTTTCCCAAGAGATGGCATATTTTCTGTCAGGCAGTTAGAAGGAATATAATTATTTAGAGATTCTCATTACCCCTAGAAATACTTTTTGCCTTAAAGTTTACTCTGGCTGATATTAGTATCAGTCACTCAGCTTTTGTAAAAAAAAATTTCATTGTTGTGATAAAACATATACAACATAAAACTGCCATCTTAATTATTTTTAAAGAGTATAGCTCGTAGTATTAATTATAGTCAAAATGTTGTACAACCATCATTACCATTTCCAAAAGTTTTCCATCACCTCAAGCAGAACTCTGTAACCAGGAGGCGGTAACTCACCTCCCTGTTCCCCGTACAGTTCAGTTCAGTCACTCCATCCTGACTCTTTATGACCCTACAGACTGTAGCACACCAGGTCTCCCTGTCCCTCACCAACTCTTGGAGTTTACTCAAACTCATGTCCATTGAGTCGGTGATGCCATCCAACCATCTCATCCTCTGTCGTCCCCTTCTCCTCCTGCCCCCAGTCCGTCCCAGCATGAGGGTCTTTTCCAATGAGGCAGTTCTTCACATCAGGTGGCCAAAGTATTAGAGTTTCAGATACAACATCAGTCCTTCCAATGAACACTCAGGACTGATCTCCCTTAGGATGGACTGGTTGGATCTCCTTGCACTCCAAGGGACTCTCAAAAGTCTTCTCCAACACCACAGTTCAAAAGCATCAATTCTTCGGCGCTCAGCTTTCTTTATAGTCCAACTCTCACATCCATATATGACCACTGGAAAAACCATAGTTTTGACTAGATGGACCTTTGTTGACAAAGTAATGTCTCTGCTTTTTAATATGCTATCTAGGTTGGTCATAACTTTTCTTCCAAGGAGCAAGCATCTTTTGATTTCATGGCTGCAGTCACCATCTGCAGTGATTTTGGAGCCCCCCAAAATAAAGTCTGTCACTGTTTTCACTGCCTCCCCATCTATTTGCCATGAAGTGATGGGACCAGATGCCATGATCTTAGTTTTCTGAATGTTGAGCTTTAAGCCAACTTTTTCACTCTCCACTTTCACCTTCATCAAGAGGCTTTTGAGTTCCTCTTCACTTTCTGCCATAAGGGTGGTGTCATCTGCATATCTGAGGTTATTGATATTTCTCCCAGCAATCTTGATTCCAGCTTGTGCTTCTTCCAGTCCAGTGTTTCTCATGATGTACTCTGCATATAAGTTAAATAAGCAGGGTGACAATATACAGCCTTGACATACTCCTTTTCCTATTTGGAACCAGTCTGTTGTTCCATGTCCAGTTCTAACTGTTGCTTCCTGACCTGCATACAGATTTCTTAGGAGGCAGGTCAGGTGGTCTGGTATTCCCATCTCTTTCAGAATTTTCCATGTTTATTGTGATCCACACAGTCAAGGGCTTTGGCATAGTCAATAAAGCAGAAATAGATGCTTTTCTGGAACTTTCTTGCTTTTTCCACGACCCAGCGGATGTTGGCAATTTGATCTCTGGTTCCTCTACCTTTTCTAAAATCAGCTTGAACATCAGGAAGTTCGTGGTTCACATATTGCTGAAGCCTGGCTTGGAGAATTTTAAGCATCACTTTACTAGCATGTGAGATGAGTGCAATTGTGTGGTAGTTTTAGCATCCTTTGGCATTGCCTTTCTTTGGGATTGGAAGGAAAACTGACCTTTTCCAGTCCTGTGGCCACTGCTGAGTTTTCCAAATTTGCTGGCATATTGAGTACAGCACTTTCACAGCATCATCTTTTAGGATTTGAAATAGCTCAACTGGAATTCCATCACCCCCACTAGCTTTGTTCGTAGTGATGCTTCCTAAGGCCCATTTGACTTCGAATTTCAGAATGTCTGGCTTTAGGTAAGTGATCACACCACCATGATTAACCGAGTTGTGAAGTTCTTTTTTGTATAGTTCTGTGTATTCTTGCCACATCTTCTTAATATCTTCTGCTTCTGTTAGATCCAGACCATTTCTGTCCTTTATTGTGCCCATCTTTGCATAAAATGTTCCCCTGGTATCTCTAATTTTCTTGAAGAGATCTCTAGTCTTTCCCATTCTATTGTTTTCCTCTATTTCTTTGCTTTGATCACTGAGGAAGGCTTTCTTATCTCTCCTTGCTATTCTTGGGAACTCTGCATTCAAATGGCTGTATCTTTCCTTTTCTCCTTGCTTTTTGCTTCCCTTCTTTTCACAGCTATTTGTAAGGCCTCCTCAAACAACCATTTTGCCTTTTTGCATTTCTTTTTCTTGGGGATGATCTTGATCACTGCCTCCTATACAATGTCATGAACCTCCGTCCATAGTTCTTCAGGCACTCTATCAGATCTAATCCCTTGAATCTATTTGTCACTTCCACTATATAAGCATAAGGGATTTGATTCAGGTCATACCTGCATGGTCTACTGGTTTTCCCCCCCTTTCTTCAATTTAAGTCTGAATTTGGCAATAAGGAGTTCATGATCTGAGCCACAGTCAGCTCCCGGTCTTGTTTTTGCTGACTGTATAGAGGTTCTCCATCTTTGGCTGCAAAGAATATAATCAATCCCAGCCCCTGGTAATCTCTACTTTACTGTCTCTACGAACTTGCCTTTTCTAAATATTCATAAGGAATACCATACAATATCTGTCTTTATGGAACTCACTTATTTCACTTAGCATGTTTCAATGTTCATCTGTGTTGCAGCACAGAACTTCATCCTTCTTTTTGACTGAATAATATTCCATGGTAGGCACATCCCGCCACTTTGTTTATCCACTGAACTCTCGATGGATATTTGGGCACTGCCTGCCACTTGGTCGGACACTCAGCTCTCAGCTAATATTTGCCTAGCTTAACTTTTTCCATTCTTTTCCCAGCAAACTTTCCATGTCTTTCCTTATATTTAGGTGCCCCTTAGAAACACTTGAGAACAATATTTCATTCTTTTAATAGAACTCTAATTTAACAACCTTTGACTTTAAACTAGTGTTTGATCTACTTACACTTTTGTGATACATTAAGATTTACTAACAGTCTTTTTTGAAGAGGGGTTACTTATCACTTTTGTCTATTTCCCATCTCTTTCCTGACTTTTAGTTGATAAGTTTGTTATGTTTTTTAAACCCTCTACCACGTTACTTTGCCAACAAAGGTCCGTCTAGTCAAGGCTATGGTTTTTCCAGTAGTCATGTACGGCTGTGAGAGTTGGACTATGAAGAAAGCTGAGAGCCGAAGAATTGATGCTTTTGAACTGTGGTGTTGGGAGAAGACTCTTGAGAGTCCCTTGGACTGCAAGGAGATCCAACCAGTCCATTCTGAAGGAGATCAGTCCTGGGTGTTCTTTGGAAGGACTGATGTTGAAGCTGAAACTCCAATACTTTGGCCACCTCATGCGAAGAGTTGACTCATTGGAAAAGACTCTGATGCTGGGAGGGATTGGGGGCAGGAGGAGAAGGGGATGACAGAGGATGAGATGGCTGGATGGCATCACCAATAGATGGACGTGAGTCTGAGTGAACTCCAGGAGTTGTGATGGACAGGGAGGCCTGGCGTGCTGCAATTCATGGGGTCACAAAGAGTCGGACGTGACTGAACTAAACTGAACCAGTCTGGAAGTTATATATTCAATTTATGACATTAATTGAAAGTTTAACATTATCTCTAGTATTCTGTCCCTCTTCTCAATTAATAAAAGATCTTTACCTATGACTGGAGCTTCCCTGGTGGCTCAGAGGTAAAGAATCCATCTGCCAAGCAGGACGCATTGAGTTCGATCTCTAGGTCGGGAAGATCCCCTGGAGAAGGAAATGGCAACCCACTCCAGTATTCTTGCCTGGGAAATTCCATGGACAAGGGAGTCTGACGGGCTATATAGTCCATGGGGTCGCAAAGAGTCGGACACGACTTAGCGACTAAACAACTTTACCTATGATGACCTCTCTTGACTTTTACATCAATACTGACTGATATTTTAGCTCCACCATGTTTCTACCCACTCAACATTAGCCTTACTATCATAAATGCAATTCGTACTTGTTTAGATTCACCCACATAGTTACCAAGCTCCTTACTCAGAGCTCTACTTCTTTCTACATTTCATTCCTTCCCTCTGATTATTTCTTTTTTCCTAAAGTAGTTCCTCCAGTCAGAGTCTGTTGGTGGTGAATTTTATGTGAAACACTTTATTTCACCCTAAATCCTAAATAATGATCCAACTGCATGCACCAGTCTAGAGTAATAATTCCTTTCCACCAACTGAAGAATCCTCTGGATTCTATTACTGTTGCTGAGAAGTGAGATGTCGGTCTAACTATTGTACCTTGTGGATAACCTGACTCTTCATGCTGGCTATATTTAAGATCTCTTCAGCTTTGGAGTTCTTCTATGTCTACATGTGGAATCTGGAGCAGGGGGCAGGAGCGGGAGGTGAGTGGGATGCTCGGCACTCTAACTTTCTGGTTCTTAAGATGCGTGTCTTTCATTATTCTAGAAAATGTTCAATCATTATCTGTTTGTTTGTTTAGTCATTAACTCTTTGTATAGGACCTGTCATTCATTCTCTCCTTTTTGAAGGTATGACATATGTCAGACTTCCTCATTCCATTCTCCATGTCTTTAAACCTTTCCTCTGTATTCTTTTACCCTTTGTGCTACCATCTGGAAATGCCCTCATTATCTACCCAGTTGAAGGGTCAGGAGATGTTTTTAGTAAAGAGCCAGAGAGTAAACATACTAGGCTTTGGGAGCCACATCCAGTTTAAGTAGAATATTTTCATTTGTCTCTTTTTTATATCCTTTAAAAATATAAAAAACCATTCTTACCATCCAAAACAAACCACAACCGAGATTTAGCCCACAGGCCACAGTTGGCCAACTCTTGATCTAACTCATTAATTCTCTCTCTTGTGTCTAAGGGGTTGTTTATCCAAACCACTGGGTTTTGATTTCAATGACTCTTTTACATTTCCAGAAATTCTGTTGGCTTCTTCTTTAAAACCTGCCTTCTTTTTATGATAGCACCTACTCTTTCTCACGTTTTCTGTTCCTGCCCTTCATGTGCTGAGTCTCTTCTGTCTGCTGATTCTATTATCATCAGCTTTGGACTGCTTTTTATGTCGATCTCTCAGTCTGGAGAGTCTCCCAGAAGCCACAAGTAAATGTAAATTTGAACACAAAACTCATATGAAGGGAAAATGGTTCTGAGTTCTCAGTGAATATTCCCTTCCCCAACCAGTTCTGGATCTTGCTAACAGAGACTTTATCTTTTTCTAGTCTACCCATTCCTTTAGTGAATGTTCAACCTTTTGAAGATCCATACTCTCTCTGGTGTCTCAGTCTGACATTCACAGGCACAAGGCTCTTTCTCTTATTTCTGTGGGAACTAAACTGCAAGTTACCAAAACTGGCAAATACCTTAAGAGACTATAGCATCAGACTGTTCATCAGATGCTTTTTAAATCCCCAACCTCTCCTGCCCCCATTCCACTTTTTTAATTTTAATGAGAATTTCTTTCCTGAAAGCAAAATATGCATTGTGTAGCAAGGAGTTTATATTAATCTAGTCTGCTATTTTGCCAAAACCAGAGACCTCCTCCAGTCTTTACTATACACATGAATAAACATGCTTACAAAAATGGGACATATGTTCCTTTCTGTAATCTGATGTTTCCCAAAGACCCACATCATTACATGCTATACCATATGATGGTCAATAACTGAAGACAGAAACATCATAATTTGTTTAACCAATCCTCTTTTGTTAGACATTTGTTTTCAATTTTTCATCATAATCAAAGCTCTAACAACTATTCTTGTAGCTATCTTTGCACACATCCACCGTGGATACACATCCACGGGTATCTCCTCAGGAAAGAAAAAAAAAATTTAACATGGGTCAGTGCAAGAATATCTTATTTTAAAAATTACTGTCGACTAAAAAGATGGCCATTTATCCTCCCACCAACAACACAGAGGGCATCTGTTGCCCAAGAGCTGACCAGTCACAGTGTGACAGAGACGGTTTTTACTCCACCAGTATGGATCTGCTCTCCTCCATTCCCCTCTCTGCCTTACAGTTTGGCTGGAATCGGAAGACTAGTTCCTGCCAGAGGGAACATGAGAAGAAGCAGGGTATCATTTCCCATACAAGGCTCTTAAGAACAGGGATGGATTCTTCTTCCCCCAACTACTTGAGAAAATGAAAGGAAAAAACCCTAAAACTATGGAGTGGCGAGATTAAAAGCAACCCAGCCCTCTGGGTCACCACTGCAGAGAGTCACTTGTATGGGGAAGAGTGAGAAACTTCGGTTATCTCAGGCCACTAAGATTTCTGAGTCTGTTGCTGCAGTTAAGCATTAATTAACCGAACAAATCCAACTGAATGCTATTAAAAAAAAAAAAAAACAGTTTGATAAAATGTCATTCTACAGTTTTGATTTACCCTTTATAACTAGAGGTCAAACAATTTGAGCTCATTAAGTATCTGTGCTTCTCATTTCATTCACTATCGGTTCACCTGCTTTGCCAAATTTTCTACCTCTGAAAGTGTTTTTCTAACCACAACAGTCGGTTGTCTGTATCACTCTCCTGACGAACTTCAACTATTCCTTAGTTTCATCTAAGCAATTTGTTTCTCTCCAGCTGGATGCAGAAACTATTTTTCTCGCCACTTTTGAAACTCCTCTACAAAATACCACATAGTTCTGGGTGCCAGGTCACTGCTCAATAAATAATTATACTAGTTGAAAGTCTTAGTTTACATTTTCATTTTCAAACAAGTTTGAGATTTAGAGCCTATGGAGTCTTGATTCAAGGGAAATGAAACACTGAAAATAAAGAGAGACTTTCACAGCTGGGAGGAGGCTTGCAGGCCATCTGGACTTGCAGCCAGAATCTCTGGTTCAGAACTAAGCTTTGAAATTTTAAGAATATTACATAATTTCCTTCTTACAGTGATACCGAAAATCCCTATGTACCTCCAGGGTTATTGTGGGGATGAAATAAGATTATAGATAGATGGATACTTATGTTAGAAAAGAGGGAACATTTCAGATCAATAACCTAAACTCCTATTTCAAGAACCTACAAGAACAAAATAAAGTAAGCAGAAGGAAAGGAATAATAAAGAGGATAAATCAATGAAATCAAAAACATAAAGACAAAACTCAATAAAACGAAGAGGTTCCTCAACAATTCTGACAAACCTGCTCAAGACTGACAAAGAAGGAAGAGATACAAATCACCAACAATGGGAATGAAACAGGATATCACACAAGTCCTGCAGGCATCAAAAGGCTAACAAAGGAAGACTAGGAACAACTCAACACACCTGAGTTTGACGACTCAGACAAAAGGGACCAATGCCTCGAGAAACACAAATGGCCACACTCACCCAATAGGAAACAGTCCTCCAACTATGAAACAAACTGACTTTGTAATTTTAAAATTACAACAGAAACGTCCCCCAAAAGAAATGTCCAGCCCCGAATGCTTCCACTGGAGAATTTCTACCAAGTGTTTAAAGTACTGGGTTGGCCAAAAAGTTCCTTCAGGTTTTTCCACTGCATCTTATTGGCCAACCCAACATAATGATCTATTACATACACTCTCTTCCAGAGTGGGGGGACACCTCCCAGTCCATCTTACCAGCCCTGATACCCAAACCAAAGAAAGCACCAAAAAAAGAAAATGACAGATACATCTTTCTCATCAATATAAGACAAAAATACTAAATAATAGTGAACAGAATTCAGTAATATATAAAAAGAATTAAATGATTAGTACATCGCTCTTAGGTAGAGAAGTGTTATTTTAACATTGTTGATTTTATCCGGAAGCATGAATATTCATTCTCTCCATTTAGCCACACCTTTATTTCTCCTATCAAACAGTTTTGCCATCCTCATCCCTGCCCCAATGTCTCATATTAAGTTATTGTGTATTCTCCATAATTTACTCATCCATTCTCTGGTCCTCCACCTCAGCAGCTCACCCTCCGGAACCTTTCACCACTCCTTAAGTGCAGTCTGTCCTCGGGGGTTTATCCCTTGTCCTCTTCTCTCTTTCCCTATCTTTATTTACTGGAGTTTGCCAACAGCTTCAATTAGCACCCCCTGACAGGATGACTATGAAAGTTACCTCTCTAATCTTGACCTCCTTCTCCAGTGGTCAGCAACACAGACATCTACCCCTCAATGTTCCAATGGCAGCAAGGGTACATCTCTGAGTATAAGGAGGTTCCGTTAGTGTCTTCTCCCAGTAAGGAGGGAAAAGTTCAAAATATCATGTACAGACATTTATCATTCAGATCATTGCCGATGCCGTAACTTTTTTACTCCTTTCTTAACCAAAATATTTTTGCTGATAAATGGAAATTCTTCATCTGTTAGCCATTCACTGGAAGGCTTGAAACTAGTTACATTCCTGGAAGCTGAAATGGTAAGTAACTCAAGTCAAAGGTCCAGGACATCTGCTGAGGAGTTAGCTGGGGCTTAGAGTTCTCAGTCAGAATTCCACGTGTGCTTGTCTTGTGCTTTCACCTCCTCCCTCCTACACCTTAACATACCTGCCACTCTACCATCACCTCCTCTTTGAGTGCCTTCTCCTCTAACACTCCTTCCGTCTCAGTGGGAACATTACCAGCGATAAGGACCCTGCTTTCAAGAGTCTGTTGATAGTACAACCATCCTACTGACTCGACTTCTCTTCTTTTACAACTAAAATACTCTGATATTGAAACTTCCTATCATGGACCTGGCATATCTCTCTGTTCATTTAGGTCTTCTTTAATGTCTTTCAACAAAGTTGTATAATTTTCTTCATTTAAGAAAAAAAAAAAAACACTAAACTGAGCTAAAGTAAAACATTCAATGAAGAGAGACAAAAAGAAAAAAAGACAGGAGGGAGAGACGCAGGGAGTAAACAGCTGGTTCCACTTGGGCTGCAGTTATGCATATATCTGAAACGCGTGGAGGGAGACTGGGGCCAGAAGCGAGACGCTCTTCCAGATGTCCCCAAATGAAACCTTCAGCTGCCTTTAATCTATTAAATAACTGTGGCGACAGCGAACATCTATTGAACGTCTGTTGTATTCCTTCACAAACGTAATCTTCATGACAATCTTATCAAGTACGTACGTACGACTAGCATTCCCACTATGTACATGAGGAAACCAAAGCACAGAAGTTAGGAAATTTGCCCAGGGGCATCCATACTGAGTAAAACTTGGACTCAAAGCAGAGTTACTCTAAGGCCCACACTCACTAATGTCTTAACCATTTAAGATAAACTGCCTGTGACATTAATTCAGGGAAAAGAGAGCACAGGCACAGCGTGCATACATTATTTTTTAATTACCCAGAAGACTACAGCTCCACTGTACACGGGTAATGACAGTTACAGTTAACACACACGGTAATGCTATTCCAAACCTAAAGTCAACCCTATATTCATACTGATTTCTCTGCTGACAAAACAGGAAAACAACGTGCTCAGAGTGAATGACCTACCTGTGTGCCTGTGCGTGCAGCAATTAGTACACGGGCCCATCAAGCAGGCAGAGCCCTATCACGACCCAGGTGCACACTGCTGCTAGTACTGCCCTGGCCACAGGCCCCTCAAACTAGACAGAGATAGCTCTGCACAAAAGTCATTTCAATAAGGTTGTTGAAAGCAGTATCTCAAAGATTTTTTTAATTCTGTAGCGACACCAAACAACATCATTTCCTGATTTCCTGCTATGCACAGGCATGACAAACAGCCTGTTCTGGGAAGACTACCTAGTTAGTAGTCTGAATTTTACATTTTAAATTCACCCTGAATGCTAAATGAATTAAACTAAAACAAATTTCCTGATACTAGCACTACTGTTAAGATTCTGACTTCTCTCTTCTATTGTTCAAAATAACAAAATGCACTTTCAGGGAAGCTAACTGCTGATAAAGAGTGACTTGTGAAAACTGAATGTAGGCAACTGACAAGTTACAGGAGGGCAATGTGTGCTTTTCACAGGACAACCACCATAGTTTATTTACTGGAGAAATGTGACCTGGGTGTAAAACAGGGGAAATAGAAAGCTGTTGGCAATTAAAAACCAAAATCAGGTGAGAAAAACTGGTTGTGCACTGATACACTTACTGAGTTACGAGTCAGGATTATGACACAACCACAGAGAACCACGGAGATGAGCTGCCTTTATTATAGGGCTTTGAAAAAAGGAAAAACAAGTAAACCCTGGGCTCAAGAGCAGATTTCTAAGTCCAAAGATGTTCCACAAAGGCCCCTAGCAGGCACAAAATAAGCATTCCTTCCATTACTCAACTGTATATAGCGTATTAACACACAAACTAACACTCTTCATTAACCTAGGTCAAATATTGCTGCATTTAGTCAGTAATAAATCTCAACCCAGAAGTCTCAACTCCAGGATAAGTCCTTGATTGGAAAATTATGCCAATTCCTTTAACTGTTTCCCCTCCCACCAGTTTGATAACATCCCACAAATCAAAATCATGTCTGACAAGTCACTTTTTAACTAGGGTAATACAAAATCAAGATGCACAAATCACCTCAGAATGTTTTCACAAGATAAACCCAGGCTCGCCCAACAGTAACTGAATCAGAATTCCCAAGTACGGGGCTCAAGTTCCTGCCATTTGACAAAGCTCCAGGTGACTTTATTGCAGAGAACACACATAAACTTGAAAGTCCTGGTCTAACAAAGAACTGACGACAGTCCTCATTCGGGCTGATGACATCTGAATCCATGTAATTACAGACAACTAAGGAGGCCAACGGAGAAGGCAGTGGCACCCCACTCCAGTACTCTTGCCTGGAAAATCCCATGGATGGAGAGGCCTGGTGGGCTGCAGTCCATGGGGTCGCTAAGAGTTGGACCTGACTGAGCGACTTCACTTTCACTTTTCACTTTCATGCATTGGAGAAGGAAATGGCAACCCACTCCAGTGTTCTTGCCTGGAGAATCCCAGGAAGGGGGAGCCTGGTGGGCTGCCGTCTATGGGGTCGGACAGAGTTGGACACGACTGAAGCAACTTAGCAGCAGCAGCAGCAAGGAGGTCAAAGAGCAATATACATTATTCATGCAGAAAGTCTACAGACTACAGCACAGACTTCTGGAAGACAAGGGCTGGTGGGGGTGGGGGGGGGTCTTCATTTGTTATCACTATAGACCTACCACTTGTTATAACTGTATTTATATTTACAACACCCTCCAGTATACATACTTTACACATACTATCTCATCTCATCCTCACGTCAACCATCTGGGGGATAGGCCTGTTTTTTCTACTTTACTTTGAAGAAAAGTAAGTATGAATCCCAAAGTCAGGTAACCTGTTTAAGGCCATACAACAAGAAGGTAAGGAGCCCAGATACAAACCCAGGTGCCAGACCTGTACCCCACTACCCACGGGTTCATGATTTGTTTACTAAAATACTCATTCTGCCTTCATTCACTTATAATAAGCATGTACGACTTACATAATTAAGGAGAATGCTATTTTGCTGCAGTCACTTTAAAGTGTACCACATTAGATTTTCCCATAATGTGACAATCAGCTTTTTAGAAAAAAATTAAGCTGAATTCCTGCATGACAAACCAAAACCCCAAATAAGTCCCAGATGAATCTGAGAGGTAACTGTAATAAATGAAACTACAAAAAGAACAACAGGAAAACATAAATGAAATTTCACTTCAAGATAAGTTTAGCCACTTGTACTGGAATCCAAGCAAAAATGGAATCCATGGAAGAAAAGTTGAACAAACTTGATGACAAAGGGATCAAAGGCTTCTAATATTTATTTTTTTAAGTTGCAATTCAGTGAAGAGACTGGGGGAGGCATTTACAACACAGCATTACTTTAATAGAAGCAAAGCAATACCGTAATAGCCAAAGGAAATAAACAGGAAGCTACACAAAAAGAAGGGGCCCAAAGGCTTAACATTTTTCAATATTTAATCATCCCAGAAATCAAGGAAATGTATCCTTAAAACAGGACACAGTGACATTTTCCACCTATAAATCAGCAAAGGACAGTAAGATTACAGTATGTGGCACCAACCAGGATCAAGGCAAACATCCCCACACCCCCAGTGCTGGGAGCAGGTACCAACTCTCCTTTCTGGAACACAATTAGGCCTGAAGCAATAGAAGCCCTGAAACCTGCCTTCACTGACTCTTCAATTCCACTTCCAGAAGTTATTTGTAAGAGAGAGTCGTGAATGCGAACCGAGATTTAATTTCAAGAATGCCCACAAAGCGCACCACTTACTATAATAAAGTACAGGCCATCTGTGCGCTCTGCTGGCGGCTACAGTGACGGGCGCACGGATGCTGTCAGTAGGATGTAAACCGAAGCCTCCATCCGTAAGAGCCGTAAGACAGCCACATCTCTGGCTCAGCAACTCCACTGTTTAGGACTGCATTCTACGTGAGCAAAGATGTGTACTGTAAACATGCAGTCACCAAGTAGTCAGCAGAAAAAGCTATAAATTAAATGTCCAAGATTAGGAGGAAGGTTAAACATTACATATGGTAAGTCCATGTCATTAATATGATTACTAATAAGCTTTTCAATCAGTTTCAATCAAACAGGAAAATGTTCACAATATAACTGTGAAAAATACAGATTCCACAGTATGGGAGGAGGAGGTGTAAAAACAGGTTTGTTTGTTTTTTTAATAAGATCTTCAGATGGATTTTGCTGAAGAATCTTTCCAGAACAGTTAACTTGATGTGCAAGTGCCTAGAGCATAAACTAATTTCTCCAAGAGTTTCCATTTCTCAAGAAAATAGGATTTTCACCTTCTGCTATGGAGGCATACAATTCATATCATTAGGGTTCCAGGCCTCCCTAAATAAGACAGAAAACTCATGCAGCAGTTTGCTAAGCGTGACCTAAATCAGCTTTATGACTCGGGCATCCGAATTCAACCTTTATGGCTGAATTCAACTTGAGACTCCAATTTTGTCATCCTTTTATAACTAACCATCTTTAAGAGTCATCAGGACCCCTAACTTCACAATTCCAGTCCTTCTTGACTCAAATGCTTATCTTTTTTTAACCCACAAAGTAAAGGGGTGGACTGCATGCGTGTGCATGCTCAGTCGCTTCAGTCGTGTCCGACTCTCTGTGACCCCATGGACTGTAGCCCACCAGGCTCCTCTGTCCATGAGATTCCGCAGGCAGGAATACTGGAGTGGGCTGCCATGCCCTTCTCCAGGGGATCTTCACGACCCAGGGATGGAGCCCCTGGGTCTGACTGATTAGTCCTTGATTATTAATAAGCTTTTCAATCAGTTTCAATCAAACAGGAAAATGTTCACAATATAACTGTGAAAAATACAGATTCCACAGTATGGGAGGAGGAGGTATAAAGGACTGACAGGCAGGTCCTTTACCACTAGCACCAAAAAAAGGGTCAACTATATGACCTCAAAGATCCTTTCAGATTCTGAGATCCCACTGACTTACAACTGCCTGGCACACAGAAAGCACATACACACTGGTTCCCTGGGGGAGAAATAATACCAACATACAAACTCAGGGTAGCAAGGCCATCCCCAAGACCTCCTTTTGCTTCACCTCCAAAATGTCAAGCATAATGCATTAAGACCTCCCTTAATTTTCCACTGTGTTGATAATAATTTAGGGTCCTCATCAACTATTTTCTCCATTATATGCCACGATGTTGTTTTATATTTACAGCTCCACTTCAGAAACAAAGGAAGTCACACTGGGAAGAGTAAGTCAAGGGTGGAAAAAACCCAGGATACAAAAAAAAAGATTTTATCAGTCTGGAATATCTAAGTACATTTAAAGACAATAAAGGCAGAGTTGAGCACTTGGATCTCAAAACCACAGGGAAATAATTTAGTTTAACAACAGCACGCACACACACAGCTGTGATTTCAGTGACTATTAGTATCATTTCAGTGAGTCTACTCAATGCTGTCATGACCTAAATGGGAAGGAAATCCAGAAAAGAGGAGTGTATGTATACATACAGCTGGTCCACTCTGTTGTGTAACAGAAACTAACTCAACAGTGTAAAGCAACTATACTCCCAAGAAAAAAATTATATATATACTAATATATAAGACTGATTAGGGAAAAAAATTATCACCTATTTTTTTCTTTTTGGTCTTTTTTTTAAACAAAGTATGGTGTCAGAAACAAAAGAGTAAGCGTTCCCCCCTACCCTGTACTCTGTTAGATGACACTGTATACTGAAAACTGTATGCTGCGCTGAGCACCACACTTTAAGAGGGACATTAACAAAGTGAGTGCAGGCCAGAGGGCTAAGAAATAGGTCAGGGGATTTGAAACTGTCAAATAAGAAACATCTGAAGGGAATGAAGATCAATAGTCTGTGGACTAGAAGACCCAGGAAACAGGACAGTAATCTCAAGGACCACAGAGGCCTTGAGAGTGAAGTTAATACAAGAGTGAAGCTGGCAGGCAGAGACTTTAGCAAAATTGTCAGGATATTTGGCATCTAAAGGAGACTGCATGCTAACTCGCTTCAGTCACGTCCAACCCTTTGGGACTCTCTGGACCGCAGCCCACCAGGCTCCTCTGTCCATGGGATTCTCCAGGCAACAATAGTGGAGTGGGTTGCCATACCCTCCCTCCGGGGGATCTTTCCATCCCAGGGATTGAACATGCATCTCTTACATCTCCTGCATTGGCAGGTGGGTTCTTTACCACTAGCACCACGTAAGCAGACCCTAAAGGAGATTACTATCATCAGAAATGTGAACTCTTACAACACTGAAGCTTCTTTTTCTCAAGAAAACCAGAAATAGAGATTTTCATGTAAAATCTCCCCATTCTAAGAACTGGCACCCAATGTAAGACTTGGTGTAAGATGGGCAGCCCAATCGTACGCACAGGCCTCTTCTGATCCATACACACCAATCTGCAACTCATGTCTGGGAAACATGACGGCTATCTTCCAGCATCTGAAGAACTGCCAGAGGGAAAAGGAATAGAGTTGCTCCACACAGCCCCGAAAGGTGACACTCCCAGAGAGGCCAACTGCAGCTCAGTAAGGACAAGCGTCCTAAAAACTAGTCTGCGAATTAGAATGGGCGGCCCAGGGGGGTTCGCATCACTGTAAGTATTCAAAAAGACACAGGTCAGTAATTCTGCCTTCTAGTACATCTTCTGACCAAATAACTAAAAGCCCACCCCCCACCCCCCAAAGCCTCAGCTTTCTTTCCTACCTTCCTTCCCCTTCACAAAAAGGAATACTGGATCTTCCCTAGTGGCTCAGAGAATCCGCCTGCCAATGCAGGAGTCACAGGTTTAATCCCTGGTCCAGGAAAATCCCACATGTTGCAGAGCAGTTGAGCCCGGGCTCTAGAGCCCATGCTCTGCCACAAGAGAAGCCTCCGCAACGAGA
Organism: Bos grunniens; assembly: GCF_055505025.1. Classification (NCBI taxonomy): domain Eukaryota; kingdom Metazoa; phylum Chordata; class Mammalia; order Artiodactyla; family Bovidae; genus Bos; species Bos grunniens. The sequence goes on from NC_141172.1 coordinate 8,505,961, forward strand.
AGCGCGCACACTGCAACACAGAGTAGCCCCCACTCCCTGTAACTAGAGAAAAGCCTGTGCAGCAACGAAGACCCAGCACAGGCAAAAAAATATTTTTTTTAAAAAAATGGAATATTCTAACACTTAGCCTCCTATCTCTCAGTTACTATAAAGATCAAAATCTATGTGAGAAACAATATATGAAGACATGATCGACAAGGACTATAGTAATTTAAGACATTACTGTAACCTACCATCACCATGTATTTATGTATGTCGAACCTCTCCTACTATACAGACAAAGGGCATATTCCAAATCCAATTCATTATTTTTTTATTCCTCACTCAGTAGCAAATCTTTGTCGAAAAAACATTTTAAAAAGAGGTTGGAGGAAGAGGGTTAAAATGATCACAAATATAAGAGAATAAGAAAACATACAGTCAACAAAGCAAACATCCAGGAGGTTAATCATTAATATCACTCACTGGTCAGTCTAAAAGGTACTGGGCCCCGTCAAACAGAGGAATATACAAAAGCAATAACGTGTGTGTGAAGGGGTGATGCTCACAGGCAGGCACTGGCAAACCACAGCCAGGTGTCTGTTCTGCAGATAGAGGTACACTGGAAGAGAGTCCTGATCACTCACTCATGGACTGCACGTATGTACTGCTGCAGGCACACGCTGCATATACGTCCTATATGTCTGTTTCACTCTACAATGGCAAAGCTGAACACTTGTAAAGCCTAAACTCTCTATTTGGCCATTTACAGAAAAAGTTTGCCTACTTTTCAGTAAAAGTACTCCGGGGTTACAAACCACAAAGGTGGCTGGATGCTGAGACATAGTTCATCTTCCCACAGCTCCATCCCTTATTTTATGGGTCATCTGGGGGGCATGTGAGCAAAATCCTAGACTGAAGATTACAGCCTAAGTGCAGAGGAGGTAAATGTCACCAGGTGAGGTCTTCATATTCCTCTGATACACCCAGGATTATAAAAAGTTTAATACCGCTTCTCTTCATCTAGTAATATCACCAAAGAGATCTGAAGAACTCCAAGTGTACAAGGAGTGTGGGACCAGTTCAGGCACGAAAAGATCACGCTTACTGGAGAGTCTACCCGTTCCCCCTGAGTTCTCGAACTCCATCTGCCTGAGCGCCCCTATTTTCAAGGAACCTACAAATACATGAAATATCCTTTCTTCTTAGTTACCCTATCATTACAGGTTTTCGAAAGAAATAGCTAAGAAAATTAAGGGGAAAGAAAAACAGGGTGGAGATAAATATGTTAACAGAAGTTTTCTGAGCTAAACTTAATATCCAGCAGAAATTAGTGCACGGGTTTACGGCTTTATGAAAGGTTTATATTCCTTGCCTCACTCTGAAGTAATTATATGCAAAGACATTCACGTCTCTACCAACAGATGATCCAAAGGAACCTTCATTTTTCTCCTGATAACCTGAATCTCCTCCTGCTTTAGGCAGTATTTCCAACCCTCCCTCCAGGGGACCACTGTGAGGTCCCAGATGTGATTTACGCAAGAAGATTCTTAAGTATTTCTCCCTCCAGTTTAGGTAGCTTCATTTTTGAAGGCTGGGCTTCCCATGTTGTTTTGGTTTTTTTTAAATCTATGCCTTGTGGGCATGCAGAGGGCATGACCCCTGGTTTGCTCAGCCAGTGTCCTGCGCTCTGGTTCAGTTATTCTAACTGTACTGAGCGGCTGGGATGGTAACCTGGGAGATCCTGATAGTCTTTCCAGTTAGTGCCTCAGTTAGGGACCCTCCTACTCAGCACAGCTTACTGAGCCTGGGCCCCACTCCTGCACCACCCTTCAGTGATTTCACTCAACAGCTAGCCTAAAGCTCTGAGGAAAAGGGCAGCTTCTTATCTAATCCCCACAACATTCTTCCCATGGCTTCAAGCCATCCATTCAACCTCCTCCTTCTCAGGCTTAACTCTACCCCTGACTCATTTCTCTCTATCCTGTTTGCAGGAAGCCTTTTCTCTTCACAGGTTAAAGCTCTGAAGCCTAATGACAAAAAGATTCCAACTACATGCAGAACATTAAATGCCAGAGTTTTCTCCCCTTTGATAGAGGGAGAGGTGGGAACTTGAAGACTCAAACTGGTCAATCATTTATCTAGTAGATATGTCCCCCAGAGCAGCGGCTACACCTTCAAGTATTAAATAAAATATGTTTTCAGTGTTCTGAAGATCTACAATTCTAACCCTCTTCCAGAAAGCACTCAGACTAGGTTCCCTCATACTTCTGATTACTTCTGACTCCTCAGGCTCCCCACAGGAAATTCCCACAGGAGACGGTATTTTTAATGAACCAAGGAAGAATTTAAGAAGATGGGTCTTGTTTCTTTTAAAGTCCCCCTGCTAAAATTTGCTGAGAACGCTGAGCTCCACTCAAAAGACTATCAGGATCTCCCAGGTTACCATCCCAGCCACTCAGTACAGTTAGAATAACTGAACCAGAGCGCAAGACATTGGCTGGGCGAAACCGGGGGAAATGCAGTCTGTGTGACCACAAAGCACAGATTAAAAACAACAACAACAACAACAACAAAACACTTAGGAAGCCCAGCCTTCAAAAAATGAAGCTACCTAAACTGGAGGGTGAACTACTCGAGACTTCTTAAGTAAATCACATATGGGAAAAAAGGACAAGTGTCTGCTCCTCCTCCGAAGGAGTGGAACTTGGGGCTTGATGAAGCCCTTTCGAATTTTTGAAAAGAAAAGAGGGGATAAGAATCCACCAAAGTCAAGTCTTTTGAGAACCACGATTAACAATGGCTCAAGAGGTCGAGAAGAGAAACAGCCTCTCTGCAGTCTGGCAGCCCTGCCGGGTTTCCGAAGGGCTTCGGATTCACACTGCACCGTGCCGCGCGCTGGGATAACTCGGCTAAGATTTCAGTCGTGTAGACGCGCTCTCCGCAGCCCCTCTCCCGCCTGAGCAGCGCTAGGCCCATCACTATAGAGCCTGGGTACCAGAGCCCCAGATGCACAAAAGAGCAGCACCTGGACCCTTCCTTGGGCAGGAAGTGGCTATTCTGATTGCGGGCTCCTCGTGAAAGGAGGTGAGCCGGGTGAAAAGAGGCCAAGGAAGAGCAGCTGCAGGCGGCCGTGTCTGAATGCAGCGGAAAGCAGATGTGGAAGTGTGTGCGCGCTCAGAAGGGGAGGGGGGGAGGTCCGGATGCCCCTTCGTGGACCGGAGATGCTCTACAGAAGCCGCTGGACAAACACAGGGGGGCAAAGGATGGGGGAGGACTTTCGCGTGCAGAAGTGGCTGCATGGCTGAGGCTGAGCCTTTAGAAAAAGGGGTGGAGGTGGGTGCGAGGTAACCGGGGCTCTAGGGGGCGTGTGGGGGTGGGGAGGTCGCGTTTAGAGCTCCCTGTACCCCCAGGGTGGGGCCCGTTACCGGTTACCCTCCTCGCTGGTGGCTAAGGCCCCGGAGGTCCTTTCCCGGGCCCCCGAGACGTTTCGGAAGGCCTACTCCGAGGCTGCACGCCCCCGCCACGCAGGGCAGCAGCCTCCCCCCCGGCTCCCGCGACCCCAGAGCAGCCAGACCCGGTCCAGCCCGGTGCCCGGCTCTCGCGGCCGGCCCCGGGGTCCCTACCACGAGCCTCTTCCGGGCCGCCGCCCCGGCTGCTCGGGGCTCCCGCCGCCGCCAGGAGTCCTACCGGCTTCCAGTTCAGCGGCGAGCCGCTGCCGCCTGCGCGAGACTCGGGTTCCCAAAAGCCGCACTCTCCGCCTGCAGCCCGCCTTCCAGGCCGCGCCGGATCCTCCGCTCCCCCTGCTGGCGAGCAGCCATTTCCGACCTGTGCCGGCGGAACTTGCCGAAGTGCGCAGCGCCGGAAATGGCCGAACCCCAGCGCTCTCGAGCCTGGGGTCCGGGGGGTGGAGGGGCGGGGGCAGAAGGGGCGGGGCGAGGGCTTCCGCGGCTCCGCAGACGGCGTCCGAAAAGCCTCGGAGGCCTCGGACCCCTCAGCCGGGCTCGCCAGGGTCCGCGAGCAGCGGCGCCGGGGATTGTGGGAGCCGCCCGTGGGGAAGAAGCGCGGGCCTGCCTCTCTCGGCCGTCAGACCCGCCTTCTACCAGTGCCCCAACTCTCCGAAAAACCTCTCCAGGGGGTATAGAGCGAAAGCTCTCCGCCGATCCTGGAACGCGTTCCGACTCCAGAGCCTCAGCCATTGAACTTCAGGTCTAAAACTAAAGCCGTCCCCACAGAAAAGGCCTTCTTCAATGAGCTGACGGTCTCCAAAAGGTCTGGAGTTGGGAAACACTGAATATTTAACAGCAAAGAAAAGGCCGGACAGCAAGAATGCCTAGGGGAAAAATCCCGGGGCTTTGCAGAAACAATGGCTTAGTCCAGTCGTGTTGGCGTGATCAGCCACAACCGGGAGGAAAAGGCGAAGCCGTTTGAAATACTTAAGAGCCAACCTCTCGGAATGGAAAAGTGCACACATCGTACAACTCTTAAGAGACTTGTCAACCTTCACACTTGCAAAGTCAAGACAAGACTTTTCGGAGAAAAATGGTGGGAGTGGGCGAAGGACGCTGGATGTGGAAGACAGAGTGGCTGGAGGTTCACAACATTGTACAGGAGGCGGTGACCAAAACTATCCCCAAGAAAAAGAAGGAACTCCACCAATCCTGAAAGATAGACCTGATCATTATTAGTCACTCAAGAATGAGTTTAAGTCATTATTTAAAATCTATAACTGCAATATGAGCTAAGATCAAATTTGCTTCAACTTTTTAAAAACATGTTTCTAATTTCCAAAAGGCGGGGCTTCTAGACCAGGGAACCGGAAACACACCGAAGAAGCTGCTGGCTGGGATCCGGCTGCTTGGGTGGTCTGTATCTTAGAGGAGCTCAACCCCCTGAGACCACTCACAGCAGCCCTGTTTCATCACACACCCTTCCTGGGGGAGCCCAGAGGCCGGACAAAACCCTGAAGATTGATGTTTCCCATAGGGGACCGTTTGGGCCAAGGATTCCATACGCAAAACAAAACTTAAAAACCTAGCAACCTGTTTTCCAGAGAGCACACTTCCTCTCTCCATACCCATCAGCCCCTCCTTTTTCTGATCCCCCTTTTCTTCTCTCTTTCCCGACATCTCCTTCCTCATCCCTCACCACACACTTCTCTCTTCTTTTCCCTTTATTACAAAGAACAAACTCAAACCTTCAAAGTCTCACCACCATCATATATGTGCAAAAACAACCCCTTTCTAGCTTTTGCCAGTTTTGTTCAAGAAGGCTGCAGGCAAGGAAGCAAACATCAAAATGCTTTAAAAGTCAAAAGCACGGCAAGAAATAAAAATAGGGAAAACTGTTGCCCAAATATGAGTAGCCTAAAGTTGTCCTTTTATTTTTTAACAGTTCATCTTGACTCTCCTCCAGAGGTCTGTGACAGCAGGCTGAAGCCTGGCAGTGTGGTAGGAGGCGCAACAGAAGCCAGGGCCAGGTCCTCAGGTGCTGGTTCATCACCAGGTGCTGGTTCGTGTGCCCGTGGACAAGCGAGGACCTGCAGGTAGCTTCTTCCCGGAGGACTCAGCCCAGACAACTTCTCCACCTAAGTGACTTAACACATTGCTGCCCCAAATGTCGACTTCCTTGATTCCAACAACAGTTCAAGATTTAGGCAGAAAAAGGATACGCAACCAAAATGTGGTGAAGTCTCTACATCCCCGGAGCCCCAGGTGCTCCCGAGCATCCGCCTCCTGTGGATTTCACGTCTCTCCTCTTCCACTACTTCTTCCTTTCACACAGTTCATCTCACTAACCAGTTATGACTTGGGCTTTTTTGGGCGGCGGGGAGGGGCACTATAGGGCATATGGAAATTCCCTAATTAGGGATCCAACCCATGCTCCCTACAAAGGAAGCTCAGAATCTTAACCACAGGAACACCAAGGAAGTCCCTGGGCTCCTTTCTTTTCCTCCCCACTGTCTCTTCTGAGCATCATCTCCACCTTGAAGCAGATCCCTCACTGCATCATCCCAGTCTGTTTTCCAACTGCACTCGAGACATCACCATACCATCACCATCCTGTGAATACCTATTTCATGAATACTTAATTGCCAGGCAATATGCTTAACCCTTTGTAAGCACTGTCTCATTTCAATCCTTGCAGGGTGAAATCAGCTTACTGATAGGGAACTGACATGTAAAGAGGCTAAATCATGCCTCCCCTGGTGGTTCAGTGGCTAGGATTTTGCCAATGCAGGGGGTGTGGGTTCGATCCTTGGTCAGAGAGCTATGATCCCACATGCCTCTCAGCCAAAAAACCAAAATATAAAACAGAAGTAACAAATTCAAGACTTTAAAAATGGTCCACAATAAAAAAAATCTTTAAAAAGAAAAGAGGCTAAATAAAGAAGGTGCCCAAGATCATAGAGTGAGGCACCAAGTGATCACAGATGCGACTCCCAACTCTCCCCAGCTCCAGAGTCAACATTCTGGACCAGAACAATCTGGCTGTCTCGCCAGGCCCTTAAACTTTATGCCTCCCACACTGAACTCATCTTTATCCCTTCCCTGTGTACTCTCCTCAAATCCCCTTATTTATTGGTTCCCAAAGACTCGGACATGACTAAAGCAACTTAGCACGCACACATGCACTCATTCTTACCTAAAATAGAAATTCAAAACCTGGCATCTTTTTTTTTTTTTTTTTGGCTACACCTTGGGGCTTGCAGGATCTTAGTTTCCCGACCAGGGATTGAACCTGGCTCACATCAGAGAAGGCAGTGGCACCCCACTCCAGTACTCTTGCCTGGAAAATCCCATGGATGGAGAGGCCTGGTGGGCTGCAGTCCATGGGGTCGCTAAGAGTTGGACCTGACTGAGCGACTTCACTTTCACTTTTCACTTTCATGCATTGGAGAAGGAAATGGCAACCCACTCCAGTGTTCTTGCCTGGAGAATCCCAGGGACGGGGGAGCTGATGGGCTGCCGTCTATGGGGTCGCACAGAGTCGGACACAACTGAAGTGACTTAGCAGCAGTAGCAGCACATCAGTAAAAGCACAATGTCCTAACCACTGGACCAGCAGGGAACTCCCCTGGCATCATCTTCAACGTCTCTCTTTACCTGCATGTGAAATCCATTTTCAAGGCTTAAAGCCTTGATCTGCAAGAGGTCTACCATCTCTCAGATCAGATCAGATCAGTCGCTCAGTCCTGTCTGACTCTTTGCAACCCCATGAATCGCAGCACGCCAGGCCTCCCGTCCATCACCAACTCCCCGAGTTCACTGAGACTCACATCCATCGAGTCAGTGATGCCATCCAGCCATCTCATCCTCTGTCGTCCCCTTCTCCTCCTGCCCCCAATCCCTCCCAGCATCAGAGTCTTTTCCAATGAGTCAAGTCTTCGCATGAGGTGGCCAAAGTACTGGAGTTTCAGCTTCAGCATCATTCCTTCCAAAGAAATCCCAGGGCTGATCTCCTTCAGAATGGACTGGTTGGATCTCCCTGCAGTCCAAGGGACTCTCAAGAGTCTTCTCCAACACCACAGTTCAAAAGCATCAATTCTTCGGCACTCAGCCTTCTTCACAGTCCAACTCTCACATCCATACATGACCACAGGAAAAACCATAGCCTTGACTAGACGAACCTTTGTTGGCAAAGTAATGTCTCTGCTTTTGAATATGCTATCTAGGCTGGTCATAACTTTCCTTCCAAGGAGTAAGCGTCTTTTAATTTCATGGCTGCAGTCACCATCTGTAGTGATTTTGGAGCCCAGAACAATAAAGTCTGACACTGTTTCCACTGTTTCCCCATCTATTTCCCATGAAGTGGTGGGACCGGATGCCATGATCTTCGTTTTCTGAATGTTGAGCTTTAAGCCAACTTTTTCACTCTCCACTTTCACTTTCATCAAGAGGCTTTTGAGTTCCTCTTCACTTTCTGTCATAAGGGTGGTGTCATCTGCATACCTGAGGTTATTGATATTTCTCCCAGCAATCTTGATTCCAGTTTGTGTTTCTTCCAGTCCAGCCTTTCTCATGATGTACTCTGCATATAAGTTAAATAAACAGGGTGACAATATACAGCCTTGACGAACTCCTTTTCCTATTTGGAACCAGTCTGCCATCTCTACTCACACCTAATTCCCAGGCTCAAGTCCTCACGAGTCTTCTCCTGGACTACTGCCTTAACCATTTCAATTTCTGACTTAGGAAATACAATTACATTCACAGGATCTCCCTCGAGCAAGAAAGCCAAGGCAACAGGACACACAATGAAGCTCGTCTTCACCGATCTCTCCATACTGTATACCTATTACAGTATATTTTTGCACTTTGGAACTTGATCAAAATAGTTTTGCATTGCTATTTAACAGTCATATATGTAGATCTTTTTATCTGTTTCAAGGAGTCAGAGAACAGAATTGAGTGTGCCTTTGGTACCAACCAGCAGGAGCCTATGAGTCTGCTTTCCAGAGCATGGTCACAGGGACTTAGTAGTGCCCACTCTCTTTGGTTCCAGCTTTTAAATTCCAGAAGAGACATGACTGGCCTCACTTGAGTCCCATGTCCACCCCTCGATCAATCAACCTTGGCTAAGCAGCAGGTAAGCCTTGTCTAAATATAGTACATGGAGCTTCTCCTATAAATAGGACTTGTTCCCAGAAAAGAAGGAGGCATATACCATTCATTCATTTGTTCATTCTTTCATTCTATCAATAAATACCTATGTTATGTGGTAGCTGGATGGGAGAAGAGTTTGGGGAGAAAGGATATATGTATATACATGGCTGAGTCACTCTGCTGCACACCTGAAACTATCACAACATTGTTAATCAGCTATACTCCAGTATAAAACAAAAAAGGTTTTTTAAAAAATCAGAAAATAAACAACTGAGCACTTATTAAAGTGTATGCAAAGTTCTTTCATATATGCAAAATATCTAAAACATGATCCTGCCCTCATACCATGAAAGTCACAGCTTAAAAAGATGAGTAATCACCAGAGAGAAAGCATAACAATATTCATCTGTAAGAGATCATCAATCCAGTTACATGTAATGGACGATAATTCACCACACCCTGTATAAGCCTCTGGTGGTAAAAATGATCAGTGCTAGCATGTACATGTTCAACAAAGCCAGGGCTGCACCACTAGAAATAAACTACGGAGATATGCAGTGACAGACTAAACAGCAGATTCACACTGTGGAATACAGCAATGAGCATGAATGCTTTGCAAACACACACAACAATATTGATGAACGTCTCAATGTTAAGCAAGAGAAACTGGACACGAAAATATACAGGCTATGATCCCATTTACAGAAAGTATAAAAAACAGGCAAAACTAATCTACTCTGAAGGAGTAGCGACTGGAGGGGAGCAAAAAAAGGGCTCTGTGGGTGCTTGTTCTATCTCTTGAGCTGGGTGTGGTTCCACAGGTATGTTCAGTTTATCCAAATCCATCAAGTTGTATGATTATTATATGTGTCCTTTTCTATGTGGATATTATCCTTTGCTTTTGAATGTTTTTAAAAAAATAAGTAATGATCAAGGCAAGAAGCTTTAGTCACCCTTGAACATTGTCACTATGATTATGCTAGAGATGACAATCATTGCTGGGCTGGGCCCACCCCCACCACCTTCTCAGAGACACTAAACCCTGTCCATCCGTCAATCTTCAGAAGAGCCACCTCCCCTCCAGCCCCAGCTGACTGGACCTGGAAACTTGACCCCATGAAGCTGAATCAGGTGATGAAGTACTTCATTCAATAAACTGCACAGATTTGGGGCAAAGAATTTCTGGACATATGCACGGTGATAAACCAAGAAAACTGGTCTGCAGAAAAAAGAGCCAACACAATGCAAGGAAGCAAAACAAACCTGTGGGAGATGCAGTGAGATGCCCCAGAGGCTGCTTACGCACCAGCTCTGGTACGCATGCGCCCCACCTGTCACTGGGTGTCCCTCAGATTGCTCGTGTAGCCTTGCTGCTTAGTCGCTCAGTCATGTCCGACCCTTTTGGACCCCATGGACTGCGGCCCGCCAGGTTTCTCTGTCCATGAGATTTCCCAGGCAAGAATACTGGAGTGGGTTGCCATTTCTGTCTCCAGGGGATCTTCCCAACCCAGGGATCGAATCCACATCTTCTGCTTTGAATTCTTTACCACTGATCCACCTGCGAAGTCCCATGTAGCCCTATGACTTCAAAAAAGGAAATCTTACTTATTTAAACTAGTTTAAATAGGTTTCTGTTTGTGGCATGTATTATCTCATTTAGTTCCTGTAACAACCCTACACAGTGCCATTATGATTCCCATTCTCAGATGAGCTAACTGAAGCCCTTGTCCAAATCACACAGCCGTGGTGTTGGCAGGATTTGGATCCAAGCAGTCTAATCCTGGAGTCTGAAATCTTAACAAATCAACTGCATTGCAATGAGAGAGAAATGCTGAAAATGTAAACATGAATTGCATGTTGCAATTTAACTAAGGCATCTGGTTTTAAATGGGGAAATGATAAAGAAGATTTAAAAACTGGCTGTCCGAAGAAGAATGGTAAGCACTTATTTTTTTCACAAGGGAATTACAGTTTGAGTTATAGGTGTCAGAGAAATATAAAATGCATATAACGTGACAAATTATACTAAGTAAGACTGTATTCTTATACCAGGAAATTGTTTAAAAATTTCAGCAAAATGCTCTGTCAGCGGGTCCCCACTGATTACCTAGTTTCCCCAAAATGTTAATACCCAGGAGAAGGGGATTTTAGTCCTATGGAAATTAATGATTAAAGTTACTCCCTAAGAGGGAAGCAGACGCCAGTGGTCACTTCCCACAATGATGGCCAGACTCACAATCCACTCAGCAAGACTTCTAGATAAATCACAACCAAGCCATTGGTGATCCCCATCAACCTTCAAATGGCATGATTCAGGAATTATCAGTGAGTTTAAGTCAGATAAGAACTTGTTCTCTGTAATGCTTTGACTTTAGAAGAAAGTGCTGACAACCACCACTCAAGATCTTTTCTATATATATATGATTGAGCAGTTTTGTGGCTTATATTTAGAACAATGTGTGACAATTTCTAGATTAGAGTCCCAAGGTCCATCAATGCCAGAAAGACAAAAGGTCATCTTCTGAGGCTCCATGGATGGCATTCTTTAGCCTGCTAAATAGCTCAACCCAAAAGTCCTTGCTTTGATGTTACCTTTTAAAGGAGGCTGTTTTTTTTTGTTTGTTTGTTTTTTGTTTTATAATCTGGCAAAAGGAGGAATGGTTTGAGCAGTTTGTGGCTAATTTGTAGTAAGAATACTGAGTTAAACTGAGCTCCAAAACAAAGCACATATTATTATCAAAATGAGGATTTAATTCATTTCCTCAGTACCTTGCATGTGGCTGTGAAAAATGTTTTGCTAATAAGAACCTACTGGATAGCACAAGGAACCCTACTCAGTACTCTGTAATAGTCTATATGGGCAAAGAGTCTATTGATTAAAAAAAAGAGTGGATACAAGTACATGTATAACTGATTCATTTTGCTGTACGCCCGAAACTAACACAACACTGTAAATCAATTGTACTCCAATGAAAATTTTTAAAATATATAATAAAGTTTTGTACTAGTTTCACATCAGGAAACTTAGCCTGATATGAAACTAGTTATCTACATAAGACATGTAATCTGTAATGACCAATTAACATTCTAAAAATTAGCTATTGTCCAGACTTTCCTAGCCGTCCAATGGTTAAGATTCCATACTTCCAATGCAAGGGGCATGAGTTCGATCTCTTGTCCAGGAATGAACATCCCACAAGCTGTATGGCCAAAGGAAAAAAAAAACAGCTACTGTCCTTCAAATTGGAGTAGGAAATGGCAATGCACTCCAGTATTCTTGCCTGGAAAATTCCATGGAGAGAGGAGCCTGGCAGGCTGCAGTCAGTGGGGTCACAAAGAGTCAGACATGACTGAGCAACTGAGCACACACACATGTCCCTCAAATATAATAGATCTGTCTTTAAGTTCCCTTCTTCCTTTTTTTTTTTTTTCTTCTTTTTTTTGACCATGCTGTGAGGCCACAGTGGGTCTTAGTTCCCCAACCAGGGATCAAACCCACACCCCATGCATTGGAAGCACAGAGTCTTAACCACTGGACCACCTGGGAAGCCCCCTCTCCTGTGAGTTTTTACTCTCTGCTCATGTTGTCAGCACAGCTTTTGAACATTCAGTGCATCTCAAAATGCGATCAGAATTTCCTAAGCTTGCTCCTAAAAGTTCCAAATAGTGCTACAGATGTTCCCAAAGGCTAATATACAGGCCCCTAACACATGCCCTATTAGGACAATGAGTAGTGAAAACGAGCCTAGTTAAGCATAACATGCCACAGCACGGCATGAATGCCTACTTGAAGAACTTAAGGTAATGAGATCTATAAGCAGAAAAAAAGACAAGTCAGGCTGAGTCACTGATGGCTGAGTTCCAATGTCATGTCTGTAGGCAGCTCCATGACTCTAAGATGGTCCTAATACCAAAGTTATCACTACACAAAGATTCAAAAAATCAACTGCTCACTACTTCCACTTATAAATCCTTCCTGTAAACAAGGCATTCCAACTGAAAATTAGCCAAGTGTCTTAGAAGTACTTAAAGAAGATCAATTAGCTTCTTACTTGAACAATCTGGCTGAAAAATCAAAATTGAAAGTGCAATTTCTGAATGTAATCTTGCTCAAAACTTTAAAAACATATTAACTTTTAAATAACATATGAATTTAGGTATTAAAAAAAAAACAGTAGTTTCTGCCAAGCAGATTTTCAAAAGAAAAATGTGGAGATTTTAAACCAATTCATGAAGGTTTGCAACAAGATTTTAAAGAGAAATACTATTTTCTCAAATATTCCCAAATATGAATTCTCACACTAAATGGTAAGAACATGATGCAAGTGGACACAGTCAATCCCAGAACAAAATAATCATTGACCCCTTCCCCAACCCAAGCCTCCGAAGCCTCACAACTGCTATACCACAGGTCAAAAAATTGAACCAGATGGAAGTGTGACCACATGTCAACAAATACGTCAATTCTGGAGGCCAAAACTAAAACCCAAACTCAACTCTAACAGAGTATGTCCGATATTTCATCCTCTTGTTACAAACTTGATGTTCTTTAAGTACTAAACCCATCATTACACTATGTAGGTTATAAAAAAAAGCCTATTTATAAAGTGAAGAGGTGATTATTTAGAAAAAGGATGGCTGACATAAGTGATGTAAATAATCCAAAAATGCTTTAACCACATGTGAAATATGCTAATTATGAAAATCCTTTAAAAGTTCAAATACTACATGCATTTGTATTATTTTTATGTACATTTAACTATGTTGCAAAGATTCTCAATATTTCCTTATATTTCATATTTAATTAACTTAAATAATAAACAAGTAAATATCAGTGGGAACACGAATTAGCAAAAAAACCTCACAAAAATTGGTAAATTAAATAATTGCCAATTCTGTGCCTTCCTTCCACCTCATAAGCACAATTTTATAAAACTGCTATCTCTATGTATTAACCACTTCTATTTCTTCTGTTTTCACTTACTTTGAATGGACTATATGTTTCTACATGATTCTCACAGTCATCTCTAAAGACATTCTATGTCTGTCTCAGTGGTTTCTGACTAACAGTTTGTAGATAGAATGCAGTTTTCATCAATCCACAGTTAAATGAGATAAGCAAAGGCAAGTTACGGAGTTTTTAGTAAAGCTAAATTTATTCAATTTACTTTATTGAATTTATTACCTAATAATAATTATTATTATTCTTACAGTTTATTTGTTCTTCACTTTGCGATTATGTCCTTTCCCTTTTCTTGTGTTAAAAGGTATTTTTATGGAATTATAGTAATGGTAAATGGCAGTTTTTTATCTTCCTCATGTGACAAAATACTGAAACATACCTATTTTGCCCCCTACCATTACCAGTTATTTTCTATCTTACTAGTCCAGTAAATCCAAAAGTCAGTTAACTAAATATACTCCTTCATGAGATGAACCTATTTGCAGGGCAGGAATAAAGACGCAGATGTAGAGAATGGATGTGTGGACATGGAGTGGGAGGGAGGAGGGGATGGAATGGCCTGGGAGATTGGCATTGACATACGTAGAGCTACCATGTGTAAAGCAGACAGCCAGTGGGAAGCTGTTGTAGAGCACAGGAAGCTCAGCTCCACGCTCTGCGATGACCTGAGGGGTGGGATGGACGGTGGCGGGAAGAAGGTTCAAGAGGGAGGAGGCATGTATGTACACATATGGCTGATTCGCTTTGTTGTACAGCAGAAACAAAACACTGTAAAGCAATTATACCTCAGTTTTAAAAATGAATTAAGTATGAGCCCACACAGACATGCTTAAAAACATTTGTGGAAAGACTCCTGTGGTAGCAGGCCTCCAGTACGTCCTCAGTGATCCCTGCCTCCCAGTATTCACACCCTTGTGGGCCCCTCCCACACGCTACCAGGGGTGGTCTGTATGGCCAAGAGAACACAGGAAAAGTGATGGCACGTCACTCCTGAGATTAAGTCATACAAGGCTGTTCAGCTGCCAGGGGGTTGCTCTCTCATTCTTCCATCTCTCCCTCTGCAAGAAGCCAGCTGCCATGTCACGAGTCACACGACAGAGAGGTCCTTGTGATGGGAACTGAGGCTTCCTGCCCACAGCCAGGTGAGTGGCACTGGGAGCAGACCCCCCAGCCCCAGTCAAGCCTTTGGATGAGTGCAGCCTCATGGAAGACCCTGAGCCAGAACTGCCCAGCTAGGCAGCTGCTGAATCCCTGACCTACAGACACTGAGATATAATAAACTGCTGTGTATTAAATGATGAAGTGTGAGGTATCGTGTTATGGAACAATAAATAACTCATGCAACTCCTTTTTTGGCTGCAAGATGAACAGGTCTCTGGCCCCAGCGCAATGCCACAACAGTTAATGTGTATTCATACGGACGTTGGGAGAGAGAAAGGATTAGCGAGGTCTATGATGTCCATTATCCTGGCTTCAGTTTGCTTACATTGACTTCTTCCTTCTCTGTTGCTTTTTCTACTTCTCTCATATTGACCAGAGTACTCAGTAAACTGAAAAATCCAGCTCTAGCAAAGGAATCAGTTTTACAAGTCTGCAGGCTTTAGTTAAAGGAATATCGTCCTATGTAAATGTAACATTTTATAATATTTTATAAATCTGGTTAATTTCTATTGACAGAATCCCTCATCATGGCTGTCAGATCCTAACTATGCCCATCCTTATCTCAACAGAGGAGCATGTCTTCTATTCACAGAGAAAACAGAAGCAACAAACAGAATCTCTTTTATGAGACTGATGGGCTTCCCGCTGCACTAAGAAGGCAGGTCAGACAGGATCTCTTCTAAATTCCCTCTTCCAACTTTTAAACCCATCTATAAATATGATCTGATAAATATTGGTGGATGGCATCACCGATTCAACGGACATGAACTTGGGCAAACTCCAGGAGGGGTGAGGGACAGGGTGGCCTGGCGTGCTGCAGTCCACGGTGTCACGAAGAGTCAGACATGACTTGGAGACTGAACAACAGCAACATAAACACCGGGGTGCAAAGTTAATATTTCAGCAGTTGATGCCAGGGCTCCTCTTAGGGGCAGAAAATGCCTAATTGAGGAAAGTACTTCATATGAACACCTGAAATACGAAAGAGGAAAGCTAGCCTTATAATAAAACTGAAACAAAGAGATAGCTAACAGATTTACATTTGAAAAAAAGAGAGAGACCAATAACATGAGGACTGAAAGAGCAAAGAGAAGATGAAATGGGGTGGGTGGGGCGGTAAAGAGAGATGAGGCTCAAACAACCATGTGGGAGGTTCAAGCTTAGGGAGAGAGCTCCAGGGATCGGGAAACTGCAGGTATGTTTAAAATAGAAATATCTATTATTGGGCTTTACATTGTTGTGTTGCTAAGGATATAAAATGCCCTAAGCCCTCAGTAATACCTGATACATGTACAAATGCCTTGTGTGAGTGATTTTGGGGAAAATCCAAGAAAAAAAAAAGATCCGGGGTAGGTCTGAGTTCTACACCTGGGTCAGCATGGAACCAAGGAATAAGAACATGGGAACTGAGGTACAAGTGAGATGAAGAATTTGGGACTTTTCTGGTGGTCCTATCCTGTGGTTAAGACTCCCTGATCCCAAAGCAGGGGGCTCCAGGTTCCATCCCTGGTCAGGGAACTAGATTCCACATGCCACAATGACGTTCAAAGAGAAATAAATAAATAAAATTTAGTGGAAGCAGAAATGCAACAGCCAAACAAACCATAAGATCACCTCCCAGGAATTAACAGAGATCTTGGAGTGGGCACTGAACTCCCCAGTGGATACAGAATGGAGACAAGCCAATCTTACTTAAATCTCAAAAGAGAATGCTACTTCAGCTGACATCTGGGTACATATCTGGCTTTTGACAAAGAGAAGTTCCAAAGTAAAGGCACTCTGTTTTTTTAATAAGATGTAATATCTTTCCTTTAGACATGGTTCCATCAACTATTCTCTCTTTGCTACATAAAGTCAGTATCATCCTCACCACAGGGATTTTCCTCTACACAGGGGTTTTCCTTGTACACGGACTCAGGCCTAAAGCATCATCATCTTGTAACACGGGCTTTGAACTCAGAAATGTTGAGATTTTGGATCCTTATTCTATTATTGGTGGTATGCATCCATGCTAAGTCACTTCAGTCTTGTCCTTTGCGACCCTGTGGACTGTAGCCCACCAGATTCATCTGTCTCAGGGATTCTCCAGGCAACAATACTAGAGTGGATTGCCACGCACTCCTCCAGGGGATCTTCCCAACCCAGGAATCAAACCTGCATCTCTTATGTCTCCTGCATTGGCAGGCAGGTTCTTTACCACTAGTGCCACCCGGGAAGCCCACTGGTGGTATAACTTTGGGCATATTACTTAACCTCTCTACATTCTCTCAGCTATAATTGCCTCATCAGAAAAAGGGAATAAAATAGTACCTACCTCTTAGGATTATGGTAAGGATTATCCTGGATAATGAATATAAATTGTTAGCCCAGCGCCTGGCAAATAGTAAACCCTCATAATGTTAACTCGATCATCAGCCACCAGAACTCGTTTAGTTTTGGCTGCACTGGGTCTTTGTTGCTACGCGTGTGCTTTCTCTAGTGGCAGGGTGAGGGCTTCTCGATGGCTGCTTCTCTTGTTGGGAGCACGGGCTTCAGCAGTTGCAGCACACAGGCTCAGTAGTTATGACTCCTGGGCTCTAGGCCGGAGGCTCAGTAGTTGCGGCTTGCAGGTTGCCCTGTTGCATGTGGAATCTTCCCAAACTAGGGATCCAACCCATGTCCCCTGCATTGGCAGGTGGATTCTTAACCACTGGACCACCAGGGAAGAAAGGTAACCGGTGAGTTCCTTAGTCATTAATCCCGATGAATCTTTTCTTTTGGAATCCTTTTGCAGAACACATGGTAGTCTTAGACACTTGCTGCTGCTGCTGCTGCTGCTGCTGCTGCTAAGTCACTTCAGTCGTGTCCGACTGTGGGACCCCATGGACTGCAGCCTACCAGGCTTCCCCGTCCCTGGGATTCTCCAGGCAAGAACACTGGAGTGGGTTGCCATTTCCTTCTCCAATGCATGAAAGTGGAAAGTGAAAGTGAAGTCGCTCAGTCGTGTCCGACTCGTAGCGACCCCATGGACTGCAGCCTACCAGGCTCCTCCATCCATGGGATTTTCCAGGCAACAGTACTGGAGTGGGGTGCCATTGCCTTCTCCCACTTTCTTGAAATGGTCCAATTTTAGCTCTCCCACCACTCTTTTCTTTCACTAGCTCTTCTTTCTCCACCACCCTATATGTGTTCATGTGCCCGGGATCCTGCCCTCCACCATCTTCTGCTCTCATTCAACACTCACGGAGTGAATGCAGTCAAAACTCCAGTAGCCACATCTCTGCTTCTAACCTAGACCTTTCTTCTGAGCTCTTGAGCCAAACTACTCTCTAGATAACTTGTCCCAGGGGGTTAAAAAAACCAAGGCTTCAAAATCAAATTCATAGAGCCTGTTAACAAAGTCATCATTTTCTCTATCTACTCCAATTCTTTTTCTTCCCTATAACATTTCCATTATTAACATTAACTAGTTATCTTTCCTGTCTCCCTTGCTTCCCCACTGTGTCCAACTGGCTATCAGAGCTTGATACTCAGAATCCTATCAGTCCTGCCCCGTCCTTCATGATGCTGTGGTAGCTCAGAGTGGGCTTTAGAGTCACATGAGCCTGAGTTCAAATATTAACCATACCATAAGCTGACAATGATTGTTCTGGGCCAAGTTACTTAACCTCTCTGACCTCTGGGTTTCGTGAGAGTTAAATGAGCTACCATGTGCAGAAATGGCCAGCACATAATTGGAATTCAACAAACATTCCCCCCTACATCCCCTTCCTCAGGCCTTCATCACCGTCTGGTCTAATGCAATGTCCACTTTGTTGCACGGCTTTACCCTTTCTCCTCCAAATTGCCCTGCAGTTTAATTCTCTAGAAATTAAATCTGATCCTGTCATCTCTTTGCTTTAACACCATCAACATCTCTTTTTATCATATGGAACAAAGCCCAGCTGCCTTCCTGGTCACTTCTCCCCCATCCTGGTTACTCTAAAATATTGACTCTTCACCAGCTACATCATACACACACTGGCTTACATTTCTGACATGCTGATCCCTTTGGTTTTAATTCCCTTCCCACGCCCAAGTTGTTTCGTCCAACTGGAAAGCTTCTTCACTCCTCAAGAATTTTTTCAAAAAGCTATCACTTACATGACAACAAAAACTGAGGCAACAAAAGCAAAAATAAACAAGCTATAAAGCTTCTGCACTGCAAAGGAAACAATGCATTGAAAAAGCTACCTATAGATTAGGAGAAAATATTTTCAAACCATATATCTGATAAAGGTTAAAATTAAAAAATATATAAAGAACTCCTACAAACGCAGTGACAAAAAAAAAAAAACCAAAACACCCATATAAAAAATGGGGGAAAAACCTGAACATTTTTCCAAAGACAAATCATCAACAAGTACAAGAAAGGCGCCAAACATCGTTAATCCGACCCCATAGACGGCAGCCCACCAGGCTCCCCTGTCCCTGGGATTCTCCAGGCAAGAACACTGGAGTGGGTTGCCATTTCCTTCTCCAATGCATGAAAGTGAAAAGTGAAAGTGAAGTCGCTCAATCGTGTCCAACTCCGTGCAACCCCATAGACGGCAGCCCACCAGGCTCCCCCGTCTATGGGATTTTCCAGGCAAGAGTACTGGAGTGGGGTGCCATTGCCTTCTCCAAATCATCAGGGAAATGCATATCAAAACCACAATGAGAAGTCACTTCACACCTGTTAGGATGGCTACCATCAAAAAGACAAAGTGTTGCCAAAGATGTGGAACAAAGGGAAACTTAGCAGACCATTGTTGAGACTGTGAAGTCATACAGCCATATGGAAAACAGTATGGGGATTCTTTAAAAAATTAAAAAGATAACTACCATATTCTGGGTATATACCCAAAGGAAATGCAGTTAGTACCTTGAAGAGAAATCTGTACTCCCATGTTTGCTACACTGTTACTCACAATAGCCAAGATATGGAAACAACCTAATTATCCACTGGATGGATACACACAGTGGAACTATATTCAGCCTTCAAAAGAAGGACTTCCCTAGCGGTCCAGTGGCTAAGACTCTGCATTCCCAATGCAGGGGGCCTGGGTTCGCTCCCTGGTCAGGAAACTGGATCCCACATACCACAACTAAAGATCCCGAGTGTTTCAACTAAGTCCCAGCACAGCCAAATAAATAATCTTTTTTAAAAAAGAAGAAGAAAAAATCCCTGACTTCTGTGACATGGATGAACACAGGGACATTATGCTAAGTGAAATAAGCCAGATGCAGAAATTAAAAAAAAAGCATGATCTCACTTATATGTGAAATCTAGTGATATCAAATACGGAGAAACAGAGAGTGAAATGGTGGTTTCCAGAGGTGTGGAGGCGGGGGAAACAAGGAGATGTCAGTCAAAGGGTACAAAGTTGCAAGATGACTAAGTCTGGGGATCTAGTGTGCAGCATGATAGCTGCAGGTAACAACACTGGCCTGAATACTGGAAATTTGCTAAGAGGTTAGATTTCACCACAATAAAAGGTTAACAATTCCAGGGTGATTAAATGAATATGTTGATTAGCTTGACTAGTATAACCATTTTACTATGTACATGTATACCAGATCATGTTGTATACCTTAAATATACACAATTTTAATTTAAAATTTAAAAATTGGGACTTCCCTGGTGGTCCAGTGGTTAAGAATCTGCCTTGTAATGCAAGGGACACAGGTTCAAACCCTGGTCAGGGAACTAGAATCCACATACCATGGAGCAACTAAGCCAGTGAGCCACAACTACTGAGCCCCCATCCCTGGAATCCACAAGCCGCAACTAAAGAGTCTGTGCAGTACAACGGAAGCTCGGGCACAACACGGTGAAGACCCCAAGCGCTGCAACCAGGCTCACCACAGCCAAATAAATAAGTATTTTTTAAAAAATTAAAAATTTCAAATCTGTTACTAACAGGGTGATACTATTTTAACTGGTTCAGACTCTTTAACTACTCTCTATACACACACATAAAAATACACATACAGGGAGAGGAAGAGAAAGAGAAAATGGTAAGACAAGTGTAGATGTGATAAAATGTTAAAAGTTGGTGAATCTGGAGAAGAATCATTTGGAACTTACAAAAAAGAAGGTGCAAAACTCTGTATAATTCTGACTTTTATGTAAGTTTGAAATTATATCAAAGGGAAAAAGAAAGTATGAGGCAATCTAACCACAAGGTAACAATCAAATAAACCCATGCTGAGGTACATTTTACCAGAACACTGACCTATATTCTAAAAATGTCAATATCATGGGGGAAAAAAAAGGAAGGAGGGAGGGGCAGGCTGAGGAAATGTTCTAGATCAAAGGAGACTAAAGAAACATAACAAGTAAATGTAATGTGAAACCCTGGGTTAGATGCTCTTCATACATTGGGAAAAAATGTGCTATAAAATACATTTTTTGAACAAGCAATAAAATTAGAAAAAAGACCCTTTACCATATAATAATAGCACTAAAACAATATTATATGTTGTGAATCCATGCCACGAGCTATGTGGGATCTTAGTGTTCCCCAAGCAGCGATCAAACTCACACTCTCTGCATTGAAAGCTCAGAGTCTTAAGCACTGAATCACCAAGGAAGTCCCAAAAGGTCCTTGTTCTTAAGAGAGACATCCTGAGGTATCTAGGGGCAAAGTATGATGATGTCTGCAACTTTAAGATGTTTCAGCAAAATTAATAAAAATAATAGTGTGTGTGTATGATAAGGGGAGCTTCCCTGGTGGTCCAGCGGTTAAAACTCCATGCTTTCACTGCAGGGGACACGTGTTCCATCCCTGGTCCAGGAATGAAGATCACCGTATGCCTCCCAGCACCACTGGGGGAATAAAAAGGTGTGTATGTGTTTACCTAGAGAGAGAGAGAACAAATACAGCAAAATATTAATATTGGTGAACCTGAGTGAATGCTTACTATTCTTGCAGCATCTCTGTATGTTTGAAATTTTTTCATAATAAGATATTTTTTAAAAGCTATTACTAATGTGAAATACTTTCCCCACTCTCTCAGATAGAATCAACCCTGCCTCCTGTAAGTTGTTGTGTTTTTATTTTTAACCTAAAATGCTCAGTGTGTGTGCTCAGTTGCTTTAGTCGTGTCCAACTCTTTGCAACCCTAGGGACTGTAGCCTGACAGGCTCCTCTGTCCAGGGGATTCTCCGGGCAAGAATACTGGAGTGGGGGGCCATGCCCTCCTCCAGGAGATCTTCCTGACCCAGGGAATGAACATGCATCTCTTGCATCTCCTGTATTGCAGGCAGATTCTTTACCACTGAGCCATGGCGGAAGCCAGCGCTCAGGCTGGGTTGTAATTATTTGTTGAAGCTTCTTGAGGTAGGAACTTAAATTCCCTTTGGAATTTAATCATGGGAGGAGTATTCTAATTCAAGGCAATTTTATGTTGCTCGCATGGTTTTACTGTAATATTCTGATGCTAAATTTTGGGCTCGCAGCAAAACATGGCTGGACATTCTTGAGCTGAGAACTAGAATAGAAAAATAAGCCTTTGGTTCGGAGCAAAGCACAGTGCTGGGGTTAATCCGATCAATGACTCCATTCTGTCCCTTTATGGACTCCTCTGCAGGCATAGCTGGAAAGCCCACACTGGCTTCCAGGCAGGTACACAGAAGCATTACACAAGGGAAAGATATTCTGAAAGTTGAACCAATTGCCCCTGATGCTTGGAATATAACCCCTGGCACTTCTGTCTTCTCACTTCCAAGACATGTATCTCAGGAGGGCAGCCCCATCCTCAGTTGGCCAGAGGTCTGATTATAAAACTCAAGGGCTAATAGAGCTTATGGTTGCCTTCCCTGGTGGCTCAGTAGTAAAGAATCTGCCTGCTAATACAGCAGAAAAGCAACTACGCCCATGTGCCACAACGATAGAGCCCGGGAGCTGCAACAGCTACTGAAGCCCACGAGCCCTAGAGCCCACATCCCACAGGAGACGCCACTGCAATGAGAAGCCACACTAACTAGAGAGTAGTCCCTGCTCACCACAGCTAAAGAAAAGCCTGTGCAGCAGTGAAGTCCCAGTACAGCCAAAAATAAATAAAGTTATTTCAAAAATAAAAGAGAGAGAGATTATATAGTTGGAGAGTGATGGAGAAACCATGCTCTTCCCATCTCTCTAGGCTTCTTTGACCAAGAACTTAGAATAGGGACTTCCCTGGTGGTCCAGTGGCTAAGACTCTGCATTTCCAATACAGGGGGCGCCCAGCTTTGACCCCTGCTCGGGAAACTATCCCACATGTCGCAACTAAGAAGCCCACATGCCACAATGAAGACACTGTGAGTCGCAATTAAGACCCAGCACAGCCAAAATACATAAATATTTGTTTAAAAAATAAACTGAACATTGTTTAAAAACATAGGAAATATTCTCTGTCCACAGTACTGAGAAGAACACGTCTATTCTTCTCTCGACCTACTTCCCTTATTTCCTCCTCCTCCAGGAAGAAAAAAGTACTTCTATGATTAATAAGACTAGGTATAGGGCTCCCCTGGTGGCTCAGACAGTAAAGAATCTGCCTGCAATGCAGGAGACTTGGGTTTGATCTCTGAGTTGGGAAGATCCCCTGAGGGAAGAAATAGCAACCCAGTCCAGTATTCTTGCCTGGGAGATCCCATGGACAGAGGAGCCTGGTGGGCTGCAGTCCATGGGGTCACTCACAACTGAGTGCCCACACACACACAGGGCCACTACACACACACACTGCCCAGGCCCCTTCTGAGTTTCCCTCTTGGAGATGTCTGTCCCACAGGCCATATACCTTCATCTCTGCTCATGCAGTAGTGAGAAAGCAGTTTCCTTTGCTTTCCCATAGCTTAGCCTATGTGTCGGGGAGAGTTCTGTTCATGGAGGAAGAAATGAGATGCCCGTTTTGCCCCCGGGTCCAAGCTATACCCTCCAGACCAGCGTTAGCAGCAAGGAAGGTGATATTTTCATCTCAGTCTGCTTCCTCTATCACCTGGTTCAGGACTCAGAAAAAAGAGGGACATGAAGGGCCTCTCAGAACCCAAACAGTATTTCTCTAATCTTTGGGTCTCGGCGCCTCTCCTGGTGCTTGTTCTAGGACCAGCCTTCAATAAATTTTTGTTGTCTTGAACTCAGACAATGTGACACACACCGGCATGTAGCTGCTCACAGCTATCGTCGGGGTAATGGCTGTTTTTTTTAAATCATACAAAGTGACTTTTGAAGCCTTTCTAGTTTGGCTGCAGGCTCTAAGGCTACAAGGAAGCGAGCTTTGGTTAGCAGAGGGGAGAGAGCCGGGTTTTGTGCTTTGCTATGGTTGCGACGCCAAGGACCGACATCCCAGGGGTGCTCTCAAACAGCTTGACGGCAGTCTAGCAAGAAGGTGGTAGAGACACAATTTTAACAACAATGATCAAACATTTTTTGAAATTTTCCTTTATCCTTGAAATGCCTTGTGTTTCAGAAAGTCTATTCGTTACTGAGCATTCATCTGTAGCAAGTCATCTCTTTATGGATCTGTATGCGGAAGTGACAGGGCTGGGAGGATGTTGGCAGAGAGACAAAGGGCCCTAGGCACAGTGGGAGAGTCAGAGAGGTGAAGGTAAACAGCAGCTGCAGAAGGTGGGAGATAAAAAAGAGGGGGGAGCTACAAGTAAATCCCCTTCCTCAAGGGGGCTTTGGCTGTCACGAAGGACATGACGGCCCACTCATATTTTTCCTGGGACCATGATCACTGGCACCTCCATCTTCTTAGGGCAGTTCCTCTCCTCTCGTCCTTGGATTTCTTTCCTTGACCATCCCCTTTCTCTCCAGGGTGTCGAACCTCTCCACCTCTCCCTGTCTCAGCTACATCCTTCACCTCCACCTACAATCATGCCCACATCCTCACGACCCCAGGAACCTCAAGCCACCCCGCAACCACCAGCCCTTTGCCTTCTCCTCACAATCTGTTCCAACACCACCCAAAGGGTGGTCTGTGGACCTGCAACATCAGCACCGCATCGGAGAGCGTCTGACATGCAGTTCTCACACCCACCCCCGACCTACCGAATCAGAATCCCTGTGTGTGTGTGGCGGGGGTGGGGCAGGGGGGTGGGTGGAGGGGTCCCAAGATCTGTGCTGCAACATGCACCATGGGTGATTCTGAAGCACTGCTTCCCTGATGGCTCAACAGGTAAAGAATCTGCCTGCAATGCAGGAGATACAGGAGACTCAGGTTTGATCCCTGGGCTGGGAAGAATTGCTGGAGGAGGAAACGGCAACCCTCTCCAGTATTCTTGTCTGGGGAACTCCATGGATAGAGGAGCTTGGCGGGCTACAGTCCATGAGGTCGCAGAGAGTCGGGCATGACCAAGCACACAAGCCTGGCACATTGCCTGTGCTCCGCACCTCCACTTCCTCACCATCTTGGGTTGCCTTTCTCTGTCCCTTTCATGTCTGACTCCCCAAGGCTCTGTCTTAGCGTCTTTTTTTCTCTTGAGCGTCATCCTTTCTCTATGTGACCTCAGCCACTCACAGGCTGATTTGGTTATGTATTTGCTCAAACACAGGTGTGAGTAAATTTGAGGATCACCCCATCCCTGGCCTCTTCTCTAAGCCTCCAGAATGTCCAGCAGCTTTCTGGACTTTTCTGCAAAAATGGTGCACAGTTTTCTTAACTCAGTATGTTTAAAATGAGCCAAATGTCTCCTCGTATGCCCACTCTGCATCGATTTGAACAATCTGGACAGGGACTTCCCTGGTGGTCATCCCAACGCAGGGGCCTGGGTTCGATCCCTGGTCAGGGAACTGGGTCCCACATGCCACAACTGAGAGCTCATGTGCCACCACTAAAGGGCCTGAGTTCCATGACCAAGACCCAGCGCACCAAACAAATAAATTAAAACAAATTCTTTTAAATCTGGACAGTAGGGCAGCTCTGTCCCCAGAGTGGTCATTTCGACTCTCCTCTCCCCTCCCTCTGGTCAGTTTCAGTCTACAGACGGTTCTGTGTCCACCACCACCCTGGGGCAGACCCTGTCAACTCTCATCTTT
The DNA here is from genome assembly GCF_055505025.1 of Bos grunniens. Lineage (NCBI taxonomy): Eukaryota > Metazoa > Chordata > Mammalia > Artiodactyla > Bovidae > Bos > Bos grunniens. Next base: position 8,531,694 of record NC_141172.1, read on the forward strand.
CCTAAGCAGTTCATCCTTCAGCAGCCACCTCATGACCTCCATGGTTAAATCCCTTTAATGAATCCCCATGGTTCTAACTTCTAAGCCCCTTAACTGGCCTCACAATCGAGTGTATTTCCCACCCATTCTCCCCTCTGTAAATTCACCACTGGTATTTCACTAGCGCTGAATCACCTCCTGGGAATGGCCCGTGCAGCTTCACAACTGTGTATCCTGACCCATCCTGGTGCCTGAATCTGACACCTTCCTCATGCCTTCCCACCTCAGCTTGTCTTCCTGGCAAACTTCTATTCAACCTGCAAAAGCCCACTAGATGTCAGTTCCTCTGTGAAGTCTTCCTTATCCTATGGAGTAACCACTCTTGTCTGTCTTTTCTACAAGACTATAGTATCTTAAAAACCTATTTCTTATTTGTTTGCAGCCCACAGGTCTCCAGCTGTGGCGCGAGGGTTCAGTAGTTGCCACACACAAGCTTAGCTGTCCTGGGCACGTGGGATCTTAGCACCCCCACATGCATGCTAAGTCGTGTCTGGCTCTTTGCAACCCCATGGACTGTAGACCCCCAGGCTCCTCTGTCCATGGGGATTCTCCAAGCAAGAATACTGGAGTGGGTTGCCATGCCCTCCTCTAGGGGATCTTCCCAACCCAGGGATCGAACCTGTGACTCTATGTCTCCTGCATTGGTGGGCAGGTTCTTTACCACTAGTGCCATCTGGGAAGCCCCTTAGTGCCACTATCAGGGATCAAACCTGTGGCCCCTGCATTGCAAAGTGTATTCTTAACTGCTGGGCCACCAGAGAAGTCCCAAGACTGTAATATCTTGATGGCCAGGAGCCTGCCTTATGTGCCTCTCTATAGTCAGCACCACTCATAGGCTGTGACACCTAGGGGGATCACAAAATTCATTCACTAAACAAAAATTCACTGAACACATATGATGTGAGGAGTATCACAGATACAATGAGCAAGGTAAAAAAAAAAAAAAAAAAAACACCTCTGCCCTCTTAGAATTTTTCCTCTAATAAGGAAACTAGCAAGTAGGCAGATAATCTGAACACTGTACTCAATTCTATGAAAGGGAGAAGCTTAGGGAGTTACATGCAGGAACACCTAATTCAGTTTGGAAGTAATTTCTTGTTGGAATCTGCAAGGAAAAATTGTTATGTGTACTTTAACTTTTTATTTATACTAGAGTACTGATTAACATAGCTGATTAGCAATGTTGCGATAGCTTCGGGTACACAGCAAAGGGACCCAGCCATACATACACAGGTATCCATTCTCCCCCAGACTCCTCTCCCTTCCAGGCTGCCACATAACATTGAGCAGAGTTCCCTGTGCTGTACATGTTACATGTGTTTTTAAAGAACATCAATATCAAATTGTTATTACTACCAGTAACAAGCATATTTTTCCATCCTGAGTAATTCTCCCCCTTCTACTTAATTCTGAGAAGAAAAAATGTGAAAATAACTCTCTCCACAGTAGCTGCTACCCAGGTAAGCAGCAGGCCCTGAAAGACTTTTCTTTGAAACAGAGCTGGGGAAGCAGTAAGTCCCTCAGTTGCTGACAGTAACAATAAGGGTGCTTAATCACTGTTCCACTTTAAATGAGCTTCATTAATCTTCAGAAGCTTGGTAAGCCTACAGAGGAAGAAAACGCTAAGAGGCAGAACTTCAGTATGAAATTTGCCTGCAGAGGTCTCTTCCCCCTCATGCGTTTCTCTGCATTTGGGCCACAGGAAGCACAACTTGCGTTTCAACCCTTGAGCAAACTAGGTCTGCCTGTCCCAGACTTTTCAGAGAGGAACCCCGGATCCTCTCTAATGCACCATGAAAGGACACTGAGGTAGGACACACATCATTAGTGGGCGAGCCTGCCTTCTTCCAACCAACGAAAACACATCAAAGGACATCTGACCAAACTGAGCAAGCCTTACATTTACCGCACGGTGATGAAAATATCCGCTCAAAGGAAGAATGTGATCTGGATAGTTTTGCAGTTCTCTGGAGTTATCATTGGCTGCCTCTCTAGCTTTGGGCACAATTTCAAGATTACATACATCACTAGCAAGCAACTTAACTGCAAATATACTAGGTCAGGTGTTCTCAAACTTGAGATTTACTGAGAAGGCTTGTTATAATGCAGATCTCTGAGTTCCACCTCTAGAGTTTCTGATTCAGTAGGTCTGGGGTGAGACTGAGATTGTCTAGTTCTAACAAATTCTCAGATGCTGCTGCTGTTGACCCAGGAAACATACTTTGAGAACTGGTAAAGTCAGGTTGATATAACTGCTATATCCAATGATCATTACCACCAAGAGAAGCTAATTTGATCTGCCTTAAGAAAACTCCCCTGGTGGTCCAGTGGTTAAGAATATACCTGCCAGTGCAGGGGACATGGGTTCAATTCCTGGTCCAGGAAGATTCCACATGTCTCAGGGCAACTAACCCCATATGCCACAAGTACTGAACCCTGCAGACTCTAGAGCTTATGCTCTGCAACAAGAGAACCCATGGCATGAGAAGCCCATACACCGCAACAAAGAGCAGCCCCTACTCTCTAACTAGAGAGAGCCCGTGAGCAGCAACGAAGACCCAGCATAGCCAAAAATAAACAAACAAATAAATAAGAAAACTATATCATAAGAAAGAATTGATGCTTTTGAACTGTGGCGCTGGAGAAGACTCTTGCGAGTCCCTTGGACAGCAAGGTGATCAAACCAGTCAATCCTAAAGGAAATAAACTCTGAATATTCAGTGGAAGGCAGAGAAGGCAATGGTACCCCACTCCAGTACTCTTGCCTAGAAAATCCCATGGATAGAGGAGCCTGGTAGGCTGCAGTCCATGGGGTCGCTACGAGTCGGACACGACTGAGCGACTTCACTTTCACTTTTCACTGTCATGCATTGGAGAAGGAAATGGCAACCCACGCCAGTGTTCTTACCTGGAGAATCCCAGGGATGGGGGAGCCTGGTGGGCTGCCGTCTATGGGGTCCCACGGAGTCAGACACGGCTGAAGTGACTTAGCAGCAGCAGCAGCATTCAGTGGGAGGACTGATGCTGAAGCTCCAAAATATTGGCCATCTGATGCAAAGAACCTACTCATTGGAAAAGATCCTGATGCTAGGAAAGACTGAAGGCAGGAGGAGAAGAAGGTGCAACAGAGGATGAGATGGTTGGATGGCATCACTGACTCAGTGGACATGAGTCTGAGCAAACTTTGGAAGATAGTGAAGGACAAGGAAGCCTGACATGCTGCAGTCCATGGGGTCACAAAAAGTCAGACATGACTGAATAACAAGAAGTATCATAAGGAAAGCAAATACTCATTACGATGACCCACTTAGAAGCCTCCAGTGTCTCCATACTACTTAAGGGAAAACACAAACTGGGTTTGTGTTCTAATAAGCAAGGTTCTAATACACAGTCTATTATCTGAAAAATAACTGCGGCAAAGGCAGAACATACCTACAATAAAGAAACCACTCCCAGGACTTCCCTGGTAGTCCAGTGGTTGAGACTCCATGCTGCCAATGCAGGAGGTACGGGTTCAAACCCTGGCCAGGGAACTTTAAAGTCCCATATGCCATGTGGTGTGGTGAAAACATTTTTTCAAAATTAAGAAATCACTTCTGTAACTCTCCTTTCCTGGGCTCCCTTCTCCTCAGAGTGGTGCCAGTGGAAAGAAAAGTCTGAGTAGCTAGTACTTTTATCGTAACTCAGTGACTGACGTGTTCACATCAGGTGAATGAGTAAAGGATCCAACCAACGTTTAAAGCAGGAGCTGTGGGGCTGTCAGGAAAAGAATTTGCTCTCATCCTATTCTTTCCTTCTTTCTTTTCATAAAAGTTGAAGTGATTATCCAAAGACCAAATAATGTGGAGGAAGAAGTATTTGTGATGGTTAAGTTTGTGTCAGCTTTGACTGGGCTAAAGGGTGGGGCTGGGGATGCACAGGGCCCAGACATTTGTCACACATGGTTCTGGGTGTGTCTGGGACAGTCTCTTTCAATGAGAGTCACACTTGAATCGGTAGACTAAGTAAAGCAGATTGCCCTCTCTAATGCTGGTAGACCTTGTCCAATCAGGCAAAGGCCTGAACTGAACAAACCAGCTGAGTCAGAGGGAACTCTTTCTGTTTTTCTAAACCTGACTGTTTAGCTGGGACATCGGGCTTTTTCCCACCTTCACACTCAAAACTGAAACACTGGCTCTTTCTGAGTCTCAAACCTGCCAGTTTTTGGACTAGAACTTATACTGTCAGTTTTCCTGAGTCTTTGGGCTCAGATTGGAATAAAACCATCAGCTCTCCTGGGTCTCTAGCTTTCTGATTGCAGATCTTAGGGCTTTTCAGCCTTTGTAATCACATGAGCCAATTCCTTATACTAAATATCTTCATATATAAACACACACACACACTGGTCCTGTTTCTCTGGAGACTCCTAGCTCACACAGCACAGGACAAAAATTTCTAACTCACTTCTTTTTTTAATTCAATACTCCATTAAAAATCAGCACTACTAGAAACCAGTACCAAACCCCCTTTACAGGATGTCTGTACCTTGACATTTTGGTAGAGGTGATTCAGATCCTGTGATTCACCAGTGATTTAAGCCCTGTTTTGCTGTCAGCCCGGGAAGAGATGTCAGAGTGGAGATTTACTGGAAGGGAAACTTAAAACCTATTGTAATGTTGGATCTTCTCCGTTATTATCCGAGAGTAAAAAATGTTAGAGGTGATATCAGAAGCAGAGACAGCCCATACAGTCTATGATTTGCAAGGATCCTGTTCCATGTCTGTCCATTGTCTTGACTCTTCTCCATGTTCTCTACAAAAATGACAAGGTTTCCTCTTTTCTCCTCTCCACTGTCCCCTGACTTTGTGCAACACACATGCCTCTTGTCAAACTCTTGAAAGCTTGTAGATGTACTTTTTAAAGTCAAGAGGTAATGGAGGATATATCAATTAATAAAAGTAAAGCAGAGAGAAGCATTTGCTGACATGGGAAGACCAGGGACTTCCCTGGTGGATCAGCGGTTAAGACTTCGCCTTCCAATAGAGGGGGTGCCAGTTCCCTCCCTGGTGGGGAAGCTAGGATCCCATATGTCTCCCGGCCAAAAAACCAAAACACAGAACAGAAGCAACCTTGTAATGAATTCAGTAAAGACTTCAAAATTGGTCCACATCAAATTATCTTAAAAAAAAAAAAGGCAAGAGCTGACAAGCTCAATGATATTAACACCCACTCCACTTTAAGTACTGATGCAGGTAACTACTTTAACAACTATGTCATAAAAAAAGCATGCCCCAGTGCCCAGATGCACCGTATAATTGCAATCAAGTTAGCTTGCCTTATAGTTACTGTAGTGAAGGTTGAATCGCCATTCAGAGCAAAAGAGCTAACCGTAGAGAGCCTCAGAGACTCGGCTTCTCTGAGAGCAGGCAAGGCTACTCTATACATTACTCATACTTAGGAGATATTTGCCAATCTGCCAGACCCAGGGAGATATGGATATTAGTCATGATGTAGGGAATATTGTTGGAGTTGTCTTGAGAAGATTCAGATGATTTGAATCTGGGTCAAAATAATACTAATAGTAATGGTCAATTCAGTTCAGTCACTCAGTCCTGTCCGACTCCTTGTGACCCCATGGACTGCAGCATTCCAGGCTTCCCTGTCCATCATCAACTCCCAAAGATTACTCAAGTAACTCATGTCCATCGAGTCAGTGATGCCATCCAACCTTCTCATCCTCTGTCGTTCCCCTTCTCCTCCTGCCTTCAATCTTTCCCAGGGTCTTTTCCAATGAGGCAGTTCTTCACATCAGGTGGCCAAAATATTGGAGCTTCAGCTTTAGCATCAGTCCTTCCAATGAATATTCAGGACTGATTTCCTTTAGGAAAATCCTTTAGTCCTTTAGGATGGACTGGTTGGATCTCCTTGCAGTCCAAGGGACTCTAAAGAGTCTTCTCCAACACCACAGTTCAAAAGCATTAATTGTTCAGTGCTCAGCTTTCTTTATAGTCCAACTCTCACATCCATATATGACTACTGGAAAAAACATCTTTGACTAGATGAACCTTTGTTGGCAAAGTAATGTATCTGCTTTTTAATAATATTTAATAATGTTAATGACCTAGATTCCATTTAATGAGCAATGATCATTACAGTTGTTGTTCAGTCACTCAGTTGTGTTGGACTCTTTCCAACCCCACAGACTGCAGCACGCCAGGCTTCCCTGTCCTTCACTATATCACCATTACAGTAATAGTTAATTATCATTACAGTAATAGTTAAGTCTAGAAAGAATGGGCTTCCCAGGTGGCACTAATGGCAAAGGACCTGCCTGCCAATGCAAGAGATGTAAGAGACTCAGTGTCAATCCCTGAGTTGGGAAGATTCCCTGGAGGAGGGCATGGCAACCCACTCCAATGTTCTTGCCTGGAAAATCCCATGGACAGAGGAGCTTGGCGGGATACAGTCACCATCAGGAATAGTGGGCTGCAAGTGGGAGCAAGCAAACTCTCTCTCCATGGCAGGAGGCACCGGTGGTTTTACAGAATCGATTTCCAGGTATTCGAGATAAATTCAACAGTGTATTTGTCTGAGACCCTGACTGTGATGAACAAATTCTTTCGTTCTCCAGGACCCCTCTCACCCATCCTAATCATACGAGGGCATGTTTTCCTGGGCATCAAACAGAAAGAAAGATGGGAACAACCAGTGCCGGTGCACAAGCAGCGAACAACTATAAGGATAAATTAAATGTGGTTGTGTGAGTCAGGAGGTTTCAACAGAACCAAAGGGGACCCTGTAGAGTCACAGACAGACAGGACATGAAAAATATTCATTTATTTATTTACCATGTGCGGCATTTGTTTTTCAGATGCTAAGTCATGTCCAACTCTTTGCAACCACTTGAACTGCAGCATGCCAGGCTTTCCTGTCCTTCACTATCTCCCAGAGTTTGCTCAAACTCATGTTCATTGAGTCAGTGATGCCATCCAACCATCTCATCCTCAGTTGCCACCTCTCCTGCCCTCAGTCTTTCCCAGCATCAGGGTCATTCTCTGTAGCATGTGGGATCTTAGTTCCCTGACCAGAATCGAACCTGTGCCTCCTGCATCAAAATCTGGAGCCTTAACCACTGGACTGCCAGGGAAGTTTCAAAAAAACAATTCTTGATGATAGATCCATATAGAATTTGGGACTCAGAATGAGTTAAAAGAATTAACTGAGAGTGCTGTAACGAAATGCTTTCCATCCGAAGCTATTTTTATATGAACAAAATTCTTCAGTAATTTCATTGAGACATAAAATCGATGGTGACCCCTGACTCACTCTAGCAAAGAGTAATTACCAACCCCCAATACTGGCAGACTTTATTTTCTTGGTCTCCAAAATCACTGCAGACGGTGACTGCAGTCATGAAATTAAAAGATGCTTGCTCCTTGGAAGAAAAGCTATGACAAACCTAGGCAGTATATTAACAAACAGAGACATCACTTCACCAACAAACGTCCATATAGTCAAAGCTATGGTTTTTTCCAGTAGTCATGTATGGTTAAGAGTTGGACCATTAAGAAGGCTGAGTGCCAAAGAACTGATGCTTTCAAATTGTGGTGCTAGAGAAGACTCTTAGGAGTCCCTGGGACTGTAAAGAGATCAAACCAGTCAATCCTAAAGGAAATTAACCCTGAATACTAATAGAAGGACAGATACGGAAGCTCCAATACTTTGGCCACCTGATGAGAAGAGCCAACTCATTGGAAAAGACCCTGATGCTGGGAAAGATGGAGGAGAAGTGGGCAGCAGACAATGAGATGGTTGGATGGTATCACCAACTCAATGGACACAAGTTTGAGCAAACTCCAGGAGATAATGAAGGACAGGGAAGCCTGGCGTGCTGCTGTCCATGGGTCACCAAGAGTTGAATATGACTTAACAACTGAACAACTGTGATAAAAAGCCCATCACAGTCATTTAAGGGATGTATTTCCACTAAAATGTAACTTTATATTTACTAGCTGCGGTCCATGAGGTCGCTAAGAGTTGGACACGACTGAGCGACTTCACTTTCACTTTTCACTTTCATGCATTGGAGAAGGAAATGGCAACCCACTCCAGTGTTCTTGCCTGGAGAATCCCAGGGACAGGGGAGCTCAGTGGGCTGCCGTCTATGGGGTCGCACAGAGTCAGACATGACTGAAGCGACTTAGCAACAGCAGCAGCATTTGAAGTAGATTGTTATTTTTACCAAACTATAATGACAGCTCCATCAGAAGAAATTATTCAATGGTCATAGGAGGTAAGGCTATAGGAAACAAAAATATATTACTATCCATGGGTTAATACTAACATTTTTGCTTATTAATAAATAAGACTACCAGTAAAGGACTTCAAGCATAAAAATGTATGTAAGAAAAGTCTCTGTGAGAAATAGAACGGAAATTCAAGTTCAAGGGGAAAAAGGAATGATAAAAAGGTCTGATGTTAAAGAGCATGTGTTCCTGTATTGTTCTAGTGGATGATGGTGGGTATCAAACACTATCAGACTCCTCTGAATACATTTAGAAGAATCATGTAACAGTTCTGAGTATGCAGATCACACATATGTATATGCACAAATCCGGATATATACAGATACAGTCAGCCTTCCACATGCTCAGGTTTGAATCTGTTGGATTCAACCGACTGCAAACTGAAAAAACAATACAGGAAAAAAAAAGTTTCCAGAAAGTTCCAAAAAGCAAAACTTAAATTTGCTGCACACTGGCAAATATTTTTTATATATCATTTACATTGAATTTAAAGCTATTTGCATGGTACTTCCATTGTACTAGGTATTATAAGTAATCGAGAAGTGATTTAAAGAGAGGCTATGTATGGGTTATATGCAAATATGACACCATTTTATATAAGGGATTTGAGCATCTTTGGATTTTGGTATCTGCCAGTGGGTTCTGGGATCACTTTATATAATATACATCATATGTGATATATATACAATAATACAGCATCAACATGAATATACTTTGTGGTGAGATTATGCAATTACATACAATAGCCAAAAATTATCAAATCCTACACTTTATATTGACAGATTTATTGCCAGTAAAAGAAAAAAATCCCAAGCAAATAAAGAGAGGAAAATTTGCCCAATTAAAAATTGGAGAAAAAAGCAAAAAAAAAAAAAAAAGGAATAGAGGGATATTTTCTTAGTATGATGGATAAATATTTGTGTGTATACAAGCTTATCACATGTAGAAATACACATGTGTACAGGTATACTGAACAATCATGTTTTTAAAGTCAATACTGACAATATACTTTAAAATATATCCTTTACAAGCTATTTAAACCTGTCATAAATTTTTAGATATAGGCTGTAAATGTGTGAAGGGGCACGTAATCTCACAAAATTCCTCTGGATGCTATGCAAGCAAAAAACTGGAAGACCACTGAATACCAGCAGAGGATCATACATGTGGGGGAATCCAGCATGGTAAAGACTGAGAGGACAGAAGACCATTAGCACGATTTTGCCGCTAGGATGTAGGGAGATGAAGTTACAATGGCACAGTGTTTACACCGCTTGCTGTTTAGTCTCTCAGTTGTGTCCTACTCTTTGTCACCCTATGCACTGTAGACCACCAGGCTCTTCTCTGCAAAGGATTCCCCAGGCAAGCATACTGGAGTGGGTTGTCATTTCCTTCTGCAGGGGATCTTCCCAACCCAGGGATCAAACCCAGGTCTCCTGCGTTGGCAGGCAGATTCTTTACCACTGGGAAGCCAGTGTTTACCTTGTGTCATTATAGTTTAATAGATACACAAAGTTCAAAAGCAGCTCTGTGTTCTCCTGCTTATCATGGGGCAGGCACTGGCACACAGAGAGGAAAAGCAGTGATGGGACAGGCTCTCAATTAGACTGGCTGATGCCAAGACCCCACTGGATTGAATCGGGTCAAGGGACACTCGGGGACTTCCCTGGTGGTCCAGTGGTTAAGACGCCATGCTCCCAGTGCAGGGGGCCTGGATCTGATCCCTGCTCAGGGACCAGATCCCACATGCTGTAACTAACAGTTTGCAGGCTACAACTAAGACCCAACACAGCCAAATAAATATTAAAAACAAAACGACAAACAAAAAATGACACAGAGCCAGGAGAGAAGCCCACGTGTCAGCAAGTGAATCTGCTGTAACACCTCATCTCAATATTTATTCCATAATTATTGAAACAAGACCTCATAATTACTTTAGGGAGAGAAATCAGTTCAGCTGAATTCTAACCAAGTATAGAAATCTTTTTATCATTAAGGTTTAATTGGCTTCTTCTCCCAAATAACACTAGAAACAAATTTATTGTACTCCTAGGGTCCCATATTGTATTATTTATAAATGCAGACAATTCAAAAGCAATAAAATGCTTGGCCCTTGCTCTCAATAAACTTGCCATCTAATTGGGAAGACAACATCCAAAGTAAAACAACTGAAGAACCCTCCAAAGTAACATGTGAGCAGTATGTAATAATCCCCCAAGAGAAACAAGTATTCTCAGACTCTCCCAGTGGAAGGATAAATTGGTACAAGCCCCTGTGGAAGGAATGTGGGCACAGAGATCAAAATAACAACTGAATTATCTCCTTTGACCCAGTTATGTAACTCCTGGGACTTAATCCTTTAGCCATACTTAAGAAATAACATATATATGCAGTTATTCATTACAGCATTATTCAAAATAACAAAAGATTGGAAAGAACTCAAGTATCCTTGAAAAGAGGACGGGCTAAATAAATTATGCTCCTTATATACAGTGGAAGATTCTGAAGGTATAAAAATGCATGAGGAAGCTTTCAATGCACTGGTATTTTTGAAAGTCTCCAAGATATATTAAGTGGTGGGAAAAAATAAACCCAGCAAGGTATAGAAAATGTGTGTACAATGCCTCCTTTTGTTTGCAAGAAGGGGAAAATGAAAATACAGAATATACTGGAGGGTATGTGTGTATACTCATAGCTGATTCACTGCTGTTATACAGATGAAACCAACACAACATTGTAAACCAATTATCTTCCAATTTAAAAAAAATTTTTTAAAGAATGTATCTGTATTTGATTTAACATTCATTAAGTAAACTCTGAATGAATACACACAAAAACTAAAAGCTGTCACACAGAGTGAAGTCAGAAAGTGAAAAATATCACATAGAAAAATGGTGCAGATGAACCTACCAGCAAAGCAGAAATAGAGACACAGACAGAGAACAAATGTCTGGACACCAAGAGGGTGGGAAGAACTGGGAAACCAGGATTGACATATATGCACTACTATGGATAAATCAGAGAATGAGAACCTACCATACAGCACAGTGCTTTTGAACTGTGGTGTTGGAGGAGACTCTTGAGAGTCCCTCGGACTGCAAGATCAAGCCAGTCAATCCTAAAGGAAATCAGTCCTGAATATTCATTGGAAGGACTGATGCTGAAGCTGAAACTGCAACACTTTGCCACCTGATGCGAAGAACTGACTCACTGGAAAAGACCCTGATGCTGGGAAAGACTGAAGGCAGGAGGAAAAGGGGACGACAGAGGATGAGATGGTTGGATGGCATCACCAACTCGATGGACATGAGTTTGAGCAAGCTCCAGGAGTGTACACACACACACACACATACACACTCTCCAGCTGAGAGTTATCCTTGGTGAAGGACAGGGAAGCCTGGTGTACTGCAGTCCATGGGGTCGCAAAGAGTCAGACACAACAGAGCAACTGAACTCAACTGGATAGCACAGGTTACTCTACTCAGTGCTCTGTGGTGACCTAAATGGAACAAAAATCCAAAAAAGAGGGGATATGTGTATACATATGGCTGATTCACTTTGCTGTACAGCAGAAATCAACACAACACTGTAAAGCAACTATACACCAATAAAAAAATTTTTTTTAAACAAGCTGATTACCTGCAGTGAGTAGGGGAGGGTAAGAAGAGGCTGAAGGTCTCAGGGCAGGTGGGAGAATTGCTATCTAAAAGGCACAGACATATTCTGAACCACGTGAATGTCTTCCTATTCAAAGCAATGAAGGAAACAATGAAAAACATCCCCCAACAAGGTAGAGCAGGACGAGGAGGAACCTGGCTTCTGCAGGAGGCCTCCTTGCCCTGGGTGGAGCTTGGACTTAAGCTTTGGGTAGTTCAGTGAACACAGGGACACTGGGAGAGTGGAGAGCCCACAGCTCGCACACTGGCAGGACCCAGGGCTTCTGAGCCACTGCCAGATGAACCACGTCCACACCAGGTGCCCCTCCTTCACCACAGCCAGAGCCCACTGCTCCACCTCTCCCCAGGGGCCAGGATGCTCATGACCCCCCATCCTCATCAGTTACCAGAATCTTCCAGAAGAAGGCTTTAATTTTCACTATGGGAGGGCAGAAAGGGGAGGACAGAGTTGATTAAGTAAACTTCTATTAAAGGAGGAGTGAAGCCCAGGAGGTCAAACAGTCTGGAACAGATACCTGGCTGGTTGCCAAGTAAAGCTTGGAAACTACTCCCCCAAGACACCACTGAGAAATCTGCCGGCTTTTGTGAATGTGGCGGGCTTCAAGTTGTATAATCATGGGTGTTTGTTTTTTTTTCCCCTACTCTTTATGCTTTGATGTGCATTCCAATTTTTTTACTGAGTATAGATTACTTTTAAAAACCAAAAACTACTGCATACAAGATAAAAGATGTATATATTGTATACACCTTGTTATATAAACCAAGTCAAACCACTATTCTTATGTAATCCAGAAACTTTGAAAGACGAAGAAAGGAGGGACTTCCCAGGTGGCCCAATGGTTAAGACTTCACCTTCCTAGGCAGGGAGTGCAGGTTTAATCCCTGGTCAGGGAGCTAGGATCCAACATGCCTCACGGCCAAAGAATCAGAACAAAAACAACAGAAGTGTTGTAACAAATTCAATAAAAATTTTTAAAATGGTTCTGCTGCTGCTAAGTCGCGTCAGTCGTGTCCGACTCTGTGTGACCCCACAGACGGTACCCCACCAGGCTCCCCGTCCCTGGGATTCTCCAGGCAAGAACATTGGAGTGGGTTGCCATTTCCTTCTCCAATGTATGAAAGTGAAAAGTGAAAAGTGAAAGTGAAGTCGCTCAGTCCTGTCCAACTCTCAGCAACCCCATGGACTGAAGCCTACCAGGCTCCTCCATCTATGGGATTTTCCAGGCAACAGTACTGGAGTGGGTCGCCAGTGCCTTCTCCGTTAAAATGGTTCACATTAAAAAAAAAAAAGCTAATGGAAATTGAAATGGGCAGCATAAGAATTGGCCATTGTACTGTGCCAATAGTGTCTTAATTCTTGTACCATCTAATCTCAGCGGGCCTTGGACCCCACGTAGGAGTTGAGGGGAGGGGTGGAAATGGGTATTGTTCCTTGTAGTTGGTCCTGATGTCGTGTGTGAATAAAGAGACCCCCTCCCCTCACTTTGTGTGTTCTGTCCCTCTCACTCCCTCAACAGGACTGAAATAAAAATGCTTCTGTTTTTGTAAAAAAAAAAAAAAGAATTTTACAGTTGTAAACAAGAAATATAAGAATACTATAATTTTTTAAAAAATTCTTCTATAATGCTGAAGACACTACATGACTATAGGTCCCTTTGACTTACCTAGTCAGGATGGGCCCAGTGGAACTGTCCACAGTTCCCGGGCAGGAAAGCGCAGTCATTAAAGAGATGTCTGCATTGGTCCTATCCTCTCCAGCCAACTAGGCTTCCCTGGTGGCTCAGTGGCAAAGAACCCACCTGCCAATGCAGGAGACTTGGGTTCGATCCCTGGCTCAGGAAGATCCCCTGGACAAGGAAATGGCAACCCACTCCAGTACTTTTGCCTATGAAATCCCATGGACAGAGGAGCCTGGCAGGCTTCAGTCCATGGTGCTTCAAAAGACTTGTACAAGACTGAGTGCGCGCGTGCGTGCACACACACACACACACACACTCTCTCTCTCTCTCTCTCTCCATCTGAGAGTCATATGCCTTCCTACTGTCTTCCTCTCCCTGGGTTTGAAACTTGACATCTAGCAAGTCAAACCACTTTCCTGCCTCCACTCTCTAAACCCAAATGCTGATGATAGTCCAATTTATCTCAGGAACTTAAAAATACATTTTGAAACTCAACCAACTTTTTTCTCAGGTTCTTAGTTAATCCTGAGAAAAGTGAGCTAACATTCAAATTACTTGAATAGGCTTGTGCATAGCTGAGGCTAAGTTTCTTACCATTTCACAAACAGTTTTATTTAAAGGGTCATCAGTAAAGTTAGATGCCAACTTTTAATGCTTGAAAACAGTACAGCAGACATTGATATTTGCAAGGAATCTATCCTAAAGCCTTCCTGAGTTCCAAACTTGGGAACAGCACTACTGCACAAAACTTTCCCCCTTTTAGGCAGGACTCTTTTGACTGTAAAATATATTAATAGAAATCCAAATGACAGAAAGGGGAGTGTGCTGGAGGACAGAATTCAAGGAATGGTTGCACAACCAAATTCAGGAAGAGGTGCAGTAAGCTTCCCTGAAAACAAGACCCAGGATACATACACTATCAGGACCCTGCCTGTCTCTCATTCATGCATCTCACTACATGCCATTTTCATCGCCTACCCCACATAGCAGGAGATACAGCCACTAAGAGGTTAAGGAGCACCACTGACAGTAAACTTCCATCTGTTTCCAGTTGTAAATTCAAAAATCCTGAGACAAGTCTCTGATTGGCCAGTGACGGTCAGGCGTTCACCCTGAGCCAATCAGCTGCAAGAACGTAGAAGCTCCATCTGAATCACGTGATTGAAGGGAAGCGCCTCCGTTCTCAGAACGCATCGGGTGCCAGACAGATCAAAATAAGAAAACAAAGAAAAGGCTACTACACTCCAGTAAAAAGGAACAATGTAAAACTGGAAAATGTAAATGGCATTTCAGACCTTTATGGGAGTCATTTATTTAAGTTTTTAGGAAGCAACGGTGCAGTGAGTCGAAGAGGCTGAGTGCTCTCCGAGCACTTCCCTCCTACTATTCTCGAGCTTCAGGGCACACGCAATTCAAGATTGTTCCGCCTTAGCAAAATCCAAAGTGTTATGTGTCACCGCCCTCCAATTGCTCCCAGATGGTAAATTATAAACAACTGAGGGTCAGAATGCCTCTGAAAAGAGCATTTTTGATGGCAGGTGCTTCTCTGAAATGAAAAGATTTACTATGTGAAGGGGGCTTCTTTGGTGGCTTAGATGGTAAAGAATCTGCCTGCAAAGCAAGAGACCCCAGTTCGATCCCTGGATGAGGAAGATCCCCAAAGGGAATGGCTACCCACTCCAGTATTCTTGTCCAGAGAATCCCAGAGACAGAGGACGCTGGAGGGCATTATGTAAAAGGTAAAATGGTTATCAATGAGCCTGCAGGCTGACTCTTCTTGACACCTCCTGCTCCTGCCCACCCACTCAATGGCCAACCAACTCCTATTGTTTCTGTCAACAGCAACCCTCCATTTAGTCTCTTTCCCTCTATCTAGTGCTGTCCTGGTGGTTCAGAACCCCACTGACCAGGCTGAATCACTGGTGAATAGTAGAAACAGAAATAGATGCCAAGGATCTTGTTTGCCAAATACCCATCAAGGAATGAAAGATTTTTAGTCCGAAAATATAGGATTAATGAAGCCAAGACTAGGAAAATGACCAGACAAGAGCAAGGGTTTTGGAACCAGATAGCTCTAGTTTGAATCTAGCCCTGTTACTTACTCTCTGCATGACCATGGGAGTTATCCATGTTATCCAGTACCTCTGGGGCTGTTTTACTTATCAAACAGACATAATATTGTTTAATAGACTTATTATGAAGATTAAATCAGGTGTCAGATTTTTAGGTGCCAAGGTAGTAAGGGACTTCAATATATGAGATAATATTAGAAGACTCTTGCTAACCTTACCAAGGTCAACATACAAACGCAAGTGGACTGCAGATGGCTAGGAGGTTAAGTCTGCACCCTTCTTACTGTCTTGCTTTGGTTCCCAAATATTTGCCTTTTTCCCCTCTAAGCCTGAAAAGATTTTAAATAATAGTTCTTTGCTTTCTTTATTAAGGACTGTTTTGATGCAGAACCATCATCTAAAGAAAAAGGTTTGGAGTCATTCTTTCTTGGGATGAAGTACAGCCAGATGCTGTATTTAAGGAGACAGAAAAATCTGAGAATGTTAATTCCCTGAATTTTTTAGTAAAATTTGAGTAACATAAGTCATCTTCCCAGAACATTGTTTAACTTAATGATGGCAGGGGAGGGGTAAGTGGCATGTGCCAGTAAATCTGAATATTTGAAGGATTATGACTAAGTTAGGGTATAAGAAAGAAAGACAGGAATTCAGAAAGTCAAATACCTATTTTTCCCTGCATGATTTTATGACACAGATTGTAATATGAATATGCTGATAGAAGATGGAATTAGAAAAGTTACTGCAATATTAAACATGGATTCAACAATAAACTCTGTGAATTTTTTTTTAGGTCAAATTTCAACATAGGGTAAATCTCATTGTGACCCACTGAGCAT
Source organism: Bos grunniens (assembly GCF_055505025.1). Classification (NCBI taxonomy): domain Eukaryota; kingdom Metazoa; phylum Chordata; class Mammalia; order Artiodactyla; family Bovidae; genus Bos; species Bos grunniens. The sequence continues at coordinate 8,548,282 of NC_141172.1, forward strand.
AATGAGGTCAACAAAATCTGAGATTCTGTAACCCAGACACGCTTATTTTTTTCTTAATTCAAGGCTCCTAAAAGATCATGACTAGGGACACCAATTCTGGTACTAAAATAAATACTATGTTGCTTTCTTCATTTACAGGTAAAATTTATAAGACTCTACATCTAAAACCTCTTATCTGTATTCTAGAAATGTGCTACTATCTTCCTACTATCAGCAAACAACCAACATAAAATGTGATAAATGAGAAAAATATAAAACATTGCTGAAAGAAATTAAAGAATGTCTAAATAAATGGAAAGAATCCTGTGCTCACAGATTGCAAGATTTAATGTTGTTGAGATGACAATACTACCCAAATCGACATATAGATTCAATGAAATCACTACCAAAATCCCAAGGATGTGGGTTTTTTTTTTGAAAAAATGAAAAATCCATACTGAAATTCATGTGGAATTTCAATGGACCTAGAATAACCAAAATAATCTTGAAAAAGAAGAACAAAGTGGAGGATTCACATCGCCTAATTTTAAAACTTATTACAAAGGTAGAGTAATCAAAACTAAGGTACTGGTATAACAAGAGACATATAGAGCAATGGAATAAAATTTAGAGTCCATAAATAGACCCTCACATTTATAGTCAACTGATTTTGACAGGGGGGCCAAGACCAATAAATAAGGAAAGAACAGTCTCTTCAATAAATGCTACTGGGAAAACTAAATACCACATGCGAAAGCATGAAGTTGATCCTTGCCTGATACCATATATAAAAATTAATTCAAAATTAATCAATGACCTAAATTTAAGAGCTAATATTATCAGATTCTTAGAAGAAAATGTAAGGGAAAATTTTTATGGCCTTGGATTTGGCAATGGTTTCTTAAATATAACACCAAAAGCACAGGCAACACAAGAAAAAGCAGATGAATGGGACTTCATGAAAACTAAACATTTCTTTGCACCAAAAATTTCTGGGCACTATCAAGAGAGGAATGGGGGAAGAGAGGAATGGGGGGAAATATTTGCAAACCGTATATCCAATAAGGATTTAATATGCCAAATACACTAGAGAAGGAAATGGCAGCCCACTCCAGTACTCTTGCCTGGGAAATTCCATGGACAGAGAAGCCTGGTGGGCTACACTCCATGGGTCACAAAGAGTCGGACATGACCGAGTGACTAAACAACAGCAGCAACAACACAGGATACATAAAGAACTCCCAAAGGTCAACAATACAAAGTCAGATAACATGATGTTAAGATGGCAAAGGGAGCAATTAGAGGGAAGGGAGGGCTCATCAGGTGGAGCAGAGAGGATGTGGAGGGCAGGGAAACTATTCTGTATACTACTATAGTGGTGGACGCATGTCATTATACACATCAAAACCGATAGCGTACACACCGAGAATGAACCCTAGTATCAACTATGGACTCTGGGTGATAATGCTGTGTCAGTACAGGTGTATCGATTTTAGTACATATACCTCCTCTCTGGTGTGGGATGTCGATTGTGGGGGAGGTTGTGCATGGATTGGGGTGGTATATGGGAATTCTCTATACTTTTCACTCAATTTTGTTGTAAACTTAAAACTTCTCTAAACGCAGGGGCATTGAGGCGAGGAGCAAGGGACCTGATTAGACATTTCTCTAAAGAAGATAAACAAATACCCAATAGGCACATGAAGAGATGCTCGACATCATTAATCATTAGGGAAATGTAAATCAAAACCACAGTGAGCTGCCACTTCACACCCACAAGGATGACTATAATTTAAAAAATGCGGAAGATAAGTGTTGGAGAGGATGTAGAGAAATTGCACAAATCCCACCCTCAGACATCGATGGTAGGAATGTAAAGTGGTTCATCTGCTGTGAAAAAAAAAAATACCTGAAGAAGTTAAACATAGCACATCTTATAACACAGCAGTTCTGCTCCTATACAAATATCCAAGACAAATGAAAACAAGAATGAAACAAATACATGTACACCTATGCTTACTGTAGCATCATCCACAAGAGTCAAAACGAGGAAATAGCCCAGATGTCCAACATGGGATAAACAGACAAACAAAATGTCACATCCATATAATGCAATGCTAGTCATCCTTAAAAATGAAGGAAGTTCTGATCATGCTACAACAGGAATGAAGCTTGAAGCCATGATACTACTTAAAAGAAGCCAGACACAAAAGAACGATTTTGTAAGACTATACGTATACGAGATGTTTAACAAGGCAAATTCATAGAGACAGAAAGTAGAATGGTAGTTGCCAGAGGCTGGTAGGAATAGGAAATTATTGCCTATTGATTACAGAGGGGAGAATAGGAAATTACTGCCTAATGATCATGGAGTTTTGCCAGAACGGTGATTCCTGCATAATACTATGTATTTAATGCTGAGTCACACTTCAAATGGTTAAGATGGCAAATTTTGTCATACATATTTTTTTTACAATTACATTTAAAAAGAAAAAAGTAATCTGTGCTAACTGATCTGTGAACATAGGAATTAGAAGCTGTGGTGCAAGTTTACCAGGAAGGATACCGCTACAGAGTTTAAAGCAGACAGAGTTTAAAGCATGATGGTCTAATGAAGCCCAGGATGGTTCAAGATCAAGTACTTACGAGTGCTGTTAAGGTACTAGATAAGCTGACTCTAAAATGCATATGGAAGAACTAAGAATAACAAAAAATAATTTTGAAAAAAGAAAAACAAGAGAGGCCACCTCTCCCTGTGAGACATCAAGAGATAGATGAAAAGCTATAATATTTAGACAGTATGATACCAGCCCAGGAACAGGTAAAAGATCAGTCGACCAAAGAAGCCCCAAGCGCATCCCTGAAAGTATGGAAACCTGGTACCAGACAGACATAACCATTCAGTGGAGAAAGAAGAGACTGTATAATAAAGGGGCTGGACCAGCTGATTATCTGTATGGCAGAAAAAGAAAAATGGATCCCAACCTTACAGCAATCACAGAATAAATTCTAGATGGATCCCATGCTTAATGCAAAAATCAAAACCTTCAAAAAGCTTAGAAAGAAAATAGAGGAAAATATACACGTGATTTTAGAGTGGGTGGAAAATTCTTTTAAGCAAGACTCAGGGGCTTCCCTGGTGGAAGAGTGGTTAAGAATCCACTTTGCAATGCAGGGGACATGAGTCTGATCCTTGGTCCAGGAAGATCCCACATGCTGTGGGGCAACTAAGCCCGTGGGCCACAGCTACTAAAGCCTGTGACCCTAGAGCCTGTGCTCCGCAATGAGAGAAGCCACTGCAAGGAGAAGTAGCCCATGACGAGAGAGTAGCCGCTGCACTCCACGGCTACAGAATGCCAGCAGGAAACAACGAAGACCCAGCACAGCCAAAAATAAATACATATTTTTAAAAAGACTCAGAGCATGAATAATAAAAGATTGCAAAACAGTTGTCTACATCAAAATTAAACTTGTCTGTACATCAATGTATACCATAAACAAAGTAAAAGACAAGCAAGAGACTTGGAGACGATCTCTGCACAGTGACTGGTAAAGGATTAGTAACCAGAACACACAATGAACTACTACAACCAATAAGAAAAACGACAACATAATAGATGCAAAAGCAAAGAATGCGGACAATTCAACAAAGAGGAGACACAAGTGGCCAACCAACACAGGAAAAGATGCTCAATCTCATTAATAATAAAAACACAAATACGACTGTGAGACACAATTTCACATGCATCAGATTGGCAGTGCATTTTAAAATCAGCAGTAAGCATGACTGAGGTCATGGAGAGGCAGAAATTGTCATATACACCATCAACTGGCACAACCATCCTGGAGAGAAATGTGGCCATGTCACTGCAGATTCATGATGCCCCAGCAACATCCTAGAGACACTCCCGCCCTTGCATACAAAGACACAGGTATAAGAATGTGCCTCTAGGCATCGAGTGTAAGGGTGCTTATCCATGCATTTTCATGGAACAATGATGGGATGAACGAATGCGATGGTGGCCTCTGGATGGGAGGAAGGGAGGAAGGAGAGTGAACTTGGGAACAGGTACACAGAGCGTTTCAGCTACATCTATATATTTTACTTAAAAAGGAACTGGAGGGACTTCACTGACAGCCCAGTGGTTAAGACTCTTCGCTTCCACTGCACGAAGTTTGAGTTCCATCCTTAGTCAGGGAACTAAGATCCCACATGCCTCTTGATGTGGCCAAAAAGCAAAAATAGATAAATAAATTTAAAAAATAAAAATAAACTTAAAAAAATTTAAAAACTGGAGCACAGAGGCAAAATGTTAAGGTTTGACAAAACTAAATCGTGAGGGGCTTCCCTGGTGGTCCAGTGGCTAAGACCTAGTGGTCCCAATGTAGGGGACCCAAGTTTGATCCCTAGTCAGGGGAACTAGATCCCACATGCTGCAACTAAGACCCAGAGAAGTCAAATAAAGAAAAATTTAAAAAAAAAAAAAAAAAACTAAATTGTGAGTAGATGATATTCTTTGCACTTTTCTGAATACTTGAAATATTTCAATACTCTCTTAAATTCTAGCAAGATTTATTCAGCCTGACTCTGGGGGACATGAACATGCCCGGTTGTTGGGCAACTCCAGAAGAGCAGAGGAAGAGGGATCTTTAGAGCTGAGGAGCTGAATCTTTCCTAAAGACTGCAAGCCCGGAAACGATGATGATGCAACACCAGAAGACACACACGGGAGGCACCAACTCCACTGCCTTCACCTGAACTGGTAGGATGACCAGTGTCAACACCATTCCGCTGGGAGTCTCCCCATCCCCAGCGACGCGCCTCTCTCCAGGCTGCACCTCGACTCCCCGCTCTAACCGTGACATCTTTTCTGAACACGGAGGGAAGTCAGCTGTGACTTCTAACTGATTCAGAGAAACACTAAGCAGAGCTGTCATTTATTCCCTCTCTGATCATCTCCTGCAGGGATAATTAAGTATTTAATACAAAATGAGGAAAACGCAAATTTCTTTCTCTCCCAAACTTCTACTTCAGAGCAAAACATGTTGGCAAGGATGTCAAGAAAGAACTGTAGGCAAAAATGACAACCACCAATGACTCACCAAGCAAAGGCATGAAGGTGCGGCAGTGAATGAAGCCAGGCAACCTGGTCTAAATACCAGCCCCTCCGCTCACTTGCCAACTTCATTTACATAACGTCTTGGAGGCTCAGTTTCCACACTCTCAAGCAACAACAAAAGCTCCTACCTCACGGGGTTAATAAGAAAATAAGATTAGATACGAAAATCAATTGCACAGTGGCTGGCATATAATACACTAGTAGTAATAACAGTGATTCATAATATCAATAATCATGGATTCAACTACATTGAATTTACTCTTTGCACCTGCTCGAATTTAAGTTCATGATAACAGGCAAATCTGTTTTGCTCACTGATATAATCCAAACACTGACAGCACGGTCTGGCCCCTACTAGACCTTCAATAAATGTTCGTTGAGTGAAGAAATGTGAATCTCAGTATTTGGCACCTTGCTGTAGTTGTTGTTATTCAGTCTCTAAATCATGTCTGACTCTTTGCGAACCCATGGACTGTAGCCCACCAGGCTCCTCTGTCCATGGGATTCTCCAGGCAGAAATACTGGACTGGGTTGCCGTTTCCTTCTCCAGGGGATCTTAATGGACCGGGGACTAAACCAGTGTCTCCTGCATTGCAGGCAGATTCTTTATCAATGAGCCATTGGGGAAGCCCATTTCGCACACAGGAGAGCTTCTTACGTGCTTGGCATTACACGTTTTGTATCTCATTTAATCCTTACGACAATAATGGATTATTATTATTATTTTACTGTTTATTTGACTGCACCAGGTATTAGTTGCAGCAAGTGGGATCTAGTTCCCTGACCAAGGATCAAACCTGGGTCCCCTGCTTTGGAAGCACAGAGTCTCAGCCACTGGACTACCAAGGAAGTCTCCAGTGATGAATTATACTATTCATTTTATAAAGGAGGCACAGAGAAATCAGCTTCCTTCCCCAAGCTCACAGAGTTAAATGGGAGAGTCGGGATTTGAATCCTGATTGCCAGTTTTCAGGTATTTGCTGAATTAATGCATAAGTAATGGTTCAGAATTAACTGGACAATTTAGTAAATGTCCACAGTAGTTAGGGTGAGAATGATGAGTTGCCTTGGGTAGCCGGGTGAATTATGAATCGTGGTTAAGTTAGTATTTATTAATATTATGTGTTATCATGGCTTTGTAGCAGAGATCAGCCATGTTCCAGGCAAGGAGTGAAGCCTGCTGCTGTTCTCAATCTCTCTGCTAGGGCTGCAATGAGGAGAGAGTTCACATTTTACAGAGAGTTACTGGACAAAAAGCCAGAAACCAAATGTCCCAAGTTCTAAAGAGAATTAGCAAATAAAACCTAGCCACCTCCTCCCTTCTCACAAGACTCCAACTTAACATAAGTGGATTTAGAATCCACTGTACTTGGGGGAAAAAAGTGGTATGAAGGCAAGAAAGTAAAGGAAATGTTTTCCTTTTCCTATTCTTGAGGGTCCCTTGTACAGCATGGAGATGAAACCAGTCCTAAAGGAAATCAACCCTGAATGTTTATTGGAAGGACTGATGATGAAGCTCCAATACTTTGGCCACCTGATGCAAAGACCCGACTCACTGGAAAAGACCCTGATGATGGGAAAGATTGAGAGCAGGAGGAGAAGGGGACGACAGAGGATGAAAAGGTTGGATGGTGTCACTAACTCAATGGACATGAGTCTGAGCAAGCTCCAGGAGATGGGAAGGACAGGGAAGCCTGGTGTGCTGTAATCCATGGGGTTGCAACAAGCTGGACAGGACTGAGCGACTGAACAACAATTTACAATCAACTACTTCTGAAGAAAAAGACATATACAACAATGACAGTAATAGAAACTATTTCATTTGGACTCATCTTTAAAGAAACTTTACAGAAGTTTATTGTAAAAAAAAGTTCAAAGCACAGATGAGAAAAAAAGGTATCTCATTGCCACTATATAATCTTTCCGCATATACTCCTAGTCATTTCTGCATATTTGTCTTTTTAAAAAATGGGTTGAATTGTATACATTTTATAGCTTGTTTTCCAATTAATACATTGTGACTATCTTTTTGTTGTTGTTGTTGTTCAGTTACTAAGTCATGTCCAACTCTTCGAGATCTCATGGGCTATAGCCCAGGCAAGAATACTGGAGTGGGTTGCCATTTCCTTCTCCACGGGATCTTCCCAGACCAGGGATTGAACCTGTGTCTCCTGCATTGGCAGGCAGATTCTTTACTGAGCCCCCAGGGAAGCCCTTGTGACTCTCTTTAATATGTCAGTACATACATTCTTTTTAATAATAATCGATTTCCTCTGTGTTTATAGGTTATGTCCTTGAAAACTGAAGGCAGAAAATTCAAGTTGTTCCTAAACCTTTTCCGTTGTAAAGAAGGCTGAGATGAACATGGCAGAACTAAGTCTTCTCTGCATGTGTGTAAATACTTCCACAGGATAGCTTTCCAGAAGTAGACTTGCTGGGTCAAAGGGTGGCATTTGGAATGTTTTAATTTAAGCACAAACATCTGTTTTAAATATATTTTTAACTTGTCCTTAGCTTCGTTTTTAGTCTCTTTTTTAGCATCAAGACCTATGGCAAAGGCATGGCAAGCCCCCTAGGGAGGAAGGCCGATGCTCTCCTTATTTATTCTCTTTCTTGCTCTTCTTTTCAGAAGAAACAATGTCCTTGAATTAGCAAGAAGGAAGGAGTAAAGATGAAAACAAAATAATAATGTTAACCCAGATGAGAAAGACAAGTTGGCCCACTAAGGAAAGACGAGCTGGTTAGGGAAATAAAATCCCATCATCAGAGACATACGCAGAGTATTGCATTAGGCCTGTAAGATTTACAGGAAATGAAATATGTAGGTCCAGTCCCAGCCCTTGAGAAGCTTAAAATTTGGTTCAAAAGCAAAATTATAACCACATATAACAAGTCCACCTACAACAGACTGAAGGGTAGGTAATTTGGTTAACTGAAAGAATCAGTTAAAGCAAGAACCATAATGTGGAAGCCACACTAAACATTTTAAGAGAGTACTTGAAGACATTTATGTAGAGAATAGGTCAATTGAAGTTTCATCATGCTTTGGTCAACAGATTCCATTTTCAGTTTCTTTCATTTTTAAATTTTTAAATAAAGAAAACATTTTAATATAAAATTATTTTCTATTAAATAAAAATTGTCCCCAATATTTGTCTTCTCACCTATACCCAACTCTATTACAATTCTTTTCATTTATTTATCAGATTTTTTTGAAGTGGGTCATTTTTGAAGTTTTTATTAAACTTGTTACAATTTTGCTTCTGTTTTTTATGTATTGTGGGGTATGTGGATATGTGGGTCTTAACTCTCCAGCCAGGATTGAACCAGCACCACTATACATCGGAAGGCAAAATCTTCACCACTGGACGGCCATGGAAGTTCTTACAATTCTTTTTAGAAAGTTACTCCTGCCCAGTCTTTGCCAAACTTAAACTTGTTTTTATGGAAGCAATTCTCTTTTTACGCTCCTATCTCATATGGACATCAGTCAGCAAGCCTCACAGAGAGAAGAGTGGTTCTCACAAACAGTTAACCAGTCTGTTACTTCTTTTACACAACACGAGTGTTCCTCAGATTAAATCCAGATGACAGCCACTCAGTAACCACCCTTATGAGGAGAAATGGGGGAACGAGGGAGCCAAACGTATAGCTTCTGGTTTTCTGTGGGCCAATGGTGTCCAGCAGGGATCCCCAACCTCTGGGATCAAATATCTGATGATCTGAGCTGGAGCTGATGGAATAATAATAAAGTCCACAATAAGTGTAATGTGTTTGAATCATCCTGAAATGATGGATGATCCCTGCCTCTGGTCCATGGAAAAATTTTCTTCCACAAAAATGGTCCCTGATGCCAAAAGGGTTGAGGACCACTGACATAGAGAACAAACTCTAAAGGATTCTTGGGCATCTACAGACCAGGGAGATTTGCATCCTGATAAAGTGTCAGATCCACCAAGATGTACAGAATCAGCGAGTGTTAGTCACTCAGTCATGTCTGACTCTTTGTTACCCCATGAACTGTGGCCCACCAGTCTCCTCTGTCCATGGGATTCTTCAGGCAAGAATACTGGAGTGGGTTGCCATGCCCTTCTCCAGCGGATCTTCCTGACCCAGGGATTGAAACTGCACCACAGGCAGATTCTTTCCATCTGAGCCACCAGGAAAACTAAGTCCATCTTAACAAGGAAAACACGGGAGGCTGTAGATGGTAAGGTTCCTTTGTGTTAATACAAAAATCGCACTACACTAGTCTGTTCAAAGTAATAATATCATGATGAAGAGAAGACTGCTCTGCACTAAAAGTCAGGAGTTGAGTTCAAGGCCACCATGAATATCCCCGTGGTCTGCACAAGTCACAGAGTCACTCTGAGCTCCCGCTTCCTAATCTGTCAGTTGCAGTGAATTAGTGCAGGATGGTTGTTTAGATCCACTTTAATTCTAAAGCTCTACTATTTTTTTAATTCTTTTGAAAAATTTTTTTGCTGCACCACGCAGATTGTGAGATCTTAGTTCCCCACCCAGGAATCGAACCCGTGCCACCTCCACCCTAGAAGCATGAGTCCTAACCACTGGGCTGCCAGGAAATTGCCAAACTCTTGTTTTTAAAAAAGGGCCAATAGCCATATACTGGAGAGGGAAATGGCAACCCACTCCAGTATTCTTGCCTGGAAAATCCCATGGAGAGAGGAGCCTGGTGGCTCCAGTCTATGGGGTCACAAAGAGTTGGACACAATGGAAGCAGCTTCGCACGCACAAAGCATATAAAAAAGAAAAGCAATAGACATTAGACTTCCCAGTAGCTTCGCAAACCAACGTATAGTCTAAAATCACCTAAATCACATCCTATTTTATTTTACAGTATCATAAATATTTATCAAGTCTCTACTCTGCAATGCTGGGGATATTTCACAAAACAAGAGAAACATCTGCCTTCATGGACCTTACAGTCTGCTGAGGGCTACAAATGATTTAACAAGCAATGAGGATAAAGTGTGATAATTGCTAAGGTGGAAAAATGAGGATATTCTAGCAGGAAGAGTACATAACGCAGTATAGAAGGATTTTCTCAATACAGTTATATCAAATGCAAGGCCTAAATGAATAAGAAGAGGCTCATTAGGTGGCGGTCTCAGGAGGGGAAATGGTCGAGGTTGGGGGAGCACTGTATGAAAAGGCAGAGCTGGGAGGGAGTTAGCTAGTCTGGCATCTGCAGCTGAACTGCCTGGGATGAGGTATAATGTGCTAAGAGAAGCAGGCAGGAGCTATTTCATGCAAGGCCTTCCAGAACATAACAAGGACTTTTGTCTTTTGCTTCCTACACATTGTGGCTGGGCATCACATAACCCTTTCAAAAGATTATCCTGGTTGTAATGTGAAGAACAGGCTGGAGGGCAACAAGACTCAAGGCAGAAAATCACAGGGAGGCTGCAGCAGGAATCTGAATGAAAAATGGCACCCGGAACTAGAACACCGGCAGCAAGGACGGGGGCTTCCCAGGAGGCTCAGTGAGAAAGAATCCCCCTGCCAATGCAGGAGATGCAGGTTTGATCCCTGGGTCAGGAAGAGCCCATGGAGAAGGAACTGGCAACCCACTCCAGTATTCTTGCCCGGGAAATCCCACGGACAGAGAAGCCTGGCGGGCTACAGTCCATGGGGTCGCAAAGAGTCGGACACGACTGAGTAACTAAACAACAACGAGGATGGAGAGAGATTAAGAAGGTGGAAGAGGACTTGGTGACTTAGATGTGGGGGAACAGGAGTCAGAAATGATTCCTAGACTCCCAGCTTAAGAACCTGGGTAGAAAATTTTCCACTGTGTTTCCTAAGAGGATTGGATATAAGCCAGGAGTTGCTGGTGGGCGTCATGCCATCTTTTAGAAAGAAGCTGCCTGAGAATGGAGCCAATACAAAGGAAAACGAAACTAAGGCAGAGACGGTGAAGCTGTCGTGACGTTCTTATTTTATGCCTCTGGATCGGCTATCCCAGATCTCGTTGTTGTTCACTAAGTCTTGTCCGATTCTTTGCGACCCCATGAACTGCAGCACGCCAGGCTTCTCTGTCCATCACTAACTCGCTGAGTTTGCTCAAACTCTTGTCCATCAAGTCGGTGATGCCATCCAACCATCTCATCCTCTCTCGTCCCCTTCTCCTCCTGCCCTCAATCTTTCCCAGCATCAGTGTCTTTTCCAGTGAGTCAGTTCTTTGCATCAGGTGGCCAAAGTATTGGAGCTTCAGCATCAGTGTTCCAGTGGAATATTCAGGGTTGATTTCCTTTAGGGCTGGCTGGTTTGATCTCCTTGCTGTCCAAGGGACTCTCAAAGAATCTTCTCCAGATCTATGACTGGATGTTTTGGACACACGAATTACTGAATTTTCCTTGTGACTTTTTGGTGATGGTGGTGTTTTGGTGGGTTGTTTAGTTCAATCTGAGTTGGGATCTGTGGCTTGTAAACCAAAAGAATTCAGGGAAGAGAGGGGACAGTAGGAGTAGAGAGACCAGTGTGGAACCACCACTGAAGAAGCAACACGGGAAGATGAGTCCAGGGAGAAAGAGAGAGGAAAGGAGGAGCCCGGGAAGTCGGGCAGAAGAGAAGTTCTCAGAGAAGCACGTGGTTGGTAAAGCTGAATGCTCCAGAGAGGTAAGGCCAACACGGACCTAGACATCCACATTGGGTTTAGCTGCAAGGCAGGAGTTGGTGACGTCAGTGAGGACAGTATCAGTGGAGGGATAGAGGTACAATCCAGACTGAAGGGGTGAGGGGCTGAGGTGAGGACGCAGAGCAGAAATAATTCTAAGTCGAGGCGTTGAGTTGCCAAGGGGAGGGTTGGGGAGGGAGATGCTTTCAGATGGATGCTGTGGGAGAATGTGTAAAGGCTAACAGGGAGGATGCAGGAAGGGGGACAGTCAGCTGGGGGACCCTGAGGAGGGAGGAGACAGAAGGTCCAGAGCGCAGGCATAGACTTAGAGGTTGGCTCCAATTCAAGGGAAGAGCATCTCTTCACTGGAAATAGACAGAAGGATGTGGGAGGAATGAACTAGACGTCCTGGTGTGGCAGCAGGAACTAGATGGCATGACAGTCTGACAGCCTCCATCTTCTCCACGGAGTAGCCAGCAGGATCCTTTGCTGAGACAGAGGAGAACAGGGGCCAGGTGGGAAGAAGGGTAGGAGTGGAAGCTTAAGGAGAATGCAGGCCATCTGAAACTTTGCCGTGGAGGAGAGAGATTATGTGTGTATTCTAAGCCACTTCAGTCATGTCCAACTCTTTGCAACCTCATGGACTGTAGCCCACTGTAGCTCCTCTGTCCATGGGACTTCCCAGGCAAGAATACTGAAGGAGGTTGCCATTTCCTTTTCCAGGGAATCTTTCCAAGCTAGGGATCAAACCGGCGTCTCTTATGTCTCTTGAATTGGCAGGAGGGTTCTTAACCACTAGTGCCTCCTGGGAAGCCCTAGTGAGAAAGAGAGACTAGGAAAACACAGAAGAACTGACTGGAAGCTATGAGGACACACTGGATGACAGAAACCAGTTATCATTGCTCCTCGGAAGGAAAGCCATCACAAACCTAGACAGTGTATTAAAAAGTAGAGACATCACTTTGCCAACAAAGATCCACATAGCCAAAGCTATGGTTTTTCCAGTGGTCATGTGTGGATGTGAGAGTTGGGCTTAGCAGCATAAAGGTTTAGACCATAAAGAAGGCTGAGTGCCGAAGAATTGATGCTTTCAAATTGTGGTGCTAGAGTAGACTCTTGAGAGTCCCTTGGAATCTAAAGAGATAAAACCAGTCAATCCTAAAGGTAATCAACCCTGAGTATTCATTGGAAGGACTGATGCTGAAGCTCCAATACTATGGCCACCTGATGCAAAGAGCTGACTCATTGGAAAAGACCCTGATGCTGGGAAAGGTTAAAGGCAGGAGAAGGGGATTAGAGAGGATGAGATGGTTGGATGGCATCACTGACTCGATGGACAGGGGTTTGAGCAAACTCTGGGGGATTGTGGAGGCCAGGTGAGCCTAGCATGCTGCAGTCCATGGGGTCGCAAAAAGTCAGACACGACTTGGCAACCAAACAAATACCAAACAATGGAGTGGTTTCCCCCAAATCGGGTACATCAAGGAAAGGATAGAATCTGAAAGTAAGTATTGGCTTATACTGAGGCAACTGATTTATAAACAGTCTCTTTCATACATTAAAAAACGTTAGGGTGTACTGGGATAGTTTTCATCACTGACCTAAAAGAGGAACTTTTCAGTTTGCTGATAGGATCCGCAGGTTTTCTGCAGAGTTAACTGCCAATCTGGTGGACAGAAACCACAGGCAATTCTCACAAAATGACACGACAGCATCTGGAGTGCCCGATAAGATTCAGCAGGCTGGAATATGATAATGAATCTGGGTCTAAAACACAAAACTCAAACTGTGCTTGCAAAATAAAGGTCTCGAGATCTCAGTGACCATCTAATTAAGAGATCGAAGTGACCGGAACAATGCTGTTAAGACCAGATACAACCACTGGGTTGAATAAATACCAAATACCAAGAGGCCACTAGATAAGGTCCTTTCCAGTATCAAGACAAAAGTTTCAGTTGAGAATGATAAGAGCTCATGTGAGAGAGAACTGTATTTGAAGGCCTCCTCTACGAATCACATTAGTCATTTATAGTTTCAACTTTTATCCTTATATTTAGTTTCATCTCAACAAAGTTTTTGGACCATATTTGTCTCAGGCCCTCCTGAAATGTCTTTTCTGAATCACAATTACCTCTGTCTTCAGAGAGGTATGATGTAAACACTCTGAATAGTGTTTTGGTTTTTTGGTCTTTCAGAGTTGAGGTGATTTCCTACTAAATTATTCAATATTCGTTATAAAGAACAAACAAACAAACAAAACAGGCAGCACTTTGCTCTCTAAGGCCTTCCTTGCCTGGTTTTCATTTCTGCCACATTTGTTTTTCTTATTTTTTTTAAGTATTTGTTTATTTATTCGGCTTCATTGGATCTTCGTTGTGGCATGTGGGATCTCTCGTTGTAGCACGCAGACTCCTTAGTTATGGCATGCAGGCTTAGTCGCCCTGTGGGAGGTAGGATCTTAGTTCCCTGACCAGGGATTGAACCTGTACCCCCTGCAATGCAAGAGAGCTTCTTAACCACTGGACCACCAGGGAAGTCCCTATCTACCCCATTTCTGACCTAACATTTCCAGGTTCTTAAGCTGGAAAGTCCTTACCTCCTGGCCCTTCAGAGCACTCTGACTCTCCTCAGCTTTCACACGTCTAGGTTACCACGTGCTAGAAGCAAGGTGACGAACTAATATCACATCATTCCTAACCTTGAAGGAGGCACAGACTCAGGAACAGTGCCAATATAGAGTGACAGGTGCCGTGACAGGAGGCAAAGGAGGCCAAAAGGTGGATGTTGTCATCTCTTCCAGGATGGGCAGAGCCAGGAAGGCTTCCTGGAGGAGGTGACGTTTCAGTGGAGTCTCGAAGGATGAGGATTTCTCCAGTCAGGGAAGGTGTGGAAGAGTGGGAAGCAGAGGGAATAGCAGAACATTAAAAAAAAAAGAAAGAAAAAAATGAGACAAGGAACAGGCTTACTTCTGGGGCTGTGGGCTGCATTATGGAACACAGGGTGTGGGGAGAGGTCAGAAGATGAGCCTGCGCAAGTGAGAAGGGACCAGCGTCTGGGCTGGTTTTAAGAGCAGTTAAGAAGTTTGAACTTTATCCCAGCCCAGGTGTGAATCAATCATTTTTTCCCTTGGCTTAGATTAGATAAGATTAGAATTGTTGAAAAAGAATTTTCCCTAAGCACAAAGGGAAAAGTAAACAAATACAAAACAAAAAGCAAACTGCAAAAAGCATAAAAATGAACAGCTCACAGATCCCAGATTTCTTAGCTCCTTCACAAAGTTCCAGCTCCTGATTAGAACTTGTATACAGAAGGCTTGACCCAAGCCCTCTTTTCCCTCCTCCACCCGTCCATGCTGGCAGGGGAACAGAACAGTAGTCCCTTTGTCCCCTGTACAAATATGAGGCCGATGGGAGTTTTGATCCTAGATTCCCCTTCTTAATGTTCACCCCGGGCAGTCTGGCTTATACTGAGGTTGAGTGAGCTTCTCCACCAAAACTGCCTCTGGAGGTCTTCCTCTAAATCAGGGGTCAGAAAAGGGCCCTTCCTGTAAAGGGCCACAGGGTAAATAGTTTCAGCTTTGGTTGGGTCACAGGTCCTTGATTCTGATGCTCCAGCAGCAAAGCGGATGTAGACAATGTGTAAACCAAAGGGCCTGGCTGTGTTCCAATAAAACTTCATTTACGGACACTGAAATTTGACTTTCATATAATTTTCTCATGAAATATTATTCTTTAAAAAAAATCATTCATTTATGTATTCATATGCAATTATTTTTGGCTGTGCTGGGTCTTTGTTGCTGCAGGGGCTTTTCTCTAGTTGCGGTGAGTGGGGGCTACTCTTCGTTGCGGTGTGCAAGCTTCTCTTGTTGCAGAGCGCTGGCTCTAGTGCCCAGGCTCTGCACTTGGGGTGCACAGGCTTAGCTGCCCCGAGGCATGTGGGATCTTCCCGGACCAGGGATCAAATCTGTCTCCTGCACTGGCAGGCGGATTCTTTACCAACCACCAGGGAAGCTCTCGTTTATTTATTTATTTTTAAAGATGTGGACTTTAGATGTAGATTTTTAGATGTGGACCATTTTTAAAGTCTTAATTGTAATTTGCTACAATCTTGCTTCTGTTTTACTTTTTTTTTTTTTTGGTTTTTTGGCCACAAGGGAAGTGGGATCTTAGCGCCCCACCCAGGGATAGAACCTGCACCCCGCGCACTGGAGGCAAAGTTGTAACCACTGGGCCACGAGGGAAGTCCTTACCATGAAATAGTATTCTTATTTTAATTTGTTTTCAACCCTTTAAGTATGTAAAACCCATGCTTAGCCCACCAACTGTACAAAAGCAGGCGATGGGCCAGATTTGCCCTGTGTATTAAAGGCACCAATTCCCATGGCAAAGATGTCCTCTTCTCTTTTATGTCATCAGTTTATTATTAAAACTGATACCAGTAATACTAGTGGACAACGTTCGTTGAGCACCTACACGTGACAGGTGATACGTACTGCAGAGAGTTGCTGTGAAGAATAAATAAAATAATGTCTGTAGAGCACTCAGCATAATGCCTGTTCAGAGGTAAACATGAGCGCTTCCCTGGTGGCTCAGGGAATCCAGGAAGACTCCACATGCTGCGGAGAAACTAAGCCCGTGCGCCACAACTACGGAGCCTGTGCTCTAGAGCTGGTACTCCTGCAGCAAGAGAAGCCCCCACAATAAGAAGCCATTTCAGCTAGAGAGTAGCCCCCACTCTCTGCAACTAGAAAAAGCCTGCATAGCAATGAAGACCCTGCACAGCCAAAAAGAATTTTTTTTAAAAAAAGAGGAAACTTAAAAAAAAAAGAGGTAAACATCATTATTGTCAGTTACTATAGACAAGAGTTAATCAAATCTAATCTAATCTAATCTCACAGGCAAAGGATAAAAGGAAAGATATACTCGTTTGAATGCAGAGTTCCAAAGAACAGCAAGGAGAGATAAGAAAGACTTCCTCAGTGATCAATGCAAAGAAATGGAGGAAAACAATAGAATGGGAAAGACTAGAGATCTGTTCAAGAAAATTAGATACCAAGGGAACATTTCATGCAAAGATGGGCACAATAAAGAACAGAAATGGTATGGAGGTGGGAGGGGGGTTCAGGATGGGGAACACGTGTACACCCGTGGCGGATTCATGTTGATGTATGGCAAAACCAATACAATATTGTAAAGTAATTAGCCTCCAATTAAAATAAATAAATTTAAATTTTTAAAAAAATGGTATGGACCTAACAGAAGCAGAAGATATTAAGAAGAGGTAGCAAGAATATACAGAAGAACTATACAAAAAAGATCTTAATGACGCAGATAACCACGATGGTGTGATCACTCACCTAGAGCCAGACATCCTGGGGTGTGAAGTCAAGTGGGCCTTAGGAAGCATCACTACGAACAAAGCTAGTGGAGGTGACAGAATTCCAGCTGAGCTATTTCAAAGCCTAAAAGATGATGCTGTGAAAGTGCTACACTCAATATGCCATCAAATTTGGAAAACTCAGCAGTGGCCACAGGACTGGAAAAGGTCAGCTTTCATTCCAATCACAAAGAAAGGAAATGCCAAAGAATGTTCAAACTACCACACAATTGCACTCATCTCACACACCAGGAAAGTAATGCTCAAAATTCTCCAAGCCAGGCTACAACAGTACATGAATTGAGAACTTTCAGATGTTTAAGCTGGATTTAGAAAAGGCAGAGGAAGCAGAGATCAAATTACCAACATCCGTTGGATCATAGAAAAAGCAAGAGAGTTCCAGAAAAACATCTATTTCTGCTTTATTGACTATGCCAAAGCCTTTGATTGTGTGGATCACAACAAACTATGGAAAATTTTCCAAGAGATGGGAATACCAGACCACCTGACCTGCCTCCTGAGAAATCTGTATGCAGGTCAAGAAGCAACAGTTAGAATTGGACATGGAACAACAAACTGGTTCCAAATCAGGAAAGGAGTATGTCAAGGCTGTATACTGTCACCCTGCTTATTTAACTTATATGCAGAATACATCATTCGAAATGCCGGCCTGGATGAAGCATAAGCTAGAATCAAGATTGCTGGGGAAATATCAATAACCTCAGACATGCAGATGACACCACCCTTATGGCAGGAAGTGAAGAGGAACTAAAGAGCCTCTTAATGAGGAAAATGAAAAAGCTGGCTTAAAACTCAACATTGAAAAAATGAAGATCATGGGATCTGGTCCCATCATTTCATGGTAAACAGATGGGGAAACAATGAAAATAGTGACAAACTTTATTTTCTTGGGCTCCAAAATCACTGCAGATGGTGACTGCAGCCATGAAATTAAAAGACACTCCTTGGAAGAAAAGCTATGATAAACCTAGGCAGCATATTAAAAAGCAGAGACATTACTTTGCCAACAAAGGTCCATCTAGTCAAAGCTATGATTTTTCTAGTAGTCATGTATGGATGTGAGATTTGGACCATAAAGAAAGCTGAGCACCAAAGATTTGATGCTTTTGAACTGTGGTATTGGAGAAGACTCTTCAGAGTCCCTTGGACTGCAAGCAGAGCAAACCAGTCCATCCTAAAGGAAATCAGTCCTGAATGAATATTCATTGGAAGGCCTGATGCTGAAACTGAAACTCCACTACTTTGGCCAGCTGATGTGAAGAACTGACTCACCAGAAAAGACCCTGATGCTGGGGAAGATTGAGGGCGGGAGGAGAAGGGGACGACAGAGGTGAGATGGTTGGATGGCATCACCGACTCGATGGACACGAATTTGAGCAAGCTCTGGGAGTTGGTGATGGACAGGGAAGCCTGGCGCGCTGCAGTCCATGGGGTCTCAAAGAGTCAGACACGACTGAGCACCTGACCTGACAGACAAGAGGCTCCTCTGCTGGAAGTTTGGGATGTACCTCCCTGGTGATCCAGGCTTAGGGATTTGCCCCATAACGCAGGGGACATGGGTTTGATCCCTGCTTGGGGAACTGAGATCCCACACACCACAACTACTGAACCCACACGGTACAACTAGAGATGTGCTCGAGGGCCCTGAAGAAATACATAGTTTTTTTAAAAGGGGGGAGGGGAGTGGCAGTCATTATTTGAATAAATTGGAAAAACCTGAATGATACTATGGATTTTTAAGTTGGAATAAACATGACATCGGATATCTTGATAATAAACATAATAATAACTGACAAAATTGCTTACTACTATTATCATTGCTTCAGTGGCAACCCACTCTAGTACTCTTGCCTGGAAAATCCCGTGGACGGAGGAGCCTGGTAGGCTGCAGGGGTAGCTAAGAGTCGGACACAACTGAGCGACTTCACTTTCACTTTTCACTTTTCACTTTCATGCACTGGAGAAGGAAAATGGCAACCCACTCCAGTGTTCTTGCCTGGAGAATCCCAGGGACGGGGGAGCCTGGTGAGCTGCCATCTATGGGGTCGCACAGAGTCGGACACAACTGAAGTGACTTAGCAGCAGCAGCAGCATTATCGTTGTTTATGACTGTTTATATATCTTATCTCTGATCAGTAAAATGACTCATACAAGGCAGATATTAATATCCCATTGAAGAGCAGAAAAATTAAGGAGTTGGTGAAATCACATAGCCAGCAAGCAGCAGAGCTAGGATTTAAAGCAGCTTTATCTGACTTCAAGGACCATGCCCTTTGCACCACAGCACAACCTCCTGTTTAGTGTTTGAGGGCTTGGTAGTTGACCAGAAGCAGGAATGACGATCCCCAGAGTCTGCCATCTTGTGTCAAGATTGGCACAGGACTCATTCTATTCTTCCTTCAAAGCTTAAATGCCTGTTGGACCACTTAGCTCTGGTTTCCTGCCAAGAGATCCTCTACCTTGTGAGAACAGTACAAATGACCAAGCTCAAAGGACAATTAGATCTTTTCCTGCTCAGGTGTCCAATTCAGCCCCCTCTTCTCCAGGTCCCTCTGATGACTCATCCTTAGGGAATTTCCTGAAAGTGACTGTCTGGGAATCCCACCGCTACAGCATCATAACAGAAAAATACTTTTCATGCTCAGCGCTGACTCCAGATGGTTTCTACCAAAAGTAAAATCCATTCATCTGCATGACACCTTCAGAGCTAACCACAAAACATTATTGAAGATATTGTCCACAGCTTCGAGACTGTATTTCAGGGAACCCATGAGGTAAATCCTTCCCCGAGTTTAGTTCCAGGGAAAAAAAGCTCTCCTCTAGAGTGGAATCTGTATACTTTATCTTGCCAGAATAATCAAATGATGTAACCGTACCTGTTTCCTTTACATCATGACTTCCAAGAAACGTAAAACCAAACACTGTGCCAAAGTATCTCATCTCAGATGCCCAGTAGGACCAACTTCCACCCTGCTGCGAGGACCATTTTCGTTTTATATTTTGAAAAAAGGCTCTGATGGACAGTGTGTCTCCTACAGGCCAGGCTCCCTGCCTCTTCTGATGTGCCCTTCCTCCCCTCATCATTACAAATCTAGTGCTTGTTTCACTAAACTATCCCAGAGCCTTATTTTTAAAGTTATGCTTTGGGCTAACCTGGTGGGCCAGTGGTTAAGAACGTGCTTTGGAATGCAGGGGACACCAGTTTGATCCCTGATCTGGGAAGCTCCCACATGCCTCAGGACAATTAAGCCAGTGCACCACAGCTACTGAGCCTGAGCTCTAAACCCTGCAAGCCGCAGCTACTGAAGCCCACGTGCCCTGAGGCTGCACTGAGCAGCATGAGAAACCCAAGCACCATAACTAGAGAATAGCCCCGCTCTCCGAAACCAGAGAGAGCCCTCAAACAGAAAAAAATAGACAAAATAAAATAAAAATACCTCTAACAAATAAATAAAGTTATGCTTTACCTTGTATTCAAACCTCAAATCTCCTGGAAGCAGATAGATCCAAATGCTCTGGATTGTTTAATAGGCTCTAGTCACATTTATGCACATGGTTATGAATAGCCAACCAGGCTTTATCCTTTGGGGCACAAAATGAGGATGTCAGTCCATAAAGCTTGGGCCTTTTTCCAGATTGCACTGTCTTCCACATCACTCTCTCTTTTTGTACCCCTGCCTGTCTCCATGTATTGCTTTTTTGATCTACTTTTTTGGGATTTCTGCTATGGGCATCACTCTAATCCTCCATGCAGACGTTAAAACTCCAGGCAGCGCCACACTATATAGAGAAAACCCTAAAGACTTCACATAAAACTACTAGAGTTAATAAATGAATTAGACTAAGTAGCAGGACACAAGAATAACATTCAGGAATCAGTTGCATTTCTTTATACTAACAATGAAATATCAGAAAGGGAATGTAAAAAAAGCAAGACCTTTTAAACTCTCACCAAAATAAAATACCCAGGAGTAAACCTGACCAAGGAGGTGAAAGACATGTACACTGAGAACTTGAAAACATTAATAAAAGAAATCAAAGAGGATTCAAAGAAATGGAAAGATATATGATGCTCTTGGGCTGGAAGGATTAGTATTGTTAAAATGGCAATGCTGCTCAAAGCAATTTAGAGATTTAATGTGATTTCTATCAAATTACCCATGATATTTTTCACAGAACTAAAGCAAATAATCTAAATTTACATGGTACTATAAAAGACCCAGAACCACCTAAGCAAATCCTGACAAATAAACAAAGCAAGAGGCATAACTCTCCCAGACTTCAGACAATACTACAAAGCTACAGTAATCAAAACAGTATGGAACTGGTTAAAAAAAAAACAGACATACAGATCAATGGAACAGAATAGAGAACCCAGAAATAAGCTCACACACCTACAGGCAATTAATCTTCCACAAAGGAGGCAAGAATATAAAATGGGAAAAAGTCTCTTCAGCAAGTGTGTTGGAAAACTGGACATCTGTATATAAGCCAGTGACGTTAGAACACACCCTCAAACCATACAAAGAACAAACTCAAAATGGCTTGAAGACTTCAACATAAGACACAATACTATAAAACTTCTAAAAGAGAGCACAGGCAAAACATTCTCTAACAAAAATTGTACCACTGTTTTCTCAGGTCAGTCTCCCAAGGCCAAGGCAATAGTAATAAAAGCAAAGATAAACAAATGGGACCTAATCAAATTTACAAGCTTCTGCACAGCAAAGAAAACCATAAAAGAAAAGAGAACCTATAGAACAAGAGAAAATATTTCTAAATAACATGACTGACAAGGGCTTAATTTCCAAAGTATACAAAGAGTTCATAGAACTCAACCAAGAAGACAAACCATCCACCAGAAATGAGCAGAAGACCTTAACAGACATTTCTCCAAAGAAGAAACATAGATGACCAACGGGCTTCCCAGGTGGCGCTAACCCGCCTCCCAGTGCAAGAAACGTGAGAGAGGCAGGTTCGATCCCAGGGTCGGAAGATCTCCTGGAGGAGGGCATGTTGATCCACTCCAGTATTCTTGCCTGGAGAATCCCACGGACAGAGGAACCCGGTAGGCTTTATAGTCCATAGGGTTGCAAAGAGTCAGACACTACTGACGCGACTTAGCACACAATAGGCACATGAAAAGATGCTCAGCATCACTAACAAAGAAGTGAAAATCAGAACTACAGTGAGGTACTACCTCACCCTGGGCAGAATGGCCATCATTAAAAAGCCTACAAATAACAAATGCAGGAGAGGGTGTGGAGAAAAGGAAATCCTCTTACACTGTCGGTGAGAAAGTAAGTTGGTGCAATCACTATGGAAAACAGGATGGAGGTTCCTCAGAAAACTAAAAATATAATAACCATATAGATCCAGCAACCTCACTCCTGGGCATACACCCAGATAAAACTGTAATTCAAAAAGAGACATGTACCCCAGTGTTCACAGCAGTGCTATTCACAATAGCCAAGACACGGAAACAAGCTAAATGTCCATCAACAGATGAACGGATAAAGAAAATGTAGTACACAGATACAACGGAGCACTACTCAGCCATAACAAAAGAACAAGATGATGCCATTTGCAACAACACAGATGGACCTAGAGATGATCATATTAAGTGAAGTCAGTCAGAAAGAAAAAGACAAATACCATATGATATCACTTATATGTGGAATCGAAAATATGACACAAACAAACCTAGCTGCCAAACAGAAACAGACTCACACACACGGAGAACAGACTCGTGGCTGCCAAGGGTCCGGGGAGGGAGAAGGAGGAACTAGGAGTGTGGGGTTAGTAGATGCAAACTATTACATTTAGAATGATAGACAAAAAGCTCCTACTATATAGCACAGGAAACTATATCCAATCTCCTGGGGTAAACCATAATGGAAAAGAGTATTAAAAAAAAGAATGTATGGGCTTCCCTGTGTCAGATGGCAAAGAATCCACCTGACCTGCCAATGTCAGGAGACCTGGGCTCGATCCTTGGGTCAGGAAGATCCCCTGGAGAAGAAAATGGCAACCCCCTCCAGTATTCTTGCCTGGGAAATCCCTTGGACAGAGGAGCCTGGTGGGCTACAGTCCATGGGGTCACAAAGAGTTGGACACGACTGTGTGTAACTGAGTCACCTTGCTGTATAGCAGAAATTAGCACAACACTGTAAACCAACAATACACAGGCAATGCCCACACTTGGCCTATGCCAGGGGCGAGGTCCATGAGCCGGACCCACTGCTTCTGCATCTGCAGCCCCTGGACACACCCCAGGAGACTCATCTAGGGCTGGGCGGCTTCTTCACTGGAATCGCAACTCTCTTAGGCATCTGGCACCTCCCACTTCACCTCAAATCACCTCCCCTCCAGCTCTACCTGTTTCCCTATTGACCTTTCCAGGAATCAATGAAGGTTTATGTAACTTAGGACTTTATGTCCAAGGGAAACTGGCAGAGCACCGAGAACAGAGCTGGCAGATGCTGATTGCTAGACAGAAACATTGGAAACTGGAGACAGTTTTTGACACAACGAAAGCTCTCAAATATTCAATATCGAATGAATGAATGAATCAACAAACTCCATTTATCACCGCCTTCCCACCTTGATACCTAGACAAAGCCAGCAAGCAAACCCCACGTTCTAAGCACCCAGATTTCTTCAAGGATTGGAGTCCTATGAATTTGCTGCAGTAAGTGTGATAACAATGCAAAACTTGGTTTCTCTTTCTGCTTAAAAAGAAAGTGAGATCACACCTCTGCTTGCCCAAAGAGCTTCCTTATAATGACCAGGCATGACTGTCTGGCAGAGGCCATGTTTTAGCTTTGTTCAGTGACTCTGGGCAAGTCACTTGCTCAATGAGACTTTTTAATTTTTTTGCAAAATACACGTACAATTGACCATTGTATCCTTTTTTAAATGGACGGTTCAGAG
This sequence comes from Bos grunniens, assembly GCF_055505025.1. NCBI lineage: Eukaryota > Metazoa > Chordata > Mammalia > Artiodactyla > Bovidae > Bos > Bos grunniens. The sequence goes on from NC_141172.1 coordinate 8,572,351, forward strand.
TCATTAAGTACATTCACATTGCCGTGCAGCCATACCACCATCCATCGCCACAACTGTTTACACCTTCCCAAACTGAAACTCTCTACCCATTAAACAGCAACTTTCTATCCCTACTCCGCTTGTCCTGGCAACCACCATTCCACTTTCTGTCTCTGTGAGCCTGACTGTCTAAGTAGCATCACACACTATTCTCCCTTTTGTGACTGGCTTAATGCACTGAACATGATGTCCTCAAAGTTAATCCATGTTGTAGCCTGTGTCAGAATTTCCTTCCTTGTAAGTCTGAAAAATGCTCCACTGTAGGTACAGACCACATTTTGTTTACCCATTCTTCTATCAATGGACACCTGAGTCATTTCCACCTTTTGACTATGGTGAATAACGCTGCCATGAACACAAGTGTACAAGTACCCGAGTCCCTGCATTCACTTCTTTTGGGTGTATGCCCAGAAGTGGAATTGCTGGATCACATGGTAATTCTACATTTATTGTTTTGATGAACCACCACACTGTTTTGTTCAATGGGACTTTTAAATGCAGAGATGGAAGTGCTTAAGGAGCTGGCACGGCAGCCCTTCTGCCAAGCTGAGAGATGTTGCCCAGGTACAGATGTTGCCTGGGTGCAGATCTGCCCAGAAGGTTGTCTTGCCTCATTCTCTAGAGGAGAAGGACCCACCTGCTGTTTGGAATAAGTAATGCTTTCTACATTAGACCTAGGTCTGAGCCTGACCCTGCCTCAGTATCCATTTCTATAAAGTGGATACTGTGGGTCAGTAAGTGGGTCAATAATACTTAATTTACAGGTTTTTTATAAGGGTCAGGGATGAGGCACAAAGCAGTGAGGTAAGAATTTAGAAAATGAAGATGTAGGGACTTCCCTGGTGGTTACAGTGGCTAAGACTCTGTGCTCACAATGCAGAGGGCCTGGGTTCAGTCCCTGGTCAGGGAACTAGATCCCACATGCCTCAACTAAGAATTCGCATGCTGCAACTAAGAGTTCATATGGCCAAATAAATATTTTTTTAAAATAAGAAGAAAGAAAAGAAAATGAAGATGTGAATCTCACCTTACTGACTGCAAAGGGTGGTTGTGAAAACCAAAGTAACAGATGACAGAGCTGGAAAGGGCCATGCATTCTGCAGATGCTAAGCTCTCCTCATTTCTTTCTTTTGCTACAGCTTCCTGCCCCCTGGCCTCTTGAGTCCCTCCTCCACTACAGATTCAGAGTGAACTCTCTAAAGCAGACAGGCGCCTGCCCCTCCCACTTAGGTTTTTACCATTCACCCTTGCCAGGCCTTTCTTTCTTCAGTCTATTTCTCCGATCTTGCCACTTTACCCCGAATTCATCTGGCTGCACCAGGCCTCAGTTGCAGCTCGTGGTATTTTTAGCTGGGACATGCAAACTCTTAGTCGTGGCATGTGGGATCTAGTTCCCTGACCAGCCATCAAACCCTAGTCCCCTGCACTGGGAGCACTACGTCTTAGCTACTGCAATACCAGGGAAGTCCCACCCCCATGGTCTTCTTAATGCTTGTCCCCTCCACCTAGAGCACCCTTCCTCCAATCCTAGCTAAAGCCAGTCATCCTTTAATTACTAGTTTCTGACATTTCCAGAACTTTTCTGGCTCCACTAGATTAGATTCGAGGCCCACGGCACCAGGAGCAGAGATCTATCACCATACCAAGCACATGCTTCATTATAACCATCTGTTGATTTCCCCAACTATATCAGCTCCTCAAAGTCAGGGGTTTAGAAGACTCATCTCTGTACTTCCGGTCTTAGCACAGTGCCAGGCTGTTTACTGAACAAATAGATGACTATAAAAACAGGGTGGCATTTTTATTGTAAGAAAGTTGAAATAGTTCACACAGGATTAACTCTTGAGTTAATCAGAATAACTGCTTCTGTAGTCTCATACTACATGACTATTAGAGAATAATTAGTATTACTATGAAATGGGGCATTTTTTAAAAATTGGCACCACAAAGGATGGAAACCAAAGGGTACTTTCAAGGTACTTTTGAGTTCCTTGAGTCTGCACAGTTCTGAGAGATGCTTTCCTTTTCCTAGAATCTGAGAAATATTCTGATCTCTACATTTGTAGTCATGATGACACGACCGCCTGATAAGAAGTCATCCCAAAGCTATTTCTCATCAGTGCATGAAAACAAAGAACTGGCATTTAGTTCAGTTCAGTCGCTCAGTCGTGTCTGACTCTTTGCGACCCCATGGATGCAGCACGCCAGGCCTCCTTGTCTATCACCAACTCGCGGAGCCTACTCAAACTCATGTCCATTGAGTTGGTGATACCATCCAACCATCTCATCCTCTGTCGTCCCCTTCTCTTCCTGCCCTCAATCTTTCCCAGGACCAGGGTTTTTTCAAGTGAGTCAGTTCTTCACATGAGGTAGCCAAAGTATTGGAGTTTCCAGCTTCAACATCAGTCCTTCCAATAAATATTCAGGACTGATTTCCTTTAGGATGGACTGGTTGGATCTCCTTGCACTCCAAGGGACTCTCAAGAGTCTTCTCCAATACCACAGTTCAAAAGCATCAATTCTTTGGCACTCAGCTTTCTTTATAGTCCAACTCTCACATCCATACATGACCACTGGAAAAACCATAGCCTTGACTAGATGGACCTTTGTGGGCAAAGTAACGTCTCTGCTTTTTAATATGCTGTCTAATATTCTTGGTCATAACTTTCCTTCCAAGGAGTAAGTGTCTTTTAATTTCATGGCTGCAGACACCATCTGCAGTGATTCTGGAGCCCCCAAAAATAAAGTCTCCCACTGTTTCCCCATCTATTTGCCACGATCTTAGTTTTCTGAATGTTGAGCTTTAAGCCAACTTTTTCACTCTCCTCTTTCACTTTCATCATCTTTAGTTCTTCTTCGCTTTCTGCCATAAGGATGGTGTCATCTGCATATCTGAGGTTATTAAGTCTGCAACCCAGTGGACTATAGCCCTCCAGGATCCTTATGTCCATGGGATTTCCCAGGCAAGAATACTGGAGTGGGTTGCCATTTCCTTCTCCAGGGGATCTTTCCAACCCAGGGATTGAACCTGTCTCTCCTCCACTGTAGCGGGATGCTTTACCACCTGAGCCACCATTAATCAGCTCCTTTTAAGCTTCAAATGGTGCAGTCTAGTTCTTACAGGTGTTGGCAATTATTAATTATTAATGACTTGATTTTATTGTTGAATTTTTAAAATTTATTTATTTGGCCGCATCGAGTAAGTTCAGTAGCTCTGATGCTCAGGCTTAGTTGTTGCAAGCAAGGCATGTAGGATCTTAGCTCCCCCAATGATCAAACTTGCCTCCCCTACATTGCAAGGTAGATTCTTAACCACTGGACCACCAGGGAAGTTTCCCCAGATTTTGATTTTTATGTCTAGGGTTTATTGCCACTAACTGAGGACCTCAGGGTGAGAATCACTGATGTAGACTAGCTAAGACTATTTTTTCCCTTGCTTTTAACCTTTTAAAGATTTGTACCATTTTACTCAGAAATGCACAATGCTTTTAAGTAAATGTTAATGTTAGATATGGAAAACATTTTCCAAATAGAAAATATTATACATAATGAGAAATTAATAATTTTATATTTGATGGAGAACTGACACTTCTGGAGGAACGTACCCAGACATGGTGTTAAGGATCATTAAGAACTTCTACTTAAAGATTTAGAATCCTAACAACTCCTAGACTTAACTTCTTTCCTTGGGTGGACACAGGTGAGGTGCTAGCACTTTGAAAGAGCTTTCTTATTTTTGATCATCTCAAATTAAGAGGTCTGTCTAGTCTAAAAAAAGGGGTGGGGGAATCTGTGTTCCTTCTACTTTTAGAAGGAAAGTTTATCTTTCCAAACTTCTCGGAGGCAGAAATGTTTTAGACCCAAGCTTACTTGATTTCCCATCTGCCTTTTGTTATCAGCTACTTGGTTAATTACGGTCATCTGAATCAATTTCTCATTTTGATAAGTTTTCCTAGTTACGATCTTTATTACTAACCAGTAAATGAAACTGCTTGGATTTCACAAGTAAAATCAACCAGTTGATATTTACTGGGTGAGGGTTTTAAAGAAAAATAAACCTTTAAAACTATGATTTTGCACTGAAGTTAAGGATCAGGGCACTAAAGAGCTTTTCTAAGCCTTTAGAAGTGGGGAAAGGTGGAGTCACTTTAGACTTGCAGGTTTTTCACTGGGATTACTTCAGATCGGCATTTTTACCAAGGGGAGCACTGGGGTAACAGAAAGTAGACCGACTGGGTTGAGCCATGCAGTGTGACCAAGAAACAGGCTGAGGACGACAGACCTCCAACAAGCTTAAGCTGTCCCAGGTGCCCGCATATTCCAGCGCTTTGTGTCTGCCAAACTTTACTTTTTTGAAAAGCTTGGATCTCCAAAGGAGGGTCAGCTGTGCTGAGGAGCTCCGGGGTGCGGCGGCACGGACAGTTAGGAAGCAGTGTCCTGGGGTGTAGAATTTGAGGGCACCCACTGGCTTAGATCCCAGGATTGCTACCTCCTGGTGGCTACGTGGTGGCGGAGGCGGGCACGAGACAGACGCCTCTAACTCCCTGAAACAGCGAGGACTCAGGATCCCTACTCACACTTTTACATAGGCACACATCTGAAGAAACCAGCCTACACCCATAAAAGTTCTCACGCATTCTAACCCCACCCGCTAGTTAGCATCCCTACATAAGGCATGAGAGATGAACCTAGAGTTTGAAATTACCCTGGCACGGGCACCCCAAATCAGGCTTCCCAAAGCCCAGCGGAGACTGGAGGGCACAGGGAGAATGGGACAGAAACAAGAGTTTTAAATTATTCGGAGCGAAACTGGTTGCTCCATCCCTAAATTTTAGCAATGTTAGGGCTTCTCCGGTTGGCAACAGCTAAGATTTCACAGCCCACCCCACCACCAAGAAAAAATATGATGGCCCGGAAGAGCCCCCCACTACCTTGCTACAGCGCCAGGTGGACAGGTCTCTGAGGCCGGGAAGCAAGCGACCGGAGTCCGGGCGCTGCCCGCAGGAAAGGCTCAGCTGCGGGCGACCGAGGCCACAGCTGCGGCTCTGGCCCCGCCCTATAGTGCCCCGCCCCCTTGACGCCCCGCCCCTAGGCCGCCTGCAAACCCTCGGGGCTCGGCCGCCGTAGCCGCAGCTCGGTCACCTCCAGACCCCAGCGCCCGGTGCATTGTGGGAAGCCGGAGCCCGCCGCCGAGCCTGCGCTGACCCCTGGCGGGCGCGTCCGAGAACTAACCCAGGGCCGGCGGGGACCGTGTGCGGGAACCGGCCGAGGCAGGGGAGGCGCCGGGCGCTCAGGGGGACCACAGGGAGCTAGTACTGGTTGCCTGTTGCTGCACATCTCAAAGATCAAAATAAATGATGCTTTCAAAGTGCCTAGGGCCCCCTCCCGGGTAGTGATATAAGTGAAAAACTAAGCAACTGTCAGTCTCGGAAAAGCTTTTTAAGTTAGGAAAAGTAATTTTAAAACCATGAAACTAAGTGACATGAAGATTATGGAAAAACCTACACAGTTTTTAGTTCTGGTGAAACCACAGATCAGCTCAATCTGTCTAGAGAATAACGGTAATACGGAACATAAACTACAGAATTGTCTTTCTTCTTGTATACCCCTCAAGGAAACAGTTCAAGTGGGGTAAAAATAAATTATACAAAAATATTCACAGTGACAAATTAGAAAGTAACAAACAGCTAAAAATACGTGAAAGGCATAAAAATAATACGTGTGTGTTAGTTGCTCACTTATTTAATAAAACAACCTCGGCCCAGGGATCGAACCCAGCTCTCCTGCATTGCAGGCAGAGTCTTTGCCATCTGAGCTAATACCATCTTTTAAAAAAATAATATGTAGCTACTTGAATAAAAATATTAATATCATCACTAACTAGAAATATTTCTATCAAATAATGTTAAAAACAGAACCCAAGAAAGCACATGGCCTGTGATTGTATGTGAAAATATATGTGTTACCAAATGTGAAAAGAACCTTGGAAACAATGTACATAGAGTTTAATATGTCTTAAGGCTTCCCTGGTGGCTCAGTGGTAAGGAACCTGCCTGCCAATGCAGGAGATGCCGGTTCGATCCCTGGGTCAGGAAGATCCCTTGGCGAGGAAATGGCCCCTCTAGTATTCTTGCCTGAAAAATCCCATAGACCCGGGAGCCTGGCAGGCTATAGTTCATAGGGTCCCAACAAGTTGAAAGACTGAGCATGCATGCAAGGTTGTTTTATCTTTACTAAATAACTTTTTAAACATTTCTAACTTGTGGGGGACTAGTTCTAATTTTGGATGGAAATGCAGTATTTTAGCTTCCCTTCACTTTACATGATAAAGAAAAAATTCTGAGGTTTTAGTGAACCAAGACAGTTTTGCTTATCTGCAAACCCTGATGGGGCACAAAAGAAAAGTAAATTTATTAGGGGAGTGTATTAGTTTACTAGAGCTAAAACTACCACTGACTGGCCTAAGCAACAGAATTTATTGTCTCACAGTTCTAAAGGCTGAAAGTCTGAGATCAAGGTATTGGCAGGATTGATTCCTTCTGGGAGCGGTGAGGGGTTTGTTGTTCAGTCACCAAGTCATGTCCAATCCTTTGCGACCCCATGGACGGCAGCATGCCAGGCTTCCCTATCCTCCACTATCTCCTGGAGTTTGCTCAAACTCATGTCTATTGAGTCGGTGATGCTATCTAACCATCTCATTCTCTGCCACCCTCTTCTCCTTTTGCCTTCCATCTTTCCCAGCATCAGGGTCTTTTCTAATGAGTTGGCCCTTCATATAAGGTGGCCAAAGTATTGGATCTTCAGCATCAGTCCTTCCAATGAATATTCAGGGTTGATGTCCTCTAGGATTGACTGGTTTGATCTCCTTGCTGTCCAAGGGACTCTCAAGGGCTTCTCCAGCACCACAATTCAAAAGCATCAATTCTTCTGCACTCAGTCTTTTTTATTTAGTAATCCTGTATACAGTCTCAATGGAGAAGGCAATGGCACCCCACTCCAGTACTCTTGCCTGGAAAATCCCATGGATGGAGGAGCCTGGTAGGCTGCAGCCCATGAGGTCTCTAAGAGTCAGACACGACTGAGAAACTTCACTTTCACTTTCATGCATTGGAGAAGGAATTGGCAACCCTCTCCAGTGTTCTTGCCTGGAGAATCCCAGGGACGGGGAAGCCTGGTGGGCCGCCGTCTATGGGGTTGCACAGAGTCAGACATGACTGAAGCAACTTAGCAGCAGCAGCAGCACACAATCTCAAACATATCAAAACCCTGTCAACTTGAACACAGTAAAACTAAACTGATTACAGCATTCTTCTCTCTGTCCTCTAACACCATTCAGGCTTTCCCAGTGGAACCAGAGGTATTAATGGAAGAAGATAGCCTTTAGCTTCACAGATAGTAGATCAGAGGTGTCTGACCTCCTGCAGGAAGGGCTTGTCCATGTGCCCAGGGAGGAAGGCACCAGGTCAGAGAGGCTGTGGGTGGAGAACTGTAAGCAGGATCTCATCACTGGAAAACACACACAAACACCCTCCTGTGAAGAACTCAACTTTTGTTCAGGAGGCCAATAAGAGCCTCAGCTTGGGGATGTCAACTAAAAAAGATGCACAACTTGAGAGCTGTTAAGTTTTATTGGGGGCAAAATGAGGACTGCAGCCCAAGAGGCAGCATCTCAGATAGCTCTGAGAGACTGCTCCAAAGAAGTAGTGGGGGGAAGTCAATATATAAGGTTTTGGTGAAGGGGGAGTTCAATACCATTAAGCACTCATTTTACAAAAGGTTTTTTGCTAGTCATGAGGATCTGATGTCACCATGAATGGATTTAGTGCTTCTTTAGATATGAGGAGATGCAAGGATTGAGATCATAAAATCTGTTCCTAAAATCATCCATCACTTCATGACAAATAGATGGGGAAAGAATGGAAACAGTAACAGACTTTATTTTCCTGGGCTTCAAAATCACTGCAGATGGTGAGTGCAGCCATGAAATTAAAAGACACTTGCTCCTTGGAAGAACAGCTATGACCAACCTAGACAGAGTATTAAAAAGCAGAGACATTACTTTGCCAACAAGGTCCGTCTAGTCAAAGCTATGGTTTTTCAAGAGTTGGACCATAAAGAAAGCTGAGTGCCGAAGAATTGATGCTTTTGAACTGTGGTGTTGGAGGAGACTCTTGGAGAGTCCCTTGGACTTCACGGAGATCCAACCAGTCCATCCTAAAGGAAATCAGTCCTGAATATTCATTGGAAGGACTGATCCAGTCTTCCTGAGCTGAGCCAGCCTCTCCCAATTCATCTCACTACATGGTTTCATAAGCTTAAAATCATTACTGAGTTCTGCCTCCTGCTTTTGGAGATGATGGGGACCCAGAAGATGTCTAAGAGAACAAAGCCCTAACACCTCCAGTTCCATCTATTTGTTTGTTAATTCTTTTAAAGGAACGAGAAGTCCAATTGGAGGTATACTGATAAAAACAACTGACTCTTCAGAAAGAAAAGCTCTAATTCATGGTGTTTGCAGATGTAAATAAAACTGAGCAGAAGCCTGTGGGGCTCTTGGGCATAGAAAACTTTCTGTGTCCTCCTTTCTTGTTTGTAGGAAATAGGCTTCAGCCTCCATGAAAGGGAAAGTCGCTCAGTCCTGTCTGACTCTTTGTGACCCCATGGACTATACAGTCCATGGAATTCTCCAGGCCAGAATACTAGAGTGGGTAGTCTTTCCCTTCTCCAGGGGATCTTCCCAACCCAGGGACTGAACGCAGATTTCCCACATTGCAGGCGGATTCTTTACCAGCTGAGCCACCAGGGAAGCCCAAGAATACTGGGGTGGGTAGCCTATCCCTTCTCCACTGGATCTTTCCGACCCAGGAATCGAACCAGGGTCTCCTGCATTCCAGGTGGATTCTTTACCAACTGAGCTATCAGGAAAGCCCTAGCCTCCATGACCTTCCTTGAATCCCAAAGTGAAGTGAAGTGAAGTCACTCAGTTGTGTCCGATTCTTTGCGACCCCATGAACCGTAGCCTACCCGGCTTCTCCGTCCATCGGATTTTCCAGGCAAGGGTACTGGAGTGGGTTGCCATTTCCTTCTCCAAAGGGCAGGTTCAAATAGCTGCTAATCAGGGAAGGGAGAGGCTGCAGAGATAAGGGAGGAGAGGCCAAGAAACAAGAGTGCAGCCTTGGTATAGAATCCCAGTTCCACCCTAAGGGATACACTTAGCAATATCTTTGAGCTCTTCTGCAGAACTAGAGACCTGAACAAACAGGAGATGCTAACTACTTGAAGCATCCTTCATGCCAGAGAGAAGGTCACAGTTTGATAACCTCGGGAATCAAAAAGCTCATTAGGGGATCCTCTAAGGCCAGATCAAAGGAACTTAGACCCTGCACAAACCCAGATCCTTATCAACAACCCCGCCCTTGTACCATTGCTATAAAACTCCTCACCAAATCCTCCTGGGTAGGGACACACAGATTTTCAGGTCATGAGCCTGCTGTGTCCCCCTTTGCCAGGTGAAGCAATAAAGCTATAATTTTCTACTTCACCCAAAACTCTGTCTCTGAGATTCTATTCGGCACCACTGCAGAGTGGCTGAGTTTAACATCATAAACGCTTCCACAAGCAATCAGAATGTTCTCAGCTTGAAGGAAAACGCCCCTCTTTCATTTCCCTTCTGAGGGTGTTCGCCCTGAGATGACCTTGGCAGGAAGAGGGACATTTAGGTGAGAGTTTCCAGGGCTCACCCAGCTGTCGTGTCACTGGGCTTACATTCCACAAGGTCGTTCTCCCACTTGAGGGTCTTGGTAGATTTCAAGCTATCAACAGGAGGTCACTGAATGCAGAGTTGGAGTGCCAGCACGCCCAACACCGAGGCCAGGTAGTTGGTTTCAGGGTCTCAAAGCCGGGAGGCTGCCAAGGAGCCGTTTCTGGGAGCAGACAGAAGGGCAGCCCTTGTGGGTTTAGAGCAAAGCCTCCAACTGGGCAGCAATGCTAGTGGGGAGCCATGGGCAGTGGGGCAGCGCCATGAGAATCTGGGCCCCCACACAGCCTCCAGGGCAGTGCGGGTGGGGAATGGGCAAGGAGACCAAACCCAGCAGGAGAAAGTGCATTCTTTCCAAGCTGGGAGAGGCTCACTCAGTCTGGGTAAGAGAAATAGAACAGGCACTAGTGAAGCAATCAGAATGTTCTCAGCTTGAAGGAAAACGCCCCTCTTTCATTTCCCTTCTGAGGGTGTTTGCCCTGAGATGACCTTGGCAGGAAGAGGGACATTTAGGTGAGAGTTTCCGGGGCTCACCCAGCTGTCGTGTCACTGGGCTTACATCCACAAGGTCGTTCTCCCACTTGAGGGTCTTGGTATGAGGCTGAGCCCAGTGCAAGGCACACGTGGGCTCCTGTTATAGCTGATAAAGCTTGTGTGAAGGCGGGCAGAGTACATCATGAGAAACTCTGGGCTGGATGAAGCACAAGCTGGAATCAAGATTGCTGGGAGAAATACCAATAACCTCAGATATGCAGATGACACCACCCTTATGGCAGAAAGTGAAGAGGAACTAAAAAGCCTCTTGATGAAAGTGAAAGAGGAGAGTGAAGAAGTTGGCTTAAAGCTCAACATTCAGAAAACAAAGATCATGGTATCCAGTCACATCACTCCACGGCAAATAGTTGGAGAAACAGTGTAAACAGTGGCAGACTTTATTTTTGGGGGCTCCAAAATCACTGCAGATGGTGATTGCAGCCATGAAATGAAAAGACGCTTACTCCTTGGAAGGAAATTATGACCAAGAATATTAGACAGCATATTAAAAAGCAGAGACGTTACTTTGCCAACAAAGGTCCGTCTAGTCAAGGCTATGGTTTTTCCAGTGGTCATGTATGGATGTGAGAGTTGGACTGTGAAGAAAGCTGAGCACTGAAGAATTGATGCTTTTGAACTGTGGTGTTGGAGAAGACTCCTGAGAGTCCCTTGGACTGCAAGGAGATCCAACCAGTCCATCCTGAAGGAGATCAGTCCTGAATATTCATTGGGAGGACTGATGCTGAAGCTGAAACTCCAATACTTTGGCCACCTCATGCGAAGAGCTGACTCATTTGAAAAAGACCCTGATGCTGGGAAAGATTGAGGGCAGGAGGAGAAGGAGATGACAGAGGATGAGATGGTTGGATGGCATCACCGACTCAACAGACATGGGTTTGGGTGGACTCCGGGAGTTGGTGATGGACAGCGAGGCCTGGTGTGCTGCGGTTCATGGGGTTGCAAAGAGTTGGACATGACTGAGCGACTGAGCCAAGCTGAAGGCACGTAAGACAGCCAAGAGAAACTGCTGGGTCTCCTGTCGCTCCAGCTGGCTCTCAGGGGCTCTGACCTGTTGACAGTGCAGACTAGCGGTGCACCTGCCCTCCAGCCTGACCCAGACGTTGACTCTGCTTTCAGTGTTGTCCTTCTGTTAATTCAGTCACTCGTTTGGCCATGTCAGGGCTCAGTGGCGCACGCAGGCTCTTTGCTGCATCACACAGGGTCTTTTGTTGGGACACATGGACTCCGCAGTTGCGTCACGCAGGCTCCAAAGCACTTGGGCTTCAGAAGTTGTGGCGCACAGGCGTAGCCACTGCTCAGCAGGTAGGATCTTAGTTCCCTGACCAGGGATCGCACCCGTGCCTCCTGCATTGAAAGGTGGATTCTTAGCCACTGGGCCACCAGGGAAGTCTCCTCAATGGTGTTCTTGTACAATAATCCCCCACCCTTGCTGGGGTGATTTTTCCCATGAGCAAAGCTGATACATGTATGTTCCTTTCTGCTTAAAAACCCTTTCCTGGGTTGGGTTGACTCTAGACACAGGTTTTTTCTGATCTGGCATCTACTCATCAGCTGTATCTGCCTCCCCACTCCTGGTAACTTCACTTTATCTAAGTTGCCATTCCCAAACAATCCATGTTTGCTTGATTTTAGGTCTTAATACTTTTTTTCCTGAGTTTTTAGTCTTTTCCTAGCTCTATGGGTCTTTTCCCATGCCAGGAATCTTGAGTCACATTGATAGTTTTATTATTAAACCCCCAGGTTTTGGGTTTGTTCTTTTCACTATCTTTTATTGTGGCAAAATACATGTAACATAAAATGTGCCATGTGAACCATTTTTTTTTTTTTTTTTTTTAAAAAAAAATCACATGCTCCCCATCCTGAACCCTCCTCCCTCCCAACCTCCCCATACCATCCCCCTGGGCCTTCCCAGCGCACCAGCCCCAAGCATCCAGCATCGTGCACTGAACCTGGACTGGCATCTCGTTTCATACATGACATTTCACATGTTTCAATGACATTCTCCCAAATCTTCCCACCCTCTCCCACAGAGTCCATAAGACTGTTCTATACATCAGTGTCTCTTTTGCTGTCTCGTACACAGGGTTATCGTTGCCATCTTTCTAAATTCCATAAACCTGCGTTAGTATACTGTATTTATGTTTTTCCTTCTGGCTTACTTCACTCTGTATAATAGTCTCCAGTTTCATCCACCTCATTAGAACTGATTCAAATGTATTCTTTTTAATGGCTGAGTAATACTCCATTGTGTATATGTACCACAGCTTTCTTATCCATTCATCTGCTGATGGACATCTAGGTTGCTTCCATGTCCTGGCTATTATAAACAGTGCTGCGATGAACATTGGGGTACACGTGTCACTTTCCCTTCTGGTTTCCTCAGTGTGTATGCCCAGCAGTGGGATTGCTGGATCATAAGGCAGTTCTATTTCCAGTTTTTTAAGGAATCTCCACACTGTTCTCCATAGTGGCTGTACTAATTTGCATTCCCACCAACAGTGTAAGAGGGTTCCCTTTTCTCCACACCCTCTCCAGCATTTATTATTTGTAGACTTTTGGATCACAGCCATTCTGACTGGTGTGAAATGGTACCTCATAGTGGTTTTGATTTGCATTTCTCTGATAAAGAGTGATGTTGAACATCTTTTCAAGTGTTTGTTAGCCATCTGTATGTCTTCTTTGGAGAAATGTCTATTTAGATCTTTGGCCCATTTTTTGATTGGGTCATTTATTTTTCTGGAGTTGAGCTGTAGGAGTTGCTTGTATATTTTTGAGATTAGTTGTTTGTCGGTTGCTTCATTTGCTATTATTTTCTCCCATTCTGAAGGCTGTCTTTTCACCTTGCTAATAGTTTCCTTTGATGTGCAGAAGCTTTTAAGTTTAATTAGGTCCCATTTGTTTATTTTTGCTTTTATTTCCAATATTCTGGGAGGTGGATCATAGAGGATCCTGCTGTGATGTATGTCAGAGAGTGTTTTGCCTATGTTCTCCTCTAGGAGTTTTATAGTTTCTGGTCTTATGTTGAGATCTTTAATCCATTTTGAGTTTATTTTTGTATATGGTGTTAGAAAGTGTTCTAGTTTCATTCTTTTACAAGTGGTTGACCAGATTTCCCAGCACCACTTGTTAAAGAGATTGTCTTTAATCCACTGTATATTCTTGCCTCCTTTGTCAAAGATAAGGTGTCCATATGTGCGTGGATTTATCTCTGGGCTTTCTATTTTGTTCCATTGATCTATATTTCTGTCTTTGTGCCAGTACCATACTGTCTTGATAACTGTGGCTTTGTAGTAGAGCCTGAAGTCAGGTAGGTTGATTCCTCCAGTTCCATTTTTCTTTCTCAAGATCGCTTTGGCTATTCGAGGTTTTTTGTATTTCCATACGAATTGTGAAATTATTTGTTCTAGCTCTGTGAAGAATACTGTTGGTAGCTTGATAGGGATTGCATTGAATCTATAAATTGCTTTGGGTAGTATACTCATTTTCACTATATTGATTCTTCCAATCCATGAACATGGTATATTTCTCCATCTATTAGTGTCCTCTTTGATTTCTTTCACCAGTGTTTTATAGTTTTCTATATATAGGTCTTTAGTTTCTTTAGGTAGATATATTCCTAAGTATTTTATTCTCTTCGTTGCAATGGTGAATGGAATTGTTTCCTTAATTTCTCTTTCTGTTTTCTCATTATTAGTGTATAGGAATGCAAGGGATTTCTGTGTGTTGATTTTATATCCTGCAACTTTACTATAATCATTGATTAGTTCTAGTAATTTTCTGGTGGAGTCTTTAGGGTTTTCTATGTAGAGGATCATGTCATCTGCAAATAGTGAGAGTTTTACTTCTTCTTTTCCAATTTGGATTCCTTTTATTTCTTTTTCTGCTCTGATTGCTGTAGCCAAAACTTCCAAAACTATGTTGAATAGTAATGGTGAAAGTGGGCACCCTTGTTTTGTTCCTGACTTTAGAGGAAATGCTTTCAATTTTTCACCATTGAGGATAATGTTTGCTGTGGGTTTGTCATATATAGCTTTTATTATGTTGAGGTATGTTCCTTCTATTCCTGCTTTCTGGAGAGTTTTTATCATAAATGGGTGTTGAATTTTGTCAAAGGCTTTCTCTGCATCTATTGAGATAATCATATGGTTTTTGTTTTTCAATTTGTTAATGTGGTGTATTACATTGATTGATTTGCGGATATTGAAGAATCCTTGCATCCCTGGGATAAAGCCCACTTGGTCATGGTGTATGATCTTTTTAATGTGTTGTTGGATTCTGATTGCTAGAATTTTGTTTAGGATTTTTGCATCTATGTTCATCAGTGATATTGGCCTATAGTTTTCTTTTTTTGTGGCATCTTTGTCAGGTTTTGGTATTAGGGTGATGGTGGCCTCATAGAATGAGTTTGGAAGTTTACCTTCCTCTGCAATTTTCTGGAAGAGTTTGAGCAGGATAGGTGTTAGCTCTTCTCTAAATTTTTGGTAGAATTCAGCTGTGAAGCCGTCTGGACCTGGGCTTTTGTTTGCTGGAAGATTTTTGATTACAGTTTCAATTTCCATGCTTGTGATGGGTCTGTTAAGGTTTTCTATTTCTTCCTGGTCGAGTTTTGGAAAGTTGTACTTTTCTAAGAATTTGTCCATTTCTTCCTCGTTGTCCATTTTATTGGCATATAATTGTTGATAATAGTCTCTTATGATCCTTTGTATTTCTATGTTGTCTGTTGTGATCTCTCCACTGTCATTTCTAATTTTATTGATTTGATTTTTCTCCCTTTGTTTCTTGATGAGTCTGGCTAATGGTTTGTCAATTTTATTTATCCTTTCAAAGAACCAGCTTTTGGCTTTGTTGATTTTTGCTATGGTCTCTTTTGTTTCTTTTGCATTTATTTCTGCTCTAATTTTTAAGATTTCTTTCCTTCTACTAACCCTGGGGTTCTTCATTTCTTCCTTTTCTAGTTGTTTGAGGTGTAGAGTTAGGTTATTTATTTGACTTTTTTCTTGTTTCTTGAGGTGTGCCTGTATTGCTATGAACTTTCCCCTTAGGACTGCTTTTACTGTGTCCCACAGGTTTTGGGTTGTTGTGTTTTCATTTTCATTCGTTTCTATGCAAATTTTGATTTCTTTTTTGATTTCTTCTGTGATTTGTTTGTTATTCAGCAGCGTGTTGTTCAGCCTCCATATGTTGGAATTTTTAATAGTTTTTCTCCTGTAATTGAGACCTAATCTTACTGCATTGTGGTCAGAAAAGATGCTTGGAATGATTTCTATTTTTTTGAATTTACCAAGGCTAGCTTTATGGCCCAGGATGTGATCTATCCTGGAGAAGGTTCCATGTGCGCTTGAGAAAAAGGTGAAATTCATTGTTTTGGGATGAAATGTCCTATAGATATCAATTAGGTCTAACTGGTCTATTGTATCGTTTAAAGTTTGTGTTTCCTTATTAATTTTCTGTTTAGTTGATCTATCCATAGGTGTGAGTGGGGTATTAAAGTCTCCCACTATTATTGTGTTATTGTTAATTTCTCCTTTCATGCTTGTTAGCATTTGTCTTACATACTGCGGTGCTCCCGTGTTGGGTGCATATATATTTATAATTGTTATATCTTCTTCTTGGATTGATCCTTTGATCATTATGTAGTGACCTTCTTTGTCTCTTTTCACAGCCTTTGTTTTAAAGTCTATTTTATCTGATATGAGTATTGCTACTCCTGCTTTCTTTTGGTCCCTATTTGCATGGAAAATCTTTTTCCAGCCCTTCACTTTCAGTCTGTATGTGTCCCCTGTTTTGAGGTGGGTCTCCTGTAGACAACATATGTAGGGGTCTTGTTTTTGTATCCATTCAGCCAGTCTTTGTCTTTTGGTTGGGGCATTCAACCCATTTACGTTTAAGGTAATTACTGATAAGTATGATCCCGTTGCCATTTACTTTATTGTTTGGGGTTCGAATTTATACACCATTTTTGTGTTTCCTGTCTAGAGAATATCCTTTAGTATTTGTTGTAGAGCTGGTTTGGTGGTGCAGAATTCTCTCAGCTTTTGCTTATCTGAGAAGCTTTTGATTTCTCCTTCATACTTGAATGAAATCCTTGCTGGGTACAATAATCTGGGCTGTAGGTTATTTTCTTTCATCATTTTAAGTATGTCTTGCCATTCCCTCCTGGCTTGAAGAGTTTCTATTGAAAGATCAGCTGTTATCCTTATGGGAATTCCCTTGTGTGTTATTTGTTGTTTTTCCCTTGCTGCTTTTAATATTTGTTCTTTGTGTTTGATCTTTGTTAATTTGATTAATATGTGTCTTGGGGTGTTTCGCCTTGGGTTTATCCTGTTTGGGATTCTCTGGGTTTCTTGGACTTGGGTGATTATTTCCTTCCCCAGTTTAGGGAAGTTTTCAACTATTATCTCCTCAAGTATTTTCTCATGGTCTTTCTTTTTGTCTTCTTCTTCTGGAACCCCTATGATTCGAATGTTGTAGCGTTTAATATTGTCCTGGAGGTCTCTGAGATTGTCCTCATTTCTTTTAATTCGTTTTTCTTTTATTCTCTCTGATTCATTTATTTCTACCATTCTATCTTCTAATTCACTAATCCTATCTTCTGCCTCTGTTATTCTACTATTTGTTGCCTCCAGAGTGTTTTTAATTTCATTTATTGCATTATTCATTGTATATTGACTCTTTTTTATTTCTTCTAGGTCCTTGTTAAACCTTTCTTGCATCTTCTCAATCCTTGTCTCCAAGCTATTTATCTGTGATTCCATTTTAATTTCTAGATTTTGGATCAATTTCACTATCATTATTCGGAATTCTTTGTCAGGTAGATTCCCTATCTCTTCCTCTTTTGTTTGGTTTGGTGGGCATTTATCCTGTTCCTTTATCTGCTGGCTATTCCTCTGTCTCTTCATCTTGTTTAAATTGCTGAGTATGGGGTGTCCTTTCTGTATTCTGGCAGTTTGTGGAGTTCTCTTTATTGTGGCTATTCCTCACTGTGTGTGGGTTTGTACAGGTGGCTTGTCAAGGTTTCCTGGTTAGGGAAGCTTGTGTCAGTGTTCTGATGGGTGGAACTGTATTTCTTCTCTTTGTTCAGTCGCGCTGTGGGGAGGGAGGGAGGGATGCTGCAAGCAAATAACACTGGCGTGCGCTCGCAGTGCCTCAGCCACACTGGGTCTGCCCCCGCTCACTGCGCGTGTAGCCTCCCTGCCCACACTGCTCGGGCTCTAGGTTGTTCCGCCGGGAACAATCCAAGGCTGGCCCTGGGTTGCATGTACCTCCCAGGTCCAAGCCGCTCAGGTTCAGGCACTCGGATAGTCCTCAGAGGCGCAGACTCAGTTGGGCCTGAGTATTGTGCTCTTCCCAGGTCCGAGCAGCTCAAGTGATGAGGTGTTTGGCGAGCGCCAATGCTGCGACTTATCGCCTCCCCGCCACTCGGTTATCTGGGCGCAAAACCGGCGCACCTTCTTAGGCAGATGTTAACCGTCCAGACCCCCAAGAAGTTTTAGTTAGCAAAGAAGCCTGCTTACAGTTTTATAGATAATGTCTCTCTGGGGCTGCGATTGCCCCCTTCCGGCTCTGGCTGCCTATCACCGGAGGGGGAAGGTCTGCAGCCGGCTATCTCTGTTCAATTCTTTGTTCCGTGCACGGGCCTGGCGGTCTTAGGTTGGGGCTGGCTTTTCGCGTAGTAGATATCCCACAGTCTGGTTTGTTAGCCCAAATTATTTCGCTCAGATAGTGCTCAGGGTATTTAGGCCAGATTCTTACTCTAAGCGATGCAGCCCGCGCTGCGCCTCCCTGCTCAGCCCCCGCTTGTTAATGGCGCCTGCAGGCGTCTGCGCTGCTTCTCCACTGGGGGAGTTACCGTAGGACTCGCAATCTTCGAGTTTTAATTGTTTATTTATTTTTTCTTCCTGTTACGTTGCCCTCTGTGCTTCCAAAGCTCGGCACAGATTCGGCAGTGAGAAGGTTTCCTGGTGTTTGGAAACTTCTCTCTTTTTAAGACTCCCTTCCCGGGACGGAGCTCCGTCCCTCCCTCTTTTGTCTCTTTTTTTGTCTTTTATATTTTTTCCTACCTCCTTTCGAAGAGTTGGATTGCTTTTCTGGGTGCCTGATGTCCTCTGCCGGCATTCAGAAGTTGTTTTGTGGAATTTACTCGACGTTTAAATGCTCTTTTGATGAATTTGTGGGGGAGAAAGTGTTCTCCCTGTCCTACTCCTCCGCCATCTTGGCTCCTCCTCCCCTGAACCATTTTTTAAGTGTAGAATTTGGTGGCATTAGTGACAGTCACAAATTATACAACCATCACCACTACTTCCATAATTTTTCATCACCCTAAACAGAAACTCTGAGCCTATTAAGCAATAACTCCCCACTCTCTACGTTACCCACTCTCCACTAACATCTAATGTCTAATTTACTGTCTCCAGGAGTTTGCCTATTCTAGGTATTGTCTATAAACACAATCATACAATAATTGTCCTTTTGTATCTGGCATCTGCAACTTAGCCTATTTTCAAAGTTCATCCATGTTGTGGCGTGTGTCAGAATTCTATTCCTTTTGTGGCTGAATAATATTCCACTGTGTGAATATACCACCTTTTTTTTATCCATTCATATGTTAATACACATCCGGGTTGTTTCCACCTTTGGGTTATTGTGAATAATTCTGCTCTGAACATTGGTTAACACGTCACGTTCTTGCCTCCACATAGTCAGATCTTATTACTAAGGTAGAACTGGCTAGGTGCCATTTATCTTACAGAATCATCTACAAGTGGAAAATGACGGATCAGGAGTTCAAGCTCAAGCCTCTGGCCTGTGTCCAGGATGTTTCTACTTTGCCCCACTGAATTACAGACTTTCTCAGATGGACTATCCCATGGAAGTGGGAGGACTGAAGGGAGCAGGGCCTGAAGAGGTTACTTAGGAGGCTCCAGGAAGCCTGCAGTTAGAAGTGGGGCTTTACCCAAGGGAGATAAAAACAGGTCCACATTTGATGCCCATAAATGTCCACATGCAGTCATTCTCAGAAAGTAAAATGGTGTGGAGACAGCTGTGGGTATGTGGATATTAACTGGCTGAGTGGAAAAGAATGGAAGATAAGATAAAAAAAATTTATTTATTTATTTATTTATTTTTTTATTAAGTTTATTAAATATTTTTTAAAAAAATCACATGCTCCCCATCCTGAACCCTCCTCCCTCCCAACCTCCCCATACCATCCCCCTGGGCCTTCCCAGCGCACCAGCCCCAAGCATCCAGCATCGTGCACTGAACCTGGACTGGCATCTCGTTTCATACATGACATTTCACATGTTTCAATGACATTCTCCCAAATCTTCCCACCCTCTCCCACAGAGTCCATAAGACTGTTCTATACATCAGTGTCTCTTTTGCTGTCTCGTACACAGGGTTATTGTTACCATCTTTCTAAATTCCATATACATGCGTTAGTATACTGTATTTATGTTTTTCCTTCTGGCTTACTTCACTCTGTATAATAGTCTCCAGTTTCATCCACCTCATTAGAACTGATTCAAATGTATTCTTTTTAATGGCTGAGTAATACTCCATTGTGTATATGTACCACAGCTTTCTTATCCATTCATCTGCTGATGGACATCTAGGTTGCTTCCATGTCCTGGCTATTATAAACAGTGCTGCGATGAACATTGGGGTACACGTGTCTCTTTCCCTTCTGGTTTCCTCAGTGTGTATGCCCAGCAGTGGGATTGCTGGATCATAAGGCAGTTCTATTTCCAGTTTTTTAAGGAATCTCCACACTGTTCTCCATAGTGGCTGCACTAATTTGCATTCCCACCAACAGTGTAAGAGGGTTCCCTTTTCTCCATTGTCAGGGACTTCCCTGACAATCCAGTAATTAAGAGTCTGTGCCAATGCAGAGGGCACGAGTTCAATTCCTGGTCGGGGAACTAAGATTCTGCATGCCACTTGGTACAGCCAAAAGATAAATAAATAAAAACTAAGAATGGGATATAAATGGAAAGAAGGGAGATTAGAGTTAAGTGGTCATTTGAATACTCAACAGAGCTTTAGTCAAGCTACCAAATCACTACCATATAATAAATATGGCCCAATAAAGACAGAGTGGAATAGACGCCAACATGCAACCTTATTTCACATCCTTTTGCATGACGTGAACACAAACAAGGGTATACAATGGGTCATGTGTTGAATGCCATGATCTAGCCTAAGTTTGGTCAAACCCAGCCCATGGTGTTAACCTGCTTCCTAAGAAATAATCACCGAAAGCCTCTTTGATTTTCTCCCTCTGCCCCAAAGCCTTGAGGCCTCATACTGAATTTTGTCAGCATTTATGAGAAGTTGCAAGACATTCCAATTCGTACACTCAGAAGTCCCTTTATGATCCTAATCCTGGGCCACTGCCAGGCAAAATTAGGAAGTAAACAGCCAGGTGTCTTTCCCTTCCAGGCACCAGGTGTTAACAACAGGTATGAATCATCACGGATAGGATTTTAGGCATGAGTGGGGAAGAAATTTTTTTAGTGTGGGAACCCTGTGGGTGCTCCTCAAATCAGACCATCAAGACGCACCATGTACTCAGCTTGGCTGAAGGGCTAGTCCTGCCTGGACAGATCCTCTCAAGACTGAGACACTCTGACAGGAAATGGGCTTTGAAAGAACATCCCACTTCCTGGGGTTGAGCATAACTGGGAACTCTAGGCTACCTTGATGCAGTCCAAGTAAAAAGGGTTTGAGATGATGTGGCTTAAGGAAGGAAGCAAAAAAGGAACCTTGGGGAATAAGCCTGTGAATTACTTTTGTTTTCCCTTCAGTTTCATATACCTAGAGAGCAAAACCACAGCAAGTTCTAAGACAGACTGTTCGGAGCCACTAGGTGATCACTGGGTTGTTCTGGGAGCCCTCGTGTGTTCCTAGCTCCTGCTCCATATCCAGGTCCACACTCAGTACACAGCTACTGATGAACTCACCTAGAAAGGAAAGCTCCTACACATTCAGGCACTATCAGCCTTGAGCAAAAATCTTAAGGAGCACAAGATCTGCTTTTTACATCTGACTGCCTCTCCTTTCTCTCCGTAGGGCTTCCATCTCCCTTTCTCAGCTACTGACTCATCAGCTCTTACAGCTTCTCCATTTCCTTCCACATAAAACTGTCCTTATCTGTTTACTGAAAGGAGCTTATACACTGACTTATGCTAAGGTGTGAATGACTGAAAATGGCTTACTATCCTGCCTTTTCCAAGAGTGGTTACATTCTTCAAAGTAATAATTTCACTGGTGATAGATGTGATACAATAGTTTTTTAAATCCAAGAAATGGAGAAAGATACACCACATTAATACTAATCAAGAGAAAACTATATATTCTTTTTAAGATTCTTTTTCCATTATACGTTATTACAAGATTTGAGTATAATTCCCTGTGCTATACAGTAGATCCTTGTTACCTATTTTATAGACAATAGTTAATGTTAATCTCAAACTCCTAATTTATCCCTCCCTCCCTTTCCCCTTTGGTACCATAAATTTGTTTTCTATGTCCATGAGTTTATTTCTGTTTTGTAAATAAGTTCTCTTGTGTCATTTTTTTTAGATTCCACATATAAGCAGTATCATACAATATTTGTCTTTGTCTGACTTACTTCACTTAGTATGATAATCTCTAGGTCCATTCATGTTGCTGCAAATAGCATTAGTTCATTCTTTTTATGACTGAGTAGTATTCCATTGCGTGTATATATATGTATACCACATCTTCTTTACCCATTCATCTGTCAATGGACACAGGTTGCTTCCATGTCATACCTTAACAAATTAAAAAAAAAAAAGAGAGGAACCAAAGTAGCTCTCAAACCACAGTGGAAATAAACTAGAAATCAGTAACAAAAAGATTGCTGAAAAATTCTAAAATATTTGGAGGCTAAACAATACACTTCTAAATACCACATGGGTCAAAGAAGTGTCAAGAGAAGATTTTAAAAATTTAAACTAATTGAGAACACAACTTATCAAAATGTATCATATACAGAGAACGCAGTGCAAAAATGGAAATTTATAGCATTTAATACATTTATTACAAAAGAAGAAAGATCTAAACCCAGTCATCTAAGCTTATACTGTGCATGCATGAGTGCTCAGTAACTTCAGTCGTGTCCAACTCTTTACGGCCCTGTGGACTGCGGCCCACCAGGATTCTCTGTCCATGGGATTCTCCAGGCAAGAATACTGGAGTGGGTTGCCATGGCCTCCTCCAAGGGATCTTCCTGACCCAGGGATCAAACCCATATCTCTTAAGTTTCCCGCATTGGGAGGCAGATTGCAATTAGAATAGAAATAAATGAAATTGAAAGCAGGAAAGCAACAGAGAAAATCAGCAAACCAAAAGCCAATTCTTTGAGAAGATCAATAAAATGGATACACCTCCGGCCAAGCTAATAAAGAGAAAAAGAAAGAAAAGAGAAATTACTAATATCAGAAGTGAAAGCGGGGCTATCACTACACCTCCCATGGATGTTGTGAGTAATAAAGGAACATAATGAACAAACCTATGCCTACAAATTTGATAACTTAGATGAAATGGTTCAATTCCTTGAAGATGCAGGTCTTTTTCCCCGAAACTCTTTTCTACGAAGATTCACACAAAGAGAATATATAATCTGTACAGGCTTTTCTCTGTTAAAGAAAGTAAGTGGATCAATAATTAATAACCTTTTAACACTGAAAACATTAGGCCCAGATGGCTTCACTGATGACTTTTAACAAACATTTAAGGAAGAAATTGTATCGATTCCTTTAGCATCTTTCCCAGAAAAGAGAGGCACAGGGAACACTTCCTAACTCGTTCCATGAGGACAGCACTATCTCAATACCAAAGCCAGACAAAGACTTCACAAGAAAAGAAAACAAAACTGGTATCTCCCATGAACACAGAAGCAAAAATCTTTAAAGAATCATTAGTAAGTTGAAGCCAACACTATATGAAAATAATTTTATACCATTCTTTTATAATGGAATTTATCCTGGGTATACAAGGCTAGTTCAAAACTCTAGCCTTGCATACCCTCCAAAATCAACGAATGGAAGGAACCCAGCATATCAATCTAGAGAAGAAAAATCATATGAACATACTAATAGATACAGCAAAGTTACTTTATAAAATCCAACCCTCATTCATGATACATTTTATACAAAATTAATAATAACAATTCTTCATGAATAGATAATTGTCAAGAACACTAAGAATATTTGCCTTGCTAAAGTCTTAAAACATGTTATAAATGGACAACCACCCAAAGGGATGAGATTATCACACCATGAGAATTTTTGCAGTGAAGACAGATTTTGACCAAAACATTATGCTGCCAGGCGGGGTGCTGCCTTTCCTTTCTACCATCAGAATGCTCTTCAGGATCCAGACAGGCAAACATCAATTAAGAAGGAACCCTTTGCCCTTTGCTGTTGGCAAAGGAAGTGGTGATCCCAGAATGCCAAGCCTCTGCTTTCACCAGGATGACGAGGTCTGGGGTGACAGTCAGGCTACTGCAGCTCAAAGTGAACAGAATCAATTCTGTATTTAACCCCGTGTCTCCTTTGACATTTCTCTGGCAAAATTGGTCTTCAAAGCACAAGGATTCAGAAAATGAGAAGCATTTTCCAGAGACAAAGAAAAAGAAGAAACCAAAAGCTATAAACAAGGGGAACAAAGAAGCTATGTCAGTATCCTTTCTGTGTCTAAGTGGCCTTTAACTCCTGGGTGTCAGGGTAACAAATCTACTCCACAAGCAAGGTCAATTATCCCCAACTATCCCCTCTTTCAGTGAAAGGGTGAAAGTCACACCCTGGCTAAAGCATGTCACTCACAGTATGATTCAAAACTCTTGCTTAGAAAAGTAGAAAATTAAAATGCATTTACAATCCAGAATATCAGAGTTAGATGAACCCATAAAAATAAAAAATGTCATGTTCCATTTAATAAATGAAGACAGTCTGGGCCTGAGAGGTTAAAAATCTGGCCCTTAGGTACATGACAAGGTGGAGCAACACAGGACAATAGCTTCCAATAGATCAGGGCTTGATTCCCAAACACCAAGAAGTCATTACGCCCGTCTGAGCCCTTGTTTCTTCATCTGTAAAACAGGCATAACAGGAATCACTTCGCAGGATTGCTGTTAAAATTAAGACTGAAACCTGAAGAGCACTGGCACAGTTTTGCCACATGAGAATCCTCAGTAATCATTTTCCTTCTTTCTTTTGGATCTCAGGGTCAGAGCTAGAGCTCAGTGCTGGGCTCTGGAGTCGCAGTTCATTCCTGTTTCCTCTGGACCCAATGACAGCAACAGGCAGAGTATTTGCAGGTATCAGTTCAGGCTGGGGATGAAGGCACCCCTAGGTGTGTTACCACGTCTCTGTAGCTCTGCTCTCCAGCAAATGAGATACAGAACGGGGCTTAGTCTCTGCCTCTACCCTGATAAGCTTACATGAAAACCTAGATCCACCTGCAGTTCAGTTTTTCCATCAGAGAAACCGGGTGTGGGTCTGTTAGTTGCTCAGGCATGTCTGACTCTTTGTGACCTCATGGACTGTAGCCCATCAGGCTTCTCTGTTCATGGAGTTCTTCAGGCAGGAATACTAGAATGGGTTGCCATTCCTTTCTCCAGGGGATCTTCCCTTCCCAGGGGTCGAACCTGAGTCTCCCACGTTGCAGGCAGATTCTTTACCGTCTGAGCCACCAGTAAAGGTCATTAAAAATTGATATTATCTTTTGATATTGATATTTTGGAAGCCTCCCCAACTGCTCAATTCAATGAGCTTTCCTTAACCTGTATTTACATATATATGCTGTAAGACCCAAAAGTGTGTATATGTGTGTGTGTTTGTATACAAACTGGAGTGTGTTTGTATACACATCCCACTGGGGATAGTGGAGGCTGATGGGAATAGATGGGAACGTGGTCCTACTCCCATATTTCCAACATGGAAAAATGATCAGGGTCAATAAGGACTTTGGTCAGCCTAGGTCGTCATACATACAAAGAAAAAGAGCCAGTAGATCAAGAAAAGAAGCCTGCATGGTCTTAGAAGAGAATGTGGGCAGAGGAAGACAAAAAGGAAGGAAAGAATTGGTCGCTCAATCGTATTGAACTCTTTGTGACCCTATGGACTATTGCCCGCCAGGCTCCTCTGTCCATGGAATTCTCCAGGCAAGAATACTGGAGTGGGTTGCCATTTCCTCCTCTAGGGGATCTCCCAGATCCAGGGATCGAACCCACGTCTCCTGCACTGCAGGCAGATTTTTTACCATCTGAGCCACCAGGGAAGCAGAGGAAGATAAAAGCAATAGCAATTTAAAAAACAGCACTAGGGGGTTCTCCCTACAGCCCAATGGCTCCCAAATTTGGTATTTTCAGCCCTGACCTCTGCCCAGAACTCTAGATGAAGCCTTGAATGGTTTCACAGGCATCTCAAATGAACTTGCTCAGAAGAGAGTTCTTGACTCTACCTTCCCACATCCATACCAGCTCCTCTTTCAAGCACCTCGTCTCAGAAAAGGGCAACATAATCCACTTGGTTACTTAAGCCAAAAATCTAGGGATGTTCCTGGGTCTCTTTCTTTCATTTTCCTCAGGGCCTTCAATGCTACATTCACAATGCACCCTAATCCATTTTCTTCTCCACATCTCTACTTCTACAACTCTACCACCATCAAGTCTGGGCCACAGTGAATTTCTGTTTTACCATTGTGGTATCCACCCTGATTCCAGACTTGTTCCCTCTTCACAAACCCACCAGTGACCTTTTTAAAAATATGTGTGTGCATGTGTTAGTCACTCAGTCACGTCCAACTCTTTTGCAACCCTATGGACTATAGCCTGTCAGGCTCCTCTGTCCATGGGATTTCCCATGCAAGAATTCTGGAGTGAGTTGCTTGCCCTCCTCCAGGGGATCTTCCCGACCCAGGGATCAAATTTACATTGCAGGCAAATTCTTTACCATCTGAGCCAATACAGACCAGATCAAATTATCCCTAAGCTTAAAGCTTTCCGATGATTTCCCACTGCACTTGGAAAAACATTTCAAATTCCTTCTTTTGAGTCAGAAAAGCCTCAATGATCCCGGCTACCCTCCAATGTCTTTCCAACTCATCCCACACCACTCTGTTCATTCACTGGGCTCAGGACAAGTTAGCCTTGTCTCTGTTCCTCAGATGTTCCACGCTTAGTCCTGGGCTGGGGCCTTTGCACCAGCCGTGCCTCCGCCTGCAATGTGTCCCTCACATCTTGGCAGGGCGAGGGCCTCTGATACTCCAAGTGATGTCACTAGCTCAGACGACCCGTGCCAGAAGCCCACCCATTCACTCGCTATTACGGAGACGTATTGTAATTCTTTGTGTAGCTCATGTTACTTGTTGATGGACTTCTTGTTTATTTCTTTGGTTACTGCCTGTCCTGCTCTGTGAGAAGAGATTCTCTGTGAGACAGCAGGGATCTTTCAACCCACCCTGTTTCCTGTCCTGGCATGTGGAAGTCATGCAACAAATACTTGTTGTTTGAATCGAAAAAGGAATGAACCCCAAACCACCAAAAATGAACTAAAGAGCCTTATCTTGGAGGAGCGTTCATTTCAACTGAATCCCAAGACTGTCCCACAAAAATCTGCTGATGTTCAGAAGTGCACCAACCAGGTCAAAGGGAATGAGGAGAGGCTGGGCAAGCTCAACACAAAACCCTGAATCCTTTTCTGCTGCTGCTGCTGCTAAGTCGCTTCAGTCGTGTCCGACTCTATGTGACCCCATAGACGGCAGCCCAACAGGCTCCACCGTCCCTGGGATTCTCCAGGCAAGAACACTGGAGTAGGTTGCCATTTCCTTAAGGATCCCAATTGTCCGGACCTCCAAAGGCCTCAAGATCCCCTGGAGAAGGAAAGGGCAACCCACTCCAGTATTCTTGCCTGAAGAATCCCATGGACAGAGGAGCCTAGTGGGCTACAGTCCATGGGGTCTCAAAGAGTCGGACACGACTGAGCGACTAAACAATGGCAGTGACTCATGAATTACGACAAATTCCAGAGCAGAAAACAAGCCGTGCTCTCCTCCTCTCCCCCACGTCTAATTTAGCTGCGTCTTCTTGGGCTTGTGCCAGGATGGCAGACGATGGGTGCTGTTAGCATATGATTTGGGGAGACGTGCAAAGCAAGCAGACAGCCTGGCAGATGGAAGCACACTCACCTTGCGAGGGGAACAGATTTGGACCTTCCTTCTGCAGTTTCCTCTGCTGTGGGTACAGAAGATGAGCACAGGCTCTGAGAAAGATGGTGGAGTTAGCAGTTTCTCTAGGACTCTTTTCCCTGGATTTCCCCCTCACCTTCCACCTGAGAGGCAAGGAAAACTTAAGGTGCTAACACCCAGGCTTTAATTTCTACCCACTTAAGTCATTCTGGGCATGTGATACAGGAACCATTACACCTCTTTTCTTTCCCTTTTCTCTTCTTTTTCACCCTCTTGTCCTCAGGTCAAACTCTGCCCTCCTCCCACTATATCTCCCTTATCTTCCTACTTCTTTTTCTACCCCATCCCTCTGTGTGATCCCCTCTCTCTTCCCAATCTTCCCACTTATGTCTTTGCTCTTATCATGTGGGGAAAAGATCCAACTATTTTCTACAAATTCTGGATTATTTCGTTTTTAAAAGGAATTTGGAAAAAGGCTAGGCTTTGTTTTATGAAACACCTTTCCCATTAATTTAGACACACATTTACGTGGTCACCCGGAAATTGGCTTTTTAACTAGCTGTCACTCTAAAAGTTAAAAGCAAGGCCTGTTTTAATTCTAGTATGGTGGGCTTGCTGTATTTCCCCTGGTAAAACAATTTCCAGCAACGTTGTTATTAAGGACTGAAAAGATTTACCCAAAGTGAAGGTCACATAAAATTGTCAAACGACCTCCACGGATAGACACAACAAAGTGCCTAGCGGTGGAAAAGCAGTTACAGGAGGTTTCCTTCATTGCTACCTTATGATCCTCAGAGAGAAGAGCGGGAGCGGGTGAGCGCGGAGGGAGGAGGGCGGGGAGAAAGAAAAGGACTGGAGAAAAGAAAAAGATGCGGGTGGAGACCAGGCTGGGGCTAGAGTTGCGCTGAGTGTGGACGGGTCTGGGGTGCAGGCTGGAGGGAAGGGCGCCCTCTGGTGGCAGCCGCTCCGCCTTTCCTGCGCCGTCCAAAACCTTCGGCTCTCTCTAACCTTGCATACCACCTCAGCAAACCATGAGTTAATCACTGCCTTCTCCGCATTCCAGAAGGACGGCTAGGAGCCAGGGGTTATAACTCCACTTCACCCTCAGAAGCCCATCGACTATTTCTTACAGCTTTTTATTCTATTCTCCCTAAGAGAAAGTGCTGGGCGGGGGCGGGGGTGGGAGTGGAATTAACGTTTTCCACGTTACTACACTCCAGCAAGAATGGAGAGTCCTAGAGAGTGACGTCTGGGCAACTACAGCTGACCGCACCTTTGATTCAGCTTTGCAGGGAGTTACTGTGGGATATTTCAGAAAATTCATCGTAGGAACATGAAAAAAATCATGCCGTTTAACCTGATTCTCAGTTCTCGATGCTTGAAAACTAGGGCTTAATACTACCTACCACCCAGAGCTGTTTTGAAGGTTAAATGAGAGGCAGCGAGTGGCATACAGTAGGTGCTCGGTAGTTGTTGGTTCCCACTCCCATTTCACAGCACCTCATCCCATGTCTCTTAAAAAAGATGAGATGGTAAGTTCATTTCTTCCCACTGCTTGGCCTGCAATCAATATAAATTGCCCCTACATGGTTCCCTCCCGGCGCCTCGGTAACTACGTATTTTACTAGGTTCCTGAGAGTTCAGTGCAGCTGTTTTGACATAGGAGCATTTTGACAACAGCCTGTAACACCATCGTTGTTCCTCACCTCCAGAACCATATCCTCCCTTGGTCCCTGAGGCTCCCATGAATGCTGTCCTCCTCCCATCCCTGAATGGATGTCAGTTTTGCACATTACATAGGAACAAGATGAATGCCCGGGGAACAACAGCAATTTTACATTTGGACACCGTAGAATTCTGGGGAGTGAGGAACCTCCCTTTGCACTTCTGTGTAGACCGGTCTCGTGGTTAAAGAAGGTGGATATTTGTGTTGAAACCTTCCACCTCAAGTGTCTAATGCTGACCTTTGCCCCAGGCTTCTTCCCTTTCCTTGGAGTGGCATCTGGGGCTGGTCCAAGGAAGGTACTTTGCAATTAAGCTCCACAAATTCCACCTTATCTTCCAACTTAATTTTTAACTCCCAACAGATAAGCATGGCTCTTGGGTTTTTATTCTAGAGTTCTACCAAGAGATAAAGAGTTCCAAGAAAAAGGTACTTTAGGGGGTTTGAAGCAGGGATAGTCACTAAGTCGTATCTCTTTGCCACCCCATGGACTGTAGCCCACCAGGCTTCTCTGTCCATGGGGTTTCCCAGGCAAGAATACTGGAGTAGGTTGCCATTTCCTTCTCCTGGGATAATATGAGAAATGAAGTTTCTAAAGTCTGAAAATAGAGACTCATTCTTGCAAGAGATTCTCTGTCAGTTGATTTTTTTTCTCTTCTTGAATGTTATACAGGCATAAAACAACACTTTGCAGATGAGTAAACTTTACCATTTGAAAATTAATTCAGTGTCTAACTCTCTAAATGTATCTCAAGATGCGTTTCAGATTTTTTAAATTACCATAATGGTAGCATTATGCCAGCAAAATACTGGAATATTAATATATCAAAACATCGAAACACCAGAAGGTGGGATTGCAATCTGTACTCTTTAAGGACAAAGATCCACTCTATCTAATGGCTGAGGAGTCTTGTATTGCTCCGCTGACAAAGAGTCAGACCCTTCCCTGTTCCCTCTTCCTCTTTCTCTCTGAAGCCCCCCATTCGGGTAGACCAGCAAGCTGCTGAAAGCAATCCTGTTCATGGATTCAAATTCTGTTAAATAATTAGATTTCTTGCTTTTGGAGGTACCTTCCTCATCTAACGCAACATGCAATCTAAAACTGCGACACGAGGGGGCGCGATTGCCCTCCCGATGTCTGATTAGACCGCGGGCAGGAAGCTATGCTCTCATTCACAGCCGAGGGCTCACAGTGGGTAAAATGAACCGTCACAGATGAGTTTAAAAAAAAAAGTAGCCAACAATTACCCCTCCTGAATTTTTTTTTTTTTTAGAGAAAAATATCCAGTTCAGTGGCTATTAAAATTAAGAAGATAACTAGGGAAATTTAACCTTCATTTACTGAACATTGTTCAATGTGTGACAATTATTAGTATTCACTTTTGTATTATACCCTATTTTCACGGAAAAAAATAAAAAGGTGGCACGGGGCAATAAGCCAAAGACAGAAGGAGAAAGAGAGAAGGCAGGAGAGAAGAAGGGCTTTCCAAACGGCGCTAGTGGTAAAGAACCTGCTGCCAAAGCAGGGGACGTAAGAGACAGGGATTTGGTCCCTGGGTCAGGAACATCCCCTGGAGGAGGGCGTGGCAACCCACTCCAGTATTCTTGCCTGGAGAATCCCATGGACAGAGGAGCCTGGCGGGCTACAGTCCATTGGCCACAAAGAGTCAGACATGACTGAGCGACTTAGCACATGAGCGGAGAAATAGGAGAGACATGGATCAGGGAGGAAGGGTCAGAACAGAACAGGAGTCAGAATCCTAAGGGGCCAGTGAGAGTGTCAGAGAAAGGAAAAGGGAGGGGAAAGTTTAGAATGATTGTTCTTTTTTCTCAGTCCACTTGAACAATGTGAAAACTGTGGGCTTCTTCCCATAAAATAGCCATATTCTTATATATTCAAGGGGTCCATGAACTCCTGGTTTAATGGAGTTCCCTGGTGGCCTAGTGGTTAGGATTCTGGGTTTTCACTGCCATATCCCAGGTTCAATCCCTGCTTAGGGAATTAAGATTCCACAAACTGAGTGGTGCAGCCAAAAAAAAAGAGCTCCTGGTTTAAACAAGACTGTTGTTGCTTAGTCACTCAGTTGTGTCTGACTCTTTTGTGACCCCATGGCTTGCAGCCCACCAGGTTTCTCTATCCATGGGATTTTCCAGGCAAAAACACGGGTGTGGGTTGCCATTTCTTTCTGGGGATCTTCCCAACCCAGGGATCAAACCTGAGTCTCCTGCTTGGCAGGTGGATTCTTTAACATTGAGCCACCAGGGAAGCCTTAAACAGAGCTACAGAGGAGCAAAAGCAAAGAAAAAGATGCCACGAGGCAGAAACATGGAGAAGTGGGCAAAAAGAGCCGCAAAGAAAGAAAGGAAGATGGGCATTCCCCTCGCCACCCCAGCTTCTCTCTCATCTAAACTTATGCCCCACGTTCAAAGCGAGCACCGTGGTCTTCAAACTTGGTGATAGGAGCCATTCTAGAATGACATCAGATGGGAGCCACCCCTCTGAACAGTGTTATCTTAGCAAATCATTCGCCTCTCAAGACCTAGTGAAGGGACTCCCACAGATGAAAATGGACATTTTTTAATCTACACAAGGTTAGCCCAGAAGCTGTCCAGGGGCCAGTAGGAGTCCTGGGTGCCATGGATGGAGAATGGGAGCCAAGGCTGCAGGAAGAGGAGCTAAGGCTTCTCTCCTTTCCAGTCCCTGTGGGCTACAGAACCAGGGGCCAGGACAAAGTGAACCTTTCTCTTCTGGGGAGGGAAGAACCTCCCCTTACGCCTCTGTACAGAGCTGTCTCATGACTAAAGAAGGTTGTTTATGTTGAAACCATCATCCTGAAGTGTTAGCTGTGGCTGGTCCAGGAAGACACTTTGGAGTTGAGCTCCACAAATTCCACCCTGTTTTCCAACTTAATTTTTAATTCCAAATATGTTTGGCTCTAGGGGCTTTATTTGAGAGTTCTACCAAGAGACCAAGAAAAAGGTACTGTAGGATTTTGAAACAAGGACAATATGAGAAATGAAGTTTCTGGATTAGGCCAGCCCTTTTACAGGAATAGGGATACTGACATGATATTCTTTAACCTCCTGTTGTTTTCTTAGGGGTTGTGTTTCTGAAGCATCTGGGCACTGGAGTGGGGGGGGGGGGGCAGGAATTGCTCAAAAGAACAGAGGCTTTGTTTTGGATGACTTGGAGCAGACAATGTCCCTATTCAAGGGATCAAGGTGGGCTGGGCAAGGGGTAATGGATGGAGGAAGAAAGGAATAGATCAAGTGTGAAAATTCTCTGCCAAACAGCCTCATAAGCTTCCTTCCAGCTAATCTAACTCTTTTCAATGAAAAGGGTGAACTAAAGTGTTGCTTTGATGATCTTTCCACTTCTTTTTCCACAGAGGTGAACACTGTGGAAGCCGTGGGGCCTCTGTTCCTTTGTAATCAAGAGAGAAGGCCCTGGGCCAAACATGAATAATGAGCTCCTCCCCTCCAGTCAGTCAACAAGCGATGCTCATTAGGAAAGGTGACTCAGAACTGCCCTGTCCCTCCCTGGAGCTGCAGTGCACCCACCAGGCTGGCTGGCAGGTGTCCACACTTCCCACGTGCCCACCCCACACCACAGGCAAGCTGCTGCAGAGCCAAGGATTCGGGGACAAAGGGGAAAGGGAAAAAAAAACTCAAGAAGTATTCAAAACAACTCATCATCACCTGCTTATTTGTCCTGTGATACAGAGGATGTGCTTGCTGCCTAACGGGTTTGAGAATCTATGATGTGTAGGGATTTTTTCTAAGTGTGGTCCTCAGGCCCCAGGCATCAGAATCACGTGGGCTTCCAGATTCAGATTCCTGGGCCCCACCTCAGACCTGCCGAGGGTCTGCCTCTGCCGGCCCTCTGCAGGCCCTCCCACCTGCCATCTCTGAGGGGCTACAAAACTGATGCTTTCAATTTGTGATGCCGGAGAAGACTCTTGAGAGTCCCTTGAGCTGCAAGGAGATCAAACCAGTCCATCCTAAAGGAAATCAACCCTGAATATTCATTGGAAGGACTGATGCTGAAGCTGAAGCTCCAATACTTTGGCCACCTGATGCAAAGAGCAGACTTACTAGAAAAGACTCTGATGCTGGGAAAGATTGAAGGCAGGAGGAGAAGGGGCAGCAATGGATGAGATGGTTGGATGGCATCACTGATTCAGTGGACATGAATTTGAGCCAACTCTGGGAAATAGTGAAGGACAGGGGAGCCTAAGGACGTGCTGCGTCCATGAGGTTGTAAACAGCCAGACACAACTTAGTGTGTGGCTAAACAACTAAACAACAACAGCAACAAGGCTGCTGGGTGGGGCAGGTCTTGGTGAGAAAACGGTGGTCTCCAGGATGGCTCACACCAGTGAGTGCTCCCCCCAGCTACTGCTGCCAGTGGCCTTTTCCCCGTAGTGAGCCACAGGCCCCGCCCCACCACCTGAGAGGAGACCCTCCAATACTGGCAGATCCTGCCATCACCAGCCGAACTTTCTCAGCCATTAAGAGCTTGCCCCAGTGCCCCAGCTGGGCCTGCAGCAGCATCTTCCTCCAGGTAAGTTCATAAGGATGGAGCCAGCATCTTTCCACAGAGAAAATCATAGGACGTAGGGGTGAGGCTGAAGCACCCATCTGGACCACAGAGACTGAGGAGGACCACATTCAAAGGTAGAAGGAGCAATTACAGTCTGACCACGTTGTTCCTTCCCCAGGCTGGCATAGCACTGCCTGAAGAGCCCCCCCATCCCCACCTCCAACCTAGTTTCTCTGGCAGGCAAAAAGAGAACACCAAATGGACACCCAGCTTTCCCAGCATTGTGGAACGTGCTTCCAAGGAGGTCTGTTTGGGTCTTGCCTCACAGAAATTACTTGGGGGAGTGGCAGGGCTCCACCATCAGGGATCAAATAGGCACAGGGTGCCAGGCTTGCAGGAACTGCTTGCAGCCCTCTGTGAACCACGTTCCCAGTCCCACTGTGAGGGAGCAGACATCCCAGCCAGTGGCTTTGCTGGGGGTCCCGTCTGGCCGGGGAATATGGTTGTTTGGCAGTCCCACCTGACCTGAGTCTCCAGTCAAGGGGCCCCACCAGCTCATTCTTCTGCCTCACTTCAGCAGGAAAGCAAATAACTCGGCCTCGGTTCCTGCCCATCCGGGGAACCTGACTGGAGAACGCTGGGCAGCGGCAGAGCGCATCCTGTGGTGCTGGGTGGTCTGGGACCAAATCTGACATATTTCCAAAGAAGATATTCAGATGGCCAACAGGTACTGAACAGATGCTCAACATCACTAATTGTCAGGGAAGTGCACATCAAGGGTCCCCTTCCATTATCTGATGTCACTGTCTTCATGTGGAGCCTCCAGATCACTGGTTTAGTATAAAATGAGGTAACGCAGGAGGAGCCAGATGGGCGAGATGCCCAGAGCGAGGTGTGGAGAGACAGCACAGAGCTTCCACACCCCTCCACACATGCCACTCTGAGGTAGTGGGCCCCAGGCTGAGAGCTGGAGTCTGTCCCTCTGTGGACAGACACTCTAAGATGAAGGTAATAGCAGGAGTGAGAAGGAGCTGAGCCTGCCCAGATAAGAGATGAAGAAACCACATAGTTCTCATTCTGGAAGTCAAGGCAACCTTCTCAAGTGCACACATACAGAAAGGCTCCTCCAGGGTCAAAAAGGGGGGGGGGGTGCCACCCCTTAGTAGGTGACGTCAACCTACTCAGAAGTCTCTTTGCTAGAATCCATCTTGATCTCCTTGCAGTCCAAGGGACTCCGAAGAGTCTTCTCCAACACCACAGTTCGAAAGCATCAATTCTTTGGTGCTCAGCTTTCCTTATAGTCCAACTCTCACATCCATACATGACTTGAAAAACCATAGCTTTGACTAGATGGAACTTTCTTGGCAAAGTAATGTCTCTGCTTTTTAATATGCTGTCTAGGTTTATCATAGCTTCTCTTCCAAGCAGCAAGCACCTTTTATTTCATGGCTACAGTCACCATTTGTAGTGATTTTGGAGCCCAAGAAAATAAAGTATGTCACTGTTTCCATTGTTTCCCTATCTATTTGCCAAGTGATGGGACCAGATGTCATGATCATAGTTTTTTGAATGCTGAGTTTCAAGCCAGCTTTTTCACTCTCCTCTTTCACTTTCAGCAAGGGGCTCTTTAGTTCCTCTTCACTTTCTGCCCTAAGGGCAGTATCATCTGCATATCTGAGGTTATTAATATTTCTCCCTGAAATGTTGATTTCAGCTGTGCTTCATCCAGCCCTGCATTTCACAAGATGTACTCTGCATATAAGTTAAATAAGCAGGGTGATAATATACAGCCTCGATGGACTCCTTTCCCAATTTGGAACCAGTCTGTTGTTCCATGTCCAGTTCTAACTGTTGCTTCTTGACCTGCACACAGGTTTCTCAGGAGGCAGGTAAGGTGCTCTGGTAGTCCCATCTCTTTAAGAATTTTCCACACTTTGTTGTGATTCACATAGTCAAAGAGTATAGTGTAGTCAATGAAGCAGACGTTTTCTGGAATTCTCTTGGTTTTTCTATGATCCAACAGAAGTTGGCAATTCTGGTTCTCCTGCCTTTTCTTAATCGAGCTTGAACATCTAGAAGTTCTCAGTTCATGTATTATTAAAGCCTAGCTAGAAGAATTTTCACCACTACTTTGCTAGTATGTGAAATGAGTGCAATTGTGCGGTATACCGTTTGAGCATTCTTTGGCATTGTCTTTCTTTGGGATTGGAATGAAAACTGACCTTTTCCAGTCCTGCGGCCACTGCTGAGTTTTCCAAATTTGCTGGCATATTGATAGAATGATCTCTGTTCGTTTCCAAGGCAAACCATTCAATATCACAGTAATCCAAGTCTATGTCCCAACCACTAATGCCAAAGGAGCTGAACGGTTCTATGAAGACCTACAAGACCTTCTAGAATTAACACCAAAAAAAGATGTCCTTTTCATCATAAGTGACAGACATGCAAAAGTAGGAAGTCAAGAGATACCCGGAGTAACAGCAAGGTTTGGTCTTAGAGTACAGAATGAAGCAGGGCAAAGGCTAATAGAGTTTTGCCAAGAGAACACACTGGTAATAGCACTGGTCACTTCTTCCAACAACACAAGAGATGACTCTATATGTGGACATCACCAGATGGTTAATACTGAAATCAGATTGATAATATTCTTTGCAGCCAAAGATGGAGAAGCTCTATACAGTCAGCAGAAACAAGATTAGGAGCTGTGGCTCAGAACATGAACTCCTTATTGCAAAATTCAGACTTAAATTGGAGAAAGTAGGGAAAACCACCAGGCCATTCAGGTATGACCTAAATTAAATCCCTTATGATTATACAGTGGAAGTAACAAATAGATTCAAGGGATTAGATCTGATAGAGTGCCTGAAGAACTATGGACAGAAGTTCATAACATTATACAGGCAGTGATTAAGACCATCCCCAAGAAAAAGAAATGCAAAAAGGCAAAATGGTTTTCTGACGAGGCCTTACAAATAGTTAAGAAAAGAAAAGAAGCTAAAGGGAAAGGAGAAAAGGAAAGATATACCCATCTGAATGCAGAGTTCCGAAGAATAGCAGGGAGAAATAAGAAAACCTTCCTCAGTGAATAATGCAAAGAAATAGAGGAAAATAATAGAATGGAAAAGACTAGAGATCTCTTCAAGAAAATTAGAGATACCAAGGGAACATTTCATGCAAAGATGGGCACAATAAAGGACAGAAATGGTATGGACCTAACAGAAGCAGAGGTATTAAGGTGGCAAGAATACACAGAAGAACTATGCAAAAAAGATCTTTATGACCCAGATAACCACAATGGTGTGATCACTCACCTAAAGCCAGACATCCTGGAGTCCGAAGTCAATTGGGCCTTAGGAAGCATCACTACTAACAAAGCTAGTGGAGGTGATGGAATTCCAGGTGAGCTATTTCAAATCCTAAACGATGATGTTGTGAAAGTGCTGCACTCAATATGCCAGCAACTTTGGAAAACTCAGCATTGGCCACCTGACTGGAAAAGGTCAGTTTTCCTTCCAATCCCAAAGAAAGGCAATGTTCAAAGAACGTTCAAACTACAGTTGTCTTGCAGTCAGTAAATCAAGATATATTCCTGGCTCCTGACTTCCATTACTGCTGTAGAGAAATCAGCTTTCAGTGTAACTGCCATCCCTTTGAGACTGAGCTTTCTCCTCTCTGGCTGTGTTGTTAAAGAATCTTTTCCCTGTCTGGTATTCATCAATTTTCCTATAAGATGTCTAAGTGCTGTTAAAAAAAAAAAAAAAGTATTCATCTTAGGATTCACTGGGCTCCAAAGACCTAATGATTATTGTCTTTCAACAATTCTAAAGATTTCCTAGCAATTAATACTTCAAATATTTGTTTCCATTATTCTTTCTGGAATGTTGATTAATTTCATTTCATGTTTTCTATCGCTTTCTATCCCTGTGCTGTCTTTAAGGTAATTTCTTCAAATTAATCTTGTATTACTTATTTATTGCTGTATAATAAATTACCCACAAACCTAGCTCCTAAAAGCAGCAAACATGTATTACTTCACACAGTTTCTGGGAGACAGGAATCCAGGAATGACTTAGTTGGGTGGTTTTGGCTCAGTGTCTCTCACAAGGTGAAGGTCAAGTGA
Organism: Bos grunniens; assembly: GCF_055505025.1. Classification (NCBI taxonomy): domain Eukaryota; kingdom Metazoa; phylum Chordata; class Mammalia; order Artiodactyla; family Bovidae; genus Bos; species Bos grunniens. The sequence goes on from NC_141172.1 coordinate 8,610,302, forward strand.
CCCTGGGGCTGTCATCAACAGGGGCGGGACCAGGGCTGGAGAGAAAGCTGCTTCCAGGTTGGCTCACTTCCATTCCTCCCCACAGGGGCCTCTCCCAGGGCTGCCTGAGTAGTCTCTGGACAGACCAGCTGGCTTCCCCAAGCTGAGGTATGAGAGAGGGAAGCAGCAGCAGGAAGCCACAGCATCCTTTATGACCCAGTCCCTGAATCACACACCTTCAGTTCCACTTTATTCAGTTTGTTAGAAGCAAATGAAGAAGGCTGATCTATGCTTAAGCGAAGGAGAATGAAGCTCCACCTCCTGAAGAGGAGAATGTCAAAGAATTCTAAACACTTAAAAATCACTACACAGGGCTTCCCTGGCAGTCCAGTGGTTAAGAATCCACACTTACACTGCAGGAGGCAGAGGTTCCACCCTTGGTTGGGGAACTAAGATCCCACATGCATAGCCAAAAAAATGTTTTTAAAAATCACCACATAAATTTCTCCATGGACAGAGGAGCCTGGTGGGCTACAGTCCATAGGGTTGCAGAGTCAGACTTGACTGAACAACTGAGCATGCGTATTTCAGTTCAGTAGTCTCTCATCGGTTGTGTTTAATCTGTTGCTTCTTATTTCAGTTACTAAAACATTCATATCTAGACATTCAGCTAGGCCTCTTTTTTTCAAACCTGCAATAGTGATTTTTCACAGTATCGTGTTACACATCTAATACCTTCTTTGATTTCTTTAAACATGTTAAATTGTTATTTTATATTGTGTGCTAACTCTAAAAATCTTCAGTCTTTGGAGAATAGACTCTCACTCCTGATGTCTTGTTCTTCAGTGTGTGTGTTGCTAGCTTTGACTATGATCTGCTCCTTTCCCTTGGAAATTTCTGTGGAAATTCTTTGGCACGTAAATTAACGTTGTTGTTGTTACTCAGTCACTAAGTTATGTCCGACTCTGCAACCCCACAGGCTGCAGCACGCCAGGCTTCCCTGTCCTTCACCATCTCTTGGATTTTGCTCAAGTTCATGTCCATCAAGTCAGTGATGCCCTCCAACCATCTCATCCTCTGTCGCTCCCTTCTCCTGCCCCCAGTCTTTCCCAACATTAGACTGCTTTCCTCCAAAGATGTGCATTTGCTTCTGACAGCTGCCTGGAGTAACAAGCAATTCAGGACACTTTGAGTTATATTCTTGGCTTAAGGTTCAGGTCACATGCAGAATATATTTGGACCAAAAAATGTATTGTCAGGGCCATTACACGTTCTCAGGGGGAAATTCCACCATACTTCTGCCAACCAATGCTAAACTCGGATTCAGATTTCTTTGGTATCTCATTCCGTGTGATTTCCTTTTCTTCCATCTCCTTTACATTGAAGGTATAACCCATTGAAGTCCCACCTTTCTAAAGAGATTTATCACAGTCTCCAATTGATATTGGAGCTTAATTTCTTGACCCCCAAATATGGTACTGTCTCTAGGGTCCGGCAAAAAACTCAAGAGAAGCTGGTGTTGGTGCTACCTTATCACCAGTGTTTTTGCTTTCACTGTTTTTGATCATGTCGGTTTAGCAATACAATCACAAAGATGATTTTTGACTGTTTACATTGGGAGGATCATTGAAAATATCTAATCTTCCGACTGCTAAAAATGCAAGTTCCCAATTCTCTCTCCAGTCCACTCCAGGCTGCCTCCCCTCCCACTCCATTTGTTGTTGGTGGTGGTGGTGGTGTTTTGTTTTTGCCACACCATGCTAGTCCCTTGACCAGGAATTGAAACTGGGCCCCTGGCAGTGAAAACATGGAGTCCCAACCACTGGATGGCCTGGGAATTCCCCTTAAGTTGTTCTTTTCAGTATCCTCCACGTTGTCCAATCAAATGGTCCTCCTTAGTCATCATCTTGTTTGACCTTTAAGCATCATTTGACTGGCTTTAAGGACTCCTTCCTTTATACAGCATTTCTTTCCTGCTTCTTCAACACATTCCCTGGATATTCCTGTATCACTGGCCTCTCCTTCTTAGTCTCCTTTCCTGACCTTTTGTCTTGTACACAACTTCTCTCTATCCAGTCTTCCCAAGGTGATCTCCTATAACCTGATGGCTTTATATCCTACCTACATCTCGATGATTCTCACATTCGGTCTCAGGCCAAGATCTTGAACTGAGCTCTAGGCTTATATCCAGCTGCTTACTTGGCATCTTCACTTGGGTAACGGTCACTTTAAACCTGTCCAAAACAGAACTCTTGGTTTTCCCCTCCAGCGTCCATTCTTCCTCCAGTTTTCTCCACCACAGCAAATGGCCCTGACTCCACCTTGCCGCTCTAACCAAAGAACTAGGAGTCATCTTTCATTCACCCCCTTCCTGTCACTATCACATCCAGTATGTCAATCTTACTGATTCTACTTTTATCTTGAAGTATTTATTTATAAAATTTTATTTATTCTTAACACCAAAAGCATTTTTTATTGGGATATAGACAATTAACAATGTTGTTATAGTTTCAAGTGAACAATGAAGGGACTCAGTCATACATACACATGTATCCATCCTCCCCCCAACCCCCTCCCATCCAGACCAGTACATAACATTGAGCAGAGTTCCATGCTGTATACAGCAGGTCCCTGTTGGTTATCCATTTAAAATATAGCAATGTGTGCATGACATTCCCAAAGTCCTTAACTATCCCTTCCTTCTGGCAACCAAGAGTTCATTTTCTAAGTGTGTGGTACTGACTCTACTTTTAAGACATCCTGAATTTTCCCTTTCCTGTCCATCTCTACAACTGCCACCTGAGTCCTAGTCATTATTATCTCTAACCTGTACTAATGCAATTGCTTTTTTATTGGTTTCCCTGTGTGCATTCTTGATTTTCATAATCCATTTTCATAGAGCCAGAATTTTTTAAAAAGGAAAATTAGTCATGTTAACCCCTTAATTAAAATGCTTCAATGGCACACCTTTGCACTTTGAATAAAATCTGTATTGTTTAATCAAGATCCTTAAGCCTTTCCCTACAGGACACTTAGTTGTATCTCATAACACTTATTACTATCTGAAACTAATCTGTTATTGTCTTTACTTATTGTCTGCTTCCTCTCTTTAGACTCAAAATTTCAATTATAGAACTACAACAGGACAACTGTCTATTTGTTCCCTACCATAACCTCAGCAATTATTAGGTGATTAATAAATTTCTATCGATTGGATCTTTCTTATTCTAATAGTTCTCTGAACACCCAGTCTTCATGGCAGAAGTAACTACTTCCACATTTGTGCTCAAATAACACTTTGAACACACCACCATTATAGTAGTCAGATGTCTACAAGCTTATCTCCTTACTAGAGTGTGAATTTTGCAGGAGTATAAATCATGACATTTTCTTCTTTGAATTTCTAGGGTCTTATTCACTACCTGATAAGGAGTAGGTAAACAAATGTATGATTGCTGAATAAATGAATGAATGCTAATGAACAGTCACGGAGACTTGAAAAATCATTTTCTAAAATTACTTTCATCAACAGACAAGAAAAACAATATGAACATAACCTTTGGTTCTGGAAAAACAACTAAAACTGTGACAACAAAAACAAGCCTCTAATTAAATATGTCATGCTTCTGCAAAAGTATTCCTAACAATGATTAGGACAGGAGAGAGGAACAAAAGGACTTTCAGGTTAAATGACTTTGTTCTCCTCTGTATTTGCTCATCAATTTTAGTGCTGCTGCAATGGCTCTAGAAACAAGCCAATTTCTGACAGTCATATGGCCCACACAATTTTTGGAATTTTCAGAAATGCTTATCATCACATTGGAAATGAAAGAGACTTCTCTCCTTGTCTTTGTGCTAAGGGTTCATTTGGCATCTATTAAACTGATGACTGAGGTAATACCTGTGCCCTTGGGATTATTACCAATAGTGCCCGTAAACTGGCTCCACCAAAGCCCAATCTGTTGCCAGAGAGCAATGTCCTTTCTGCCCTTGTAGCGAGCAGGACATGTGGGCAATCAGAAGCTTGTACATAGATATTAGTGCATGGATCTTAGTCATCATACTCAGCAAACACTTTCCTAAAAAATCTGGTGCCAAACAATTCTTAAAATAAAAATGTACATGCTTCATTGATTCACTTAAGTATTTAGATGCTTCTATTGTATTTACTATTGTTCAGCAGCTCATCTAATGTTACTTGAAGTTGATGAAAACCTTCCCTTGGCTCCTTAAGGCGGCCTTAATTTTGAGCTAACAGGTAGTGAAAAGGGCTCAACATAATTTTTCAGCAGCAAAATAGAAGACAGTCACTAATCAGTACCTTAGCAAAAATTTTTTATTATTTTCAAAATACTTTTGAGTGCCTGCTTAGTTTTGATTTTTTTTCTAATAAATGGATTTGTATATAACCCTCATTTGTGAATTCATGTGCTGCACTGGAGTACTCAGAGACCAGGCGGTAAAGCTAAGTTCCTTACCTTTTTAAGTCTTGGCATGCTGGAAAATCTCAACCTTCTCTCAAGGCTCCTCTCATATTCTGCTCCTTATCTCCTTCCAACAAATGGGGTGGGTATGCTAGTGGGAGTGTGAGGTTGATAAAAACATACACTTGATTAGCAGAGAAAAATAAAGAGCATTGTTTTAAAAAGGAGGAAAGTACGATGGAGGAGAAGATAAAGAAGTGGGAATAAAAAGAAAACTGGGATGGAGGAGAAGATAAAGAAGTGGGAATAAAAAGAAAACTGGACAATAACGGTGAAAAAAACTGAAGGATAATATTGGAAGAAGGGCACCAGAGACTGATTGCTCTTATTAATCTCAGTACCTCCAACTTCTCCAAGCCACCTCAACAGTCTGTTTCATGGCAACAGGCCAGTTCTGTGCAGTGTTTCTGGTCTTTAATGGATTCCTTGGCCCATTTTCCACTCCTCGCTTGTTCATTGCCCACGCTTTGCAGATGTGCAAGTGTGAGGCTGAATATTTTAGTTTTCTACTGCTACTCTAATAAATTACCCTAAATTTATGGGCTTAAGCAACACTTAAGCAACTTATCACCTTCTGTAAGTTAGAAGTCTGACGTGGGTCTCATGGGGCTGAAATGAAGATGCCAGCAGCTCCTTTATGAAGACTTTAGGAGAGTGTTAATTTCCTTGCTCACTTTGCTCATTTTGGTTGTCGGCTGACTTCAAAATGGAATGGAAGGCCTTAGAGTAGTAAGCTTCCTTTTACTGAAATCATTCAAGCAGAGGCTTATAAAAGCTGGTTTTGGAGGATGTTGGTACTGGGTTGGAAGTTGAACCTTATGATTTCTAAGGTTCCTTCCAACTAAAGAATGCGTGATCTCGGCAAAAAACACTCTAGTACCAGTTTAAGTCTTAATCGGCTGTCCTGTGTATGGAAAAAAAAAAATTTGCTTACCTGGGTAGGACTTCCTATTGGGGAAATTGATATAGGTACTTTAATGCATTCACCTTTTTCTCCTGTTATGTACCTGGTAGTGGTATGCATGGGGATATAATAATGAATAGAGATAGGATAGCATTCAGAACGATGTATCTATATTCCAGAGATATGATACAGAATGATGTATCTATACTCCAGATTACTGTGGAGTCTATGCTATTGTGAATGAAAAAATTAGTAATTAGAAAAACATAAAGTATGAAACCTAATTTAAAAATAGCAGTATAGATGATGTAGAAAATTACACTCAATCAGGTACTGATGACAAAATAGAGAACAAATCATTTAATTTTTATTACAAATTTCCAATTTATAACCAAAATATACAACCACTACATTTAAAATCAGTTTGTACACTCACAGTTAAAGTGCTAAGTAAAAAACATTTACAAAAACTTGACATCAGTCTACTGTAAACAAAATAAATCTACAAGAGCAGAGTGCAAAGCACATCAGCTAATGTGAAAGTACAGTTCATGCTCTAATCAAGCACACTTGCCCTCTACATAGCTCAACAACGGTAAATTCTCCACTCGTTTGGAAATTAATGATCGATTTTAAATACATAAAAAAGAAACATGAAGAACCAATGCCACAAAATACAAATCTTCATCAGCACAGTTTCCAACCAGATGCTTATATGATAAAGCAAGATTAAAACTTTAGATCAATTTTAGGGTCACCTCCATCAACTTAATTCAGATTAGGGTCTGAAAACTAAACTGCCAAGTGCCAGCAGTCCAAAAACAATAGCTTTTAAAAATAATGGATAAGGAATATCTCTTCTACCTTTATATTTCTTGAGAAAAGGAGAAGGTGGTGGTCATTTCTCATAACAGTAAAATGAGTAAAGACTTTAAAAAAAAACAAACTAAGAATGGAGAACACTCACCTGTAAATTTAGTATGAGGGAACAGAGCTGGAAGACAGGCTCAGCTGAAGGTAGGGTAGACTGAGCCTGAAATACAGACAGCCTTTGAACACTGTGGGTGAAGGAGATCTAAGATGTTCTGGACACAGTTTTTGAACTGAAAAGCATGAGATCAGCAAGGCCCCTACTTCTTACAACCCTTAAGAAGAAATGACTGGCTCCCTTCCTCAAGGTCACTGAAAACACACAGCACTTTCAGTCATCACACAGGCTCTTCGAAAGAGGAACAGATTCCCAACTTAAGTTACCTAAATGAAATCTCTTGTCTCAAAATAGTTTCACCAACACTGATTGAACTATTTCCACTTTTGTTTAAAAGCTAAATATTTATTCTAATTGATAGTCATCTGTGCTAATAACAATGATTTGTTTTTTTAAAACAGGAGAAAGGGCTATAGTCACGAACACTTTATTCCAAACCAAGACCCCTAGGTTAATTTTGGAGAGCATTAGGTCAGCTCTTTTTGGCTATCTGCTACCCTTATTATTTATAATATTATATACACGAGGAGATGTAGTCTGACTTTGGAACAACCCAATCCACAACCTTTCAAAACACAGTTCTATTTAAAATTGGGGATTTCCTAAGTAGGAGCTTATCATTTTTATATCCTTTTTTATACTCATACATTTTAATTCTTATAACTTGAAACACAGGTATAAAGAAAATCTTTAAAACGGCATGTTTAGGCAAATCTATTGGCTACATAACATAATATTATTATTTTAGAATGCATACTAAGAAGACAAAATTCTATAGCTGGCAAAATTGAGTCCATATTAGATATTGGCAGGGGGTAGTTATTTTGCCTTCAAATGATATTTACAGACTAATCCTTTGATAAATGACAATATCTCAGTGAATGAAAGCTGAAAAACTATACACAGATTTAATGAAAAAACTTACGTAACTTAAGCATTCCCCAAAGATATTTGCTTCAATTACTGAAGTCATTTTGCTTAAATACCTTTGAAAACTGGGCAATTTAACAGCAAAACAAAGCAGAATTTTCTTGATAGGCCTCTGGTTATCTGCAGTTTGAATCTTTATAAAGCCTCTGGTAGGTTGGTTAAAAGAGTTGAATTGGGAAGTTGAAATAGCTCTTCGAAAAGATCTTTTGTTTGGTTGTTTCTTGAATATGTATTATGAAACTGCTAACATTTGAGCAACAAAACCAGCAACTTCACATAGCTCAGAATAATATTACCCAGCTATGGCCACATAATATGAATCTCCTTGGGCTGATTCTCAAAAACAAAAAAACCATCTACTCAAGAGCTTTCTACTGAGATGACCATGATAACCTAACATATATAATAATGTACAACACTAAGAAAATAAAAAACAAAACAAAAAAAGGGGCTCAAAAAAAACCCAAAACCCACTCACATTAAATAAATGTGAGCTTCAGGTATCGTATATTACAGACAGTGAAGTAACTATTAACTATGATACTGTGGGATTCCCTGGTGGCTCAGACAGTAAAGCGTCTGCACGCAATTCAGGAGACCCGGGTTCGATCCCTGGGTTGGGAAGATCCCCTGGAGAAGGAAATGGCAACCCACTCCAGTACTCTTGCCTAGAAAATTCCATGGATGGAGGAGCCTGGTCGGCTACCATCCATGGGGTCACAAAGAGTTGGACACGACTGAGCGACTTCACTTTTCACTTCACTATTATAAACTGTAGACATATATACTTATATAAATAATCCCAATTCACTATCAGATTAAAACACAGCAAAGTTGGCATTTTCTTAAAAAGTTTAAATGAGAAGAAACAGCTTCCATAGCTCTTTCAAATAAAAATAAGACAATTTAACAGCTTTTAAGTGTCAAATGAATTTTTCTTTCTGGTAATGGGAGAAAGCGATTATGGATGGTGTAGCTCTCTTTATCATGCCAAAGTAAATGTTTAAACTGCAGTCACTCCTTCACATATGTAATATGTTTAAACTTCAATGAAAAAATAAAACTTAAAAACAGAGTCTGGCATTTGAAAATAAAAACAGAAAAGTTGTTTGAAGTTGGTATTAAAGATTTGTGGAAAAAAAAGATTTGTGAAATGGGATCATTCTAGAGGCATTAACTTTTTTAAAAAGATGAATGATAAAGAATTCAGATTTATTATGATAATTCACAGCTAAGGTAGAAATAGCACCTGATAACAAGAGAACTTCCAAACTAATGTTTTCAAATCAGAGAGTCCTTTTCATGATTAAAAAAATTAATTTTAAGTTCACATGTAAAGAAACTGCAACAATTTCAAATACATGTTCACCTCAGCTCAATGTAAAGAACTACTGTGTTGATCTTGTCTCAGAAACACAGAATTATTCCATATTAAACCTTTCTGCCAACAAGAATAGTTCAAAGAAAAATTATCTGAGGCAGGGCTAAAGGAGAGACGGAAGATATTTATAAACTTAATTTTCAAAACTGAGGAGGGGTCAGTTAGAAAAACAGAAAAATGGTGGATGGATAAATATAAATTAAACCACCCTAGGATTATCTGTTTTACCTTATAGAATATCCTATTATCAAAACCCAGAAAGTACTCAATGAAATGTTTAGACCTCAGACTCAAGGTTTAACAAACATAACAGCAAAACACACAGAGTCAGAGAACTGAAAAGAAAGTCGTGGTGGTAGTTCTTAACAGGTGGTTAATGTAACACTGTAATATAGCAATGTGTGAGTGAGAGAGGCTGGGCATCTAACTGAACTTTTGGATGTCAGGAGAGCTGCCTGAACCAGTGAACTGACCAAAGACAAGGAATCAAGTACAGCCAAACAAATTACATCAGAAACCAGTGCACCTTCCTGTATCAATTTCCATTTTTCTTTTCTACCCACCAGACACCAAACCCAGTACCTAGATTGTAAATTTACAGACCAAGGATTCAAGAGATTGATAGGAGTTAAGGAAGACAATTAGAACAAAGACAATGATCTTTAAGTGTAACAGGAACCTCTATGGCCTGGTTCTCAGACAATGTAATTATCAATAAATCTACAAGAGAACTCTGTCGAGAGACGAAGTAATAGAATCTCTACATTTTATTACAGAAGGAGGCTTTACAGAAACATCTTCTGCAGAGCTGAAAAAAATAAAACAAAGAAACCACATTTATCTCTAAGGATATTTTAAAGCAGGATATTCACTTGCTCGTGGCAATCTGGCAACTGTAGTTACGCAAAGAATCTAAGGTTTCAGCTTACGGGTAATTAGTGAACAGACAAATTTCAATCCAATCCTCAATTATTTTTATATTTTATAAATATTTTCATGTCAGCAAACCTAATAGCTTTTTAATTAGTTATATGGGCCATATAACTGTTATATGCTTTGTTTACTAATTTTATCTTAATACATTTTGTTTAAAAGTTTAGCCTAAGTAGCTATGCTCATATTTAAGAGAACAAAGACCACAAAAATTTTAGATGTTATTTTTTTCTGTACATCAGTTTTAAGGTGCTTATATTGGTTCCTTAGGAGATTTTTCCTTTGGGAGGAAAAAAGGTCATGTCGATTATTTATAACCTTTTTTTTACTTTTACAATCTGTAATATAATTTTTTCCTCCTTTAAAATTACCTAAAATCAAGACTGAAAAACAAAATCAGCAACATAGCTGAATCCTATCAATTTAAGTGCAACTTGCATTAACATTGCAGGCTGATCTAGTATATAGAGTTCATGGGAGGAATAACGAGAATAAGATAATGATTATAAAATAGTCAAGGGATAACCAAACCAGAGACAGGTGGAATCTGAGACACGACCTGGTCTAATCCCCTTTTTCTTTCATTTACAGATGGTTAAACTGAGGTCCCAAGAGATAAAATTGCAAAGTTCCACAGCTCATTGAAAACAGATGCAACACTACAAATCAGACCTCTGACACAAAGTTCTGTCAGATTTAAAAACTAACATAATGTATTTTTACTAAGCATTCAAAAAATCTGCCAATTTAGAAAAAAAAAACTATTAAGCTCCAAAGTTCTTTCTTTTATGTCAATAGCATGTCAACACAATTAAAGTAATATTTGCAAGTCAGCAATACAAACAAGCTGACTTATGTAACAAAAATCCCAGGGCTATAATAAAAATATAGCTCACCGTACTGCAGGAAATATGATAAAAAGCTTGAAAAAAATCACTCTAATAAAAATTAATGTTATTAATGAACAATAATTATGAAAATAACAAAACACTGAATTTTCAAGATCTGAATTACTCTAAGGTAAATACTTGCTTCTCTTGATCAGGAAAAACTGCTGACAGTGACCAATGAAATGATCAAAAAGAATTATAAACAATGCTATCACACCAGTGAAAATGTCCATGAAAGGACATAACAGATTTCCTGAGAATAGTGATTATTAAAAACAAAAAAAATTCCAAAGGAAACCATTCTTAATACATTTAAATAGAGTGAACTACTCTCTTTTATAGGAGGTAATGTACTGGCATGGGATTTGACTAAAATGTAAGTGAAAATTTACTTTTTTTTAACTTTATGGCAACAAAAATGTTACTTTCTAATTAGAGATCACAGAATAAGAAATATGCTTATTAACTTACTGTATTAAATCTTTATAAATCAACCAAATAGGAATGTCTACAAAAATGGCTGGTTCTGGATAAACCTTAATATTCTCTTTCCCAGAAGACTTCAGATCTTGAGAGAAATTATTATAATCCTATCAATTTGGCTATTAAGGAAGTATAGAATTTAAATTAGGAAAAAATCCAGGAGAGTAATTACAATAAGATGGAGGTAAAGGTTGCTTAGTTTTCCCATTCCTTTCTCAAAAATCATATCATTGGAGCAAAACAGAATTGAAGTGAATTAAAATATGAAGAGATGTCAACATAATTTTTTCATAAAAAACATAAAAATGACACAAGAATAATGTATAAAATCATACAGCTACTAAGAAACATAGCTGAATTAAACATAAACACCTTTCTTTACTCAGTTGTAAAAAGGCATAAAAGTAGTTTAAAAGAATCGTGAGTTCCTTTGTACCTCTAGGTTCTATAAAAATGCCCTTTTGTGTGTTTATGTGTGGAAAAGAATGGAGAAACCCTTACTTTATGCAGGTTAAAAAATTACATATACAAATATAATAGTATCACTTAAAATTTAAAGTTTTGCCATGATGAAAACCAATAAGTTACAGTAATCACTAATAAAAAAGAAGTGTTCCTAATTGGAAGTAATTAGGCATATGAAAGACCTCAAAGGAAAAAAAGTAACAGGGCCTACTTCTCTTTATATTTTTCTTGCAAAACTAATGCAGTTATATCATTCCATATCAAAGCAGACATATAATGGATATCCCCAAATTTCTGTTGAAAGTGACCTATAAATTCAACCATATAAATTTTCAGAGCATATTCTGGTATAACATTTAATAAAGGGCCAAATACAATCTAAGGGCACAGTCGTTCTTGAAAAAGAATCTCATTTTTAAAGGGTCAATTGGATTGCTGATTTGAAGACTGTGTCAAATGAATACTGGCCTAACTGCCTGTTCTGTTTTTACTGCTCAATACCATTATGCTTGCTTTCTGTAACCCCCAAATTCTAACAAAAACAAATACTATCAGTGTTTTTTTTTTTTTTCTATCAGTGTTTTTTAAAGAGCACTATAATTCTTGTTAGCTCATTTGATCCTCACAATGTCCTGTAGAGCAGGTCTCAAAGCCCCAAATTACCTTATCCTCATTTTACATCAAAGAAATTGAGACAAAGAGAAATTAAACGACCTGTTCAGTTTACATCATTATTATGGGTCTTTTGAATTCCAAGCCCAGGGCAATTTTCATTACACTAGACTATGCTAGTCATCCAAGTATGATAATATATAAACATACCTTTGGCATGTCAAAAGGAATATAAATATCATCATAGTGAAAATTTGGTATGTTAACATTTTCTAAGCTCCAGCCAATGATCCACTATTTTATCAAAAAATTTTAAGTAGTTCCTTTTATTTCATGGGGATATAGTCCACACCAATAAAGTTACAACTTCAGTTATTTCCAGCTATTATCACAAAGAAACTAATGAGGTAGGTTAAAATGTAGTTAATTTTCCTCATTTGAAGAGATTCTTAGAATTTTCTTAAATCTGCTCCAAGAAACAGTTTTAGAAAAAGAAAATCATTATTAATAAAGGTTTACTTGAATATTCATTCACCCAACTAGTATACAAAGATCTAATTTCACATTAAACCAACAAGAACCTACTTACTTCTAAAAACTGCTGTTCATCTTCTAAAATTAATATAAAGTGTTAGCGTAAGTTTGTATATATATTTAATTAAAATAGTAATATGCACTGTTACTCTAGGAGAAATAAACTTTATTTGGTGCAATTCATTGATTATTATATAGCCATGTCGCTCAGTCGTGTCCGACTCTTTGCGACCCCATGGACTGTAGCCTACCAGGCTTCTCTGTCCATGGGATTTTCCAGGCAATAGTACTGGAGTGGATTGCCATTTCCTTCTCCAGGGATCTTCCCAACCCAGGGATCTTCCCAACCCAGGGATCGAACCCGGGTCTCCCGCATTGTAGACAGACGCTTTACCATCTGAGCCACCAGGGAAATCCCTCATTGATTATTACTTGCCACATATTATTCCGGTAAAGCAGAGACTCATTTCACTTAGCTCAAATTTAGACTCTTCAAATTTCTTTGAACTGAGACTATCATGACTAAAGTGAGTTGCATAACATTCATTTATTTAAATATTTTAATTGAAAACCTACCATGCCCTCTTCTAGTTGCTGAGTTATTAACTGTTCTTTGAAACTAATTATTGTTTTGAGCTTAATATTGTTTTGAATTGTTTGCTTTAATCACTGAAAAAATTCAATACAATATTGCTGAAATCAGAGTACTTTTTGAAAACTTTTTGGTTATATGTTAACATTTTAGAGAGAACTATTATTTTATCAGTTGTCAACTGAAAAAATAAAATACTAAACATTATCATCTGCCAATCACAACACAAATTAAACATATGGTAAGAAAGCTGTCCGGACTTGTTCAAGTTGGTTTAAGCTAGTTGAGACTTGAAACTGTTATTTTGCTGTAGTTCTTCGAATGTCTCTTTAATGAAAAAAGTCTTAATTCGGAGCACTAGTTTGATAAATAACACAACCCAAACTAAATACTGTTATTTAAAATGACAGATTAACAATATTAAGTAAATTCTGTGAAGCAGTGAAAGTAACTGAAAGGCCAATAAAGCATTTACACATATATCAACAGTTTAATAGAGAAGATACAAATGAATATTTAAAAATCAGGAAGCACAGGGTTAAGCTTTTCATATTGATATTCACTTAACTGTCTATACTTGGCCCACAAAGAAACCAATTAACATTTTGGCAATTGATGATATAATGCAGATGGCAATGAACAACAGCATCTTTGAGCTCAAACTGGTACCTTCTATGTTAACTTATTTTTGTGTCTGAATGTTTGTTTTGGTCTTTCATGCTGTTCTCAGGAGAAATTCTCAGACAAAAGCCTCATGAACTACTGATTTATTTATAAATGAGTTGTTACCAATTTGATCTTCAGAGTAAAGGTCTACTGTCAGATGTGAGGGAATTCAGACTCTACTTGTCCTGAGTATTAACTCCAGTTTCAAGACAATGAGGATGGAGGAAAAAGTAAAGCATTTGAGCCAAATGTTCACATATCTCATGAAGAATTAGTAATAAATATTAAGAAATATGTACTTTGAAAGAAAAAAACATGACAGGCAAACAAATTATTATCAGAAAACTGACTTCTGTGCCTGATGAAAGCTTTTCCAACACCAAATTTCTTGGTACATTTTGTTTTAAAAAAGGAGAGGAAAAAGTCCACATGAATTCAAACACATATCAAAGACTGTACTATGGTAGCCCTCAAACAAATATCTTAAGTCCTCAGTAATCTTAATCCCTTCTAGTTCATAACACTAAAGTTTTCAGAGCTTTCAGCTTTCATATGATTTTTCATCTGATACCTATTGACAACTTTGTGAGGTAGGTATTTATTTTCTATCTTCATTCAAAAACAAGGGAACTGAGGCTCAGAGAAATTAACTTGTAAAAGGTCAAAAACTAGCACATGGCAAAGCCAGATCTCTCTGGAGTCTAGAATATTTTTTAAAGTCTGATTCTTGGATATCTGTATAAGAATCACCTATGATATTAATATTTTTACAACGACAGATTTTTAAAGTCCTACCATCACCTTTGACTTACTGAGTACTAATTTTTAGGAGTGGGGTCCAGAATTTCAGTTGTAATCAATCAGGTAATAGATATAAAAGCCTAACATTGAGTGCAGCTAGGTTTTCACATGATATAATATGATGCCATCACATTATCAGCAGGAGCAAGTTAGTTTCAAACAGCCTGCAGTCAGGCCTGCAGCAGATTAGAATCACTGGGGAAGCTTTTTATAAAACTACCAGTCCTCATCTCAATGAGAGGAAGGTGTTGGGCATTGCCCGAGTGATTCTTATCTGTAGTCAGGGTTGAGGATGGCTTGTTTAAATATGCTTGTCTATATAACACATCCAGCACTTTCCAGAATTTTTCTTTCCCTTCCGATCATTATCATGCCTAATAAAGTTTAAAATTTTTACTATAAGTTATTTAAATATTACAAGACAAAATGTCAAAAATTTTCAGTTGATATTTTTAAAGTTAAAAGATACTTCACAGCAGGACTAATCATGCTTCATTAAGCTACAATGAATTTCAAATATCCCAAATTAATCACCACTGTGCACTCGGGTTATACATATATTTCAGCTGTAAACAAGAATGACCCAGAACCTGAAGATAAAGGTGTGGGGCAAAAGCTGCGGCTTATTGGCTACTGGGCAATGCGAGGGGCCTGGATACCAACATCTGGCGGCTTTGGCAAGATTACATTTCACTGCAAAAAACACAATAACAGATACAGAGGAAACACTTTGCTGTTTTGTAACTATGGTTACTACAAAAAGGCTTACAGTGTGTGATGCTTATCTTATTACATGCTCCCATAGAACATATCTGAACATGAAGTTCTCTACAAATCAATACTACTACATGGGAAAAAATGGCTAAAAGTAAAAATTTTCCGTCATGCATATGGATAAGTTACCAATATAAAAATACAGCCAGTAAAAGTAATATTTACAAAAGTAATAAAAACAGCACAATTACTGAGAAAAAAATGCCCATCTCCGCTTTTACTTTGTTGCTAATCCTACTCCTGTATTTCTCTGCATAAAGACTATTTTGACAGAATTTCAAAAGAGTCTTCAGTAGACTAATCAGATTCTTCAGTTGACTTTATATTCTATTAGCTAAAATTCCCTTGCTGATTTATCAAATTCTCCTATAGTTTAAAAACACAGTTCTTTTTCACTTAGTGGAAAGAAAACTACAAAGTCCTACTATTCATCTGAGAAATAAACCTTGCATAGAAAATTTCTTTAATTCTGAAATTTTGTTTTATTAATAGAACTACCAGAATGTTACCTCACAACCAGTTGATATTATATGAAAGTTCACTATAAAGCAGTCATCATACATTTTAGGATTTTTCCAAATATAAAACAAGTGGGTTTATAAAAATGCTTACCAGACAAATAATTATTTCTTCATAACCTAGAAATAAGAATTATTTATGTGATGATATCATTCTTAGCATTTTGGATGCCTTGAGGTTCCAAGTTTGATGCAATATAAAAAGCAAAAATTTACTTTTCAATGGACACCATCTGCACCTGACTGAAAGCATCATAACTGAGTTATAGCAATCAGTCATGCAAAGGCAAAGAATAAAATCTGCTTTTTAAACAGCACAAAATTTCCACCTTAGGACGATTTAAGCACTGGTTCCATCTTCTTCAATAACCCGATTCATGCTGGTACCATGTGTGATGTGAGTCATAGGATTATTACTGAGATCTCTGATGCTGCTATGTCGTGACTGTTCATTGAGCCGATGGGAACTACTGTGCCTGGAGTGATCTGTAAGTCGTGACATGCTGCCATGAGGTAGTCTCTCCTCCATTCCTCTGTAACTGCAGGGAGTGTACCTAATGTGGGAGGTAACAGAACACACTAGAAAATATCACTAAAGTTTTTCATGAAAATAACACTGATTTACAAAATAATTTCATGATTTACATTGTTGAATTATTTAAGTGGCCAAACAAAAGGGAGAAAAATCTACTAATTAGGCTCAGAATTAAGAGCTGCCTTGCAAAAAGAGACAGAAGCTGAAGTTAAGCAGAGCCAACTGATCTAGAACTACGCTAAGTAAGGATACTTTTCTCATTCAAATAAGTTTTGGGTTGTGAGGTGGGTCCCAGGAGAGGAAGAACAAGAACAGAAGAAATATGGCGTTGTCCAAGGCAATCTAGAAGAATGGTGATAGTCATGGGTACAGCAAACTCCAATTTCACTACAACCCTGGGAGTGGAAAAGGGAGCATATGAAACTAGAGGAAATTAGTGGAACCTTAAAAAAGTGAGGGAGTTGGCAAGCAATGATGATGCCAAGTGTGGACAGCTTCCTTCCAGAGAGCCCAGTTAATAGCTCAATTAAATGTAAATGGTCTTACTTTTCATTAGGGCTTGAGGCTGTCAGGACGCTAGTTCATAAAAGCTCCATCGACTTAAACACAATAACCTCCTAACACTTTCTAACCCATGTTCCCTCAGAAGCAAATTCTCTCCTTTTCCCTTCCCCAAGATGCAGCTTTTGAGTGTGTCAACTGGGCTCCATTGCTCATCACAGGCTGTCCTCTCCATCATTCTATTTATCTTGAAAGGCAGCACGGGGACCTGTTAAAATTTTCTTTTGTTGCAATTCTGATTCACTGAGTCCCCATTAAAGCTAAGAAAACTCCCAGTCATACATACTATATGTGTGTGTGTGCTAAGTCGCTCAGTCATGTCCAGCTCTTTGTGTGACCCTATGGACTGTAGCCCTCCAGGCTGCTCTGTCCATGGGATTCTCTAAGCAAGAATACTGCAGTGTTGCCATGCCCTCCTCCAGTGGATCTTCTTGACCCAGGGACTGAACCTGTGTTTCCTGTGGCACCTGCATTGCAGGTGGATTATTAACCACTGAGCCACTGGGAAAGCCCCCGTATAACTATACACAGTTTTGTAAAAAGTATTTAATTTAGAATAACAACAATCAAAGAAAACAACCAAATATAATTAATATTAAATTTTAGTAGTATTTCTAAAAATAAAAAGGAGGTAGAAGGTTTTTCCTTTCTTAAAGTCATCAAAAGAACTAGTCATGAACAGGTGAAGACCTACTGGCTGTCAGAAAATACCAATTTATCATTCCCCTCAGTTAATGATTATAACAAATTTCATGACTCATTATGAATCATTTGTAAAATTTAAAGATTTTAAAGACTTATTCATATACTACTGAAGTGATCTAGTCTTATATAGCAGTGCTTATCAAACAATGTTTTCATTAGATCACAAAGTTTAAAAATTAAGTCCTTTTAAAATGAAAGCATGTCTTTCTTCTCCTGATTGAGTAAAGCAAAAAAGAAAATTTAAGAATGAAAAACTACCTTTAGAATATTTTTTAAATTCCTCAAGTTAATGGATAAAAGAGCATTTAATTTTTATTTATTAAAAGACTTCACATTCAGAACATAAAGGTTTTAAATTTGATTTTTAAGTTTTGATTAAATAATTACAATGTTGCAAATTAAAATAATGAAAATAGAATAAGCATGTTATTCTAGTTAATAATTATTTTACATATAATTATTTCCCTAAACTGAAAATTGTTCTATGACTTGCTAGCTAATTTGGAGAACTTTCACCTCTCGAAGACTTCATAAGTACCTAATTCATGTAAATATGGCAAATAAAAAAAGCAAAATATGATGATATCAAAGTAATTAAAAATATGAATTACATTTCCT
Organism: Bos grunniens; assembly: GCF_055505025.1. NCBI lineage: Eukaryota > Metazoa > Chordata > Mammalia > Artiodactyla > Bovidae > Bos > Bos grunniens. The sequence continues at coordinate 8,628,655 of NC_141172.1, forward strand.
AAAACTGAAACCTAAATCTTTAAGTTTAATTTAGTGAATAACACTCAAAGAATACCTTTTTCGTAGAAAAAATTCAGTTATGTCTATTTAAGTGAAATATATGGTTATTCACAAAATTCTAGTATATGAACCACCTGCCCATGGATAATCAAGACTCAACTACACAGTAAAATGTCACCCACTTACCAAACTAACCACTTATTCTCAAACTCCACCCAGCTACTCATCCATTTCCTTTTCTATATCCTCTCATCTAACTACCAATTATTCTTTGAAGTTGATATATATGTATGGTATATTTACCTAAGTCTATTTTATTTTACATAGCACTGAGATCAGTAATTATCCATCAAGGAATCTGGACTAGATTGAGTACTGAGAAGCAGATACGTGTGCATATGTGTAATCTCACAGCCAAGATAACATGAGATGATGAGAAAACCATGGCCAAAATATAGTGCTAACGTGTAAACTTAAAAACTGATGCAGAAAGAAATATCCATGAGATGGCATGCCCAAATTATTTCTAAAGTTGTTTGACAGATTTATTTGTTTCCTCCCTCGTAGCTCAGTGATAAAAAATCTGCCTGCCAATGCAGGAGACATGGGTTCGATCCCCGGGTTGGGAAGATTCTCTGGAGAAGGAAATGGCAACCCACTCCAGTATTCTTGCCTGGGAAATCCCATAGACAGAGGAGCCTCTCAGGCTACAGTCCATGGGGTCGCAAAGAGTTGGACATGACTTAGCAACTAAAGAACAACACAGGGCTAGATACTGTCAAGGGATATACCTATATCTGTCAGCAAGTTCACATTCTCCAGAAACTGCAAACTTAGCTGAGGAAAAAAAAACTGTACTGAAAATAGGTCACACTCAAAGAATGTTTAAAAAGCAATTAATGAGCTGCCATGGTATGGGAATTAAGCAGAACTTAAAGGATGAGAGTGATTTTAATTAAGCAGAGAGATAAGAAAGGCCATCACAGGAGGGTATACGCTATCCCCTAGTTTCCATGACACTAAACTTTCACAGAGACCTTCATGTGTTTAGAAGCGTTTTCTCTGAATCACATGCTAGGCTATTCTTTTTTTTTTTTTTTTTTTACAACGAAGAGTATTTTAATTCTTGTCCTCTCTGAATCATGTGCAGTTGCTTGGTCGAGTAGGTCAGGACCCTGTCATGAAATAGGCTATTCTTATTGTGTTGTTTTCATTACTGTGTCATGTTCTTCTCCTAGAAGGGGATGACAGAGGATGAGATGGTTGGATGGCATCACCTACTCAATGGACATGAGTTTGAGCAAGCTCTGGGAGTTGGTGATGGACAGGGAAGCCTGGCATGCTACAGTCCATGGGGTCGCAAAAAGTCGGACACGACTGAGACTAAACTGACGATGACTGGTGATCTTGTTCTTGGTATGTCCTTATTATTAAGCTTCAAGGAATTCCATCTCACAGCTTTTTAATTACCACTACCTTATATTAAAGATTATAAGCTTTCTTACCTAAACTTTAATTTCATTTAGATTACAGAAACTAAAATTCTCCTATATTTAACTCCCTTCAGAAATTCTCTGCTCAATATGAACTCATTACTTGCATTACCATTTGCTCACCCTATTTATCTCCTCTGAGATACTTTCAGAGAGGCCAATCTGATCATTTGAAGTTCTATAACATGACAGTAACACTCTAACACTCACTGTTTTAATTATATGCTAGCTTGAACTACTTTTAATTGGTTATTATGTATATGTCCTACCTTTCCTGTAAGGTTCTATTCTCCTGGAAAGCAGAAATTATACTTAAGCTTTCTTCTATGTATCTCTTAATACACAGAATGCCACATGCATAAGAGCTGTAGTATAACTGTTCATTCCTTATTGAAAAGGATGAGGTTAATAATGTCCAATATCAAATACTGCTGAAAGTCAGTTCATGGAGCCATGCTATGCTATCACGTCAGTCATGTCCAATTCTCTGTGACCCCATGACAGGCTCCTCTGTCCATGGGATTCTCCAGGCAAGAATGCGTTGCCATTTCCTCTTCCAGGGAATCTTCTCAACCCAGGGATCAAACTCATGTCTCTTACCTCTCCTGCATTGGCAGGTGGGTTCTTTACCACTAGCGCCAACTGGAGCTAGCAGTTCATGGAGGCAGGTATTCTTAAAGATTCTCTGGTTTCCTCTCTTTCTATGAGCGTTTTAAGTTAAGAGCTCTAATTTTACTCTAGAAACTTTCCAACTGGGCTTACGTACAACCTCCTCTCCTATGCTGTTGTCAAAGTGATCTTCCTAAAACACAAATCTGATTTTATCACCCCAATGCTCAAAGTCTTTTAATAGTTTCTCACTGCTCTGGGGGAAAAACCCCCGAACTCCTCAGCATGTTTCATCTCCTACAGTGGCCCTGCTACCTAAATGCCTCTTCGTCCTCCTTGCATCTGCACGTGCTGTTTCCTTGTCTGAGATTTCCCACTGCCTCCTCTGTACCCTAGTCAAACTACAGAACCACCTTGTTTGTGAACGAGACTTTCCACAGTGACTTAAAAGGCTTTCTTCTCTGGAATCCCAAAGCATGCTGTGTATGATTTTATCATACCTACTACTCCTTTGTCTTCCATCTCTGTGTTCCTAGCACCTAGAAGAATGCTTTCCACTTAGGAGTGCTGAATGAAAGGAAAAGGCAGGAAAGAGAAAGGATCTTAGATAGTGGTTTAAAAACAGGTCATTGGTTATGTTAGAAGTTGGGTAAGAAGGTGAAAAAGACCGGAAATACAAGGAATGAAGGATGGGATTGGTAGAAAGGAAATATTCAAAATATTTCAAAAATCTGGCAAGGAAAATAAAAAGAAGTGGATACAAGATAGAAAACATGTCAAAGTTAAAGAAAGGCTGCTCCTTTTCAAAACCCAAGTAGCTGACCAAGTTAGACGGCAAAAGAAAGCAAGTTGAGAAGACAAACAAGAAGGTCTAAAAAGAGAGTACGTCTAGCAATTACATCCTATGTGACAAGGACAGGGAAGACTGAAAGAAAGGCTTGAATGAGCCTGGAAGGATACAGGACAGCCACGGAGACACAGAACAGAATTTCAGGCATCATAATTTTCATTCTTTCAGTTTCCCAAGCTTAGAAATCTTAAAAAAAGTTTCTTTTGGCACATTCCTTCTCTCCAACTGCTTTCAAGCCATCACCAACTCCTATCATTTCTTCTTTTTAAATATCTTTCAGATCAGCTATTACTCTCTTGGCACTGTCACTGTTCTTTCATAAACCTCCATCAATTCTTAACTGAATTACTGCAGAGCTCCTAAGAGGTTTCTAATTCTAGTGTCTCTACCATCCAATATAACAAGAAAGCACATCCTGCCCACTCTCAGACATTCTCTGTGAAGCTCTCTCCCACCTCCTCCCCACCAGATTTAGTCACCCCCTTGTCCATGCTACCAAACAGGGGCTGCCAACTGTGGCCTGCTGGTCAAATCAGGCCCCTTCCTATTTTTGTAAACAGTTTTTCTGGAACACAGCCACTCCTATTTTGACTGCATACTGTCTATGGCTGCTTTCATGGTATTAACAGCAGAAATGAATGGTGGCAACAAAGACCACATGACCCACAAAGCCTAAAGTCATTTATATGTTATTTCATTTATAATACAATATTTATTATATTATTTTTCTCTTCATAGAAAAATTTGACAACCTCTGGACTATACCATTATATTTGCATTTTACTTTAATATTTATCATATTGATAATAAAAGTTGATAACAGGCACTTACTGAGATGGGCACTGTTCTGAGCAATTAGGTATATTACCTCATTTATTTTTTACAACATTGCTAAAGGGACAGATATTATTACTATTTCCATTTTACAGATGAGGAAACTGAGGCTTATTATTCTAGACCCCATGCTTTCAACTACAAGACAAATATTGACTACCCTATTTTTCTTGATCTTATTAAGAACAAAGATCATACCTAAATCAGTTTTGTATTCCCAGAGACTCACACAATGTCTGACATAGTAGGTATTCCATAATTGTTTGCTAAATTAATCTTACTAAAATAACCACTTTTACTCTGCCTTCTCTCTGATGAGCAATGACTCCACATTGCTCACTGCATCACGTCTAAACTCCTCTGGCATTAAGTCTGACCATAATCTGGGACAATTAAACCTAGCAAAGTTCAGAAGGTTAATCATGATCAACTTCTGTTTCAGAATTGGCTACTCTTCCTTCAGATGCCACGTGACTCTAACTCAGCACATGAAATAAACTAAGCTGCCGATAAAACTCACCTGCCATCCCGGGACCTGTGGAGGCTGCCGTGGTAGCTGCTCACTTTGCTGTGGACACTACCTGCTTTGCTCCTCTGGTCATCCACCATGGCCAGCTGCGTTGAAGAAGCATGTGTGGATGTCCCTTGAGTGGAAGTTCCTCTTGATTTCCTTATTATAGGAGTATTTGGATCCCTCAGGAGGGACTGAGCAAAATCAGGTTCCTGGAGTACCTGTCGGCTCTCGTTCACTATCCTAGATAACAAAACACCAAGTGTAAGATAACCCTACAGACCAAAAACAATACTTTGACAGACTGATGTTATTCTTCAGAAAAAAAGCTCTCCAAACAATGTCTTTAGGACATATGTAAGGTAACACTGTCGAGAGAAGAGAGACTAAAACAAAAATCTGTGTCAATCTGTCTCCTAAACTGGTATGATGGAAAGAGGTTCGTCTTAGAATAACGAAATCAGGATTTTAGTTCCAACTCTATCAATAAATATGTGATCTTGGGCAAGTCACTATCCCCTTTTCTTAATTTTCCTCATTCATAAAATGAAGGCATACAATTTCATCATTTTTAAAAAGTCCCTTTCGGCTAAAGAAATTTATCATTCTCGAGGTCACTGAAACATTGCAAAGGTACTACTATAAAGTAAAAATATTATTTTCTTGCATGGTTTATAGAAGTAGTGGAGGCCCCATCATGGCATAGACTCATTTTTTTAATTTGTAAGAGCAGTTGTTTTTAGGTTACAAGTTGATTTTACGACAGAAGCTGTTGTCTAGTGCTTGAATAAACATGAATGACTGTAACTACAACAAAATGTATGAAAAATTAATTTAAACAAACATACCATGAAGTCCCAGACATACTAAAGGCTTAGGAAAAAAATAATTAAGGGGATGAATTATGTCCAGAGCTAAAGTTTTTAACTGCTATGAAAAGGCTAAAAGCAGATAGGTGTTTACGTTGATGAACAAAATGGTAATTAAAGAGCCAATTAAACAGGTGCAAAGGTCAGTGTATCAGTTTGGGTAAATAAGTGACTATAAGAATCATAAAGTTAAAATTAGACAATATTATTTTTTTAAAAAGTTCCAACATGAAGATTAGATCATAAATTGACAAAGTGCATATATTCTAAGTTTTCAAATTAGAAAAGAATCGCTGCTGTTATTGCCATTGTTATTTTTAGTGCTGGGGTAGAAGGACTCAAAGACGACTAGTATTTGTTGAATACCTGCATAGTGCCAGGCGTTTTACATATATTCTCTGCTAATCTTTTTTAATAATGTTTTTATTATGGAGATTAACTCCTAAACAGACACTTCTATGGGGGAGATATCCATCAAGAGTGAATATTGTGATCCCCATTTTATAGATGAAGAAACTGAGGTCACAAGGGATTAAAGAACGTTTCAAAAGTCGTACAGCAAAACAACAGTTGGGGATCAAACTTAAATGTTTCAAAGTGAATCATAAAGTAATGATAAAACATAATGTTTACATATATCCTGAGAGTTTCAAAAACTAGATAGAAGAAAGAACAACTCAAACATAGTTATTACAACATTTATTCTTCTGTCATCAATGGCCCTGTGCACATGTACATACATCCAAACTTGCTCTGGACTGCTGAATTTATTTTCTAAACTTATTTTTAAAAATTCGTTCAAACTGACTTCTGGTCATTTCAAAAATTTAATCTACCTTCAAATGGTGAAGGTCTGTCTCCTCATTTTACAAATAAGAAACCAGGGGTCCAGAAAAATTAAGTGATGTGACCCAGATAACTCCAAAATAAGATTTCTAAAAATATTTCAACCAGTGTCAGAATTATTAGCATAAGCAATCTTAAATGTGGCTTCACTGAGAGAAAGAACACTAATTTGACTGGCATAATTTTAGAAGCCAGTCTTTCGACAGCACAGTATAACAGAGGGGTTAACAGCAAAGACTAGAGGCTAGAATCAGACTGCTTGGGTTTGAATCTCAGTTCTGCCACTCACTAGCTATTGAACCTTGGTTCTGTGTTCTGATCTGTAAAACGACAATCTTCCTCACAAGGTTGTCTAGAGGATTAAATGATTTAATGCTTAGAACACTGCTTGGAGTATTTAAGTGGGCTCAACTGATTGGAAACCATTATTATGGTTACTCTCTAGTCATATCTCAAAGGCTCAACCAGACAAACGCTAGAAATGACTGTAGGCTGCTCACACTCTGGAGGAGTGACTCTAGCCTAGAGCACAGTCCCAGCTGGGAGGGTCACAGTGACTTAGCTGAGTCAGGGAAGTGGGTGGTCCATGGTTCCAGAAAACCAAATGGAAGGGTTTTGGGGAGGTCTAACCAGTTTCAAAAGCATTCTGGCCCAGTCAGGATCCCCCAAATAACTGGGATGAGTCCCCAAAAGGGCAGCGTTGGTTTAGTTTAGCCCCATCTGGAGTTTCTAACACAACAGAATTGCTATGTGACAGAATGGCTTGTGTGTGGCCCAGAGGTGACCAAGAATGCTAACCCTCTCCTTAGAATTATGTTTTACTGTGATTCAAATACATTTAAAAATTTCAAAGAATACACAGATAAATATCCCAAGTAAGGCTGTTCCACAGAAATCAAGGACTTGGTCTGTTTTGTTTGCTGTTGAACCTGTGGCATCACCGAATAGTTCATGGCACATAGTAACTACTCATTAACGTCTTTTTCAAAGGATGAATTCCCAGGAAATACATTTTTGTCATTATTGAATTAACCTTTCCCCTTCTTTCCTTCTCTACCCAATGAAATTGCATTTAAAGGAGAAATGCATTGTTTGATATCACTAGCAGTAGTCTCAGATATGGTAATAAGGAATGTATATTTTAAAATTGTGATTTTTATAAATTTCAAGTCACTTCAGTCGTGTCAGACTCTGTGTGACCCCATAGATGGCAGCCCACTAGGCTCCTCTGTCCCTGGGATTCTCCAGGCAAGAATATTGGAGTGGGTTGCCATTTCCTTCTTCAATGCATGAAAGTGAAAAGTGAAAGTGAAGTTGCTCAGTTGTGCCGGACTCTTAGCGACCCCATGGACTGCAGCCTACCAGGCTCCTCCATCCGTGGGATTTTCCAGGCAAGAGTACCGGAGTGGGGTGCCATTGCCTTCTCTGAATCTGTATAACAGAAGCTGCTAATTACTGATAATTGAGAAAATACAAGATTCTGATAATGTGGTAATTTAAGATGTATTTTAAAAATACATTAACCCATACAAAACACAATAACATTTTACATATAATCTTGAGACTTTTATAGAAATTCATTTTCCCAAAATTTATTTTCCATGTAACTTAGGTTAAATAAAATCATAAGAATATGGATCCACTAACTTAAAGTTTGTGACAATCCAAATACAGTATAAATATTAACTTTATACTTAGTAAAAAGTTTGAAGTCATCTATTCCTTTGTGAATACTGCAGGGTCTTATTTTGTTCTATTAATTAAGGGGTCAAAAAATGAAAGAGTCCTCAAATATGCCCAAATCTTATATTTTACCATGATTCTCTAATATGCAATTTGGCCAACTATGAATTAAAATAACATATTTCATTTTATCTGCTAATATCATTTTATTATTTTGGCTTTAATGTGTATGACTCAGAATAAAATAACATGCTATCCTTTTAAATAATTTATGGTGTAACCTGGAAGAACAATGGACAATTGGAAATAAAGTCTAATTCTGTGTGACTTTAGCCAAGGCACTGAGCCTCTCTGTGCATCAGTTTTCATATCTTTTACACAGAGATGATAACACTAGTCATCACAGAAATGTCAAAAAGATCAAATAAGAATATACATATATAAGCATTCATTCGTTTTTAATTTTAAGAAGATTATAATTTGGAGCTTTTTTAAAAAAAAGATTGGCTTTCCCTCAAATATTCCGAATTAGTAAGGAACAGGCCTTAAGCCTGGTTCTACTTGGCTATCTTTTCTAAGTTTTTAGGTTTAAGATTTAATCATACCTGGTGGCAGATGAGGTTATCATCTTGTTGGAGTATTTCCTCCAAATCCAAATTGTTTCAACACAGTAAACACACACACACAAAATTATGTAAATGTGAAGCCTGTGAACACCATGATAATTTACTTCAACTTACTCTTTTTTCCTACGACCGTGGAAAAAACTGGCCCATTCAAAGCAAGTCTTTTTACTTCCAACCCAAAAAATGGAAGGAATACCAACTATGAGAGCCATCAGGTATTTCATCAGAAAGAGAATCAGGTCTGGACGACTCATTTGAGTAACCTACAAGAAGGGAAAGAAGAATATCATAAATATATAAATAGAAATTTCTCTTAAAGACCACTGTAAAATCTTTTAAATAAATAGTAAAATTATACAAGTCTGATGTTTGCACTTACTCAGTCCTGTAATTTTCTCATTATATGGAAAAGATACACTGCTGAAAATTTGACAATGACTATATATTTTATAGCCTGAGTTCTATAATTTTCTTGCTAGCCCATATTAGTCTAAAGAAAAAGATTACTAATTTAGAAAATAAACCATGAATAGGAATAGAGGCTCAAATAATACCTATATTCTTCTCAGCCAATTTTGCTCATCCTATCATTGGTTATCACAATATACAATTAGGGAAGTGTTAATCATTTTCCCCCATTTTATTAGTTTCTGATCTTTTATTTAATATGCTCCTCCTTTCATGTCTGCTTTGTTGGCTGTTTTCAAGCTTCCTCTTTAACCTATGAGTTATTTATAAGCACATTTTTTAGTTTCTATTCAGGTGAGTTTTTTTTTTAAGATTTCTTTTTATTGTTGATTTCAAATTAATTTATTATAGTCACAGAATGTAGTCTATTTGATTCTGGTTACCTTATATTTTGGAAACTTCTTCTGTGATTTAGGACATAGTCCATTTTTTAAAGTACTCCTTGTGTGCTCAGAAATAACGCTTACTCTCTGTTAGGTACAAAATTTTCTTTATGTATTAGACCAACTTTATTAGTTGTGTTGTTCAAATCTTCTATATAGGAATTCTCAAAGATATTGTAAGTCTGGTTCCATACCACCACAATAAACAAATACCACAATAATGTGAGTCATGGGGATTATTTTGTTTCCCAGTACATATAAAACTTATGCTTATATTATAATGTAGAATGTAGTATCTACTCATAAGAGTCTAAATAACAATGCTCATATCTAAATTAAAAAACATTTTATTGCTAAAAAATGCTAACCATCATTTGAGCCTTCAAGTGAGTCATACTCTTTGTTGTGGAGGGTCTTGCCTCAATGTTGAAGGCTGCTGACTGACCGGGGTGGTTTCTGTAGGATAGGATGACTGTGGAAATTTCTTTAAATAAGATAATAATGAAGTTTGCCGCATCCATTGACTCTTCCTTTCACGAAAAATGTCTCTGTAGCATGAATTACTGTTTGGTAACACTTTACCCAAAGTAGAACGTCTTTCAAAACCGAAGTCAATCCTCTCAAACCCTGCTTCTGCTTTATCAACTAAGTTTATGTAATATTCTAAATCCTCTGTTGTTATTTCATCAATCCTCACAGCATCTTCACCAGGAGTAGATTCCATGTCAAAAAATCATTTTCTTAATGCTCACCCATGAAAAGCAACTCCTCATCCATTAAAGTTCTATCATGGGATTGAAGCAATTTAGTCACATCTTCAGGTTCCACTTCTAATTCTAGTTCTCTTGCTATTTTTCTACCACACTGGGTGTTATTTCCTCCACCAAAGTCTTAAAGCCCCGCAAGGCACCATGAGGGTTGGAATTAACTTATTTCAAACTCCTGCTAATATTTATATTTTGACCTCTTCTTTTGAGTCATGAATATTCTCAATGGTATCTAGAATGGTAAACCCTTTCCAGGTTTTCATTTAACCACCCAAATCCATGAGGAATCACTATGGTAGTTATAGCCTAAAAATTTATTTCTTATGGGACTGCTCTGGCAGTCCAGTGGACAGAATTTGGCACTTTCACTGTGGTGGCCTAGGTTCAATCCCTGATCAGGAAACTAAGATCCTGAAAGCTGTGAGGTATGCCACTCTCAAAATATATTTCTTAAATAATGAAGCCTTGAAAGTTGAAATTACTCCTTGATCTGTGGACTGCAGAATGGATATTGAGAAGGTAGGCATTAAACAACATTAACCTTGTACATCTCCATCAGAGCGCTTGGGTGACCAAACACATTGTCAATGAGCAGTAATATTTTCAAAGGACTCTCTTTTTTCTGAGCAGTAGTGGGCTTCAAATATTTAGTAAACCATGTTGTAAGCAGATGTGCTGTCCCCCATGCTTTGCTGTTCCATTTACAGAGCACAGGAAGAGAAGATTTAGCATAATTCAGAATGGCAAATGAGCATTCATTTTGTTGCTGTTCAGTCGCCAAGTTGTATCCTACTCTTGAAACCCCATGGACTATAGCCCACCAGGCTCGTCTGTCCATGAAATTTCCCAGGCAAGAATACTGGAGTGGGTTGCCATTTCCTTCTCCAGGGGATTTTCCTGACTCAGGGATCAAACCCATATCTCCTGGATTGGCAGGTAGATTCTTTACCACTGAGCCACCAGACCAGCTGCATTAGCCCCTAACAAGAGAGTCATCCTGCCCTGTGAAGCTCTCAAGCCAGGCAGTGACCTCTCCTCTCTAGCTATGAAAGTCCTAATGACATCTTCTTCCAATAGAAGACTGTTCTGTCTCCAATGAAAATCTGTTGTTTAGAACAACCACCTTCACGAACGATCTTAGCTAGATCTTCTGGATAATGTGCTGCAGCTTCTACATCAGCATTTGCTGCTCTGCCATGAACTCTGATGCTACAGAGATGACTTCTTTCCTAAAACTTCACGAAATCGACCCCTGCTAGCTTCAAACCTTTGTTCTGCAGCTTCCTCATCTCTCAGCCCTCACAGAATTAGAGTTAGGGCCTTGTCTTAGATTAGGCTTGGACTTAAGGGAATGCCATGACTGGCTGATCTATGCAGATCCCCAAACCTTCTCCATATCAGTAATAAGGCTGTTTTGTTTTCTTATCATTCATGAATTCACTGGAGTATCATTTTCAATTTACTTTAAAAACCTTCCCTTTGGATTCGCAACTTGGCTGCTGGGCTCAAAAAGCCTAACTTTTGGCCTGTTTCAACTTTCAACATGCCTTTTTCACTAAGCTTAATCATTTCTAGCCTTTGATTTAAAGTGAGAGGTATGCAACTCCTTTCACTTGAACCCTTAGCAGCCACTGTGAGGTTAGTTGGCCTGATTTCAATACCGTTGTGTCTAAGTCAACAGGGAGGCCCATGGAGAGCCTTTTATATGTAAACCCACCCCCCAAAATTGTGTGAATTGCTTTATTGTGATGTTTGCTTTACTGTAGTGGTCTGGAACCAAACCTGCAATAACTCAGAGAAATGCCTGTTATCCAAGTGTTACCAAAATGTGACACAGGGATATGAAGTGAGCAAATGCTTTTGGAAAAAAAGGCACCAACAGATTTGCTCAACACAGTGTTGCCATGAACCTTCAATTTGTAAAAACTGTGGTGTCTGCAAAACAAGAGTCCGAAATGAAGTACTTGGATGCAATCTCAAAAATGACAGAATGATCTGTTTGTTTCCAAGGCAAACCATTCAATAACACATTAATCCAAGTCTATGCCCCAACCAGTAATGCTGAAGAAGCTGAACAGTTCTAGGAAGACCTACAAGACCTTCTAGAACTAACACCCATAAAAGATGTCCTTTTCATTATAGGGGACTGGAATGCAAAAGTAGGAAGTCAAGAAACACCTGGAATAACAGGCAAATTTGACCTTGGAGTACAGAATGAAGTAGGGCAAAAGCTAACAGAGTTTTGCAAGAGAATGCACTGGTCATAGCAAACACCCTCCTCCAACAACACAAGAGAAGACTCTACACATGGACATCACCATATGGTCCATACAGAAATCAGATTGATTATATTCCTTGCAGCCTAAGATGGAGAACCTCTATACAGTCAGCAAAAACAAGACTGGGAGCTGACTGTGGCTCAGATCATGAATTCCTTATTGCCAAATTCAGACTTAAATTGAAGAAAGTAGGGAAAACCACTAGACCATTCAGGTATGACCTAAATCAAATCCCTTACGATTATACAGTGGAAGTGACAAATAGATTCAAGGGATTAGATCTCATAGAGTGCCTGATGCAATCAACTATCAATGGAGGTTCGTGACACTATACAGGAGACAGGGATCAAGACCATCCAAAAGAAAAAGAAATGCAAAAAAGCAAAATGGCTGTCTGAGGAGGCTTTACAAATAGTTGTGAAAAGAAGAGAAGCGAAAAGCAAAGGAGAAAAGGAAAGATATAAACATCTGAATGCAGAGTTCCAAAGAATAGCAAGGGGGAGATAAGAAAGCCTTCCTCAGTGATCAGTGCAAAGAAATAGAGGAAAACAATAGGATAGAAAAGACTAGAGATCTCTTCAAGAAAATTAGAGATACCAAGGGAACATTTCATGCAAAGATGGGCTCAATAAAGGACAGAAATGGTATGGACCTAACAGAAGCAGAAGATATTAAGAAGAGGTGGCAAGAATACACAGAAGAACTGTACAAAAAAGATCTTCACGACCCAGATAATCATGATGGTGTGATCACTCACCTAGAGCCAGACATCCTGAAATCTGAAGACAAGTGGGCCTTAGGAAGCATCACTATGAACAAAGCTAGTGGAGGTGATGGAATTCCAGTGGAGCAATTTCAAATTCTAAAAGATGATGTTGTCAAAGTGCTGCATTCAATATGCCAGCAAATTTGGAAAACTCAGCAGTGGCCCCAGGACTGGAAAAGGTCAGTTTTCATTCCAATCCCAAAGAAAGGCAATGCCAAAGAATGCTCAAACTACTGCACAATTGCAGTCATCTCACACACTAGTAAAGTAATGCTCAAAATTCTCCAAACCAGGCTTCAACAGTACTTGAACTGAGAACTCCCATATTCTCAAGCTGGATTTAGAAAAGGTAGAGGAACCAGAGATCAAATTGCCAACACCTGTTGGATCACTGAAAAAGCAAGAGAGTTCCAGAAAAACATCTATTCCTACTTTACTGATTATGCCAAAGCCTTTGTGTGCATCACCACAAACTGTGGAAAATTCTTAAAGAGATAGGAATACCAGACCATCTGACCTGCCTGTTGAGAAACCTGTATGCAGTCAGGAAGCAACCGTTAAAACTGGACATGGAACAACAGACTGGTTCCAAATAGGAAAAGGAGTTCATCAAGGCTGTATATTGTCACCCTGCTTACTTAACTTATATACATCATGAGAAACGCTGGGCTGGAAGAAACACAAGCTGGAATCAAGATTGCCGGGAGAAATATCAATAACTTCAGATACGCAGATGACACCAACTTTATGGCAGAAAGCAAAGAACTTAAAAGAGCCTCTTGATGAAAGTGAAACAGGAGAATGAAAAAGTTGGCTTAAAGTTCAACATTCAGAAAATTAAGATCACGGCATCTGGTCCCATCACTTCACTGCAAATATAGATGGGGAAACAGTGGAAACAATGACAGACTTTATTTTTGGGGGCTCCAAAATCACTGCAGATGGTGACTGCAGCCATGAAATTAAAAATACTTACTCCTTGGAAGAAAAGTTATGACCAACCTAGACAGCATATTAAAAAGCAGAGACATTACTTTGCCAACAAAGGTCCGTCTAGACAAGGGTATGGTTTTTCCAGTGGTCATGCATGGATGTTAGAATTGTACTACAAAGAAAGCTAAGCATTGAAGAATTGATGCTTTTGAAGTGTGGTGTTGGAGAAGACTCTTTAGAGTCCCTTGGACTGCAAGGAGATCAAATCAATCCATCCTAAAGGAAATCAGTTCTGAATATTCATTGGAAGGACTGATGCTGAAGCTGAAACTCCAATACTTCGGCCACCTGATGCAAAGAACTGACTCATTGGAAAAGACCCTGATGCTGGGAAATATTGAAGGCGGGAGGAGAAGGGGACGACAAAGGATGAATTGGTTGGATGGCATCACCAAGTCAATGGACATGAGTTTGAGTAAACTCCGGGAGTTGGTGATGGACAGGGAGGCGTGGTATGCTGCAGTCCATGGGGTCACAGAGAGTCAGACACGACTGAGTGACTGAACTGTCGTGTCTGCAAAGCACAATAAAGGGAAGTGCAATAAAACCAGGTATATGTGTTTTCCTGACTACTTTTCTATTTGCCTATTTTTTTTTTTTTAAGGATATGTATTTATTTGGCTCCATCAAGTCTTAGCTGTGGTGTGTGGACTTGGTTGCTCTGCAGCACGTGGAATCTTAGTGCCCTGACCAAGGATCAAACTCATGTCCCCTGCACTGCAAGGGGATTCCTAACCACTGGACCACCAGGTAAGTCCCTACCTATCTGTTTTAATAGAGATATGCTAAACTGTGGGCTCATCAGTTTTCCTTCTAATCCTGTCATCTTTCACTTTTAAGTCTATGTTAGGTGTTATATAAATGCTCTAGCTGCCCAACATACTTTAGCGCTCACTTTAAACAGTATTTTATCTGACTTTAATACTGCCACACCGGTTTTTTTTCTTCATCATACCATCACCTTTTTCAAGTGTATCTTTTCCTATTTACCAATGTATTTCTTTCAAGCCTGTTTGTGCTATACTACTGTTTTTAAACAATATATAGTTTCCTCCTACCAAAGTATAAACTCAATGAGGAGTTTTGTCCCCCAGTGGTCTTATTCCCAGAGCCTAGATCAGTGTCTGGCACGTAGCAGGTGCTCAAAAAATACATACATACATTTACAATATACACTTTTACTTGGCTTTATGAGAAAAAGTTATAGTTAAAAGTATTCAGCACTTCCATCTTCTTGAACAAGACTATGCTCCTAGCACACTTTAGCTACCTAATACTCCTTGTTATCATTTTCCAGAGACTCAGAATAACCTTTACAAAAGTAATTGGTCTTGTTATTATCATTGTTAAGTGACTTTGCCAAAAAGTACACCCTCATCCTATCTTGGGGTTCTCTTTTCTTTCTGCTAAAGGATGCTCTTTAGAAATTCTTATAGATAGGGTATGCTAAATTATTTTAGTCTGCCCCAAAATGTCTTTATCTTGTCCTCAATCTTCAGTGGTATTTTAGATGGATAAAGTTATCATTACTCAGCATTTTAAAGACATTAGTTCATTATCTTCTAGCTGTCCCTGTTGCTGTTGAGAAGCCTGCACAGTTGATAATCTGTTGGAGATTTCTTCTCTATGGTAGCTTTTAAATGTCTCTAGCCTTCTGTCTTATAGTTGCAAAGAATGTTTCTCATTGTGATTGGTTTTTACTTGTCCCGCTTAGTATGCAGAGAGTAATTTTAATGTGCGGTTTCAAGTTTTCAGTTCTGAAAACTTCAGGATGTAGTTCTTTAGTTATCATTTCTTAGTCATTTTTACAGCCCCTTGTTCTAGAACTTCCATTAGATGTAAACTGAAGTTTTTCAACCTATTTTTAATATCTCTTAATGGCATAATTATATAATTTTGAGTATTTTAAGTCTCTATTATTCATTCTGGGTGATCTAAAGAGTTAGAACAATTTTCCACTTTGCTAGTTCTCTCTTTAATCATGTCTACTTTAGAATTCATTTCATCTATTGACTTAATTCCTATAACTACATTTCTAGGCAAATTGGCTTTTATGTTTGTCTATTCTTATTTCACGTCTGCTAATTTATCATAAGTTCTTATTCTTTTAAAGTGCTTTTTATTATTTATCTATTGAAGAATCCTAAACATACATATTTTTAAAACAAGTCTTTAGAAAATTATTACTTTCTATTTATTGCTTTTATTACATTTGGGAGTGAATCGGTCTCCTGACTGTTGATTTTATTGAATGACTTTTTAGGTTTAGCTTTTTTCTTTAATTATGCTTTGGAATTTCTGTTTACAGATCTTGAGTAAGAGAGTTTTCTCTCTCTCTTGTTCTCTCTCCCTCACTCCCCCTATTTATCCACCACGTTTCATTCATTTTTGTCTTTACCAATACCCATGGGGCCCTGGACTTTCCTGGTGGCTCAGATGGTAAAGTGACTGCCTACAATGTGGGAGACCCGGGTTTGATCCCTGGGTCGGGAAGATCCTCTGGAGAAGGAAATGGCAATCCACTCCAGTACCTTTGCCTGGAAAATCCCATGAAGGGAGGATCCTGGTGGGCTACAGTCCATGGGGTCGCACAGTCAGACATGACTGAGCAAATTCACTTTACTTTATGGGGCCCTAGTTAAAAACCAGGTCTAATATTATGACTGCACACTCCAGCCATTATCAGCTACCATAGACTCAGCTACTGAGTCATTACAGTTTGGCCCTCTCACATCTTTAGACAAATATTTTTAAGTATTTTTAATGCTAAATGCAGCTTCAGGAAAGAGCTGGTTGCACATTTTATATAAACTTTCTTTTAGGAGCAGTAGAGTCCCATTTCCAACCCCTACTTTTAACTGGTAAGTCTAGTTCTAGTCCTCTGACTCCCACGCAACACTTTTACTTCTGTATACCCACAGAAACTGAATGCCCTAGCCACCCCAGCCACTTCAGACCTGGATTCTAGTAGCCCACGTTTTTATCTCCAATCATTTTGCATTTCTATTCTACAAATTAGCTTATTTTGTGTTTTAGGCTGACTCTGTTTAAAAATTCCCTTATTACACTTTAGCTCTAACTGGCACATGATTATAGCTGTATTGGTCCATACAGTCAAAGATATGGTCTTTCTAGTACTCATGTACAGCTGTGAGAGTTGGACCATACAGAAGCCTGAGTGCTGAAGAAGTGATGTTTAGTTCATTGTGGTGTTGAAGAAGACTCTTGAGAGTCCCTTGGACTACAAGGACATCAAACCAGTAAATCCTAAAGGAAATCAATCCTGAGTATTCATTGGAAGGACTAATGCTGAAGCTGAAGCTCCAATACTTTGGACACTTGATGTGAAGAACTGATTCACTGGAAAAGACCCTGATGCTGAAAAAGAGTAAAGAGAAAAGGAGAAGCGGGTGGCAGAGGATGAGATGGTTAGATAGCATCACTGACTTAATGGACATGAAGTTGAGCAAACTCTATGACACAGTGGAGGATGGAAAACCTGGTGAGCTGCAGTCCATGGGGTTGCAAAGGGCCAGACATGACTTAGCAAATGAACAACAACTACTCACAGATGACAATACCATTTACTGAATGGAAAGAATTGGGGATGGAAAGCAGGAACAGGTTTTAAGAAGAAAAATTAAGAATTGTATTTTAGACATGTTAAGTTGGAAATGTCATATAAACAGATACATGTCTGGAGTTCAGAAGAAAAGTTGACCTATATAATCCAAAATATGGGACTGGATAAGTTTACCCAGAAAAGGAAGAGAGGAGAAAAAGGGAACCTGGGAGAGAAACCGCATCTGATGACTCCTACAGTACTTTTAAACCGCATTGTATTATCTTTCATAAATTAGAAATACTGTCCATATATCACAAATGCTTGAATTAAAGAAGTGCTAAAAACAAAATCAGTAATAACGCAACAACCAAAACCTTCAATTAGGCAAGACAGTAAGAGGAGAATTGGAGGACAGAGGGTTGTAACATGGGACATTTTGTATTATAAGGTTCTGGTTAAAGACAAATCCCTAGGGAAGACAAGTCAGTACCTGCCATGATAACGATACAGTGAGAAAGCAACTCAAGCTAAACAGAAACAGACTCATAGACTTTGAAAACACAGTTACAAAAAGGGAAAGGTGGAAAGGAGGGATAAATTGGGTTTGGGATTAACATATACACATTACTATATATAAAACAGGTAATCAACAAGGACCTACTGTACAGGGAACTGTACTCAATATTCTGTAATAACCTATATGGGAAAAGAATATGAAAAAAAATGGATATATGTATATGGATAACTGAATAGCCTTGCTGTACACCTGAAACTAACACAATATTATAAATCAACATTACTCCAATAAAAAATAAAGTTAAATTAAAAAAACACCACCTTATCAGTTGAAAAGCCTCATCTGATATATTTCTTTGGTCTTTTTACTGGGAACTGAAGGAGAATCCCCAGCAAAAAAGGCAGACAATCAGCCTCCACTGCTATCCTTATATCTTGGTCATTGTCCTTTTTCTACAACTGCCTGCCTCGCTGTGAATAGCCTACTTTTACTATCTTTTCAACAACCAATCTCCATTAACACCACTCTAATTTCAATCAACAGAATTTTGCAATGTGACTTTATTTGATCAAAATATGGAAAATATTTTCCCAATTTAGATCCATCATCTACCAAAGACCCTGGAGCTTAAATTCTTTTTAATCAAATAGAAAAAATTATTCATGCTCAAGGGGGGAAAAAAGCCTCACAGAAGAAGAAAAACACCAAGGACATATGTATGGTTATTGTGGTGGCCTAAATTCGATTATTGTTTCTGAGACTTTGGCTTTGAATCAGGTAGGCAGAGTCTTTGGCGTCTTTCCCAATCAAGTGGAATCTATTCTGTACTAATGAGACCTACGCTGTATTAGATTTGCTATCATTAAAAAAAATTCATTACAAAATGTTGGTTTATGGTCATCGAAAGCCCACATAAAAATAAACTTCTGATCAGGCTCATCCATGTTGATAACTGACTACAGTTCTGGAATTAAGTCTTCTGATTTCAAATTTTGTGCCCTACTACACTGCATAGCTTTGTCTGCCTTGAAAACTCACTTACTCACCCTATCAGATATAAAGACCTATCAGAATTAGGACAATGGCAGAAGATCAAGACAAGGATAGAAAATGGACTGCAGAATAGAATAGCAAAATAAGTTGCACAAGTGAAAAGTAGATACTGTATGACACAGGTAGCATCACAAATCAGTGGAGAAAGGATGGACTAGTCATAAACAGTGCTAGCTAGACATCTACGTAGTTTTAAAATGATATCACCTCCGCATTCCAGATATAAAAATAAACTGTAGATAAAAAAATCCAAATCTGAGAAGCAAAACTTTAAAACTGTCTAAAGAAAACAAAGGAGAATATTATTTGCAATCTTTGAGTAGAGATTTCTTAAACAACTTAAAAAAAAAGAAAAATAATAATACATATTAAAATTTTAACCAAAGTTAGACTTTATCTGTAATGCATAAAACTGATTAAGAAATTATACCAGAATATATTTACCAGAATATACTGTTATATACACAAGTACTTCACAGAAGAGGATATCTAAATAATAAGTTATTTAGCTATTATAAATTATATATGTAAGAAAAAGGAAGTTCAATTTCACTAGTAATCAGGGAAATACAAATTAAAATAGCAATGAGGATTGTCAATAAGATTGGGAAAATTTTAAATGTGATGGTGAGCATGTAGAACAATGAGAACTCTCTGCACTTCCATATGAGGTTCTAAATTGTACAGCAACTTTGGAAAACAATTTGGCAACATCTGGTAATGCTGAAGATTCACAAGATCTAACTGTTACATTTTCAGTTATATATTCTAGAGAAGCTCACATAGATGCACAATATTCATAGCAGCATTATTTATAACAGAGTAAAAACAATGTGTAACCTAAATATCCATTAACATAAACAAATTTGATATATTCATACAACAGAACGCTGAACAGCAAAGACAGCAAATAAACACACACTGTACATATTACCATAGATAAATATCATAAAAATGATGAATGACAAAAACAAGCTGCAAAAATACATGCAGTTTTGACAGTGCAAAGTTTTAAAATACTTCAACCAATACAATATATTGTTTAGGTAAATACATATAAGTGTAAATACACAATAACACCAAGTTCTGGATAATGATAGTTTACAAAGGAGATTCAATCAGGGAGGGGGATCTGGTGTTTTGTGTTTCATTTATTAAATGAGTGATAAATCTATTGCTGTTCAATGTATTATTCTTTATAATATACATGTATATGTATATGACATATTGGGTTGGCCAAAAATTTGTTTAGATTTTTCAGTTCAGTTCAGTTGCTCAGTCGGGCCTGACCCTTTGTGACCTCATGGACTGCAGCACACCAGGCCTCCTTGTCCATCACCAACTCCCAGAGTTTACTCAAACGCATGTCCATTGAGTTGGTGATGCCATCCAACCATCTCATCCTCTGTCATCCCCTTCTCCTGCCTTCAATCTTTCCCAGCATCAGGGTCTTTTCCAATGAGTCAGTTCTTCGCATCAGGTAGCTGAAGTATTGGAGCTTCAGTTTCAGCATCAGTCCTTCCAATGAATATTCAGGACTGATTTCCTTTAGGATGGACTGGTTTGATCTCTTTGCTGTCCAAGGGACTCTCAAGTGTTTTCTCCAACACCACAGTTCAAAAAAGCATCAATTCTTCAATGCTTAGCATTCTTTATAGTCCAACTCTCACATCCATACATGACTACTGGAAAAAATCATAGCTTTGACTAGATGGACCTTTGTTGGCAAAGTAGCCATCTAGGAAGGTCATAACTTCTCTTCCAAGGAGTAAGCGTCTTTTAATTTCATGGTTGCAGTCACCATCTGCAGTGATTCTGGAGCCCCCAAAAATAAAGTCTCCCACTGTTTTCATTGTTTCTCCATCTATTTGCCATGAAGTGATGGGGCCAGATGCCATGATCTTAGTTTTTTGAATGTTGACCCTCAAGTCAACTTTTTCACTCTCCTGTTTCACTTTCATCAAGAGGCTCTTCAGTTTTTCGTTTTCTGCCATAAGGATGGTGTCATCTGCATATCTATCTGAGGTTATTGATATTTCTCCTGGCAATCTTGATTCCAGCTTGTGCTTCCTCCAGCCCAGCATTTCTCATGATGTACTCTGCATATAAGTTAAACAAGCAGGGTGACAATATACAGCCTTGATGTACTCCTTTCCTGATTTGGAACTAGTCTGTTGTTCCATGTCCAGTTCTAACTGTTGCTTCTTGACCTGCATACAGATTTCTCAAGAGGCAGGTCAGGTGGTCTGGTATTCCCATCTCTTTCAGAATTTTCCAGAGTTTGTTGTGATCTACATAGTCAAAGGCTTTGGCATAGTTGATAAAGCAAAAATGGATGTTTCTCTAGAACTCTCTTGCTTTCTTGGTGATCCAGCGAATATTGTCAATTTGATCTATGGTTCCTCTACATTTTCTAAATTCAGCTTGAACATCTGGAAGTTCATGGTTCATGTACTGTTGAAGCCTGGCTTGGAGAATTTTGAGCATTACTTTACCAGTGTGTGAGATGAGTGCAGCTGTGTGGTAGTTTGAGCATTCTTTGGCATTGCCTTTCTTTGGGATTGGAATGAAAACTGATCTTTTCCAGTCCTGGGGCCACTGTTGAGTTTTCCAAATTTGCTGGCATACTGAGTGGAGCACTTTCACAGCATCATCTTTTAGGATTTGAAATAGTTCAAATGGAATTCCATCACCTCCACTAGCTTTGTTCATAGTGATGCTTCCTAAGGCCCACTTGACTTCGCATTCCAGGATGTCTGGCTCTAGGCTGGTGATCACACCATCGTGATTATCTGGGTCAGATTTTTCAGTAACTTTTCAGGGAAAATTCAAATGAACTTTATGATCAACCCAATATATACATGCATATAAATGTGTATGTGTGTGTGTGTGTTTGTATAAATACCTGTATGTCAGAAATAGTTATAATTAAAAAAAGAATACAGGACAAAAAGGCGGTCAAGGCTCCCATAATTTCAATATACCTTGCTACTTTCAGAGAGGCAGTAGTTTTGAAATTAAGCATCACTAGGTAAGGTAAATAGAGAACTAATTAGTAATTCACCTCTTTAACAAGATCTGTACCTATCAATCTATCTTCCTTTTATTCTAAGTTTACCTTCTCCCATTATTGGACCACCAATTTGTTTGTAACCCAGTGAAAAACAGTAAGCTGGGATTTCAACTTCCAAGCTTTCTTTCGATCAACAGGGGAAATGACAAAATATAAACTCCACACTACAGATATTTTGCAAATAATCTCATTTTCTTTTCCAAGCACTGAGACTACCTTAAAAGAATGTTGTCTTCTAAATTCAAGAATGGCTAATGGCAATGAGGAAAGTTAATTTAGATCCTAATTGACTTTACCAGTGACTGCTGTAAACTGTGGGTGATGTCAACTTTTAGATAAATAAAAGATAAAATTTAATGATTAAATAATAAATTTTTATTCCCATTATCTAAGGAATAGACAATTTTCCAAGTAAAAGACTAACCAGGGAAAAAGATGAGAAAATGGTTTCAGTAAACCGAGAGGAAATAAAGGACAGCATGACTGATTAGGAAGAAACTGACTGGTACACAGCATACATTCTCAGAGTCACCACAGAATAGTAACATTGCAAAGATTTATTATGACATCTGGATATACTGTGCCTATTATTTAATGAACCTCATGGAAAACTCATAAATTAGGTAAGAAAAGGCTTAAAGCCAAAATTCACTCAAGAAGTTAAAATGAAAACAAAAATAATAATTACCTCAATTCTATTCCCTTGCTTTGATGACATTATGAAATAGAAAATATTACTTCTTCAGAAGTTACATTTGATTAAGCAAAGGACAACATCTTGAACTTTCATCCTAATTATAGTGAGGGGATCACTCTTATGTCACTTTAATCTTATGAACTAGAAATAGCTAGAAAACAGAACAGTATTCTGTACATATATACTTTACAACAATGGATGCAATAACTGGGAAACAAATAATTAAAAACTGAAGAATTTACACTTAATCTTGATGTACATAAAGAACTATTAATCGGAATTCACAGTAAAATAATGCTCATTCATCAAGTGAAAAGCATAACCTTTCTTTTTTGGATTAAAGTAATAAACTGCTATTTTCTCAAAACAAATCAAACTGAAGGTGAATAATTTTGAAAATTTCCATTCTCTAAATACGAACTGAAAATTAACCAGGAAAAAATTTAAATTAGCTTAATGAAACAGAAAACATAGCTTAGACTTTCCTAAACATTACAATAATAGATCAACTTCCTCAGCCCTGAAAAAACTATGGAAAGATTATGTTAGAGGGAAGACTATGTTCAGAAATGAGTTCTTTGAAACTCCACAAAACTGTCCTATAATCTCATGATTTACAATAAGAAAATAAGGCATTAGTGGAAAAAAACTGAAGACAAATAAATGGAAAGATTTCCATTCTTAAAGACGGAAAAAATCAATATTGTTAAAATATCTGTACTACCCAAACCAATCTACAAATTCTTTGCACTGCTATCAAAATTCCAACAGCATTTTTCACAGAAATAGGACAAATCCTAAAATTTATATGGAACAACAAAAGATCCAAACAGCCAAAGCAATCTTGAGAAAAAAGAACAAAGCTGGCAGTATCATTCATGCTCCTTGATTTCAAACTGTATTACAAAGCTATAGTAATCAAACAACATGAGAGTCCAAAAATAAACACATGCATATATGGTCAATTAATTTTTGATAAAAGAGCCAAGAAGACACAATAAGGAAAAAACAGTCTTTTCAATAAATGATGTTGGAAAAGTTGGACACCACATGTCAAAGAATGAAACTGGACTACCATACACAAAAATTAATTCAAAATGGATTAAAGACTTGAACACCCAGAAGAAAACAAATAGCAAGCTCCTTGACATCAGTCTTAGTAATGATTTAAAAAAAATTTTTTGGATACAAAAAGTAAAGGTGACAAAAGTAAAAATAAACAAGTGGGACTATATCAAACCAAAAAGCTTCTGCACAGCAAAGGAAATCATCAACCCAATGAAAAGGCAACTAACTGATTGGGAGAAAATATCTGCGAATCATATATATGTTAAGGAGTTATTTTCAAAAGATATAAAGAACTCATACAATTTCAATGTAAAAAACCCAAACAATCCAATTTAAAAATGGGCAAAAGTTCTGAATAGACATTTTTCCAAAGACAACACACAGATGGTCAACACATACCTGAAAAGGTGCTCAGGATCTCTAACCTTCAGGGAAACACAAATCAAAACCACAATATCACCTCACAACTGACAGAATGGCTATTACCAAAAAGATAAGCCATAACAAGCATTGATGAGGATGTGGAAAAAAGTGAACCACTGTACACTGCTGGTGGGAATGAAGAGTGGTATAGCCACTATGGAAAAAGAGAATGGCGATTCCTCAAATAATAAAAAATAGAACCACCATATGACTCAACAATTCCACTTTGGGGTATTCAAGAAAACAAAAACACAAACTTGACAAGATATTCGCACCTCATGTTCACTGCAGCATTAGTCACAACAGCCAAGACATGGAATCAACCTAAGTGTCCACTGATGGCTGAACAGATAAAGAAAATGTGGTATACATATACAATGGAATACTATTCAGCTGTAAAAGATGTCATTTTGCCATTTTGTGACAATATGGATTGACCCTGAAGGTGTGTGCTAAGGGAAATTAAGTCAGAGAAAAGCAAATACCTTATGATCTCATTTAGATAATCTTAAACTCCCCCCCCGCCCCGCCTCAAAAAACCCACCAAACTTACAAAGAGAACAGACTGGTGGTTGCCAGAGGCAAAGGGTAGGCAATGGATGAAATGGGTGAAGGTGGTCAAAAGGTACATATTTCAAGCCATAAGAGAAATGAGGTATAAGAATTTAATGTACAGCTTGGTGTCTGTAGTTAATAATACTGTACTATAGTTTTGAAAGTTGCTAAGAGTAGATTTTAGAAGTTCTTATCACAAGAAAAAAAACGTTTTAACTATGTATGGTGATGGATGTTAAGATTTATTACAGTGATCACTTGCAATATATACAAATATCAAATCATTATGCTGCACACCTGAAACTAGTAATATGTAAATTACACCTCAATCAAAAAAAAAAAACTAATCTCCAGAGAGTGGGGCATAGTTCTTGGGGGATTAGCCTACTGTGTTCTCTCTTTGCCTGGCAAAGTAATAAAGCCACTCTTGCCTTCTCCTCCATAAAAAGAAAAAAATCTAATCTCACATTTTATAATACTTGAAATAATAAACAATTTGCATCTTGGAAAAAATAGGCACAACTAAACTGTCTAGTTTTATGATATCATATTGTGAAACACCAGAATCACTTTCCAGAAAACATGCAAGGTTCTATTAATCATATTCACATCTTTAAAACATACTTTGCCTTTTCAATTAGTTCTAGGCCAAGGCTAGGAAAGCTCCATGAACTTTTTATTAAGAATATGACATGCATGAAACATGGTTTTATGGTTCCAATTTATGTTATAAAGCAAAAAATATGATATTCAGTAGCAAAATTATGGAAAATTATTCTTTCTGGGTCTTAAGGTCCTAAGAAGGTTATGGAGAGAAGGGAACTAAATTTAGTGACCTCTTAGTGTGTGACAGGCTCTTATAATTATGACTTACTTTTCAAAACCATGTGGAAAAAGAAACTCTGGAAATACATTCAAGAAATTATTGATATATTTGGTGGTTACTGGTAGAGATGGAGAGGGGGCAAAAATTGAGAACATGAGAAACAAGAGTAGGAACAATGCTTCTCAATATATGTTTACTATTTTTAACGTTATAAACATTACAAATCACCTATCCAAAAAAGTAAATTTAAAAAAAAACATCAAAAAATTTTAAAACCCTTAAGAACAAGAGGCCTATGAGAAGAGCAAAAAAAAAACCAAGAGGATGGGGAGCAGGCATTTGTCAGGGGTCCCAGATCATCTGATATAGCTGATTACAGCATTAACCCAATTCTGGTCTATATATGTATTTTTTTTTGGTGTATTTTTTTCCTCTATAGGTCTTTAGATGTTTTTTAAAACCCCAAAGTACACACTGTTGTTGGTATTTTATAGAAACATTTATTTAGCTTTACATATATGTTTACAACTTTACTTCATTTCTTCTTGCATCTCCTACTATCTATGAGATTATTTTCATTCTTCTTGAAATATAACCTTTAGTAGTTCGTACAAATCTTTTGGTGGTAAACTCAAGAGTTTTTGTTTATATGTAAATGGCTTTATTTCATCTCTATTCTTGAGAACAAATCGGTGTTTTCCAGAACATGCAGAGATGAAGTCTATTCTTGAGAACAAATCGGCGTTTTCCAGAACATGCAGAGATGAAGTTTGGGGTGTGAGATATTTATTCGGGAACAGTATCTACAATTGGACAGAAGAAAGTGACCTGCCATGCATTCTCAGAAAAGCCTCAGCCAAACTGGTAGGGAGTTCCAGAGCAAATAAGGACCATCAGAGGGTCCTACGCTGGGCCAACGGCCAAGCCTTCTTAGTTCACCTAAGAATTGCTGGTTGCAGGCCCACCTCAGATAAGGCAGCTTTCCACCTGAAGGATGTCTACCGACCCCACTCCCTGCAGCTGAGAGGCTTGTCCTTCTGTGAAGGCGATCTGGCCACGCATCCCCACAAGAGTTTTACATGGTACAAAATTCTGGTTGAAAAGTTTTTTTTCTCTCAACATTTAGAAGATACCGTTTTCTGGCTTTTGTTATTGTTAAGAACTCTGCTGTCATTCTAACTGTTGGTCTTCTTTAGAAGATCCCTTTTCTGAGACTGTTTTTTATGACTCCTCTCTTTGGAGTTCTGCAGTTTCACTGAAGTGTGGATTTCTTTTTACTTATCCTGCTAGTGGTATACAGTTCCTCCTTGGTCTGTGAATTCACGTGTTTAGCAGTTGTGGAAAACCTGTAGTCATTATCTCTTTAAATATTGTCTCTCCTAGACTCTCTCAATTCCCTCCCTCCTGGAAATCTAATTATTGGGTTGGCCAAAAAGTTCATTCACATACAGAAAGCCCATATCATCTTGTGGCCAACCTCATACACTCCTATTCGACCTTCTCATTCTGCCATTTCTCTTAACATCACTTTCACATTTTCCTTGTCTCTCTTATGGCATTCTGGATAGTTTTATTTTCACCTACTACCAGTTCATTACATTTCTCTTCAAACAGCAGCCTAAATTGCTGTTTCATATTAAATATTTCAGGAATTCTATCAAATGAGTTTCCATTTCAAAATTTATGTTTCTAGATTTTTTAAAAAATCTATTATTTCAAGTAATTTTTTGTAGATTGGTAACCTGTGACTGTATTTCCTATTTCTATAAACATTACATACTTACATATTCTATCATTCAGTAATTGACAATTTCAGTATCTGCAGTTCTATTGATTCTGTGACTCACAGTCATAGTGGCTTGTTTTCTCATGTGTTTGGTAGCTTTATATTTTGAGCTCTTTGGTGAATCAATCAGTAGGAATCCTGGAGAAAGTATTGTTCTAGCTGACTGATAGGAGGCACAACTAACCTGCCAACACTTCAGCGTATGGCCCTGGTGATTTAGGCTAGCAAGGGAGTTCTTGGCTCCCTTTCTCAACTTACCAACTGGCCCAAGGTTCACCTTTCACCAATAAATAGCAACCACACTGTGTGACCTCTCCCATCTCATCCACCTAAGAGCCCCTGCTTGATGAGCCAGCCCTATAGCTCTTTATTGGGCTGGTCCCAATTTATAATAATTTTTGAAGTGGGGGACTCTTTGGAGATCTCTCCTCAATCAGGCTAGATCTATGATATCTCATTTAGTGAGTTCTTTCCAGATTTAACTAGTTCAGACTTTGCTGATGTTCCTACTCAGACATATTGTCAGAAGTCATACTGAGGAAACCTGAGTATATTTAATTATTTTCCTAATGTTCTACTTTAAGACAAACTTCTTAGCTCTTTAACAAACAGTATTAATGAACTCAATGACCTTAACCAGTTACAGTGTGCATAGTCATGTCAAACTCTTTGCCACCCCACGGACTGTAGCCTGTCAGGCTCCTCTGTCCATGGAATTTTTCAGCAAAGAATACTGGAGTGAGTTGCCATTTCCTCCTCCAGGGAATCTTCCCGACCCAGGAAGATTAAACCCATATCTCTTGCATCCCCTGCACTGCAGGTGGATTCTTTACTACTAGTGCCACTTGGGAAGCCAAATTACCTTAACACATTTTATAAAATCACTGATAAAATATATGTGATTCACTAGAGGGGTTACCCCGGTGGCTCAGCAGTAAAGAATCTGCCTGCAGTGAAGAAGATGCAGGAGACCCAGGTTCAATTCCTGGTTTGGGAAGATCCCCAACCCACTCCAGCTTTCTTGCCTGAAGACTCCCATGGACAGAGGAGCCTGGCGGGCTGCAGTCCATGGGGTTGCAAAGAGTCAGACATAACTGAAGCGACTGAGCAGGCAGGCAGGCAGAGGAAATAAAATGGAAGACTTCATATTCAACATGATCAGGTAGGTGGTTAGTAGTTTGTGGAATCAGAAATACAATTCACACCTTAGCTTTATCACTTACTTTAAGAATCTAGATAAGTTGTATTTAATTATAAGACTCAGTTCCTCATTTGTAAAGCAGAATACAATCTTAGTGTGCTACTG